>NC_038246.2:22296252-22994487 GCF_000004515.6 Glycine max | reverse complement strand
AAAGCTATAGCTTAGCTACACACACCCCTCTCATAACTAAGCTCACCTCCTTGAGAAGCTTCCTTAAGAAGATTCCTAAAGAAGCTAGAGCTTAGCTACACATACCTCTCTAATAGCTAAGCTCACCTCCTTGAGATGAGAAGCTAGAACTTAGCTACACACCCCTAATAATAGCTAAGCTCACCCCCATGACAAAAAACATGAAAATACAAAAAAAAAGTCCTTACTACAAAGACTACTCAAAATGCCCCAAAATACAAGGCTAAAACCCTATACTACTAGAATGGCCAAAATACAAGGCCCAACCGAAGGAAAAACCTATTCTAATATTTACAAAGATAAGCGGGCTCATACTTAGCCCATGGGCTCAAAATCTACCCTAAGGCTCATGAGAACCCTAGGGCCTTCCCTTGGATCTCTAGCCCAATCTACTTGGAGTCTTCTACCCAATGCCCTTGCGGGATAGGATTGCATCACTTTTTACTTGAAAGGTGATCATATTTGGCGAAGGAACCGATCCGGAAAACAACAGAAGAACGTGTTTCCCAGTCACCAGAGGCTTCGCGCTTGATAATGGAGGACACATGAACAACGCTAGGCAATGACATTCATGGGGCTCCGAAAAAGGTGGAGAATGGAGGATTGCCTTGAGGGTCCGCACTTAAGCAATCATGAAACACAGCTCCAAACTCGAAAGTGGAGGACACAAGAACAACGCTAGGCAATAACATTCATGGGGCTCCGAAAAAGGTGGAGAATGGAGGATTGCCTTGAGGGTCCGCACTTAGGCAATCATGAAACACAGCTCCAAACTCGAAAGTGGAGGACACATGAACAGCCCTAGGCAATAACGTTCATGGGGCTCCGAAAAAGGGTGAGAATGGAGGATTGCCTTGAGGGTCCGCACTTAGGCAATCATGAAACACAGCTCCAAACTCAAAAGTGGAGGACACATGAACAGCCCTAGGCAATAACGTTCATGGGGCTCCGAAAAAGGGTGAGAATGGAGGATTGCCTTGAGGGTCCGTACTTAGGCAATCATGAAACACAGCTCTAAACTCAAAAGTGGAGGACACATGAACAGCCCTAGGCAATAACGTTCATGGGGCTCCGAAAAAGGGTGAGAATGGAGGATTGCCTTGAGGGTCCGCACTTAGGCAATCATGAAACACAACTCCAAACTCGAAAGTGGAGGACACATGAACAACCCTAGGCAATAACGTTCATGGGGCTCCGAAAAAGGGTGAGAATGGAGGATTGCCTTGAGGGTCCGCACTTAGGCAATCATGAAACACAACTCCAAACTCGAAAGTGGAGGACACATGAACAGTCGTAGGCAATAACATTCATGGGGCTCCGAAAAAGGGTGAGAATGGAGGATTGCCTTGAGGGTCCGCACTTAGGCAATCATGAAACACAACTCCAAACTCGAAAGTGGAGGACACATGAACAGCCCTAGGCAATAACGTTCATGGGGCTCTGAAAAAGGGTGAGAATGGAGGATTGCCTTGAGGGTCCGCACTTAGGCAATCATGAAACACAGCTCCAAACTCGAAAGTGGAGGACACATGAACAACCCTAGGCAATAACGTTCATCGGGCTCCGAAAAAGGGTGAGAATGGAGGATTGCCTTGAGGGTCCGCACTTAGGCAATCATGAAACACAGCTCCAAACTCGAAAGTGGAGGACACATGAACAGCCCTAGGCAATAACGTTCATGGGGCTCCGAAAAAAGGGTGTTGGCGGGACCGAACGGTCCACCGGGTTTTTCCACCTGAAAGGAAAACATACTTTTTGCAAAGAAAAATAAATCATTCGCGAGAGCACCACATCTTAGAGAAACAATATACTTGTGCCAAGGGTAATCTTCCTTGTAACCGAGAATGAAGGGTAGGATGTCAACTTTTAGCTTTCAAATGAACATGCAAGGGAAACATCGGGCTAAGCTGAAAATAAATCACTCATAGTGTATAAACTCACAAGGCAAGTGTTTTATCCTATTCCCAAACCATAACTGCACCATGACTTCATTTTGCACATGATTTCCTATCGAATCAAAGATCAAACGTACGATCACGGACCAATAAGATTTTCTCGAGGATAGTGTTTTTTGGAGAGGAAGCTAGGTGTTTCGGTCTTTTCCTCTTTGTTCATGTGGGGTGGGATATTGCCAGTCAAGAATGATTCTGAGTGGCAATCTGGCTTTGAAGAATTTATGTCCTCTTTTTTTCATTGATCGAGAATTGCTTCTTTTCCCTTTTCACTTCTTTTCGATCTTTGATCGGGAATCCTTCTTTCCTTTCTCCTGTTCTTTTCTTTATTTTCATTTTTCTTTTTCTTTCTTTCCATTTCTTCCTTTTCTTTCTTTTCACTTTTCCTTCCCCATCCCTTTCTTTGGGAAATCGGGTTTAGCATTATATTTGCTCTCCCTTGAGGAGATTCCGCTGTCCTTTGCTTCGGGGGAAAGAATGAGGATTTCCTTTTTTATAGGCCAAGGTTCGAAAAGGTCTAAGGTTGTCTTTCAATGGGGTCTTTTATCGTGGGATCCCAATCTTGATATCTGGGGCGAAACAAATTTGGGTGTCAAGGTGTCGATTTCGGGACGAGCTTCCATATTGTTCCATAAGGCACGCGTGACAATGATGATTTGAAAACAACGTGCAAAATTAGTCATGGCTACAGCTAGGTGGGCACTCAAGCATCCTGTTTATGGCATTGTGATACTATGGTTGGGAATTTACACAGACAGACCCAACGTTTCCAAGTTATGTTCTTTCATCAGTTCAATGAATTCATCCATCCTTATCTCGGTTCATTCCGGAAAATAAACTCTTAGCATCAGTCCCTTGTTTCCAAAAGATGTGTTTACTCTTTACGAATGATTTATACTTCTTAACTATAACATGTCGACCTTCGCGGTCTTTCTTTCTCTTTACTTTTTTGTTTTATTTTTATATATGTTCACTAAAACTATACACCTGTGGTCCTTTATGAGGAAAACCTTTCTTTGTACATCTATATTTTTATACACGACAAACTTTTTCTGTACACGCATTAGAACTCTTCTCTTTACGTCACACGGTCTATATACAAACCCTATTTACATTCAAAGATTTTTCCTTTTTTTCCAACATACACTTATGGTTCACACAAAAGTTTCTTCATATACACTCGTTGCTCACGCACACAAGAATTCCTTTCCACGCATCATTTACACACAAGAACCCTTCTATACACATTTTCCTTTTACATACATGTATAAATAAACCCTTTTTCTTTTCTTTATGAACATGACTTTTATTCACAACGCTTCTTTCTTTTTATTAGGATTTTTGGTTCATTTTATTTTTAGAACGACGTTCCTAAATTAAAAACTCTACACGGTTCCGGAATTTCAACAGACATTATTGACAACAATGAAACAAGTACCGACGTAACAACTCAAACGATATGTATGTACAAAACAAAAGTCAAAACATGAAACAAACATTAGTCCTTTAGTCAAACAAAAATAAGATGATATGTAAACAGAAAAAACAAATGGAAACAAAAAAGAAATATGGATCAAGGGATCTCCCAATCATGTGGCCCCGCTTCCTCCTAAGAAATCAAGTAAATCGGTCATCTCCTGGTCCTCGCGGGCCTCATCTGCCTCGTCGGGAGCCTCTGCTGGTGCCTCTGCTGGTGTCTCTCCTGCCCGGGCCTCAGGCCAATCTCCAGGCCATGCGACCTCTGCCCTGAACTGGTCCAAAGTAGGGCACAGAAAAGAAGTAAAGCCCTGGCTCTGCAGGCTGAGGCTCATCTGATAAAGACAATCATGGGTCTGTACATGTGCCCAGTGGTTGGCCGCCTGCTGGCGAACCAAATGCCGCAAATACTGCTCCGCATCAAATAATCCGGCTGGATCGGCCTGATGAGGTGGCGGCGTGTCTGCGGCCTGCAGAGCATCCCCCTGGACCTGTCTCTGCGTGCAATACTTCTCAATAAAAGCTCGGGGATGGGCGGCCGAATCACCTTGCTAGGTGCGACAGGGACTCCGAACAACTGGCAGAGTCCTGTGATCAAGGCGGGAAATCCCAGGGCCCTGTTGGACTTATCTGGGTCCAGAGGGTGCCTGGTAGGCGCCATACCTGCAAATATGTAGATGGCATCAGCGATTAGCTGAGCCACGTGAATGCTCATTCGCGTCAGGATGGCGTACACCAGCTGACACTTCGACAGGGGGAGGTCGGAATTATGGTCGCTGGGCAGGATGTTGCTGAGCAGCAAAGTCATCCAGATCTGAGTCAGGGTGGTCATGTTGGTGCGCATGATCCGCACCCGTCTCCCGGCAGTAGTCCGGGCAAAATCCTGCCCCGGTATACATAGCAACTGGGCGATGGCCTCCTCGTCGAACCCATTGGACCGGTTCCTCCTCTGGCCATACTCGCACTCCTGACCCTCCTCCAGCACTAAAGGATATCCCAGGAGCTGGCCGATAGCATCTGCATCAAACGGGATCCATTGACCCCTCACCCAAGACCTCATATCTCGCACGCCCTCCTCTGTAGGCCAAGCATTGGCATAAAATTCGAGGACTATGTCTGGATCGAACTTGGCCATGGGGGTGACCAGTGATGCCCACCGCCGGTGAACTATCTCTTCCTGGAAATCGGTATACTCGTCGTCCCTGAGCTGGACGCGTCGCTCCCGGAGAAATGACCATCCCTTGATGGCCTCGAAGCGCTGCTGGTGTTCAGCGCTCCTAAAGCGGTGGCTGTCATATTCAGGAGCAGAACTGGTTCCTTCAGCCGCTTTATCCTTCCTAGATCTCTTTGAGGCCAGCTTCCTCAGGGCCATTTCCTGCGAGAACAAACATTTAGAAGTTAATTTTACAAGATAATGCTTGTCTTAACGCAAAAAATGTCATGCTAATCCCTCCGGTTTAGAACGAACTCATGCGCACGTTTAAAGTAACACATTTATGCACATGCGTATGTGTAGAATATCCTACTATTTATATCAACATAGAGGCCATCCAACACATTCTAATTGTCATACTTATATATGCATTTTAAAAGAACACACATTCTCACGCTTAAGGCATTGCGTCAAAATTTACACTTAACTATGTCCTAAACATTTGCTATCACAAACTACCTACACACACTCGAAATATATATACCATACGAACTTTCATTGTTTCACTCACACTTATGCATATTGGCAAGATATTTACATTATGCACATACTTGCATTCAAAAGGGAATCCCGTGCTATCATACATTCATTTAGGAAGTGACCTCAATATTCCTTCACCCTTTGCAAAGAATTTCATGCCCTTTATATTTACCTATGTCTACACACTATTGAAAAGCATTCCCCATGTTACTTAGGTGCAAAGTACCAATCATGGGGCAGCCCAAATTCTTACAGGCAAGTCCCTATTTTATGCTTTTCTAATTCAAAAAAACCAAATTTTGGGTTCCTAGTCACGAGTATGTTTTCTTGCATTGAAGCTAAAAAGTTTGGATTCCTAAGCTTGGGATTGCATTTGGGCATTTATTTTGACTTTCCTATGCTGTCTCTACATACATAAAACAGCCCCACCATCCCAATTTTGCAAGATCACTTTCATATATCATTGGGGCATTTCACCGAGCACTTGGTGAGCGCATGTTTGGACATAAATTGCAAGAGGATGGGGACAATGTGGCATGCCCCATTGCTTCAGAATACAGCATAGGCCTAAGGCCTTCTCATTCAAATCCTCAACTCAAGAAAACAAGCATAAAAACAAACCAAAACTGCCCCACAAATGTAAGCACATTCTCACAATTTGGAGCACCAAAAGATGAAGAAAATATACCAATGGGAAGCTAAAAACATCAAGGATTGAATACTTACTTGTTGGAGTGAATAATAACACCAAAAATGAAAGCAAAAGGCAACCGAAAGTGGCTTGAGGGAGCAAGAACCGCAAGCCTTCGTGTTCTTTCTTTTGAATGAGGGGGGGAAGTTTTTGGATGCAAAAACGTTCCCCCCCCCCCCCCCTCGTTTTTTATAATTTGGGTGCAGGGGTTGCTCGCCCAAGCGAGCTAACCTGCCATTTTTTTTTGGGGGGGGGGGGGGACATTAATCATGTCCCCTCCTTCCTTATGGGTTAGCGTTTTGCCTATTTAAGCCTACTTAAGTTAGAATTAGGCGTTGATTGCATAAAAACAAACAATAGTAGTAAAATACTATGAATTCAAAGGATACTGGGCTGCCTTGCAGCGACGTTCTCTGCTTGTTTAGCGTCGGGAAGGGGCAACGATCGGTCGGTCGTGACCCCATCCCCGCTTGCATCCGTCCCTATGTACCTGCAAGTAAGAGCCAAATGATATGCAACCAATCGTGACCGGTCATCGTCTTACCTTGGTTGATTTCTGCCATTGACTTGTCTTGACTTCTAACCGTGGCCTGAGACGATTCTGCTCCTTGCTATCACAAGATATGCATGTGCATGTGCATGTATGAATGTTTCTAATGCGATGATTTTATTTTAGTGAAGGCTGGTTAGATTCAATTTTAAATAAGCGTTTGGGGCACCCCATACACCGAGCGAAGAGGGCTCAAGTTATAACAAATCTAAAACACAAGGTTTGAAAACAAAGGGAGGACTGAAACCTCGCCCATCTTTAAAGAAACGAGACAAATACAGTGAATGGGAATCCCAAGAGGAAACCAAAAAGAACGAGAACAACTCAAAAATAAAAAACATGCAACGGTCCTCTCGATTGCCCCAGATTTCAAGCGTAATATCGTTTAACTACATCGGAGTTCACGGGCGAGGGCAGCTCCTCGCCATCCATGTTGGTGAGTATCAGAGCACCCCCAGAAAGAGCTCTTTTCACCACGAAAGGTCCTTCATAATTCGAGGCCCACTTGCCTCGACTATCCTTAATAGCGTGGGACGTCTTTTTCAGCACGAGGTCCCCCTCGTTGAACTTGCGCGGACGTACCTTCTTGTCGAATGCGTTCTTTATCCTTCATTGATACAAACGCCCATGGCTCATGGCTGTCAAACGCTTACCTTCAATGAGGTTGAGTTGGTCGTAGCGTGCTTGAGCCCATTCTGACTCTTCTAGGCCTGACTCCGCCATTATCCTCTGAGAAGGAACTTCCACCTCAAACGGGAGTACTGCTTCCATCCCATAAACTAAGGAATACGGTGTTGCCCCAGTAGAATTTCGTACCGAGGTTCTATATCCGTGCAGGGCGAAAGGCAACATCTCATGCCAATCTTTGTATGACACTGTCATCTTTTGAACAATCTTCTTAATATTCTTATTTGCAGCCTCTACAGCCCCATTCATCTTTGGCCGATAAGGGGTAGAGTTATGATGCTGGATCTTGAAGTCTTCGCACATCTCCTGCATCATCTTATTGTTCAGATTGGTTCCATTGTCAGTAAGGATCTTCCTGGGGAGTCCGTATCGACAAATCAGCTCCTTCTTTATGAATCTAACTACCACATTCTTTGTGACATTAGTATAAGAAGCTGCTTCGACCCATTTGGTGAAGTAATCTATCGCCACAAGAATGAAGCGGTGACCGTTCGACGCTTTGGGTTCAATGGCCCCAATGACATCTATTCCCCACATGGAAAAGGGCCAAGGGGCGAACATAACATTCAGAGGATGTGGCGAAATATTGACATTGTCCGTGTATGCCTGACAGTTATGACATTTCCTGACATGAGCGCAGCAATCGCTTTCCATGGTAAGCCAATAATAGCCGGCCCTAAGGATTTTTCTGGCCATAGCATGCCCATTGGCATATGTCCCAAAGGAACCCTCGTGGATCTCCTCAATCATGAAGTTCGCCTCTTTGGCATCTATGCATCGTAGGAGGGTCATGTCGTGGTTTCGTTTGTAAAGGATAGTACCACTTACAAAGAAACCAGTAGCCAATCTCCTCAACGTCCTTTTGTCATTGTCGGAAATCCCTGGTGGGTATTCTTTGTTCTCGACATACTTCTTGATGTCGAAATACCATGGTTTCCCATCCCGCTCTTCCTCTATTGCATAACAATATGTCGGCCTGCCTTAAGATTTGAATTCGATGTACGGCAGATCCCCGTGTGGGGCGAGTTGAAACATGGATGCCAGGGTGGCTAATGCATCAGCCATTTGATTCTCTTCCCGAGGTATGTGGTGGAAGGAAATGTCGTCAAAGTACTTGGCTAACCTCAAGATGTGAGTTTGGTAGGGTATCAACTTCGGATCCCTAGTTTCCCATTCTCCTTTCAACTAGCGTATCACCAAAGCTGAGTCTCCATACACCTTGAGTAGTTTCACATCAAAATCAATGGCCGCCTGAACCCCGAGGGCGCATGCTTCATACTCGGCCATATTGTTGGTACAATCAAACCCTAGCCTAGCCGTGAAAGGAATACACTGATCATCAGGGGATACAAGGACCGCCCCTACTCTGTGGCCCAAAGCATTGGATGCCCCATCGAAGCAAACAATCCATTTGTTTATGTCTTCGTGCGTCCGCTTCTCTTCAAACAGGGCCATGATATCTTCATCTGGGAACTCGGGGTTCATCGGTCGATAATCCTGGAGGGGTTGCTGGGCCAAATAATCCGCTAAGGCACTTCCTTTTACCGCTTTTTGGGTGACGTAAACGATATCGAATTCAGATAATAATACCTGCCACCTAGCGATTCGTCCCATGAGGGCCGATTTTTCAAAGATGTATTTCACGGGATCCATTTTGGAAATAAGCCACGTGGTGTGGCTGAGCATGTACTGCCTAAGCCAATGTGATGCCCACACCAGAGCACAACACGTCCTTTCCAGCATTGAGTAATTCATCTCCCATGCGGTAAACTTCTTGCTCAGATAGTAGATGGCTTGCTCCTTTTTCCCAGAATCATCATGCTGACCCAACACGCACCCCATAGACTCGTCCAACACGGTCATGTACAGGAAAAGAGGTCTTCTTGTTACAGGTGGCATGAGCACCGGGGGATTTGCGAGACTCTTTTTGATCTTCTCGAAGGCCTCTTGGCAGTCACTGTTCCACAGGACCGCCTGGTTCTTACGTAATAGCTTAAAAATGGGCTCACAGGTAGGGGTGAGTTGTGAGATAAATCTCGCGATATAATTCAACCTGTCCAAAAACCCCCGAACCTGCTTCTCCATGCGTGGTTCCGGCATTTCAAGGATGGCCTTCACTTTCTCGAGATCTATCTCTATCCCTTTCTGACTTACGATAAATCCTAGCAACTTCCCCGACTTCACCCCAAAGGTGCATTTGGTTGGGTTTAGTTTTAATTGGTATTTCCGCAACCTTCCAAACAGCTTACGCAGATTGACAAGGTGTTCGTCCTCAGTCCGAGACTTAGCAATCATGTCATCCACGTAGACCTCTATTTCCTTATGCATCATGTCATGGAAAACCGCCACCATGGCACGCTGATAGGTTGCCCCAGCATTTTTCAGTCCGAAGGCCATCACTTTATAGCAGAATGTCCCCCATAGGGTGACAAAAGTGGTCTTCTCTACATCTTCGGGTGCCATCTTTATTTGATTATACCCCGAGAAACCATCCATAAATGAGAAAAGGGCGAATTTGGCTGTATTATCTACCAATATGTCAATGTGTGGCAGGGGAAAATTGTCTTTTGGACTGGCCCGGTTCAAGTCCCGGTAGTCTACACACATTCGAACCTTGCCGTCCTTTTTCGGGACTGGGACAATGTTGGCCACCCACTCCGGGTACCGCACCACAGCTAAGAAACCTGCATCAAACTGCTTCCTTACTTCTTCTTTAATTTTTAAGGACATCTCGGGTTTCATTCTTCGTAACTTTTGCTTAACCGGGGAAGACCCAGGATTCAAAGGCAACTTATGCTGCACAATGTCGGAATCCCGACCGGGCATGTCTTGATACGACCACGCAAAGACATCTTGATACTCTTCAAGAAGGGTTATCAAGCCTTGGCGGATAGGCGCGGTCATACCGGTTTCTACCTTTACCTCTTTCTTTTCCTCCGTGGTCCCCAAGTTTACCAATTCGGTTTCATCTTGGTGAGGCTTCATTTCACGTTCTTCCTGAGCGACCAGCCTCTCCAACTCTGGTGACAGGACGTCCTCTTTCTCTTCCTCGTTTATCGTTTGGCTTATATCTCGATCGAAATCGATTGTCAAACCCTCGTTGTTAGGATCCTCAAAGAATCGACCCTCATATCTATACCAAACAAGACAAAAGAAACAAAAAACATGCAAAATGATATGAGAAAAGGTGGTACTGCAAGAACAGATGAAACAAGATCTCTTTGTTTATTTAATAAGGTAGGTTTCACAAAACAAAAGAGAACGGAAATCTATAGGCTCTAATTACATTGAATCAGCGGTATAGACTTCTGACTGGCTTATCACGCGCCAGTTCCCCACTTGGGAATCGAGGTGGCATGGTTGCACAAAACTTGGTGGGTCTTGAGGGAACTCCTCTTCTATTGCTGCCACCTCCTCCTCGGACACCATTCCAGCGCTGGTGAAACACTGGCTAATACGGCTGGGCCAAACCCTATCTGCCCGAAATCTTGACGGCACGTTCCTCCTCCCCGACATCCCGGGTTCGTACCCTAATCCATACTTGTATGGATTTCCCTTGATATTGACCACGCCGTCATTCCCGAGGCAGTCCTTGCCTAGACCCATTCCGGGCTCAAATCCGTTCCTGAGCATAACATGTGCCACCATTATGGCCGCGTTGGAGAGAGAAGGTAGCGACGGACTTAGTTCCACCGAGGCGCAGCTCACCACCTCAAAGGATTGGAAAGCTGTTTCCAATGATTCTTCCGCCGCTTCTACGTATGGTGCGGAGGAGGGGCAGCTCACTAACATGTCCTCTTCACCCGACACTATCACTAAAAGTCCACCCACTGCGAACTTCAATTTCTGGTGAAGCGTTGAAGGGACCACTCCCAGGGCATCAATCCACGGTCTTCCCAAGAGGCAGCTATAGGTGGGATTTATATCCATTACTTGAAACACCACATTGCAAGTGTAGGGGCCTATCTGAATGGGAATGTCGATTTCCCCCATCACTTCCCGCCGAGTACCGTCAAATGCTCGCACCACCATCGAGCTTGGTTTTAAACGCGACGCACTAAAAGGAAGCTTTTCCAAAGTGGTCTTCGGCATTACATTTAAACTCGATCCATTTTCGATAAGTACCTTTGCGACAATGTGGTCCATACATCTCACCGACACATGTAGAGCCTTGTTGTGTCCTCTCCCCTCAATGGGAATCTCTTCTTCCGCAAACGCGATGTAGTTGTTGGTGGTTATATGATTAACGATGCCTTCGAAACCCTTCACTGAGATATCATGTGCTACATAGGCATCGTTAAGGACCTTCATCAACAGCGCACGATGGGGCTCGGAGTTTATGAGTAGTTCAAGCAAGGAGATCCTTGCTGGAGTTTTATTCAGTTGCTCGACTACCTTAAACTCGCTTTGTTGGATGAGGCGGAGGAACTCTTGGGCCTCTTCCAAGGTCACTATTTTTCCTTGAAGGCCTTCTTTCTTTTTGGCCCCTCTTCCCACTGGAGGATCTACTTCTTTCGAGGGGGTGGCTATGTCCGTGGGCTCTTGGACCATGGGCGCTTTCCCTTTAGAGGGCAATTCCGCCGGGTGAGGGGAAGCGAACACCCGACCACTGCGGGTTACGCCACTGAGGCCGGTGATGTTGGTTACCTTAGCTGATAGGGAGTCAACTTCGGTTGCAACTCTTTCGCTGGACGCGGGAGGGGTATACTTCCACGGAACGGCCTTATTACTTTGATATGCAAATGGCATTGGCTCGGGCACCGTCCGGGGGTATATGGGTGTGGAGCCGGTCCATTTCCTAGTAAAACATATCACTAAGGCCTTGGGGGTTAGAGGAACCTTCTTCTCTTCCGACTGCATGCAAATTTGTGATTCTTCCCTCCCTCCTATGGACACTTCAAGCTTCCCGCAATCCATGAGTTGCTGAAGCAATTCTTCTACCGCGGGACAGGTTTCCATGTCGTGCGACTCCCCAAGGTGAAATAAACATTCGTCCCTTTCGCCTCCGCCATGGGAGACCATGCACGCCGCTTGCAGTGATTGATAGATGAAGCATCTAGAAGTAGCTACGTCTCCTAATCTCTTTGCCCGCGATGGCCCATCCTCTTTGACGGCGTTCACGCTAGCCCCTCCATGACTAGCTAGCGGGTTGGTTTTAACATTTGGGTCTTCTTCCTGAAACGATAACCAGCCGGCACTAATCAGGTGCTGCACCTTATACTTGAACGGGATGCAGGAGTCAATATTGTGTCTGGGAACTCCACTATGGTACACACACTTAGCACCCGGATCATACCACTTGGGGTAGGGTGGCTGGAGAACCTTCCCGGGTATGGCCACCACCAAATGATTCTCCAATAATGAAGGCCATAACTCGGAGTATGCCATGGGAATGGGAGGGAAGTTGTCTTTCGAGGGCGGGTGTTGTGCATATTTATAGGTCGCGCCGGGGGCTGTATTATTAGCTAGCCGGGGTGCGGCTGGAGCTGTGCGTTAGGCCGGCGCTCTTTCTGCTGCGGGTGGTCCTTTTACTTGAGTCGGGAAGGAATTCCCGGCTCGGATTAAAAAATTTGGGGGATTGGGCTGGTATGAGCTTTGGATATTTTGGGGTGCTTTCATCCACGTTGGGGCGGTGGTAACCGCGTGGGCGTCTCTTTCCTTTTTCCTCGCACCCACTACTGGGGCTCTTCTGTTGTTGTTGAGGGCCATATTGGCAGCATATTCGAACTTGCCTTTTCGTAGTCCAGATTCAATCCTTTCTCCGGCGAAGACGAGATCTGCAAAGTTAGTTGGCATGTAGCCTATCAGCTTTTCATAGTAGAACGTGGGTAACGTATCTACCATAATTGTGATCATCTCCCTCTCCATCATGGGCGGTACGACTTCGGCTGCGAGATCTCTCCATCTTTGGGCATATTCCTTAATGGACTCATGCTCTCGTTTAGTCATACCCTGAAGCTGGTTCCGATCGGGAGCCATGTCCGTATTGTACTGGTACTGCCGAATGAAGGCAGTTGCCAAGTCCTTCCATGATCGGATCCGGGAAGCTTCCAGATTGGTATACCATGCTACAGCTGCCCCGGCCAAGCTGTCTTGAAAGAAATGGACCAACAATTTCTCGTCCGCAGAATACGCCCCCATCTTTCGGCAATACATCCGAAGATGCCCCTTCGGACATGCCGTTCCTTTGTACTTATCAAAGTCCGGTACTTTGAACTTGGGAGGGATGACGATGTTGGGCACGAGACATAAATCTGCTAAATTCGAGAATGGGTAATTGCCGAGGCCCTCGACTGCTCTCAACCTCTCTTCAAGCGCCTTAATCTTTCCCTTATCTTCCGCAAAGGGAACAGATTCTTTAACGGGTGTGGGTGAGGCCGGGGTATGACGGACTATGTTCGGTTGGGGTAGTTCATGCGGGGACGGATCTTTGAGGTGGAGCAGGGGGCCAAGATGGGTATCTCCTTCCCCATCGTCTTGCCCGGGATAGTCTTCATAAGGTGGGAGTTGCCCCTCGAAAGTAGGGGCTTGGCTTAAATCTTCCGGGGTGGCACGGGGGGTGAAGTCCGGAGGCAGGCCATAAGGATAAGCTTGCGGACTATACCTTCGACCGAACACCCCCGTGTTTCTGTCTAGGCCCGGATTCAAGGCGGGCTGCAGCACCGGCTCCGCTTCCCTAACTGTACTGGAGGCGGTTGTCGTGGCTTTATCCTCTATGGTTTTCTGGAGTTTTAACATGACCTCCGAGATGGAAGCCATTTGATCTTTTAAGGCCGATAGATCGGCCTTCATCTGTTCCTGCACGCCCTCTTCATTATCCATTTTTCTGGATCGAGTGTTATAGGGGTCCCTTGGTGTTTTCTTAGTTATGATGAAATTCCTAAAGAAATAAACAACGGTGAGTATGCCCAAACATGAGTATGCAAATGGATGATCAGAGCACTTGGATCCACCCCAAGGTTTTTAGATAACGTAATGAGTCCAGAACTTCTCATTTTATAAAAAGAACAAAGCTTTCATCTAGCCAAGATTATACAAAGGTGTTACAAGAGAACCTAACGATTCCTAATTATGTGGGCCATCAAATCTATCATGTGTTGACAGTAATTGATTAGCCCATGAATCTCCTCGGGGGCCGTACACACTTCGGCCATGGCTTTCGCTTTGGCTAACAGATGCAGGAGGTCTTGACTTCCATTCAAGGTCAAGGCGAACCTATCCATCCACATAGTCGCTTCTTGATGCAACGCATCAATCACCCTCCCTCTTGCTTCTTTCTCGTCGTACACTTGTGCAAAATCCTCCACTAGCTTTTGTTCATGGGCCACAGACTGGTTCAACTCTTCCTTGTATTGCCCTATGATAGCTAGCATGCTTTGCTCCGTGGTTTCCAAGTGTTGAGCCAAACTCCTTTTGGACCTTGCGCAAGCAACTAACTCCTCTTTTAAGATCATGCCATGCACCCGTGACCGATCTCTCTCCTCTCTTTGGAGCTTGAGCTCATTGTTACAACCCCACAATGCTCCTCGGAATTTCTCTCGACCATATTCCTCCTTGCGGGCCCTTTTGGTTTCCTGTTAAAGGGCTTTTGCAGTGGCCGCGTTTTCCTCTTGTAACTCGGTGCACTCCTTCTGAATGTGTGTAGCAGCTGATTTGAACTTCTCCTTGGCGAGCCTTGCCTTCCCTAGCTCCAATTTTAGAGCTTGGACTTCTTCATCTTCCTCCGGAGCTTCGAAGTTCTCCTCATCGATAACTTTCAATTTGGTGAGCCAATCTAACCCTCGCGTGTGAATTCTTAGCCATCCATGATAACCTCCAATGACGCCATTTCGGATGCCTCTAAGCTTCTTGTCTTTTTTCAACGGACTCCTCCACGCCTTGTGGATTATTTGTATAACCTTGAGACCTTGCGCGCCTAGATCCCTCACAAGGAAAGGCGAGAGACTTTCTTCGGTTGGCGCTCCCCTCATGGGATACCCTAGCTGTCTCATGGCGAGTGCGGGATTATAATTAATACAACCCCTAGTCCCTATCAATGGAACATTAGGGTAGTCCCCACACGAAAAGATAACTCCTTCCTTGCCTTCCTTCCAACGAGGAAACCAATTGATCGCGCTGCCCCCTATCCCAGCCAAATATTGGTCCCAATCGACTCTTCCTTTTTCGGCGCACGAGCGATAGCTTTGAAGCGGACACGGGTGTCTCGTGTCTTGTTGGAATAGGTGTGAGATCAACCACACACAGAGAGCGGGTAAACAACAGATAATCCGCGCACTGTTTTTCTCACACCTCCGGTCAAAGGTGTCAAACAAATCTACCAAGATAGCCACCACTGGACTTTCCTTGCTATGGTGATATGCAAGGAAAGCATCAATGGCGGCTAAGTCTACCAAACCATTGACGTTTGGGAAGAGGACAACCCCAAAAATCAGCAAAGCTAAAATATCTGCAAACGGACCCCACTTCTCTTGGCTCGCCATATCCCTTGTCTTACCTTCCAAGTATTTCTGAGGCAGGCCCACTACGTCGTTCCGAGTTTGCTTCGTGCGATCCAACTCCTTTGCTGAATCACCAACCACAGCCGCAATCTTGCTCAAGGAAGGAAGAAAGCCGGAGAAAAGATACGGTTTTCTCCCCCCAAGAGGGCATCCTAATATTTCCTCAAACTCTTCAATAGTTGGTACCATTTGGAAGTCCCCAAACGTGAAACACCTCAATGGCTGGTCATAGTATTGGGCGAGGGATACGACAGCTTCCGTAAATACCTCCGCTGCGGCCAAATCTAGAATCTTCCCGTACACCTTGCGGAAGGCTTGCCTTTGGAGAGTTCCCATCAATCGTCCTAATTCCTTGAGGCTAGTGACATCTAGACTTTTAACCTTGACTTGATAAAACCTTTTGCTGTTTTGATTTGTCCCCATCATTTACCTAAAAAAGGGGGTGGATCAAGACTCCGACATGAATGATGCAATGCGTATGAAACAGGAGGAAAACAACACAAAGGGGTAATTTATACATACGAGACCGCAGAGATCCAATTTTAATGCTACGTTTTGGGCATGATGGCGCCTCAACGTAGTATTAAAAAGGTTACATATTACTCTAAAGAAACCAAACATCACTAGCAAAACTATAAACTAGTGTTGTTTACCAAAAAGGCATGAGAACGAATGGCACGGAGCGTGTTTGCTCTTTGCCCCTATTTGGAAACCTATAGGACAATATCTAGGGGTCTCTAATAACTACTCCCCAACAATTCATAACTCACACGGCTGTTTTCTAAAGGTATCATCACTCAAGATAATAATATTGTGGCGGTATGGAATACCAGCGACAACATATTATAAAGAGAAAAAGCTCTAGACGAGGTTTCACTATTATCAAGCAAGTCGGAGACCTAGCATGATGATAGATTCACCTCCACTCCTTAAATTCCCATGAACCCGGGTGTAGGGCCCCTTTTTACTCAAACCCGTGGGTGCTTAGAATGCAGTGTAAAGAATGCGAAATATACAACAATTATTTACATTTTACACAGTTCAACAAATGCACACACGAAGTTTCACAAATCCACAATTCTTAAAATAGGCCTAACTCACAAAAAGGTCCCCAGTGGAGTCGCCAACTGTCGCAACGTGCCCTTCGCGGGCGAGCGAGGGCGAGGCTCACGGGTGCGCTTTCCAAAGGAGGAAAGATGCGCGGAGTCGCCACCAACGTTTATTTGTGGAAAACGTCGGAAAAACCGAAGGAAACTGGTCAAAATGAAAATTCTAAGTTCGGGAGTTGTATTTACGCTTGAGGAAGGTATTAGCACCTCTCACGTTTGTCTCAAAGGACAACAGCCTATTTTTTAGAATTGTGGAAATTGTGTTACCTTAACTTTATTTCTTTTTATTTTTTTGAGGTCGACAAAAGCGGGGCTTTTGCTCCTACGTACCCTCCATCAAAGAGGAAATCAGACCTACGTAGTTCTTTCTTATGCGTGAATCAATTGATTCTTTTTACTTGAAAGGTGATCATTTTAAGGCGTTGGACCTTGAAAATGATCCATTTTACTTGGTAAGAAACTGAAATGATAAACTTTCAAAACCCTATTTTTGTGGACGAGCTTGACTAGGCGAATTGATTTTAGTCTTAGTTTCACTTTAGTTATTAGTCAATTCAATTAAGAATGAGAAATCCCAAAGAAAAAACGTCCGATTGATTTTTCGCTTTACTTTACTAAAAGATATTTTTTTATTATTATATTATTATTTTGCCTCTTTTTTGATTTCCAACGTGGTTACGGCACGACCGAACGGTCGGAATTCATTTTAACCGAAATTAACGGATGATACAATTCAAACGATCGGTGGAAATTTATTTTATTTTTAGATTAGGCGAGAAATGGCTTAAATAAATGGCTTAAGCACGTCAAAAGGGGGTATAAAAAGCAAATGAAAACGAGAATAAAAATACATGAAACAAAATGTGGACCACCACGGGTACATAGAATGAATTGAAAAGCTCGGTTTGAGGTACTTACCCGTTGAAGACTGAAGAAAACGAAGAACGAACGATGAATATTGAAGAACGGTCGAGAATCTTCGCGTAATTACTCACGGAAACGTTACGGAAACGTTACGGAAGCGCCTCAGCTTGAATTTTCTTCACGGAACTAATTTTCCTCAGCAATTTCGAGAGAGAGAGAAGTGCCTAAGAAGCTTAACTCTTTTCTTCTTCACTCCTCCCCCTATTTATAGCAAAATAGGGGAGGAGCTTGCCAACCAGCTCACCCAGGCGAGCAAGGTTGCTTCCTCCAGAAGCAACAGCCTTCTGGAGGAAGGATCTGGAAGGCCCAAGTGGGCCAGATTGCTATTTGTACCCCCCTTTTTACTAAATGCACCCCCTTCTATTTTTTGGTAATTCTTTTTCCGTAACGTTACGAAACTTCACGAATTTCGTAACGATACATATTTTTCTTCCGCAAGGTTACGAATCCTTACGGATTATGTATTTACTCTTTTTTAGCTTTCGAAGAAGTTACAGAAACTTACGGATTGCGCAAAAACACCTCTTTTCGATTTCCGCCACATTACGGAATTTCACGGATTGCGCAAGCCTGCTTCCTTTTTATTTCTGACACGTCTCGGGACTTCATTCATTGTGCAACAAAGGACGCCAAGTGTCTCGAAGCGGCCAATCAAAGGTTGTATATCATCAAATAATAATCCCCGGACGAAATTAGGGTATGACACAGTGTCTAGGAAAAAAAAGTGAAAGGGAAGTGTGCTTGTTGTTTTGGCTCAAAATTTGTTCTATAATTGGTGCCTATTTTATACCAATCCTAGTTCTAAAATTTCAATTGAAAATTATTTTGAAAACAAGTGCCAAAACTAGAGGTTTCTTGAGTCTTTTTTTTTAGTTTTTCTACTCTACTGTAGAGCCATTCTAGGTTTCTCTTTGAGTCCTAGCTTGCTTTTGTGTGCTTTTCATTGCTCTAATTGTTGAATAATCCTTAAAAATTTGTCTTGTTAAAACTCTATTGGTTTAGATTTCATTTCCTTTTTTTTTTGTCTTTGGTTATTGCTTGTCTCTTTGTTTCCTTGCTTGTGAGTTGCCATGTAGGGAATTGGAAAAGAGGATTGGTACCATACCTTGAAGAATTTGAGTCAACAAGCAAGGGGCCAACCACCTTAAGAGCTATTGGACTAAGAAGAACTTCAAATTGAGTGAAACACCAAAGAGAGAATAGCCACCACAATTGAGGACTTCTTTTTTGTAATAGGCAAATTGCTTTGCTTTCAAATTTTATAACAAAAAGGCCTTTCATTGGAAGTAAGTTGGGAGCCTCCAATAGGTCACCCTACTTCCATTTGTGTGTAATAATTTTAGGCAATTTTCCCTTTGGATAGTGAGTGTTTTGTTGGGAACCTTAAATAGGTCATCCAAACACTCTTAGGATCCGCCTAGTTTGCATTTCTTGCACTTTAATTTCTTGCTTACTTTCATAGCTTATTCCCTTTACCCTCCATTGTCAAACCGCCTAGATAGCTTGCCTTTTACCAATTAGTTTTTACCTTATCTTTCACACCTCTTTTAGTGTTTATTTTGACTAGTTTTAACCATAGTTTCTTTTACCTTTTGTTTTCAAACCCCCAACAAGAAAGAACCATAACTTAGGAACCAACATGAGTCTTCATTCTTCATTTAGTGTTAATGGTGAGGGTTCTACTCCTAAGGACCCCTCGTATAAGATATTAGATGAGTTGAGATCCCTTAAGTTGTGGAAAGAAAAACAAGAGAGAAAAGAAAAAGGTAAAAAAAGAGTAGAAGAAATAAGTCAAGATGAAAGAGAGAAAATAAGAGAGGAAGAATGAAAAAAAAAATAATGAAAGAAATGAAAAGAGAAAAACATGCCTCCTATAGTAGTCATGACTCTTGCAAGAGTTTAAGTGAAAAACTTAACGACTATTATAGAGGGCGCCATAGTTCACATACTAAACATCACTCCCAAAGAAGAGAAAAGGATAGAAGGCCTCAAGAGGTTAACATTAGCCTCCCATATTTCCATGGAAAAGATAATGTTGAGGCCTACTTAAATTGGGAAATGAAGGTTAAACAATTCTTTGATTGTCATCATATTAGCGAAGAGAGAAAAGTTCCATTGGCTACCCTTAGCTTTCAAGGGTATGCCCTATATTGGTGGACTTCCCTTGTTAGGGAATGAAGGATTCATGGGGATCCTCCAGTAGAGTATTGGAATGATCTTAAGAGTGCCCTTAGGAAGAGGCACATTCCCTCCTACTATGAAAGGGAGCTTATAAATAAGCTCCAAAGGCTTAGACAAGGGAGTATGAGTGTTGAAGAATATAGACAACAAATCGAACTACTCCTTTTAAGAGCTGGACTTAGGGAGGAGGAAAGAACAAGCATAGCTAGGTTCCTTAGTGGGCTTAATATGGAAGTGAGGGATAAGGTTAAACTCTTTCCATATAGGGACCTAGATGAGCTAGTCCAACTTTGTATAAGAGTGGAGCAACAACTTAAAAGAAAGCCTTCTTTAAAATCTTATGGCTTTCACTCTTATCCAAGGAAGGACCAAGCCCAAGGAATTTTGGGGGTTGCACCTTCAAAACCCAAGGAAGATAAGGGTAAGACCATAGAGAAATCCACCCCTAAGACTAGTTCCCAAGAAAGGACTAGCAACATTAAATGCTTTAATTGTCTTGGGAGAGGTCACATTGTCTCTCAATGCCCCAAAAAGAAAACCATGATTATGAGGGGTCAAGAAATTTATAGTAGTCAAGAGGAGACTACTTCTTCCCCTTCCTCTAGTGGAAGTGAAGATGATGTAAGGGGTGAAGAGTCTAGTGAGGAAGTCTACCCCCATGAAGAAGGTGACCTCTTAATGGTTAGAAGGTTCCTTGGAGGTCAATCTTGTGATCTATCTCAATCCCAAAGAGAGAGCATCTTTCATACAAGATGCAAAATTTTAGATAAAACTTGTTCTCTCATTGTGGATAGTGGATCTTGTTGCAATTGTTGTACCACAAGATTAGTTTCCAAGTTGAACCTCACTATCATTCCACCCCCCAAAACCTTATAAACTTCAATGGCTCAATGAGCAAGGGGAAATGATAGTTAACCAACAACTGAAGGGACCTTTCTCCATTGGGACATATAAGGATGAAGTTAATTATGATATAGTTCCCATGGAGGCAGGACATATTCTTTTAGGAAGGCCGTGGCAATTTGATAGGAAGATCACTTATAATGGTCTAACTAATGAGATTACCCTCAACCATCTTGGCACTAAATTTGTGTTGCATCCTCAAACACCTTCACAAGTGGCAAAAGATCAACTAACTATGAAAGATAAGAGGGATGAGGAAGAAAAAGTAGAAAAAAAAAAAGAAGGATAGTAAGGCCTTGTCTTCAAAGGACAGTGGGAAGGAAAAAGAGAGAAAGGATTCCTCCAAGAAGATTGTTAAGAAGGAAAATCATTTTGCAACAAAAGGTGATATTAAAAGAGCACTCCTTCTTAAACAATCTTTCGACCTTCTCCTATCGAGGGAAACATCCCTTAGCACTGCCACAATTCCTACATTTGAGACCTTACCCCCAAAGGTCCAAGAACTCTTACATGAATTTGGTGATATATTTCCCAAAGAGATACCCCCTGGGCTACCTCCTTTAAAGGGAATAGAACACCAAATAGATTTAGTCCCAGGAGCAAGCCTTCCTAATAGGCCAGCCTATAGGACTAACGCTCAGGAGACTAAGGAGATAGAGTCTCAGGTTAAAGAATTGTTGGAGAAAGGCTGGGTCCAAGAGAGCCTAAGCCCATGTGTTGTGCCAGTGTTGTTGGGGCCCAAAAAGGATGGTACGTGGAGAATGTGTACAGATTGCAGGGCCATCAACAACATCATTGTAAAGTATAGGCACCCTATTCCTAGACTTGATGATTTGCTTGATGAGTTTCATGGTGCCAATATCTTTTCAAAATTTGATCTTAAAAGTGGTTATCACCAAATCAGGATGAAAAAGGGTGATGAGTGGAAAACGCTTTCAAGACCAAGTTTGGTTTGTATGAATGGCTAGTGATGCCTTTTGGGCTCACTAATGCACTAAGCACCTTTATGAGTCTTATGCATCATGTCTTAAGGGATTTCATAGGTAGATTTGTAGTTGTTTATTTTGATGATATTTTAGTGTACAGTAGGAGCCTAGATGATCACTTAGGACATCCCAGGCAAGTTCTTTCAGTCCTTAGGAAAAACACCCTCTATGCAAATATAGAGAAGTGTACCTTTTGTGTAGATAATATAGTTTTCTTAGGTTTTGTAGTTGGTAGAAATAGGGTCCAAGTGGACCCTGAGAAAATCAAGGCCATCCAAGAATGGCCTACCCCAAAAAGTGTGGGAGATATTAGGAGCTTCCGTGGGTTAGCAAGCCTCTATAGAAGGTTTGTTCCTAATTTCTCTACAATTGCATCACCTCTCAATGAGCTGGTGAAGAAGAATGTGGCATTTACCTGGGGTGAAAAACAAGAGCAATCTTTTGCTTTGCTCAAAGAAAGGCTTACTAAGGCACCTGTTCTAGCTCTTCCTGACTTTTCTAAAACTTTTGAGCTAGAATGTGATGCCTCTGTGAAATTCTGATACTGGGGACAGATGTCGTACAGGATGTCACGACATCATGCTTCAGAACATGCAGATTGTCTTTGACTGTATGAACAGATTAAACAAGTAAATAACACAAGAGAATTGTTAACCCAGTTCGGTGCAACCTCACCTACATCTGGGGGCTACCAAGCCAGGGAGGAAATCCACTAAAATAGTGTTAGTTCAAGGTCTAACAGCCACTGTTTACAACCTTCTCACCTAACCACTACCCGTGCAATCTCTACCTAAGAGCCACTCTTAGATATGAGAACCCCGCTCACTCCCTCTCAATCACACTCCCGTGTTTACAAATAAATCAAAGACACACCAGAGATTGCTCTCTAAACAAAAGAGATCAACTCTACACACTAGAGATCAACTCTACACACTAGAGATCAACTCTACACACTCAGGTCCAACACTTGATGTTAGTATAACATCAAGGTGGCTCACAAAACACTCAAGTCCCAAAACTCACAAAATAACTCTTCTATCCCGGACTTGGTACAGAACTCGTGCAGCCTCCATGTTTTTATAGCAGTGTGTGGGTCTGGGCTGCAACAGCTTGTGCTGGATGAGATCTATCATTCTTCCTGAAAATCTGCACTTAAAGAACTAAAAGATAACGTTTGATCTTTTAGTTTTTATCTTTAATCTTTAATCCCTGAACGAACTCTTCTAGTTTGTAATTCGAACTTTAATTATCTTTTAATTCGTTCCTAAAGATAGATCATCTAATCTCTTGCTAACTGCACAATAATCTGTTAAAGATATAACAGATTTATATGTCCAGTATTTTCGGGCAAGATGTCCTGGACATCGTATCCGACATCGTGGATCCTGCAACTTCAATGCTTTTAGCAACTCCAGTATTTTCGGGCAGGATGTCCTGGACATTGTATCCGACATCGTGGATCCTGCAGCTTCAATGCTTTTAGCAATTCCAGTATTTTCAGGCAGGATGTCCTGGACATTGTATCCGACATCGTGAATCCTGCAGCTTCAATTCTTCATTTGACACTTTATCTTGCCTTGTGCATTGTGCAGCCCGATCTTATTCTTTGACATAACGTTGGACATCATGTGCAGCAACTCCAGCTTTCCTTCATTGTCTAAGTGCTTATGTTTTAACAAAATCTTAGCCAATCTTTTAAAGCTTAGTAAAGCTAGGCACTAACAATCTCCCCCTTTGGCAAATTTTGTCTAAAACATACTTAGACACTTCCTGAGCAGGTACGAGCAGTTATGCAAGTGGGATCAGCAACTTTCATTATCAGAGTAATCAAGCACAGCGGAAATTCTGCAAGTTGCAAATCTACAAGTCTTCTCCAAGATGTCAAGACATCTCACGTGACATCAGCTTTCTGCTCCCCCTGTCTCCATGCTCTTACTGCAGCATCTTCTACCAGCTACTAGTCTTTTCCAGGATGTCAAGACATCTCATGTGACATCAGCTTTCCCTTGTCTCCATGCTCTTACTGCAGCATCTTCTATCAGCTACTAGTAGCTTACATCAGTCATCTTCAGCAGCAGCAGTCTCCCCCTCAAAGTCATGAATCATGCATACATCGTATCATACAACTCCCCCTCAAAATCATGAATCATGCATACACCATTACTCCCAAATCATGCATAACTATTACTCCCCCTTTTTAGACAGAATTTGACAAAAGTAGAATGCATGAGCTTAAGGTGCAAATATTACAGACCAATAGTAACCATTGTTCAAAGGGACATGCCCCTGTAGCTAGTAAAAAGCAAAAAAACATAAAGGTCTGATGATCATGGGGTGGCTTCAGAATCATCATCATCATCTGAATCTGTATCCTCTGCTGCATCTTCCTCTTCCTCAGCTGCCTCTTCTTCTTGTTCAGCTGCTTCTTCTTCCTCAGCTGGATCTTCTTCTTCCTCAGCTGCTTCACCATCATCAATGCCACTGTCTGTGAGTCTTTCGATCAGCCGTTCCAGCTCCATTTTCTTCTCTGTGGTGGCTTTGATGGTTGCTTCCAGCACCTTGCATGTGTCCTTGAGTTCAGCAATCAAGGCATCCTTGGACACAGCACCTAAAGCAGCAGCTTTCCCTGATGTCGAGACAATGTCTGGGACATGTGTCCCCTCAAACAATTTGTAATGCAGGGATAGAGGAGATTCTCTCTTCATCACAGAGTCAGTGTAGTTTAAAATATTGGGATGTTGACTCAACATAATGCCACACAATACAGTTGGAAGGCAATGGGTAATTTGACAGCAAATGATTCTGAATGCTTAACAGTTTGATCAAAAATATAGTTTCCAAAATTAAATTTGGACTTGGTTCCAACAGCATACAGAAATTTACCCAAACCTGTGGCAACAGTGGAAGTATGATTGGTGGGTACCCAGTTTGCAGCTCCAATCCTGTGCAAGATTGCATATTTCACACTTAGCTTCCCTGCAGACAGCTTCCCTTTCTTTGGCCAATGCTGGATTTGTTTGGCAGTGATTTCCTTGGCAATTTGATGCTCAGAAACAGTAATGTCCACCACTCCATCTGTTGGTCTGCCCAGGTATTTGTTGATCACAGCAGGGGAGAATCTAACACACTTTCCTCTGACAAATACCTTTTGATACTCATCACTCTTTCTGTTTGTTATGTCAGAGGGAATGTTGACAATGAATTCCCTTACTAGACTTTCATAGCAATCTCCCAACTTGGTGACAGCCTTCAGCAGTCCAGCAGCCGTGATGAGGTCCATGATCTCCTTGCAATCCAAGGCAGCTCTTCCCAGTTCTCTTTCCAAGGCAAGTCTGCGTTGATACACGAATTTCCACCTTTCAGCATTGCCAATGGAGTGGAATGAGATGTTGTCCAATGGTGCATCAGGGACATTTTCAGGCACCTTTTTCCCAGATTTCTTGGCCCTCTTTGATGTCGAGACATCTAGTTCGACATCATCATCAGAATCAGATGAGGAAATTTCTTTCCTCTTCTTGGAAGGAATCGCGACTTTGCTTCGTCTGGATGAGGTAGGAGTGATTGGAGTGCTCTTCTTCTGTGCCATAGTCTTGATTCGTCCAGACCTCTTAATGGGGGTTTTTCCCTTTCGGCTTTGTAGTCTTTCTGCAATGCCAGGTGCCAACTTGTTGGCAATGGGTTCTTCATCAGATTCTACTTCTTCCAGGTCAATGAGGTCACCTGGAGCAGGTTCTGGTGCCCTTGGTGCAGGGGTCTCCTTTGTGGTTTGATCCTCTTCCTCTGTTGATTCCTCTTTGCTGGGTGAAGAGAGGACTTCAGTATTTGGGGTGGAAGATGTCGGAACATCTTTCTCAGCATCAGGAACAGCAACATCTGGGGTGGAAGATGTTGGAACATCTTCATCAGCATCAGGAACAGAGGCATTTTTCAGAATGTTACTCACAATGCTGCGGATCTTCTTGTCCATCTCCGTGTCTACTTCCCTAGGACTTGTTGCAAGGCTAGGGTTTTCAGCAATCTTCACACCCTGTTGTCGTTTGGGGATCAGTTTTTCAGGAACAGGGGCTGAACCAGGAATCATTTGTATGGGCTGGATATTGAAATCAGGTTGTTCCTGGATTGATGGTGCTTTGGTGGATGATGGAGATGATGGTACAGCGGATGAACCAGGAGCTGAAGTTTCTTTTGGTGAGGTAGCCATGGAAAAGCAGAGCGTTTGGAATGGTTTCGCAAATTTCTGAGAGCTGTTGGGGAATGCTGAAAACGAGATTACCACGAAAATATAAGTTTGAATGAGGAATGTAGAGGGACGTGTGAAGCAACGGTCGAATTTGTTTTGGCTTAGTAGTGAACGTGCTATTAATGTTAAGTGAGACGTTTGAGCACGTTCAGATAGCAGTAGCTGCTATAATTCCTCTAGCAGACAAATGCCCAGCTTGCCCCTCAGTTTTTCAAACTGATTTGCATCCAATGCTTTTGTGAAAATATCTGCTATTTGTTTCTCAGTGTCAACATGCTCCAGTGTGATAACTTTATCATCAACAAGCTCTCTGATATAGTGATGTCTAATGTCAATGTGCTTGGTTCTGCTGTGTTGCACAGGATTTTTAGAAATATTAATAGCACTCAAGTTGTCACAGTATAATGTCATGACATCTTGTTCGACATTGTACTCCTTGAGCATCTGCTTCATCCAAACTAGTTGTGAACAGCTGCTTCCTGCTGCAATATACTCGGCTTCTGCAGTAGATAGGGACACACAGTTCTGCTTCTTGCTGAACCATGAAATAAGATTGTTTCCCAAATAGAAACATCCACCAGAAGTGCTTTTTCTGTCATCTGCACTTCCAGCCCAATCAGCATCACAATACCCAATCAGCATTGAATCTGAACAATGACAGTACATAATCCCATAGTCACTGGTGCCATTTACATATTTCAGAATTCTCTTTACTTGAGTCAAGTGACTTATCTTAGGATTGGCTTGATATCTTGCACAAACACCTACTGCATAGGTGATGTCGGGTCTGCTAGCTGTTAAATATAGTAAGCTCCCAATCATGCTTCTGTACAGACTTTGATCAACACTGGTGCCAGCTTCATCCTTTGACAGCTTCAAGTGAGTAGGTGCAGGTGTTCTTTTATGGCTGGCATTCTCCATCCCAAACTTCTTGACAATGTTCTTTGCATACTTGCTTTGTGAGAGGAATATGGAGTCTTCCATCTGCTTCACTTGAAGTCCCAGAAAATAAGTCAGCTCTCCAACAAGACTCATCTCAAATTCAGATTGCATCTGTTGAACAAAATGTCGAAGCATCTCATTCGACATCCCTCCAAACACAATGTCATCAACATATATCTGTGCTATCATCAAGTTTTCAGCATCTTGTTTGACAAAGAGAGTCTTGTCAATTCGTCCCTTCCTATACCCTTGCTGAGTAAGGAACTCTGTTAGCCTTTCATACCAAGCTCTTGGAGCTTGCTTCAATCCATAGAGAGCCTTCTTGAGCCTGTATACATGATCTGGATGAGTTGGATCTACAAATCCCTTTGGCTGCTCCACATAGGCTTCTTCATTCAGGTATCCATTCAGAAACGCGCTTTTCACATCCATCTGGTACAGCTTGAATTTGAGGATGCAAGCTACACCAAGTAACAATCTGATGGACTCAAGTCTAGCAACAGGAGCGAAAGTTTCATCAAAGTCTACACCTTCAATCTGAGTGTAGCCTTGAGCAACAAGTCTGGCCTTGTTTCTGGTTATAACACCTTCTTCATTGGTTTTGTTCTTGAAGATCCACTTGGTGCCAATCACATTAGTTCCCTCGGGTCTAGGAACTAGCTCCCAGACTTCATTCCTTTTGAATTGCTCCAATTCTTCTTGCATAGCATTGATCCAGAACTCATCAGTCAGTGCCTCTTTCACATTCTTGGGCTCAATTTTGGAGACAAAGCATGAGTTGGAGACAATCTCAATCTCCCTTGATCTTGTAGTGACTCCTCTGTTTGGATCTCCTATAATCAGCTCCTTGGGGTGCATCTTCTGGATTCTAATGGAGGGTCTCTTGTCAGGTTGGTTGATGTCTGATTCATCTGTAGCAGGATCAGAGTTTTCTGCATTTTCTGCACTTTTAGCTGTATCTGCTACATTGTCTCCCGATGTTCTGACATCTTCTTCGACATCCTTCTTTCTTGCTGGAGTTAGATCATCAACAACCACATTGATGGATTCCATCACAGTTCTAGTTCTGGAATTGAATACTCTATATGCTCTGCTGTTTGTAGAGTATCCCAGGAATATCCCTGCATCACTCTTGGGATCCATCTTTCTCCTTTGCTCTCTATCTGCCAAAATGTAACATGGACTTCCAAAGATGTGGAAGTGCTTGACAGTTGGCTTCCTCCCTTTCCAGATTTCATACAGTGTGGTTGGAGTCCCTCTTCTCAGTGTGACTCTGTTGTGGATGTAGCATGCTGTGTTCATGGCTTCAGCCCAGAGATTATAGGGAAGTTCTTTGGCATGAAGCATGACTCTAGCAGCCTCTTGCAAAGTCCTGTTTTTCCTCTCAACTATGCCATTCTGTTGTGGTGTAATGGCTGCAGAGAACTCATGAGTGAAGCCTTCAGATGTGCAGAATTCAGTAAACCTGCTGTTTTCAAACTCTCTGCCATGGTCACTCCTGATTCTCTTGATGACACAGTCTTTTTCTCTTTGAAGTCTTAGACTCAACTCCTTGAATACTTCAAAGGTGTCTGATTTTTCTCTGATAAAGTTGACCCAGGTAAATCTGGAGAAATCATCCACAACAACATAGGCATACCTCTTTCCTCCAAGGCTTTCAACTTGCATAGGCCCCATCAAGTCCATGTGAAGTAGTTCCAGCACCCTGGAAGTGGTCTGATGTTGAAGCTTCTGGTGGGACATCTTGACTTGCTTTCCAATCTGACATTCACCACAAATTCTGCCTTCTTCTATTTTCAGATTGGGAATGCCTCTAACAGCACCTTTGTCAATGATTTTCTTCATGCCTCTTAAGTGCAGATGTCCAAATCTTTGATGCCATATTCTGACTTCATCTTCTTTGGAGGATAGACATGTGGAGGAGTAACTGGTTTCTTGAGGTGTCCATAGGTAGCAGTTGTCCTTTGATCTGCTGCCCTTCATTAGAACTTCACTCTTCTCATTTGTCACCAAGCATTCTGACTTTGTGAAGTTTACATTGAATCCTTCATCACACAGCTGACTGATGCTGATCAAGTTTGCAGTCAGTCCCTTCACCAGCAGTACTTTGTCCAGACTAGGAAGTCCATCATGGACTAGCTTCCCCATTCCAGTGATCTTTCCTTTAGAGCCATCTCCAAATGTGACATAGCTAGTGGAGCAAGGTTCAATGTTCACCAGGAATTCTTTGACTCCTGTCATGTGTCTGGAACAGCCGCTATCTAGGTACCAATCTTCCTTAGCTGATGCTCTAAGTGAGGTATGAACAACAAGACTAACAGTCTTGTGTTTTGGAACCCACACCATCTTCCTTCCACTGCTGCTACTTTGAGTTCCATGATGTGGATGGCCATGTAAATGATAGCAAAAGGGCTTTATGTGACCATACTTGCCACAGTAGTGACACCTCCACTTCTTTCTTTTGCTCCTTTTCTGCTGCGTTCCATGATGTCGAGACCGATGTTGTGACATCGTGGCTCCAGTGCTGTTTTTGGCAGGAACAAATTCTGTCATGGTTGTTCTGCCAGCAGACTTAGAATTAAATCCAAGTCCTCTCTGGTTTCCAACATTCTTTCCAAGCTGTAGCACCTCATCAAGCGTATCTGAGCCTTTATGCAGCATCTTTATTGATTTTGTCATGTTTTCCAGTTTAGAGTTCAGAAAACCAACTTCTCCTTTAAGCTCAGAGATCTCCTCTTCATGTGCCTCCTTTTCAGCCTCCAGATTTGCAATGACCTTCTTCAGTTGTGCTTCCTGCTGAAGAATCTTCTCACTTTTGATGCATAGTTCTCTATAGGATATAGCAAGCTCATCAAAAGTGATTTCACTATCTGTATCACTTGAATCTTCAGCAGAGTCAAATCTCCCAGTGAGTGCATGCACATCTCTGTCAGAATCACTTTCTTGTTCACTCTCTGTATCATCAGACCGACTTACAGAAAGTCCTTTCCTCTGCTTCTTGAGATGAGTGGGACATTCAGCTTTGATGTGTCCAAAGCCTTCACACCCACGGCATTGAATTCCTTTGCTGTGACTGGGCTGTTCATCTGACCTTTTCTGGTATTCACTACCTTTCCTGATGTCGAAAGGGATGTTCCGGACATGTGGTTTCTGCCTCCTGTCCATTTTGTTCATTACTTTGTTGAACTGTTTTCCAAGGAGCACAACTGCGTTAGTCAGACCTTCATCAGTATCCAGGTCATACTCATCTTCTTCTCCTTCATCATTGGACACGAACGCCAGATTCTTGCTCTTCTTTTCAGCCCTATCCGAGAGTCCTAGCTCAAAGGTTTGAAGGGAACCAATGAGTTCATCCACTCTCATGTTGCAAATGTCTTGGGCCTCCTCTATTGCAGTGACTTTCATGTCAAATCTCTTAGGCAAGGATCTGAGGATCTTTCTCACCAGCTTTTCATCTGTCATCCTCTCTCCCAAGGCAGTGCAAGCATTGGCAATTTCAAGAATGTTCATGTGGAAGTCATGAATACATTCTTCCTCCTTCATCTTCAGATTTTCGAATTTTGTAGCCAATAGTTGCAATCTGGACATCTTTACTTTGGAGGTTCCTTCATGAGTGGTTTTCAGGATCTCCCATGCATCCTTGGCCACTGTGCAAGTGTTGATTAGTCTGAAGATATTCTTGTCAACTCCATTGAATATAGCATTCAAGGCTTTGGAGTTTCCAAGTGCCAATTCGTCTTCTTCTTTTGTCCAGTCTTCTTCTGGCTTCAATTCATTAGTGGGCTTTCCTTCTGTGTCCAGCATCTTGGGATGTTCCCAGCCTTTGATGACAGCTTTCCAGGTTCTGCTATCCAGTGATTTGAGGAAGGCCACCATCCTTGCTTTCCAGTATTCATAGTTGGTTCCATCCAGGATTGGTGGTCTGTTCACTGGTCCTCCTTCTGTCTCCATGTTCATCAGAATTTATCTCCCTAGATCTCACTCAGTGATTTCGAGTGCCCGCTCTGATACCAATTGAAATTCTGATACTGGGGACAGATGTCGTACAGGATGTCACGACATCATGCTTCAGAACATGCAGATTGTCTTTGACTGTATGAACAGATTAAACAAGTAAATAACACAAGAGAATTGTTAACCCAGTTCGGTGCAACCTCACCTACATCTGGGGGCTACCAAGCCAGGGAGGAAATCCACTAAAATAGTGTTAGTTCAAGGTCTAACAGCCACTGTTTACAACCTTCTCACCTAACCACTACCCGTGCAATCTCTACCTAAGAGCCACTCTTAGATATGAGAACCCCGCTCACTCCCTCTCAATCACACTCCCGTGTTTACAAATAAATCAAAGACACACCAGAGATTGCTCTCTAAACAAAAGAGATCAACTCTACACACTAGAGATCAACTCTACACACTAGAGATCAACTCTACACACTCAGGTCCAACACTTGATGTTAGTATAACATCAAGGTGGCTCACAAAACACTCAAGTCCCAAAACTCACAAAATAACTCTTCTATCCCGGACTTGGTACAGAACTCGTGCAGCCTCCATGTTTTTATAGCAGTGTGTGGGTCTGGGCTGCAACAGCTTGTGCTGGATGAGATCTATCATTCTTCCTGAAAATCTGCACTTAAAGAACTAAAAGATAACGTTTGATCTTTTAGTTTTTATCTTTAATCTTTAATCCCTGAACGAACTCTTCTAGTTTGTAATTCGAACTTTAATTATCTTTTAATTCGTTCCTAAAGATAGATCATCTAATCTCTTGCTAACTGCACAATAATCTGTTAAAGATATAACAGATTTATATGTCCAGTATTTTCGGGCAAGATGTCCTGGACATCGTATCCGACATCGTGGATCCTGCAACTTCAATGCTTTTAGCAACTCCAGTATTTTCGGGCAGGATGTCCTGGACATTGTATCCGACATCGTGGATCCTGCAGCTTCAATGCTTTTAGCAATTCCAGTATTTTCAGGCAGGATGTCCTGGACATTGTATCCGACATCGTGAATCCTGCAGCTTCAATTCTTCATTTGACACTTTATCTTGCCTTGTGCATTGTGCAGCCCGATCTTATTCTTTGACATAACGTTGGACATCATGTGCAGCAACTCCAGCTTTCCTTCATTGTCTAAGTGCTTATGTTTTAACAAAATCTTAGCCAATCTTTTAAAGCTTAGTAAAGCTAGGCACTAACACTACATTTAAAATGCACTAAAAGCAACAAAGAGTTTATATACACAGGAACATAATGAAAGGAAACCAACAAAGGGGTAAGTCACGGTACCACCTATGATAAAAAGCTTTATGCCTTAATAAGAGCCCTCCAAACATGGGAACATTACCTTGTTTCTAAGGAATTTGTCATTCATAGTGATCATCAATCACTTAAGTACATTAGAGGGCAAAGCAAGTTAAACAAAAGGCATGCAAAATGGGTAGACTACCTAGAGCAATTTCCATATGTTATCAAATACAAAAAGGAAAAACAAATGTGGTAGTTGATGCCCTCTCTAGGAGACACACATTGTTTTGCTCCCTAGGAGCTCAAATTTTAGGATTTGATAATATTAGGGACTTGTATGCTTTAGATGAACATTTCTCTCCTATTTACGAGAATTGTGGGAAAAAGGCCCAAGATGGATTCTATTTGGCTGAGGGGTATTTGTTCAAAGAGGGAAAGCTTTGCATACCCCAAGGATCCATTAGGAAATTACTTGTGAAAGAGAACCATGAGGGTGGGCTCATGGGCCACTTTGGGATAGACAAGACCCTTGTCTTACTCAAAGAAAAGTTTTATTGGCCCCATATAAAGAAAGATGTCCATAAGCATTGCGCTAGGTATGTGGCTTGTTTACAAGCCAAGTCTAGGGTGATGCCTTATGGGCTATACACACCCTTACCCATCCCATCTGCACCTTGGGTAGACATTAGTATGGACTTTGTCCTTGGGCTTCCTAGAACCTAAAGAAGTGTAGACTCTATCTTTGTGGTGGTGGATAGGTTTAGCAAGATGACACACTTTATACCATGCCACAAGGTGGATGATGCTTCCCACATCTTAAAACTCTTTTTCAGGGAAGTTGTGAGACTCCATGGTTTGCCTAGGACCATTGTGTCAGATAGAGATGTTAAGTTCCTTAGCCACTTCTGGAAAACCTTATGGGCTAAGCTAGGAACTAAACTTCTTTTCTCTACCACTTGTCATCCACAAACTAATGGGCAAACAGAGGTAGTGAATAGGTCTTTATCCACCCTTTTAAGGGCTCTTCTGAAAGGCAACCAAGTTTTGTAGAATTTGCCTACAACAGGGGGGTTCATAGAACCACCAAGCAGTCCCCTTTTGAGGTTGTCTATGGGTTTAATCCCCTAACACCGTTAGACCTCATTCCCCTCCCACTGGACACTTCTTTTATACATAAAGAAGGGGAATCTAGGTTAAAGTTTGTAAAGAAGTTGCATGAGAGGGTTAAGAACCAAACAAAGGTGTATTCAACTAAAGGCAATAGAGGAAGAAAAGAGCTAGTTCTTAATGAGGGTGACTGGGTATGGCTCCATCTTAGGAAGGATAGATTCCCTACTAAAAGGAAATCCAACCATAGCCTTAGAGGGGATGGACCTTTTTAGGTTTTGGAGAGGATCAATAACAATGCCTATAGGTTGGACCTCCCAGAAGAGTATGGAGTCAGCACCACTTTTAACATTTCTGATTTAACTCCTTTTGCAGGTGGAGCTGATATTGAGGAGGAGGAGGAACAAATAGATTTGAGGTCAAATCTTCTTCAAGGGGGAGGGGATGATGCAATCCTCCCTAGGAAGGGACCAGTCACTAGAGCCATGAGCAAGAGGCTCCAAGAGGATTGGGCTAGAGCTGCTGAAGAAGGCCCTAGGGTTCTCATGAACCTCAGAGTAGATTTCTGAGCCCATGGGCCAAAGTTGGGTTCAATTATCTTTGTACATATTAGACTAGGATTCCATTACATTTGGTCCTTGTATTTAGGGCTCCATAATGTAGGTAGGGCACCCTAGAAATATAGGATTTTTTAGCCCTTGTATTTTAGGGCACCTAGACTAGTTTTTGTATTAGGGGTAGTTTTGTAATTTCACATGCACTAAATGAATATTTGATGTGTGTGTTGGGAAATAAATTTAATTGAATTGGTAGAAGCTCAATCCAATTAAATTTTAGAGGGGGAGGTGAGCATTTGCTTACTACACCCCATTGCCACATCATATAGTCACACTTTGTGCATGTCCTTCATGCTTTAATGTCTCATGACACCTAAGCACACTTAGTGGAGAATCTTGGAATTGATCTTGGATTAGTGGGTTGAACCATAACTAAAATTCACTAATCATAATTAGTGAAATTTTGGCTCCAAAGTTAGGCTCCACAAATTCAATTTCAAATTCAAGTGAAATTTGAATTGAAATTCAAATTTTCCTCCAATTTTGTGTGACACTTAGGCTATAAATAGAGGTCATGTGTGTGCATTTTTTCAACTTTGATGATTTGAAAATTAAACTTCAGATTTCAGAGCTCTCTTAGAGCACAAAATTTCATGGTCTTCTCTCCCTCTCCCTTCATTCATCTCCTTCTTCCTCCAAGCTCTTATCCATGGCCTCCTATGGTGGTGAGCTTCTTCTAGACTCATCTTCTCCTTGAAGTGGCGTCTCCTCTCTCTCTTCCTTCTCCATTCCACTGCAATTCATCTTCCAAGAAACAAAGGAATCCATTGATGAAGAATATCCTAGGCCTACAAGCTCCAATAGAGCTTACATCAAAAAGCAACTAAAATTTCTATTGGCCCAAATTGTTTCCAATAGTTAGAATGCACTAACACCTTCAACACGTCATCGTTGGTTTTCAGTTCAATAATTTAGAATTTGATAATTTTATCTGAATACTCATAGTGACTTGGTTGTCAAAAAAACAACCGCCTTACCGTTTGTGTTTCATGAATACCATAAGGGGGAATCCCATGAGGCACAACTTGCTTGATCAAATCCTTCAATTCATCCATGGTACATCTGGAAGGAATGTCAAACTTTTTGGGATTTTTTTTGTGAACGAGTAACCAACAAACTCATTTTGGCGTGGCATATTCCACCTCCCATTGTAATACAGGAGGGCATCATGAGTAAGGGTCATAGTGGCTACAAGTATGTTTAATATACCATCTGGTGTTCTACTAATGGTGCATAATAACTCAATCGGACCAACACTTGAAAATTGATTATTACACATTAACATTGTGTTAACATCATCTTCATTTTTCAATTGCATACATTGAAAGCGAAGATGATTACCTATATCTGTGAATGGCTGCCGGTAGTAAATTTCATCCAAATATTATTCGCAGTTTGCTGAAGGGTATTGTGTATTCTGGTTTTTAACGTTTGAAAATCACAAGCGTTAGGTACTCGAAAAGGTACTGGAGTGGAGGTTTGAAAATAAACACCACAATGGAATCATTTGGAAAAATAAAACCTAATATGGAGTTCACAATTTTCTGACTGCTTGTTTCTCCCAAGAATGCCATACTTTGTTCAAAGAGTTGAGTTAGGAATGAATGTTTGATTTTTGATAGTGTTCGGTTGTGTGATATATATAGATGAGTTTCAGTATCATTGATTCAATTTTTTAAAATAAATACATACGCGTGCACATGGTTTCTGTCTGTGTTGTCAACCACACCAATGACGTGACATGCTAACACGCTTTATATTAACACGCTTTATGTTAACACGCTTGCCTTTCTCAATGTGTAGTCAAGTCTTACAGTTTCCTGTCACGCTTTATGTTAACACGCTTACATTTCCCAATGTATTGTCAACTCAGACAATGATTTATCATACATGCGTACTTTATTTTAGTTGCACCAATTATTATTTTTTCAAAAAAGCAACAATTAACTAATAATTTTTATGTTAACATAACAAAAAAACAAAGGTACATTTTCAATCATCATTTAAGTCAACATAGTCTCTTTTGTACATCGTGAAGCTTCTATAATGTTGCATTCTACTAATTTATGGAGTTGGCCACTGCTTCGTCTGAGAATGACAATTGCTAGACCATAACAATGCTATCGGCGGTAAAGGACAATGATCTTTTAAATAAATCTGTCATACATGCAAAAAAAAATATTAACTAAATTGTACACAACTGATTGCATAAATATAAAAAAAACTTTATATTTACAATGTACCTGAACAAAATGATTGCCATAGACGTGATCGATACAAATTATGCGATGCACCGAAAAATCTCTCGGTGGTTGACTTCTAAGAGGAAAGAACGTCATGTTTTGTTGGTGAGACAATGATACAAGGATTACATTATACCTTGATGCAATCACATATCCCATATCGGTTATATCCATCCACTTATCCATAGTGACCTGAATGAAACAAATATAAACGTCAAAGTTTATTTTAAAGTTAAGTCTTAAAAATAAAAACATAAATTAAATACCTTGGTTAACCATCAACATGTAGTGACATCCTTAAATCCTCAAATTTGTCTGTGCCACACTTGATATAGTCTTCTGAGAATTTGCCAAGTTCTATAAGCAGATGGGTGTGGACCAACAACCAAGAGTCTTCACCCATACCTAATAAATCGGCAATCGACCGATATCAATAATTTCCATCAACTTCGACATCAAGAATATTATCAATGAAGTCGTGGATAAATGGATGAAATTGATCCAACATAGGCATCATCCTTCTTGGATTGGGTTGGTCAGAAGATGATGCACTACGCCTCACTGACGAATTGCTACTTTGTTGAGAATGAAAAGCATCTACATACTCCCAGTAAGATGGATCACGCTTTGTTGACCTTGGGTTTCTGTTCATCAGTTTCATCGATGCACCTTTTGTGTTAACCTTTGCTGGAGGAGGACACATCGAATTTTGATCAGGGTATGCAATCTCCCAAAGCTTAGTCTTTAGAGTAAACTTACCACAAACATCAAGTTCTTCAAATCTTTTGGATATAATTTCCATTACTTCCTTGATGCTCACCTCAAGCTCAGATAACCCTTGGTCTGAAAAACTGAGTTTCCTCCAGAACATATGGATTGAATCAAGTGGGATGCAACCAACAACATATTTGGATAGCTCACAAGCACAAGGAAGACCGTGTGTGGTTCTCATCACACAACCACAAGTGGAAGGATTCTTGCCAACATAGTGAACACGCTCAAATTCAATAGCAATCTGATTTAAAGCATACCTTGAAACCATTCCAAGAAGTCTCTTGTATAAGGTTTTTTTTGAAGACATGTCCAACGACATGTGTACTTGTTTCAAATGATGCTCTAATTTTCGTGTGTTGTAGCGTCATCATGTTGTTCATGGCATCTCAGACACTGCATAAGTCTCAAAGGTTATTATGTAACACTCTTTTAAAAGCTCAGTGAGCAGATTCAACTTTACATTTCAAATACACAAATAACAATAAACATATACAACAATAAAAATCCATCAATTCATCAACATTAATCGAAATAAGTGAACAATTTCATACCTGTTTGTTGTTGTGTTCCCTAAGTGCATCACCTTATTCGTCCATGCGATAACAAATTTTTCCTTGTGTGGGATTATCCATGTATCCTTGACATAATCAACAAACATTGGCCAAGGTGATGCACTTAGGGACGTCGTTTCCTATTTTTAGGTACTTAGGGACGGACGCAAGTAGAGGCTAGGGTCACGACTGATAGATCGTCGTCCCTTGCCCAGCTCTGGACAAACGGAAAGCGCCGCTGGGAGGCATCCTAGTATCCTTTAAATTCCCTGTAGTTATTACTGTTGTATCTTTAAAGTAAATATTGGATGCCCGATCTACCCTAAGGGGGTTTGAGTAAGCAAATTCCGACCCTTGGGAAGCCGTACTTATTTCTTCCCTAAAAAAAATGCAAGTTAGCTCGCCTGGGCGAGCTGAGCTCGCCTGGGCGAGCTGAGCTCGCCTGGACGAGCAACCCCTGCACGAGGGTGGTTAAAAAGGGGGAGGGGGAAGTTTTCGGCACCCAAAAACTCTCCCCCCTCATTCCAAAAATGAAAGCTACGGGATTCACGAGTTTTGCAGCTCTAAGTCACCATTTTTGCGTTTTTGCTTCCATTTTTGCACTCTTGCTCACTCCCTACAAGTAAGTGCACTTTCCCTTGATTATTTGGCTCTCCATTGATGTGTTTTAGTGCTTTAGTTGCTCATTTTTTGAAAAATTCGTGAAGCAATTCATATGTGAATCCATGATTGTTTGCTTAAATTAGGGGGTCGTAGGGGATGGCTGTAGGCCTATTTTATATTCTGAAATGCATGGGCATGTTGCATTGCCCCCGTGCCTCATTTTTTTATGTCCAAACATGCGCCCACCAAGTGTTCGGTGAAATGCCTCAATGGCATTTGCGCATGATTTTGTGAAACTTAGCTTGTGGAATGAATTATGCACATATGGCTGCCATTGTGAGTGTGTGGGCAGTTTTATAGAAGCTAGACTTAAGTGCCAAAAGCATGACTTACGCCTAGGAATCTAAGTTTTTGGTTTTGAATGTAAAAGATGCATGAATATTAGAACATGTTTGTGAGGTTTTTGACTAGAATTTGAATTTGTTGCCTCATGAGGAATACCTTGCACCTAGGTAGCATGAAAAATACCTTTCAATAGTATGTATATATGTTGAATATATAGCATGGAAATGCCTTGCAAAGTGTGTGAATATATAGCAAAAAAATACCCTTCAAATAAAACGTGTATATGTTGAATAGGTGGTCAAGCACTTTATAAATGTACACACGTTTGAATGTGGCACAAGAATGCTTCCCAAAATGAATATATGATGTGGAATTGCCTCTCAAGTGTAGATAGATGGCATGAAAATTCCTTTTCTAATAAATGCAAGTGTGTGCATGACATGAGATTGGCTCTCCAATGTGCATATATGTATAAATAAATGTGAATGAAACAACAAAAAAAATTATGTTAATAAAATACTTCAAATGTGCGTAGGTAATTTTTGGTAGCAAAATACTTTGAATATGGACGTGTAATTTTGGCACAATACCTTGAGCATGCATATATGAATTCTTTTCAAAAAAAATTATGTGTGGTAACTAGAATGTTTTGAATATCCTTGTACATTGATATAAATAACAGGATACTTTGCGCGTATGCACGTTCATAAATGTTCTTCTTTAAGGAAATGTGTGCACAAGTTTGTTCTAAATCGAAAAGATTAGCATGCCGTTTTTTGCTTTAAAATAGGATTTCCTTGTAAATTAACTTTCCAAATATTTGTCCTCGGAGGAAATGGCTCCGAAAAAGCTTTCCGCGAAGAGATCTAGGAGGGACGCCACGGCTGAAAAGACCAACGCCGCCCCCGAATTTGATAGCCACCATTTCATGAGCGCCGAGCATCAGCAGCGCTTCGAGGCCATCAAAGGATGGTCATTCCACACAGAGAGACGCGTCCAGCTCAGGGATGATGAGTACACGGATTTTCAGGAAGAGATAACTCGCCGACATTGGACGTCGCTGGTGAATCCCATGGCTAAGTTTGACCATGAGATAGTCCTGGAGTTTTATGCTAATGCTTGGCCCACAGAAGAGGGAGTGCGTGACATGCGGTCATGGGTGAAGGGTCAGTGGATTCCCTTTGACGCAGATGCCCTCAGCCAGTTCCTAGGTGACCCGCTAGTGTTGGAGGAAGGCCAGGAGTGCGAGTTTAGTCAGAGGAGGAACAGGGCCGATGGGTTCGATGAGGAGGTCATTGCCCAGCTACTATGCACAACGGGGCAGGATTTCGCCCGGACCGCTGCAAGGAGGCGGGTGCGGATCATGCGCACCAGCATGACCACCTTGACCCAAATGTTGATGACATTGTTGCTCAGCAATGTCTTGCCAAGTGATCATAACTCCGATCTCCCTCTGCCGAAGTGTCAACTAGTGTATGCCATCCTGACACGGATGAGCGTTCACGTGGCTCAGTTGATTGCTGACGCCATCTATTTATTTGCAGGTATGCCACCCACCAGGCACCCTCTAGACCCGGATAAGTCTAACAGGGCCCTAGGGTTTCCGGCATTGATCACGGGCCTCTGCCAATCATTCGGGGTTCCCGTCACTCCTAGTAAGGTGATTCAAACGCCGATCACTTGGGCCTTCATTGAGAAGCATTGCACGCCTAGGCAGGCGCAGGGTGATGCACCTCAGGCCACAGACGCACAGCTACCACCTCATCAGGCTGATCCCACTCGGTCACTAGGCATGGAGCGTTATCTACAACACTTGGTTCGCCAGCAGGCGACAAACCATCGGGGGCAAGTGCAGATACATGAGTGTCTCTACCAGCTCAGCCACAGTCAGCAGGGGCAGGGTTTTGCTCCTTTTGCGTGCCCTACTCCAGAGCAGTTTAGGGCTGAGGTCGCATGGACCGGAGATTGGCCCGAGGCCCAGGCAGGGGAGGCGCTTGCAGGAGCTCCCGGTGATGCAGAGGAGGCCTGTATGGATGAGGAGATGACAGACTTGCTCGATTTCTTAGGAGGAAGTGGAGCCACGTGACCGAGGTCACCGCACTTTTGTTATTGGCATTACTATTTTTTTTGTTAGTTTGCTATTGATGTTTTCTATTATTGTCTATATTGCTTGACAATATCGTTTTCTGTTATTGTCCATATGGTTACTAACATTACTATTATTATTTTTCGTTTCTGTTAGAAATTTTTGGCGTTATGGCTCTCAATTATTTCGTCACCGTTTTTTTTTTTTTGCGAATTACCATTTCGTGCGTTTTTTGTTTACCTTGTGGTTAGACGTAAGTAGGTAGTGTGCGCCCTCGTCCGCACGACCTTTTCAGAGAGAAAAAGAGAAAAAAGAAAAAAGAGGGAGAAAATGAACAAATGATGAATAACTCAAAAAAGAAAAAAAAAAAAGAGGAAAAGGAAAAGAGAGCAAGTAAGAAAAGAAAAAGAAGGAAGAAAAAAAAAAGAAAATTAATAAAAATAAAAAGTTGTCTAGCTAGAAAACAACATGCTTGTGAAAAGAGATAACTTCCAACTTTTCTTTGAAAAAATTCATTGATCATAACCAGTTTTTGAAAAAATGTGTATACACTTGAAGGATGAACGCTGTGAAAGTTTTCCCGAACACCCAAAATAGACTCGGATGAATGCACGAATTGATAAAAGAACATATTTTGGAAACACTGGGTTGACTAAAGTAGAGGAAATGAATCATGAGCTCTAGCATCACATGACCAAAAAAATTTCGACACTTGAGTGTCCACATAGGAGCATGCATGACTAGTTTTGCATAAAATTTCCAAATCATCATTGTTGCATTTGTGTCATGGAAAAAATGTGGGACATCCCCTTTTATCCATGAACCAAACCAAACCCTGACACATGTCGTGTCTAGCTGTTCTACAAATCTTGAGCCGAAATCCCAACTTACCATAAACCTTGCCCTCGGAAGAAAACAAAAAGAGGAGGAAAGGAGAAAATTCCCAATCAAAAACCGGAAGAAAGCAAAAGAAAGAAAATTCCCGATCAAAAATCGGAAGAAAACAGAAGAAATGTGCAGAAAGGTCTCTAGACCAGACAACATCTGAACAACACTGAGTTGTCACCAAGTAAACAAAAAAAGAAAGGAAACCACGATCTAAAGTGGTCCTCTCCCTTTGATTGCCAACCAAAATCCTATGCGTCGGTAACTTGTTCGCCTCACACTAAACAAAAACGGAAAAGGAAAAGACCAAAAACACTCAGAGCCAAATTCCCCACCAAAAAAACACCATTCCCAAGAAAAATTCCTATTGATCCATGATCACGCATGTAATCTTTGATTTGATAGGAAATGATTTGCAAAATCAAGTCATGGCATATCTATGGTTCGGAATTAGGATGAAACACTTACCTGTGTGAGATTGATACAATTTGAGTGATTTTCTTCTATTTTTGTTGGATCCAGTGTTTCCTCTAAATGGTCATTTAGAAGCGAAATGCTAAACATCCAAAATCTCATTTATAGTTACAAGAAAATTTCATTAGCATACTCTCCTTCCCCAGTAGACACATTGTTTTTCATCCAAAAAACATATGTTGCTCTGATCAGTTGGAAGTTTTGTCTCTTTACTAAAGCACGTTCGCATTTTATTGAAGAAAACACCGAGACTATTTTTAGTCTCACAAGTTATCCAGAACTACGTAGGTCTGAGTTCCTCATTGAGGATACGTAGGAGCAAGAGCCTTGCTTTTGTCGGCCGCCCCACAATCTCTGTCATACTGACCCTGGGGTCATGTGACAGGCAGAGACAAATTATGGTCATTCTCCGTCTTTTGTCATCCAGAGGCAGCGGGCCTGATGACATGCAGAGACAAATTATGGTCAATCCACACACCTTTTCTCCATTCAGACACAGTCGTGTCCGATGGCACGCAGAGACAAATTATGGTCATTCTGCATCTTTTGTCATCCAGAGGCGGTGGGCCCGATGACATGCGGGAAACCATTTGGTCCCGCACTTTTTTCACCTTTCGTCATCCAGAGGCGGCGGGCCCGATGACATGCAGGGAACCATTTGGTCCCACACTTTTTTCACCTTTTGTCATCTAGAGGCGGTGGGCCCGATGACATGCGGGGAACCATTTGGTCCCGCACTTTTTTTACCTTTCTCATCCAGAGGCGGCGGGCCCAATGACATGCGGAGACAAATTATGGTCATTCCGCACACTTTTTTCACCTTTTGTCATCCAGAGGCGGTGGGCCAGATGACATGCGGGGAACCATTTGGTCCCGCACTTTTTTCACCTTTTGTCATCCAGAGGCGGCGGGCCTAATGACATGCGGGGAACCATTTGGTCCCGCACTTTTTTACCTTTGTCATCCAGAGGCGGCGGGCCCGATGACATGCGGAGACAAATTATGGTCATCCGCACACTTTTGCTATCTGTAAGACTCGATAAGTGATAAACGCGCAGAGAAAAATTATGGTCATTCTACGCCCTTTGTCATTCAGGAGCAGCGAGTCGAGTGATAAACGCGCAGAAACAAATTATGGTCATTCTGCGGCCTTTGTCATTCAAATTTCGCAAGTCGAGTGATAAACGCGCAGAGACAAATTATGGTCATTCTGCGCCCTTTGTCATTCAGGGACAGTAAGTCGAAAGGTGGGCGGAGACAAATTCTGATCATTCCCCACACCTTTTCGCCATCCAGAGGTGATCGTGTCCGGTGGCACGCAGAGACAAATTATGGTCATTCTGCGCCTTGCCACCCAGGCTCGATCGTGTCCAAGGGGACGCAGAGACAAATTATGGTCATTCTACGCCTTGTGTCAACCAAGAGGAACAAATTCGATAGTATCAGGATGATGTTGGTCGTCGGTACTAATCACTTTCAAAAATTTTGCAGGTTCCGCTGGCAAGGAGATTCGTCGGCCGAATGGTGTTTCGCTCGAACGAAATTAGTGTCTTATCTTTACTTCCCTTTTATCTCCAATAAAAGACAAGTAAAGAAGGGCAATTGTCATACCCTAATTTCGTCTGGGGACCATCCGTTTGTTGGGATGCAACCCTCGTTTAACCACTTTGAGGTACTTGACACCCATCGTTAGGCAATCCGTGAAGTTCCGTGACATGCCGGAAGTCAAAAGAAAGTATTGTTGCACAATCCGTGAAGTTCCGTGACATGCCAGAAGTCAAAGGAAAGTATTGTTGCACAACTCGTAAAGTTCCGTAACATTCTGGAAGCCAAAAAAGGGATGATTACATAATCCATAAGGTTCCGTGACATTACATAAAGAAAACAAGTATTGTTACAGAATTCATAAAGTTCCGTAACGTTACGGAAAAAGAATCAGCAAAAATAGGCAAGGGTGTATTTAGTAAACAGAGGGGTGCAAATGGCAACCAGGCCCACTTGTGCCTTCCAAGAAGTTCCCCAAAAAGGCACCGCCTTCTGGAGGAAGCAACCTAGCTCGCCTAGGCGAGCTAGGTGGCAAGCTCCTCCCTCATTTTCCTATAAATAGGGAGAGGAGGGAAGAACAAAAATGTTCAACCTTCCTGGTATCTGAGAATTACTTAAAATTAGTGAGAAAAATTGTTTCCGTGAAGAAAATCCAAGCCAAGGCACTTCCGTAACGCTTCTGTGACGTTTCCGTGGGTGATTTCGCGAAGATTTTCCACCGTTCTTCGATGTTCTTCGTTCATTATTCGTCGTTCTTCGGTCTTCAACCGATAAGTTCCCGAAATTGAACTTTTCAATTCATTCTATGTACCCTTAGTGATCCCCACTTGTTTCGCATGCTTTTATTTTCATTTCATTTACTTTCTGTACCCCCTTTTGACGTGCTTTAGTCATTTATCTAAGTCATTCTCTCGCCTAATCAAAAATAAAATAAATTTCCACCGATCATTCGTATTGTAACATCTTTTAATTTCTGTTAAAATGAAATTCGATCGTTCGGTCATGACGTAACCATGTTTAAAACCAAAAGGAGGCAAAATAATAATATAATAATCAAAAAATATCTTTCAGTAAAATAATCAAAAATCAATCGGACATTTTTCTTTGGAATTTTTCTTTCTTAATCGAATTGACTAATAACCAAAGTGAAACTAAGACTAAAACCAGTTCATAAATCAAACTTTTGTCATCACCTAAAAAAGCCATTTGTAAGGTCCAACGCCTTAAAATGGTTTTTTCCGCTTTTATTGGTTAAACGTAGATTTCTAAAAAAGCCTAAAATCAACACATAGCTTTATTACCTCTTTTAAAAAAAACAAGAGATCATTAATGGTCAAATGCCTTAATGTTTTCTCTCCTTTCAAAAGAATCGAAAGATTGTTTAATGGTCCAACACCTTAAATGACCTTTCATTCAATAAAAACATATTTTGCAAAAAGGATAAAAACAATTTAACCAACGTTTGGTTCTCAAAGAACTACGTAGGTCTGATTTCCTTATCACAATTAAGGAATACGTAGGAGCAAGGGAAACACCCTCGTCGACCACAAAAAGATAAAAAAAATATATAAAAGGCATAGGAACGTGAAAAAGGAGAAGATAAATTGAAGTCATATTTTGCACATTTGATTAAAGGCTGTCATCCCTTATGACGGACGTGTGGGGTGCTAATATCTTCCTCGTGCATAAATACAACTCCCGAACCTTTCACGAAAAGTTCGTAGACCACATCTTTTCCGGTTTTTCCAACGTTTTCCTCAAATAAACGTTGGTGGCGACTCCGCGCGTATTCCTTTCTTGGAAGATGCACACGCGAGTCACGCGTCGCCCTCCCGTTGAAGGGTAGGTTGCGACACCAGTCATGGAGGAGCTAGCGTAAACGCAATCGAAAAGGATAGGCCGTCAGGGTCAAAGAGATTAGAAGATATGGCCACATCCAGAAGATTCATCTACCAGTCGCTGCAAGCAGCATGCATGGTCTCTCGTGGCGGAGACAAAAGCGATGAATGTCTGTTTCATCTCAGGGAATTACACAACATGGAAACATGCCCCGCAGTGGAAGAGCTACTTCAACGGCTCATGGACTGGGGGCAGCTCGAAGTGTCCGAGAGAGGTAGGGAAGAGCCGTAGATTTGCACGCAATCAGTAGAAAGGAAGGCCCCCCCAACCCCCAAAGCCCTAGTGATATGTTTCACTAGGAATATGACCAGCCCCAGGTCCGAGTACCCCCCCGGCGGTGCCCAAGCCGACGCCTTTTTCCTATCAGAGTGATAAGATCGTCCCATGGAAGTATACCCCTCCCATTTTTGGAAAAGGGGCTGCAACCGAGGTTGACTCCTTGTCAGCCAAGGTGACCAACATTACCGGCCTTAGTGGCGTAACCCGCAGTGGCCGGGTGTTTGCTCCCCCTCACCTGACGGAATTGTCCTCCAAGGGGAAAGCACCCATGACCCAAGAGTTCGTAGGCACGGCCACCCCTTCAAAAGAGGTGGATCCCCCGGTAGTAAGGGGAGTTGAAAAGAAGGAAGATCTCCAAGGGAGGGCGGTGACCTTGGAGGAGGCTCATGAGTTCCTTCGTCTCATCCAACAAAGTGAGTTTAAAGTGGTTGAGCAATTGAATAAAACTCCAGCAAGGATCTCCTTGCTCGAACTGCTCATGAGCTCCGAGCCTCATCGTGCACTATTAATAAAGGTCCTCAATGAAGCCCATGTAGCACACGACATCTCAGTAGAGGGCTTTGAAGGCATTGTTAATCACATAACTACCAATAACTACCTCGTGTTCGTGAAGGAGGAGATTCCAGTTGAGGGGAGAGGGCACAACAAAGCCCTACATGTGTCTGTCAGATGCATGGACCATGTTGTCGCTAAGGTACTCATCGATAATGGTTCAAGTTTAAATGTGATGCCAAAGACCACCTTGAAGAAGCTTCCTTTTAATGCGTCACATCTAAAACCGAGTTCGATGGTAGTACGAGCTTTCGACGGTAGTCGGCGGGAGGTGATGGGGGAAATTGACATCCCCATTCAAATAGGCCCCCACACTTGCAATGTGGTTATCCAAGTGATGGACATAAATCCCGCCTACAACTGCCTTTTGGGAAGGCAATGGATCCACGCGCTAGGAGTGGTCCCTTCGACGCTTCACCAGAAACTGAAATTCGCAGTTGGTGGACTCTTGGTGATAGTGTCGGGCGAAGAGGATATGTTGGAAAGCTGCCCCTCCTCGACACTATATGTAGAGGGAGCGGAGGAATCATTGGAAACAGCTTTCCAATCCTTCGAGGTGATAAGTTGCGCCTCCGTGGAAACAAGTCCATTGCTACCTTGTTTCTCTAATGCGGCCCTGATGGTGGCGCAGGTAATGCTCAGGCACGGTTATGAGCCCAGAATGGGTTTAGGCAAGGACAGCCACGGGAATGCCAATGTGGTTGACATTAGGGGTAACCCGCACAAATATGGGTTGGGGTATGAGCCCGGGAAACCTGGAAGAAGGAATGCACCGTCAAGACTCCGGGCAGATAGGGCATGGCCCGGTCATGTTAGCCAGTGTTTCACAAGTGTCGGGATAATGTTCGAGGAAGAGGTGGCGGCAATAGGAGGAGAAGCTCCACAAGATCCGTCGAGTTTCGTGCGACCGTGCCATCCCAATATCCAATTGGGAATTGGCACGTGACGAGCCAGTCAGAAGTCTATACCGCTGATTCAATGTAATTGGAGGCTATAGTTTCCTTTCTCTTTCGTTTTGTTGAAACCTATCTTATTAAATAACAAAGAGATCTTGTTTCATCTGTTCTTGCGATTCCACCTTTTCTCATATCATTTTGCATGTTTTTGTTTTTTGTCTTGAATGGTATAGATGTGAGGATCGATCCTTTGAGGATTCTAACAACGAGGGCTTGATAATCGATTTTGACCGAGAAGTAAGTCAAACAATAAACGAAGAGGAAGAGGATGTCCTCTCACCAGAGTTGGAGAGGTTGATCGCTCAGGAAGAACGCGAAATGAAGTCTCACCAAGAGCAAACCGAACTGATAGACTTAGAGACCGGAGAGGGAAAGAAAGAAGTGAAAGTAGGGACCGGTATGACTGCACCTATCCGCCAAGATTTGATAACCCTTCTTGAAGAATATCAAGACATCTTCGCATGGTCGTACCAAGACATGCCAGGTCTGGACCTCGACATTGTGCAGCATAGGTTGCCATTGAATCCTGGGTGTTCCCCAGTTCAGCAAAAATTGCGAAGGATGAGACCCGAAATGTCTTTGAAAATTAAAGAAGAAGTAAGAAAGCAGTTCGATGCGGGTTTCTTGGCTGTGGCTCGATACCCTGAGTGGGTAGCCAACATTGTCCCCGTCCCAAAAAAGGATGGCAAAGTGCGAATGTGCGTAGACTATCGGGATTTAAACCGAGCCAATCCTAAAGAAAATTTCCCCTTACCACATATTGATATACTAGTAGATAATACGGCTAAGTTCGCCCTTTTCTCATTTATGGATGGTTTCTCAGGGTATAACCAGATAAAAATGGCACCCAAAGATGTGGAGAAGACCACTTTCGTCAACCTATGGGGAACATTCTGCTACAAAGTGATGGCCTTCGGGCTAAAAAATGTTGGGGCAACCTATCAACGTGCCATGGTAGCCTTATTCCATGACATGATGCATAAAGAGATAGAAGTCTATGTAGATGACATGATTTCCAAATCTCGGACCGAGGACGAACACCTCATCAATCTGCGTAACCTATTTGGAAGGTTGCGGAAATACCAATTGAAACTAAACCCCGCCAAGTGCACCTTCGGGGTAAAGTCAGGGAAGTTGTTGGGTTTTATTGTGAGCCAGAAAGGGATAGAGATAGATCCCGAGAAAGTGAAGGCCATTCTTGAAATGCCAGAGCCACGCACGGAGAAGCGGGCTCGAGGTTTCCTGGGCAGGTTGAATTACATCGCGAGATTTATCTCGCAACTCACCCCTACGTGCGAGCCCATCTTCAAACTCTTGCGTAAAAACCAGGCGGTCCTGTGGAATAGCGATTGCCAAGAGGCCTTCGAAAAAATCAAATAGAGCCTCGCGAATCCCTCGGTGCTCATGCCACCTATAACAGGAAGACCTCTTTTTCTGTACATGACTGTGTTAGATGAGTCAATGGGGTGCGTGTTGGGTCAGCATGATGACTCTGGGAAGAAGGAACAAGCCATTTACTATTTAAGCAAGAAGTTTACCGCCTGTGAGATGAATTACTCAATGTTGGAAAGGACGTGTTGCGCCTTGGTATGGGCATCACATCGTCTTAGGCAATACATGCTCAGTCATACCACTTGCCTTATTTCCAAAATGGATCCCGTGAAATACATCTTTGAGAAACCGGCCCTCATGGGACGAATCGCTAGGTGGCAGGTACTACTATTTGAATTCGATATTGTGTATGTCACCCAAAAGGCGATAAAGGGAAGCGCCTTGGCAGATTATTTGGCCCAACAACCCCTCCAAGATTATTGGCCAATGCACCCTGAGTTCCCGGATGAAGACATCATGGCCCTATTCGAAGAGAAGCGGACACACGAGAATATAGACAAATGGATTGTTTGTTTCAATGGGGCATATAATGCTTTGGGCCATGGAGTAGGGGCAGTCCTTGTATCCCCAAATGATCAATGTATCCCTTTCACAGCCAGACTGGGTTTCGATTGTACCAACAATATGGCCGAATATGAAGCGTGCGCCCTTGGGATTCAAGCTGCCATTGATTTTGACGTGAAGCTACTCAAAGTGTATGGAGACTCGGCTTTGGTAATACATCAGTTGAGAGGGGAATGGGAAACTAGGGATCAAAAATTGATACTCTATCAAACTTATATCTTGAAGTTAGTTGAATTCTTTGACGACATTTCTTTCCACCACATACCTCGGGAAGAGAACCAGATGGTTGATGCATTGGCCACCTTGGCATCCATGTTTCAACTTGCCCCACACGGGATCTGCCATACATTGAATTCAGATCTCGAGGCAAGCCGGCACATTGTTGTGCGATAGAGGAAGAGCAAGATGGGAAACCGTGGTATTTCGACATCAAACAGTATGCCGAGAACAAAGAAAATCCACCATGGATTTCCGACAATGACAAGAGAACGTTAAGGAGATTGGCTACTGGTTTCTTTGTGAGTGGTACCGTCCTGTACAAACGAAACCATGACATGACCCTCCTGCGATGCGTAGATGCCAAAGAGGCGAACCACATGATCGAGGAAGTCCATGAGGGTTCGTTTGGGACACATGTCAATGGGCATGCTATGGCCATGAAGATTTTTAGAGCAGGTTATTACTGGCTCACTATGGAAAGCGCTTGTTGCACCCATGTAAGGAAATGCCATAAATGTCAAGCGTTCGCAGACAATGTCAATGTTCCGCCACATCCTCTGAATGTCATGTCCGCCCCTTGGCCTTTTTCCATGTGGGGGATAGATGTCATAGGGGCCATCAAACCCAAGGCTTCGAACTGTCATCGCTTCATTCTCGTGGCGATAGATTATTTCACCAAATGGGTCGAAGCGGCTTCCTACACCAATGTCACGAGGAGCGTGGTGGTCAGATTCATAAAGAGGGAGCTAGTTTGTCGGTATGGACTCCCTAGGAAGATCACTACTGACAATGGCACCAATCTGAATAACAAAATGATGCAGGAAATGTGCGAGGATTTCAAAATCCAGCATCATAACTCCACCCCTTATCGATCGAAGATGAACGGGGCTATGGAGGCTGCAAACAAAAATATTAAGAAAATTATTCAGAAAATGACAGTGTCGTACAAAGATTGGCATGAGATGTTTCCTTTTGCCCTGCATGGGTACCGAACCTCGGTACGAACTTCTACTGGGGCAACACCGTACTCCTTGGTTTATGGGATGGAAGCAGTGCTCCCATTTGAGGTAGAGGTCCCTTCCCAGAGGATACTAGCGGAATCGGGCCTAACAGAATCAGAGTGGGCTCAAACACGCTACGACCAACTCAACCTTATTGAAGGTAAACGGCCATGAGCCATGGGCGCCTGTATCAACAAAGGATAAAGAGCGTGTTCGACAAGAAGGTGCGTCCGTGCAAGTTCAATGAGGGGGACTTTGTGCTGAAAAAGGTGTCCCACGCTGTTAAAGACAACCGAGGGAAGTGGACCCCGAATTATGAAGGGTCTTTCGTTGTTAAGAAGGTTTTCTCCGGGGGGGCCTTGATACTCGCTAACATGGACGACGAGAAACTGCTTTTGCCAGTAAACTCAGATGTCGTCAAAAGATATTATGCCTAGAGCGGCACTAAAATAGCCATTTCATTCGCAGGTATAGGTTGATAACGCTTGACCAAGAAGGGCCTAATAAAATGAGTATCTGTTCTTTTTCACCACTGATAGCGTTAGTCTTTGTTTTCTTTAAAATGTTTATTTCTTGGATCATAGGGGTGCCACGAGCACGAATTTAAGGAAATAACCAAAAGTAAGGACATGCGCATGCATTTGCATCTTTTTTATCTTGTAGGACCTACAATAATGTTGCATGGCGCACACTATCCAGGGCATGAAGAGAGGTAAGTATCCCTTTTTTTAAAAAAACTAATTTTTTTAAAAAAAAAGGGAGTTAGCTCGCCTGGGCGAGCACCCCCTGCATGAATTAGATAAAAAAGAGGTTGGGGTGAGTTTTCTTCACCCAAAACTCCCCCCCCCCCCCCCTCACTCAAGAACTTCATTGTTCACGGAAATAGCAAGAGAGGCGGCCCCCAAAGCTTCCATTGCAGGGTTTTTGCTTCCCCTTTTGCATTTTGATTCGCTCCCTACAGGTAAGTGCACTTCCCCTTTATTCTTTGGCTCTCCATTGATGTATTTTAGTGGTTTAGTTGCTCAATTTTTGCCAATTTCATGAGACAATGTATGCTTGGATTCACGCTTGTTTGTTTGAATTGGAGGGTTGTAGGGGATGGCCTTAGGCCTAGGTTGTGTTATGGAATAATGGGGCAAGCCACATCGCCCCTATTCCCTTGTTATTGGCACCCAAAAGTGCTCGGTGAAATTCCTCAATGAAATTTGGGCATGTTTTTGTGAACTTTGGATTGTGGGGCTGATTTGTGTGTATATGGACAACATGTTGAGGTTAGAATAAGTGCCCAAATTAAGGACTTAGACCTAGGGATCCAAGCCCTTGGTTTTGAGTGCAAGAAAGCATAAAAATGAAGGCATTGTGATAGGGATTTCCCTTTAGGCCAGCAGCTGATTTTTTGGGGCTGCACCATGATGTTTGCCTAGTTGTTTGAGAATGTTGTTCATCATGCACATATAGATGTAGAATAGGTGGCAAAATACCTCACGAGATATATGTATGTTGCATGTGGATAGCAAAAAGATACCTCCCCAAAAACCTTGTTGAATTGAAATGCAATTTGAGTAGCAAGATACTTGAATACGCATGAAATGTAATTTCTTTTGTAGCAAAGATTCTTTGAATATGCATGTGTACAAATTTAGCAAAGACATGTGTGTATATGATCTTGGATAGCAGGAATACTTCAAGTATGCATGTGTATAAGTTTAGCAAAGAAATGCATGTATGTAATTTGGGTAGCAAAATGCTTTGAATATGCATGAGTATGGTTTTTAGGTAACCGAGCATCTCACGTGCATGTATGATCATAAAAGTATGTATGTGAGTTTGCCCTAAATTGATGTTTGTGTTGGAAGCAGTTGTATGCCCTTTTTACTTGGTCAACCTATAAATTAACACTTCCTTGTAAATTGACTTTCCAAACGTTGTCTTCACAGGAAATGGCTCTGAAAAAGCTTTCCATGAGGAGGTCTAGGAGAGACGCCGCGACGGAAGGGTCCAGTGCCGCCCCCGAGTTTGATAGCCACCGTTTCCGAAGCGCCGAGCACCAGCAGCGCTTCGAGGCCATTAGAGGATGGTCGTTCCACAAAGAGAGACGCATCCAGCTCAGGGAGGATGAGTATACAGATTTTCACGAGGAGATAGCTCGTAGGCATTGGACGTCGCTGGTGACTCCCATGGCTAAGTTTAACCCTGAGGTAGTCCTGGAGTTTTATGCTAATGCTTGGCCCACAGAGGAGGGAGTGCGAGACATGCGTTCATGGGTAAGGGGTCAGTGGATTCCCTTTGACACAGATGCCCTTAGCCAGTTCCTGGGTGACCCGCTAGTGGTGAAGGAAGGCCAGCAGTGCGAGTTCAGCCAGAGGAGGAACAGGGCCGACAGGTTCGACGAGGAGGCCATTGCCCAGCTGTTATGCACACTGGGGCATGATTTCGCACGGACCGCTGCAGGGAGGCGGGTGCGGATCATGTGCACCAGCATGACCACTTTGACCCAGACGTGGATGACATTGCTGCTCAGCAATGTCTTGCCTAGCAATCATAACTCCGATCTCCCTCTGCCGAAGTGCCAGTTGGTGTATGCCATCCTCACGCGGATGAGCGTCCACATGGCCCAGGTGATTGCTGACGCCATCTATTTTTTTGTAAGTATGTCACCCACTAGGCACCCTCTAGACCCGGATAAGTCTAACAGGGCCCTGGGGTCTCCGGCATTGATCACGGGCCTATGCCAGTCATTCGGGGTTCCCGTCACCCCCATCAAAGTGATTCGACCACCAATCACCCGAGCCTTCATTGAGAAGTACTGCACACCTAGGCAGGCAGAGGGTGACGCACCTCAGGGCGCGGGCGCACCGCCACCACCTCATCAGGTCGGTCCCGCTGGATCACTAGGCATGGAGTGTTGTCTACCGCACTTGGTTTGCCAGCAGGCGGCCAACCACCGCGGACAGGTGCAGATACACGAGTGTCTCTACCGTTTCAGCCGCAGTCAACAGGGGCAGAGTTCCACCCCTTTTGTGTGCCCTACCCCGGAGCAGTTTGCGGCTGAGGTCGCATGGCCGGGAGACTGGCCCGATGCCAAGGCAGGGGAGGAGCCTGCAGGATCCCCCGGTAGGATAGATGAGCCCCGCATGGACGAGGATATGACTGACCTGTTCGATTTCTTGGGAGGGAGCGGAGCCACATGACCGTGGGATCCCCAGATTCGTATTCTTTTCAGTTTTATGTTTCATTATTTGTCATTTGCAAGTTATTTTATTTCTATGACTTGAGGGACTAACGTTTGTTTTTGTTGTTTCGATTGTCATTTATTTTGTGAATACATTTTGTTTGGATTGTTGCGTTAGTGCTTATTTCGTTATTGTCGATAATGTTTGTTGAAATTCCGGAATCATGTAGAGTTTACATTTAGGAACATCATCCTAAAATAAAACGAACAAACGTCATGATAACACCAAGAATAGAAAAAGAAAGAGGCGTTCTGAACAAAATGTCATCTGTATATAAAGAAAAGAAAAGAAATTTTTTGTATATAAACAATGTGTCAAAAGAGTTTTTGTATATAAAAAAATGTGTGAAAAGAGTTTTTGTATACAAACAATGTGTGAAAAGAGTTTTTGTATATAAACAATGAGTGAAAAGAAATTCTTGTATATGAGCAATGAGTGTATATAAAGAATTTTTTTTGTATAAACGAGTGTATATTGAAAAAGGAAAAAGAAATCTTTGAAAAGGAATAGAGGTTTTATATAAACCATGTCGGTATGAAAAGAAAGAGTTTTTCAATGCGTTTGTATATAGAGAAAAAAGTTTTTTTTCGTGTATAGGAACGTAGGTGTACAGAGAAAAAGCTTTTCTCATAGATAGCAATGGATGTATAGTTTTTTTTGCAAACATGCATAGAAAAAAAGAAACAAAAAGAAAAGAGAAAGAAAGACCTCGAAGGTCGGCATGTTATGGTCATAGGAAGCACAAATCATTCGTAGAGAGCAAACATATCTTTTGGAAACAAGAAATTGATGCTAAGAGTTTATTTTCCAAAATAACCGAGATAAGAATGGATGGATTCGTTGAACCAATGAAAGAACATAATTTGGAAATGTTGGGTCTACTTGCGTAAATCCCAAGCCTTAGTATCACAATGCCATAAACTGGATGCTTGAGTACCCACCTAGTTGTATGCATGACTAATTTTGCACGTTGTTTCCAAATCATCATTGTTACACGTGCCTCGTGGAAATAATATGGAAGTTTAACCCGAAACCGACACCCTAACACATGAATTTGTTTTGCCACAAATATCAAAATCGGGCACGCACAATGAAAAGACCATGTTGAGACACAACCTTAAGCTACTTTGAACCTTGGCCCATGAAGAGAATCCTCATCATTTCCCCCGAAAAAGAGGACAGTAGAATCTCCTCAAGGGAGAGCGAATAACGAATGCTAAAACCCGAATTCCCAATCAAAGATCGAAAAAAAAAGGGAAAAGAAATGAAAAGAAAGAAAAGGAAGAAAAGAAAAGAAAGAAAAGAAAAGGAAAAGAAGGATTCCCGATCAAAGATCATAAGAAAGTAAAAAGGAAAAGATCGGAGGAAAACAAAATAATTCCCGATCAATAAAGGAAACCAAGAAAGAGAACAGAAGATCTTCGGACCAGATAAATTTTCGGCGAGGTAAATTACCACCAGCAAAGGGAAAACCCATTTTGAAGTGGTTCTTCCTTTGGGATTGCCATTCAAGGTCGCTCTCGACTGGTGATGTCCCGCCCTACATAAACAAAGAGGAAAAGACCGAAACACCTAGCTTCCTCTCCAAAAACACTACCCTCGAGAAAATCCTATTGATCTGTGATCGCGCGTGTAATCTTTTGGTTCGATAGGAAATCATGTGCAAAATAAAGTCATGGTGCAACTATGATTTGGAATTAGGGTAAAACACATACCTGTGTGAGTTTTTATACACCATGAGTGATTTTACTCCCAGTTTCAGTTTGACCTGACGTTTCCCTTGAATGTTCATTTAAAAAGCTAAACGTTGACATCCTACCCTTCATTTTCGGTTACAAGGAAAACTATTTTGGCATAAGCATATTGTTTCTCTTAAATATGGTGCTCTTATGAATGATTTATTTTTTCCTTGCTAAAGCATGTTCGCCTTTTAGGTGAAAGAACCCGGTGGACCATTCGGTCCTAAAATCAAATCTTATTCGGAGCCCCATGAATTGATTGTCGTTCATGCATCCTCCACCATCGTGTCCGAAGCCCCACGAATTGATTGCCTAGTGCTGTTCGTGCATCCTCCACCATCAAATCTTATCCGGAGCCCCATGAATTGATTGTCATTCATGCATCCTCCACCATCGAGTCCGGAGCCCCACGAATTGATTGCCTAGCGCTGTTCGTGCATCCTCCACCATCAAATCTTATTCAGAGCCCCATGAATTGATTGTCGTTCATGCATCCTCCACCATCGAGTCCGGAGCCCCACGAATTGATTGCCTAGCGTTGTTCGTGCATCCTCCACCATCAAATCTTATTCGGAACCCCATGAATTGATTATCGTTCATGCATCCTCCACCATCGAGTCCGGAGCCCCACGAATTGATTGCCTAGCGCTGTTCGTGCATCCTCCATCATCAAATCTTATTCGGAGCCCCATGGATTGATTTCCGTTCATGCATCCTCCACCATCGAGTTCGGAGCCCCATGAATTGATTGCCTAGCGTTGTTCATGCATCCTCCGTTATCAAGTACGGAGCCTCCGGTGAGGGAAAAATATGGTTTTTGTTATTTTTCCAATCGGTTCCTTCACCAAACATGTGTATACATGTATATTATGTTATTTTTTTGTTTGTTTTCTTTTGTGTTGTGCAGAGATGATTGTCTTGTCGGACTGATTATCGCCGGTAGCTCGTTTCTAGAGAAGGAAGAAGGAGAGACGGGAATCATTTATTTCAAATCGTTTTGGTTGGATATTGTGATTGAGATCAATTAAATCCCCATGATGGGCAAAGGATGGCCTTCGGGAATCATCATAGATTAATTACGGAAAAGGCTAAGACAGACGAAATCAGTGTCTTATCTTTACTTTCCTCCTATCTCTGATAAAAGGTAAGTAAAGAGGGGCAACTGTCATACCCTAATTTCGTCCGGGGACCATTGTTTAATGGCATGCAACCTTCGCTTGACCTCTTCGAGGAACTTGACACCCATCGTTAAGCAATCCGTGAAGTTTCGCGACATGTCGGGAGTCGAAAGGAAACATTATTGCACAATCTGTAAAGTTCCGTAACATTTCAGAAGCCGAAGAGGGAATGGTTGCGTAATCCATAAAGTTTCGTGACATTACGGAAAGAAAACAAGTATCGTTATGTAATTCATGAGGTTCCGTAACGTTACGGAAAAAGAATCAGCAAAAAAGGGGCAAATGGGGGTGTATTTAGTAAAATGGGGTGCAAATAGTAATTTTCAAATCTGGGCCCTTCTAGAGGTTTTTGGACATTTTCTTGGTTAAGGTGAAAGCAACCTAGCTCGCCTGGGCGAGCTAGGTGGCAACCACCTCCCCCGTTTTGTTAAAAAATAGTCTTCTGGGAGATCCGTAATGCTTCCGTAAAATTCCCATAACCCTAAATAAGCATATTTCACTTAATATGGGTGAGAAGGAAGAGAAAAAAGAAGAAAATCAAGTCCTATAGGCTTCCGTAAGACTTTTGTAACTTTTCCGTAAATTATGAAAGAAGGGGGTGAACTTATCAAAATGGGGGGGATACAAATAGCAATTTTGAAATTTTGAATTGGACCTTCCAGACTGTTTTTCGAAGCTAGGTTGCTTCTGGTGGAAGTAACCCAGCTCACCTGGGCGAGCTGGACGGCAACCTCCTCCCCTTTTTTCCTATAAAAAGGCAAAAGGGAGTTGTTCTAAGGGTCTCTGAATCCCCTGGCTATGCATTTCAGCTGTTTTGGGTGAAAAAAATTGTTTCCGTGAAGAAAATCCAAGCTGAGGTGCTTCCGTAACACTTCCGAGAGGTTTCCGTAAGCAAATCCGTGAAGGTTTTCCTCCGTTCTTTGTCCGTTCTTCATCCGTTCTTTGCTCTTCAACGGGTAAGTTTCCAAATCCAAGACTTTTAATTCATTTCTTGTTTTTTGGCTTTCATCTTTCTTTCGTTCAATTTCAGTTTCTTTTTTCTTCCGTTTTTAACGAGCTTTAACCAATCGTTTAAGTCGTTTTCTCACCTAATAAATGATAAAATGAATTTCAACCGATCATTTGTGTTGTAATCTCGTTTAATCATTGTTAAAGTAAAATCTAACCGGTCGTTCACGCTATAACATCGGTTAAACCAAAAAAAGTAAAATAATAATAAAATAATCAAAATATCTTTGAATAAAATAATAATAAAAAAAATCAATCGGACGTTTTTCTTTGGAAGTTTTCTTGGATCAATTGACTAATAACCAAAGTGAAGCTAAGGCTAAAATCAACTCACAAAATCCAGCTTTGTCCGCAAAAATCACTGAAAATCGTTTTAAGGTCCAACGCCTTAAAATGGTCCTCTTTGCTTTTATCGGTTAACATTGACCATTCAAAAGCATAAAAAAATTAACACATCATTTTACTACCTTTCGAAAGAAATACGTAAGTCTTATTTCCTCTTCGATGGAGGGTACGTAGGAGCAAAAGCCCCGCTTTTGTCGACCTCAAAAATAAAAAGAGACAAAAAATTTAGATACATGATTTCACACAACTCTAATCTAAGGCTGTTGTCCTTTGGGACAAACGTGAGAGGTGCTAATACCTTCCTCAAGCGTAAAGATAACTCCCGAATCTAGAATATTCTTTATGACCGGTTTCCTTTGGTTTTTCTAACATTTTCCTTTCAATAAACGTTGGTGGCGACTCCGCGCATTTTTCTCCCATGGAAGACGCACCCGTGAGCCTCGCCTCGCTCGCCCGCAAAATGGTAGGTTGCGACAACAACCAATTAACACAAACAAAGTCCTTCCTCTACTACCTATGTTTGTGTCACACCTTACAATCACCGTCACAAATCCATGTTCATAAGCAACGGATCGAGCCCACCGCAAAACATCATCTCGGCTGTCAAACACCTACAAATCAATCCAGATAATTTCAGTTTCCTACAACATATTCATTTTATTAAATCACTCACAATCATGAACATTATTACCTGAGAAGTATTGAACGCATCCGAACAATCAACATGTGGTTCATTCACGCCACATTCTTCTTCATTTTCATAATTCATATCCATTTCTTCAGGTATTATACCTTCATACATCCAATGATCTTCGTTCATCTTAACAATAAATCAAAAATTTCAACACAAACATAGAACACATAACCGAACTACACAAAACATACAAAACTATACATAATAACTCATCATTAGTAAAAAGCCAAAACCTTATTTCATTTTACGTGTACAAACAATTCAAATAAAAAATGACAATATAAACAAAGTAATAATTTAAAAACAAAATTAAACTTTAAAATTTCAAAAAATAGAGTCTGTCACGGATCAAGTTGATCCACAAAAGACTTACAGATCAAGTTGATCCGCAAAAGACTTGCAGATCAAGTTGATCCACAAGTCTTTTGCGAATCAAGTTGATCCGAGGTAATGAAATCTACATGCGGATCAAGTTGATCCGTAAACTTACTTCTTACAGATCAACTTGATCCGCGCAACCTGCCATACACCAGAACGCACCCAACACTGCGTACCTCGTATGCCATAGACAACCACCACCGCAACACCTAACACCGGTACCTTCACCTTCACTTTCATGGAACCTAACCATTCACCGAACCAATATAGGCTGTAGGAGGTATGATCTAGGGAATGCAAAATCAGATGGAGGGAAATCTACAATATATAAGCCTTAACAATATACATTAATCTGATGGATGTAATTTTTGGTGCATGGTGAATTATCATATGTAATTTCTACCAATAAATCAATCTAAGTTTCAGTTGAATGTCAACTGAAAATTCACACAAAAATTCACAAAACTCTAATTAATTAAGTTTTATGTTTTTATTAATATTTTTACATGTAAATCAATTTAATTATGAAGTAGTAGAAGACTATGAGCTACAAGACTCTATGGTGAGAAAGAATTTTCAAAAAAAATGATGTGATGATTTTTATGGTGGTTCAATGAAAGAAAATGGAGGCACCTTGATCCAATATTCTATCTAAATTTGTTGAGTGTAGGAGAATATCAATAGTTGTGTGAATTTTCCGGTGAAAATCTACATTAACTTAATTGTATTGAGTGTGTGAAAGTCTTTACTTTATATTTAATATTTAATTTGAATCTTAAATGTATTTTTCTCTTTATAAATACATCACTTTTTTCTTTTAGTTTTTGTAATTTTTTTTGTTTTTAATCCTTGTTGACATGAAAATTTTTATGAGGTGATATTATTGATGTGACATTAATAACATGACATTTAATGATGTCATTATTTGTTGATGTAATATTTTATGATGTCACAATCGTTAGTGAAGTAAATAACTTTTAACTTAATGACTGACCCAACAAAAAATATTTCAAGGATGTTCTAGTCGTCATTTCAATCTTTAGGCTCTTAAGCTTTCATTGAAGCAATGTTGAGTTACCTTGTTCTCCAGTCCCTTAAGTCGACATTACTCATATTGAGGCCATCCTGTATCAACCCCAAAGACTAACACATAAAAATGAGTTGCTAGGAAAAATGAGACCTTGGCTAACAGGCCATATTATTGGCTTACTCAACTTGGTCATATTGAGCCCATGCAACATGACATACCAACACACGCAAACCATGTGATCCTTAAGCCATATGACACAACTCTAATGATTTTTCTTTCCAAGATCTCTTATAAAAGAGAGTCTTTTGTGACAGATACAACCAAAACATTTATATCATCACTATCCTCGCTTATAAACTACTTTGTTAGGAGAGTCTTTACAAAAGCTATGACCATAAATCTCACTGCAAGCAAGTCTAACTATTATCGATCACCATTTTCCATTGACTGAACCAGATAACTTTTCGTTAATACCCCTCAAAATTTACTCATAACAAGAAACATTTTTAAAAAAAATCAAAATCAAAATAAAAATGTAAATAAATTGCATCAACCAAATGCATGTATATTTTTTTAAAAAAAGAGAGAATAAGTGATTTTTTATTGTTTGTCTAGTGTCCCCTCCAACTCAAAAGTCTCAAAAAATTCCACGCATGGGATCCACACACAGACGAGGAAAGACAAAGAGAGAAGTTAAAATAAAAACAAAGAGCGTGGGGCTAATCGTCCTATAAAACCTTCTAAACACCAAGAGTCTTACTTCATTTCCTCCTTCTCAAAACCCTGAAAAACTCACTCCTCTCTCTTATCCCTTCCACACCATACTCACCGCTACGTTCAAACGCAGCGTTTTACCTCAAAATCCTCGCAAACTCGCTCTCGCAATCGCCATTGTTGCTCTATGTAAGAACTTTCTTCTCAATCGCATAAAGTCCTTCTACGGTTTTTCCTGCAACGTTCTGTGTTTGTGTTTGTACATGGATTATTAGGTTTTTCTTTTTTTGATTTTTTTCATCAGTGCTTTTGATGTGTTAATCGCTATAATAGATGATCGACTGTGCAAACACTTTACCTAGTTAAATCTAAGCATGTTTTTTTTGCCATTTCTTGATCGATTTCTAATTGTAAATGTGTGTGCCAATTGCTGTGTTCGGAATCTTGCTTCGGCGTGTGCGTAATGCTCTGTCAAATATTGTGGTGTTAATTACATGCTTGTTTATTGTTTGTGTTTGATGAACTTTTGCTTTTCTGTGGCATTGTTCGCTCTTGATGATCATGCGTGCTAGCATCGTGTTAAGATTATGTTAGACCTTTGTGTGAGTGAAGGCCCGTAGCGGTGAAATACTCTTATTTATATTGAATGAGGTTTAAAAAATAAGGAAATATAATAATGAGCAATAATGGAAATAATCCCATACTAAACTGTTGTAATTAAAACATATGAAATCATATATTAATTCATATATAGTGAATATTGGGTTTGCCCCAAGGATCTCCAGAAGTTCCTGTATGTTAATTTTAGAGGTTACCAATTTGTTGTTAAAAGGCCGTGTTATTCTCAATTTGCATATGGTTGTGTATTGGTGGAATGTTTCATCCAAAGTTTACTTGGGATGTAGCTTCTTTGTGGTGTTTTGCTAATGATCATTTTAGGATTGTGTCTTTGGCATAACTATATAGAGTTGGTGCGCTGTTATATGTATTGTATTGACAGTTTTTTGGCTTGACTCGCTTGAGTCCCATTATTTCTTGACAGTTTGTCATGTACATTGGCCTTCAAGCAACAGAGTTTCTAAGAGGCCATAATCATCAATCCTGGATAGTGGTGCTAAGTGGCCGATCTAAAAAATCGAATAGTCGGATATCAGATATTGGGACAACTGGTATTCTAATATTATTTAACACTCACTTAATATATAATAAGAGTTAAAAAATAGAAAAAATACTCAATTCATAATTGATAATAAAAAGTACCTAAACAAAACATACAAGTAGCTGCTGCTGGTCAGCATCTGGATATTAAAGGAAAAAAAAAAAGAAAAGTTGACAGTGAGAATTTTTTTTGAAAGTGGGTGAAAGAGAAGGGGGTTTCTTGAAATTGGAGTGGGTTGCCGGAGAAAAAGAGTAAAGCTTGGAGAGGCTGGTTGTGTGTGGTAGAGGAGAAGAATGAAGGGGTTGGTTTGTTTGTTTTTTTTTTTACTTTTTCTTTCTTTAAAGCTGATGTGGTATGAAAATTCCCAAAATGTCCCCACTAATTATCAATTTTTTTATCAGTCCACTTACTATCACTTAGTAAGGGTATTTTGGGTATTTTTAAACAATTTTGATGTTGTGCCCATTCCACCCCTGTGATTGTGTTTGTTCCACCACTCCCGGAGTTGTGATGGCTGCACCACTGAACTGAGACGCGATAGTCTCGTTGTAGTGGCCCAGGGAAGCGATGCACTGCACTGGCGGGATAGTGTATTGTAAAGCAATCGTATTTTATGTTGATAAATCAACAATTTTAAAGCTTACAATGTTGGAAGTTCAATGATTGATTTTGATTTCTATCTCTTACCATACCCAATTGTAACGTGAACAAGGAACATTCCTGCCACTACCTTATACATTATTAATGAGAGTAAAGAGGGTGAGAATATCACCCTTTCTTTCATTGAGTATGAGTTTCATCATGTCATGAATATTTTTTCTTCTTTTAGTCTTGTTGAAGGTGTTGAAGTCTGGCTTCATTTCCTTTTTTGGAGGAATGCTGTGTAATTTATATGAATCCATCCTTTCAGTCATTGGCACATGCTATGTTTGTCTTGCTTTAATGCTGTTGCTCTTAAGGCCTTAACAATATTTGCTCAGAATTTGGAACAATTTCTTGACAAGGGAGTGATCAAGAGAATGACAGTTGTTTATGAGTTTCCGTTTTTTCTATTATGTGGATGAAAACAGCTGTTTTATTTAATTGAAAGATTCTATGTTGTGAATAAAGTTTGGAAATAATTGACTTTTCCTTCTTTTTCCTGTCAGGACTGCACTGCTCATTTTCCTTGGACAAGTGCTATTGTAGCTGGATTTGCTGACGAGTTCTGCTGTGATCTTTTTATGCAGAGCTATCTTTGTATTTTAGAGTATTCTTGTAATTCAAACAGTTGCAGATTTGAAAACATTATCTTGTACACCTGTAAACATTTAACATTTTAGTGTTACTATATCCAATTTGATCAACTTTGGAGGTGTCTGATGATTTGTATTGAACTGATTCTTGCTTTAGATTCTTTTGTGTTTCCTCCTCTAAATATATACTTGAGTTCAAATGAAATCATGTAGATTTATATTGATTATAAGTGGAAAAAGGAGACGAACTGACTTCATCTGATTTGTTGGATACACTTTGTACACAGTGAAGAATGGAGACTTTAGCACAACTGGAAGCAATGTGCGAAAGGCTTTATAACTCGCAGGACTCTGTTGAGAGAGCACATGTGGAAAGCACCCTGAAATGCTTTTCCTTAAACACTGACTACATTTCACAGTGCCAATATGTTCTGGATAATGCATCCTCCCCATATGCATTGATGTTGGCAAGTTCGAGCTTATTGAAGCAAGTGACAGAGCAAAGCCTTCCTTTACAGCTCCGGATTGATATTCGTAATATTCTTGCTTGCAAATGACTATGACTAGGAGTATTTTAGGGCCTCTATATATTTTGTCTTGGGTGTGGGAAAAACACATTATTTGTCCTTTTCCTAAACAGAATTTACTAACATTTTGGCATTACGGAATACATTCTTCAGTTCTTGCAGACTTAATTTTGCATGTATTGAAAAATTGGCATAAAGTCTCTTATTTCCTTTTCCGGTTGTTTTTGGGAAATTTGGGTTCATTATTTTGGATTGTCTTGCTGTCAATTTTCCCATAGTGTGGTTGCTCCATTTGCCTTTTTCTTTTAACACAAATTGATCAAATTGCTATTCTGCTTGAAGGGAACTATCTCATAAACTATCTGGCCAGCAAAGGACCAGAACTGGAGCCCTTTGTGCTTGGATCCTTGATCCAACTCTTTTGTCGCATTACAAAGTTTGGTTGGCTTGATGATGACAAATTCACGGAGGTTGTTAATGAGGCAATGAACTTCTTGAGTCAGGTGACATGTTATGTTTTTATAATGTAGCTACAGTTATCTGAATATGCAATTTGTACATCTCACAACTATTTCGTTTTAGTACATTCCATTTTCTTGAAGTTTGAATAAATGCAAGTCCATATATTTCCCATGTGTTTGTTTCACCATCCAATATGTGCATCAGCTGTCAGGCTTTAAAATCATGTCAGAAATTTAAAATTACAGTGGCTACAAATGGTCGCTTCTGCTATGACTCATGTCTAAGGAAAAGTAACTCGTATCCAAACATACACTTCATACATTAATGATAACATATTAGCATCATATATAGTTCAAAAAAATATTAACATCATATATTAGTGATGAAGCTTGCTAGTCCATTTTAAAATTACACAGTAGCTACAAATGGTCGCTTCTGCTGCGATTCATGTCCAAGGAAAAAGAGCTCGTATCCAAAATAGACTTCATGGATTAATGGATAAACACAAGGGGAGTATTCCCACAAAATCCCAAGGACCATTTTCTGCAACATGTAAGTGGGTCTGCTGTTGGAACTAAAGCAACAAGATGGAAATGCTGGTGGGTAGTGCTAACATGGACCATTTGGAAGCATCGAAATGAGGTGATCTTTGCTAATCAAACTTTCGAAGGAAGTAAAGTGATGGAAGATGCGATTTTCCTATTATGGACATGCCTTAAACTTATGGAGAAGGGTTTTACCCTGCTTTTCAATCACTGGTCCTCTCATCTCACAGCAGCTTTTTGTAATTAGGAAAGGATGGTAGCCGTAGTATTATAAGTAATTAGTGCTGCGTAATTGTTCTCTATTTCCTCGGGTTCAGCTTGGTTCTTACTACATGTATCTTGGCATTCTGAACCAGTTGTTAATCCAATCCCCTTATGTATCTACAGTACCTCTGGTACTCATTTATATATATGCTACTTACTCTTGCTGAGCAAAAAAAAAAAAAAAAAAATTAAAATCATATATTAACATCATATATTACTGTTAAAGATGCAAAAAAGAAAGGAGTCATATATTGTCTCTTCACAGTCTTAAAAGGATTTCAGAAATGAAAAGGGAGAGAAAAGCTCAAGCTTCAGAAATGGAGTTTTTGATATTAACTAACTAAACTAAAATCTCTTACATCTCTAGTATTTATACTAGAGCTAAACAACTATTGTAACTGACAGTAGTAACTGTCGACTAACCTAAGGTTAGTTGAGGTTAACTAACATAACTAGCATACATCTACCCTGCCCTGTGCCCAGACCTCAATAAGTGGGAGCCTCGTGCTTTGGCTCACCTCATGTCATACTTCACGATTCAACTAAATGCTAAAGCCAACATTTTGAACAAGGAAATAGTTTGTTTAGTTTCCCCAAACATTAACAGTTGTGAATTCTTATTTAGCAACTAACTATGATGTCTTAGAGATTAGAGCACAGATCGTTTACTATAGATAGTGAGATGAGATCGAGAGAGAGAGAGCGAGAGGGAGAGGGAGAGAGAGAGAGAGAAACATTGGGTGGGAGAGAGTTAGGTTTAAAGACCAATCAGTAGAGAGAGGTAGAGCGAGCTCTAAGGGGAACTTCCGATGGGTAGGCCCAGGCAACACAGGAAGAAACCAGCAAAACAACATTTCAAACTTGAGGGATAAAAAAGATATATCATCCTTTTACTTCACTCGATTTTCAGACGATACCACGAAGAAGGAGCTGTGGCATCATTTCAGAAAGTGCGGCGATGTGCGGGAAATCTTCATACCCAACAGAAGGAACATTAATGGAAGGAGGTACGAATTTGTCAGATTCAAAAGACACTCACCACTTGGCAAAACAGCTCGACAGTATCATCATCGGGGGGTTGAAGATATATGTCAACATCCCTAGGTACAATAGGGAGAGGCCAAGATAGAGGGCTCCGGGAAACAAGTCACAGGATCAAGACGACAACACCCAAGTTGCAGCTGATCGCATCGAGAAACAACAACACACAAATCAGGGATCATATGTTGAGGTACTGAGAAGAAATATTGGCCCTAAGGGGCCACGACTGCCTTACAACAGCCATTCCCAAGCGCATCAAACTTCCATATCTTCGATCTACCTCAACATAGAACCCGACGACACCAACTGGTTGAAGGATGCATGGGTAGGGCGGCTAACAAACCCTGCAATGTTCGATAGAGTGGAGGAAGAGCTGTTATGGGAAACTGGATTTGATATATCACCCTAGTATATCGGTGATGATCTAATCCTTTTACTTGGACTCACGGACAGTGGAGTTGAACAACTCATGAATGGTGGGCAACATGGAGGGGCATCAATGTTTTATTCAATGGAGAAATGGAACCCAAGCTTACGCACAGGATTCAGGTTGACATGGGTCCAAGTTTGGGGCATTCCGCTTCAGGCTTGGGACTCGAAGCACTTTAGGCACATATTGGTAGCAATGGGGGATATGGTGGACGTGGATGATGATACAGAGGAGAAGCGGAGGCTTGATAGGGCTAGGGTGCTCGTAAAGACACCATGGAGACCGACAATCAACCACACAGTTGATGTCCACATAAGCAGCGAACGTTTCAAGGTGTTTGTTGTCGAGGAAACTGGTGGAGGCAGCCATGATTGCCAGTGGAGACACCGTAGCTTTAGTGGGTAGTCGGACGAGATTGTTTCTGACGACAGCTCTCTCGGGAATCTTACTCCGAGAACCGATGACCATGATGGGGGCGACATATCGGAGCCTGAATCGAGGAATAACGCCGATGATGACCACCAAACACTCCTATTACCTAGCGGGTCTCGTGACTGCAGTTATCCACTGGGCAATGCCGCCAGTCCGCAAGTGACAGGTCAGGTCACATCAAAAATCGCAGAGCCAGACTCAACGGCTACATATGATCATGACACGCTATCCAAACACCGTGCGGTGAAGTGTATCGGGGGCGCAAGTGCTGCAGGAGGGGGAAAGGATTATCACGATAAAGGAAAAAGGGGTGAGGGAGAATCCATAGAGGCAACAGACGCACTGAAGGAGAAAGCAAAAGCACTTGCTGAGGTGGCAGCAACATGCAACGTGGCAGAAGTTAAAGAACCTGGGGCAGCAAATTTTAAAATTGAAAAGGCCCAAGTGGCAGCATGTGAAAAAGCAGTGCATGTGGAGCTGAAGACCACTAACGTGAAGGAAGGAGGGCCCAATAATAAAGAGGGGCGTTCTACCTGCACCCCCCCAAAGCACAAACACCCTTCGGGCCTTATGTTGCACAATAATAACGGAGGATTCGAAAACAATTGCATGGTGTACTCAAGAAAAAGGTGGTACCAAAAGAAAATTGTTGTGGGTCAGCCTTCACCTATTAAGGTGACACCTATAAGGCTGGGTAACTCCCAAACCCAGCACCCCCAGGGAATGGTGCAAGAGGGGCCTGCCGCCAGCAACCAAAATGACTCCACAACAGAGAAAGCATCACTCAATGAAGATACAGAGGAAACTACGGAACTACAAAATTCCGAAGAGGCATCCGACATCTGGAATCGGGCCAAAAAACTAGGGGCTACAGGAGGAGATGATCCGCATCCAATTATTGCCAAACTAAAGGATGTTGTGGGTCAGCCTTCACCTATTAAGGTGACACCTATAAGGTTGGGTAACTCCCAAACCCAGCACCCCCAGGGAATGGTGCAAGAGGGGCCTGCCGCCAGCAACCAAAATGACTCCACAACAGAGAAAGCATCACTCAATGAAGATACAGAGGAAACTACGGAACTACAAAATTCCGAAGAGGCATCCGACATCTGGAATCGGGCCAAAAAACTAGGGGCTACAGGAGGAGATGATCCGCATCCAATTATTGCCAAACTAAAGGAAATGGAGGATAGAGATAAGAAGGAAGCAAAGAGGTTGGGAAATAACAGCGGTTATCCATGAATATAATATCATACGATGTCATAGGTTTAGGGAGGGTTGTAAAATGGGCAACCATTCGTAGACTGATCAAAAAGGAGAATGTGGATATGATTTGTATACAGGAGACAAAGAGAGAATCAATTGATAAAACAATGTGCTAGTCATTGTGGGGGGATGCGGATGTCAGTTGGGAGACGCATCCCGCTGTCAATACAACAGGTGGTATTTTATGCTTGTGGAGTGAACGAACATTTAAACTACAAATGAAAGTTGTTGGCTGTGGCTTTATTTTCCTGAGAGGAGAATGGTTGAGGGAGGCACAACAAATCAGTATACTTACAATTTATTCCCCCTGTGAAATACAAAATAAGAGGATATTGTGAGATCAGGTTAGGCAGCTAAAGCATTCTCTATCAGGGGATTTCTGGTGCATCTTGGGTGACTTTAATAGCATCAGGTACCTTGCTGAGAGATTTGGGATTTGCCAAAGGGGTTTAGGGACAAACGACATCAAGGAGTTCAACGATTGGGTAGATGACTTGGAGTTGGTAGATGCGCCATGGCTGGGGAGAAATTTCACCTGGTTCAGACCAAACGGCACATCCAGGAGTAAGCTTGACAGATTCTTGCTTTCTCCTGAGTGGCTTGAGAAATGGCCTGCAAGCACTCAATCTACTTTACCTAGGAATTTCTTAGACCACTGCCCAGTCGTGCTCAGGTCTACATCAGTCGACTGAGGTTCTAAACCTTTTAGGATCCTAGATTGTTGGTTGTCAGACAAGTCTTTTAAGGAAATAGTCATTAATTGCTGGACTTCCAATCAGCAACCAGGATGGGGTGGATATGTCCTCAGAAAAAATAAAGAGGCTGAAGCAAAGGATGAAAACGTGGAATAGGGAGCAGTTTGGAGACACTCTAAGGAGGGTCAAGATGATTGAAGAGGAACTAAACAAACTAGAGGAGGATACAAGCCAAAGACAATTATCTACTCAAGAAAAGCTGAAATTGTAACAACTGCAGGAAGCTCTGTGGACAGCTGCCCAAGCTCATTAATCATTGTTGAGGCAAAAGGTGAGAATTAGGTGGATCAAGCAAGGAGATTGCAATTCTCGATATTATCACGTGATGCTGAATGCTAATCGTTGGAATAATTATCTAAAGGGTGTCATGGTTAGTGGAACTTGGTTTCACGAGCCATCGAAGGTAAAGGAGGACGTCAGAGCATTTTTCTCACAAAGATTTCAGGAATCAGCTCATCACAAGACTTGACTGGATGGGATCTGTTTTCAGAAAATAAGTCAGCACCAGAATGATAGGCTGACTGCTCGCTTCCAAGAGGAGGAAATTAAACAGGCCATATGGGATTGTGGGAGTGACAAAAGCCCGGGGTCCGATGGTTTGAATTTCAATTTCATCAAGCAGTTTTGGCAGCTACTCAAACTTGATATCCTTTGCTTCCTTGATGAATTTTATGTTCATGGTGTTTTTTCGAGGGGCTGTAATGCATCCTTCATAGCTTTGATACCCAAGGTGGCTGACCCTCGATTTTTGAATGACTATAGACCTATCTCCCTGATTGGATGCATGTATAAGATTGTTGCTAAGTTGTTGGCCAACAGAATGAAGAAGGTGATGGCTCTTATTGTTGACGAAACCCAATATGCTTTTATTGAAGCAAGACACTTATTACATAGTGTTCTCATTGCAAACGAGGTGATTGAGGAGGCCAAAAGGAGCAGCAAATCATGTCTTATATTCAAAGTTGACTATGAGAAGGCATATGATTCGGTCTCCTGGGATTTTCTGTTGTACATGCTGGACAGAGCAGGCTTTAGCTCCATATGGATTAAATGGATTGAGCGGTGCCTGAAATCTGCGTCCATTTCGGTTTTGGTCAATGGTAGCCCCACGACTGAGTTCTTTCCTAAAAGGGGATTAAGGCAAGGAGATCTGCTAGCACCTTTCTTGTTTAATGTGGTAGCTAAAGGGTTGAATGGTTTGATAAGGAAAACTAAGGAGGAAAATATGTACAAGGCCTTTCAAGTAGGCTCAAATAAAGTGGAGATCAGCATTCTACAGTTCGCTGATGACACAATCTTTTTTGGGGAGGCAAATATGGAGAATGTTAAAATAATCAAAGCCATTCTAAGGACATTTGAACTTATCTCGGGCCTTAAAATCAATTTTACTTGGAGAAGGTCACTGTTTGAAAATGAAATCGACTCAGAGGTTAGTTTTCTCAGAGATATTGCAGTTAAGTCAATTCAGCAACAAGGCCCAGATGCTTGGGTGTGGTACAAAGACCCAGCGGGCCAATACTCAACATGCAATGCATACATGTTAGGGGAAGAAGCAGCAGCTGGCATGCAGGAGGAGTGTTTTGAGAAATTATGGAAAATAAGGATTCCAGCTAGGATCGCGGTTTTTGCATGGAGGTTGATAAGAGACAGATTGCTGACAAGACAAAATTTGCGGAGGAGACAAGTACAGATCACAAATATGCTATGTCCTTTCTGCAGAATTGAAGAGGAGGGCGCATCCCATTTATTCTTCCACTGCAGTAAAATACAACCCATCTGGTGGGACACTATGTCATGGCTGCACATTAAAGGTGCTTTCCCATTAAGCCCAAAGCAGCATTTTCTTCAACATTTGGGTGTTCAAGTTGATGGAGTAAGGATTAACAGATGGCAATACTGGTGGTTAGCCTTAACTTGGTCCATTTGGAAGCTTAGAAACAGTATAGTGTTCTCTAATGCAACTTTTAATGCTAATTCATTGTTTGAAGATGCAACATTCCTACTTTGGTCTTGGCTTAGGAGTTTCGAGAAAGATTTCACAGTCCATTTTAATCAATGGGCAAGCAGCTTTACACAAAGTTTTATGTATCAGCAGAGGATTACATAGTTATGAGCCTAATTCATGTAAATTTCATATGAAATCTATATCCATAGATTGGTTCCCTTTCAAAATATGAATGTCTGATTGAGGAACCATTTGTATGGTCCTTTTCTGTATTATCAGTACCTCTGGTACTCCATTCTATATATATATTATCTTTGCTGATAAAAAAAACAAACTAACATAACTAGCATAGCTAACTGCAGTTATAACAGAACAGGGAGTAATTCTACTCATCTACTCTACATTAAGTTGAGACTCAGTAAGAGTAGAAGGTTTTGAAGTGAATAGAGAAGGGTAGGGATACTTTGACCCATTAAACAGGACATCTTTGGACATGTAAATTCTGCCATTAGAAGCTAAACATTTATAGCCCTTATGTATGTAGGAGTGGCCCTAAAAGATACACCCGTGACTTGTGTTGAACCTTATGGGAGTTAGGGTCTTAAGAGAGGGAAGCAAGCACAGCCAAAAATTCTGAGAAAGGAGTAATCTGGAGTTTTGTGGAACAGCTTCTGAAAAGGCACTTCATTCTGAATGGATTTGGATGGGAGCCAGTTAATTAAATACACTCTAGTAAGAAAGGCATGATCCCTGTAGTTAGGGGCGGAAAATGGGTCAACCGCCCTGTTGCTGATCTGCCAAAAAAGGTTGCCCCGCCCCGCCCCGCCCCGCCCCACATAAGAAAAGTGGGTTGGGAATTCAAGCCCTCCCCGTATATGCTTGGGTTGGCGGGTTGGCCCGCCAAAGACAAAATAATAAGAAAAAAATAAAAATATTTTTAAGTAATTTTATCTTTTATAAGTATTAAATAATAAATACTTACTAAAAAATTAAATGTATTACATTAAATTTTGAATAATAATATATTTAGACAAAAATTAAATAAAATAAAAATTATTAATATATGTATAAAATATCAAAATAAATATTAAATTTATTTATTTTTAACAAAAATGGGTTGGCAGGTTGGGCCGTCCCATTTGCCCTCAATCCATTTTTTTGGCAGGTTAAAGTGGGTTGGCAGTATGAAAACGTCAACCCGGCCCGCCAAAAATAAGCGGGTTGGTCCATCAGGTTGGACCCGTTTTGCCACCCCTACCAGTAGTGGAGAGGCATAGCAGCCTGAGATAGCGAGGTCAAAACCCATGTCTACTTTGTGCCTGTGCTTCCTTTCTATTACCCCATTTTGATGATGGTGTGGGGATAGATTAACCTGTGCTGAATACCTTCTTCACTCAGAAACTTAGTGAAATGTCTGTACTCTCCACCCCAGTCAGATTGTACAGTCTTTATAGGGAAGTTAGAGTATTTACCATAGCTTTAAACTGCTTAAACAAATCCAGTGTTTCTGATTTATTTTTCAGTAGATAAATCCATGTAAATCTGGTATTAGCATTAACATAATACCTGTAACCAGAATTGGATAAAAAAGGTGCAGGGCCCCACAGATCAGTGAAAACAAGTTCAAAAGGACTAGAATAGACAGATAAGGAAGGAGAAGAGGGCAGTCTATGTGACTTGCCAACACAACAATGAGAACAGAAATCTGAAACAGTTTTATTGATTGAAGGAATTTTACAAATCTGTGATACAAGTTTCATGACATCTGTATTAGGATGACCTAATCTAGCATGCCAAGTGGCAAAAGAAGAAATTGTACAAGGGGCAGAATTGCCAACAGAAGTATTATTTGAGGAACTATCTACAGTTTCAGAACTAGAATTGGAGCAAACAGTGGTATTAACAGAGAACTTTGACTTGGGAAGTTGAAGCAAGTCAGGAAATTGGTTAAGATCATCTTGTCCCACCAAGCCCTTGAGGAGAATCTCTTTAGAAACCTATGATTTCACCTAACAGAAGGTAGGATGAAATTCAAAATAAACTAGATTATCCTTACAAAACTAACTCACACTAATAAGAATTTTAGTAATTGAAGGAACATATAGCAAATTGCTAAGAATTAGAGGAAACGTAGGGTTTAAAGGAGATTGAAATGAAGTTAGACCTGTGGAGTTAATGTCAAGGAGCTGTCCATTACCAAGTGTTATCTGGTCTGACCCTTCAAAAGGTGTTAATTGCTGTATATTTTGAGAAACATTGGTGACATGGTGGGATGCACTAGAATCCGGATTCCATCTGTTTGAAGGTGCTGAACTAGCAGTAGCTATGTTGGCTTGAGAAGGAGCTGAAGGAGCAATGGTGGCTTGGATTCCAGCATTTGGCACATAAGGCATTGGAGGGTAATAGTATGGAAAAGGAGCCATGAACGGCATATACTGTTGAGCAGAAGAAGCTTGTTGTAATGGAGGTTGCTAGGTTACAACTTGCTGAGTGGAGAAGTTTGCTGTGATGAAGAAGTGGTTTGTGTGTTTTCATAAACCATGGGCTGTGTAGCAACACAATTTTCTTCATAGCGATGGTAGCAAAAGGAAGCTTCATGGCGAAATTTGTGACAAACTTGGCATTGAACATTGGCAAACCTACCACAACCTCAACCATCTCCTCTACCAGCATTGCCTCTTCCTCCATTGCGGCCTCCATAGCCATGTCCACCTTGGCCAGAATTAAAAAATCCGTTACCATTTTTGCGTTGTTACCGTTGTTTGAAGTATTGAAATTATTATAATTCCCTCGAGTTAGGTGAGCTTGAGCATCAAAAGTCTGAGTGCTTGAGCTACCATTGGAGGAACTTGGCAAACTTTTCTGTACTTGAACCGGTTGAGCATAGGCTGTACTGTTAGAAGTTGAAGCTCCTTGGGAGAAATTAACAGCAGAACTAGAAGAAGCTCCTTGAGTCAAATTAATACTGATTTGGGAGTCATGTTTCTGAAATCTATCAAGCCTAGCTTCATGACCTAGCACTAATGTTTCAACCTCATCAATGGAGAGAGTTTCGAACTTACTGCAAATCAATGACTTAGTAGACTCATAATCCCTAGGTAGCCCCTCAAGAATTACATCAGGTTGCTGATTGGATGAAATTGTGACTCCAATTGAACCAAGCGGATCAACTATAGTCTGAATTTGAAGCAAGTATTCAGACACTGACTTATTTTGCAATTGCATGTTACGAAACTCAGTTCTTAATTGACGAGTTTTTGCACGAATTGAAGAACAAAAATGAGAATGATAACTATCCCATAGATGCCACGAAGTGCGACATCCAAGAAGCCTAGGAAGTGCCTCTGGAGATATCATCGATTGAAGCCAGGACAACAACAGCTGATCTTGTGATTCCCAAGCAAGGTACTTTGGAGAGGAGATTCCGAGATCTCGATCTGCTAGGGTTCTGAATTGTGAAGGTATTGTAGGATTGACCAGAAAGTGATGAAGGCGATGGCCTTTCAACACAGGTTCAACTTGCTTACACCACAACAAGTAGTTTGAGTTTGTGAATTTCGCAGAGATCGCATGCGAGAAAGAGGAAGGCTGCGAAGACAAAGAAGTCACAGTTGCCGGAATTGCTGTTGGAATACAGAATGACTGAAGTGGTGTCACAACCTCTAGAGTCATCGTCGGAAACGGCTGAGGCTGAGGAACCATCATCAGAAACGGTTGAGGAACTGCTGTTGAAAACTCCATCACTGGAGTTAATGTTCTAGTCACCGGAATTGAAGAATCTTCTACCAGAGTTAATGAAATTGACGATGGAGGAGGAGATTGAATTTTTTTTGCGGAAGCCATTGTTAACAACACAAGGATCGAACAAAGCTCTATGATACCATAAAAGGATTTCTGAAATGAAAAGGGAGAGAAAAGCTCAAGCTTCAGAAATGGAGTTTTTGATATTAACTAAAACTCAACTGAAATCTGTTACAGCTCTAATATTTATACTAGAGCTAAACAACTATTGTAACTGACAGTAGTAATTGTCAACCAACCTAAGGTTAGTTGAGGTTAACTGACATAGCTAACTGTAGTTATAACAGAACAAGGAGTAATTCTACTCATCTTCTCTAATAAGTCTGCTTGCTTGGGCTATGGTGTATATCTCTGGTCACGGGATTTCAAAAATAGACAGCTGCATGTAATTAGTGATGAAGCTTGCTACTTTCTAGTCCATTTATAATCATTTTAAATCTTATATATATTATTATTTTAAAATAAATGCTTATTTTTTATTGGGAGTATGAAAACATCTAGGATAGAATAAACCAAAAGCTTTTGATTGATCGAAGCAAGTTCTATTAACTGCCACCATGGTGAGTTTTGGACATGTTGATTGGTTACTTTTGTTATTGGCTCGTGATGTTTTAGGCCTTTGTAGTATTTTATTATACATTTTGTTTTTGTTTTGTCCGGTTCTTTTTATTTTGTTTTTACCCTAATTATTATTACTTCTTTTGTACTACCTCTGGTATTTAAGAAACAAATTGGTGTGTCCTAATTATACGAAACATAGACTAGTTTTCAAACTTATTCAGGGTTAAATTTTTTTTTATACCCTCAATTTATTGTTAACTCTATTTACTAGGCATTCATTCATTCCCTATACAAAGTAGGTGCCTTATTTTTTAATTGAGGAGTAAACATTCACTTAAAGCATTTAATCTTAAGGGCATTTTTGGAATAAAATTTGAATTTATGTTAGTATTATTTAAAAATAACTAATTTAACCACTTTCCTTTGTCTTGATGATTTAGTCCTATGTTTCTTATATATAGGACCGTAGGTAGTATTACACATCTAATTGCTTTGAGTCTTTATTTGACAAATGTAATATTTTTAGCAGGCACAACACCATTATGCTATAGGTTTGAAGATATTGAATCAGCTAGTTTCCGAAATGAATCAGGTCAGAGTCAATGCCTTATATTTCAATGGAGAAGTAATAGCGTGCCATTAAAAGCAGTGCACTGGCTATAGCTTGGTGTTACTCTTCCGGCCCTCAGAGCCTTTGTTTCACTTTTCCTAGCATTGTACTTTTAAATTTTTATTATGTCTTTTTTTTTAAAGTTGACTTGTTATTGTTTGCTTTGCCCCAAGTTAATGATGATTGTCTTTTAAGGTATGACTTTTAGGTATTAGTGATGAATATGTCTGTTTTTTTTTTATCAGCAAAGATAAATTATATATATAAATAATCAAGTACCAGAGGTATAGTGAATACAAGTAGTTAAGTTTCCAGACTGATGGTTCCAGAATCAGACTATAATCAGTCTCGACAGGAACCAATAGCTGGGTGAATACATTGTTAAAGTGCTACCCTTTTCTGAACTTACTACCCCATCCTAATAAACAAAAGCTGATGGCATGTTAGACAACCAATGGCTGTAGGGAAGAGCAAAATCCTTCTCAAAAACCTTCAACCACGTCCATAGTGTAAATATAGCATCGTCCATCACCTTGTTGCCATCAAAAGTTTGGTTTGAAAAGATTATATTGTTCCTGTGTTGCCACACTGCCCATGTAAGGGTCAGCCACCAACACCTCCATCTGATATCCCTAATACCCTTGGCCAAACAATTCACATGTTGGGAGAAATGCTGCCTTGGGTTATGCGGGAAGACACCTTGAATTCTCACCCACGACCATGATTCCCACCATAAAGGGAGTATTTTGTCGCAGAGGAAAAATAAGTGTGCTTCATTTTCCTTTGAGTTCCTGCAAAAGGGACATGATGTATCAATGATTGCCACCTGCCTCCTAATCAAATTCTTTTTTGATGGCAATCTTTAAGTAATCTCCATGCAAAAACCGCAAATTTAGGTGGGATCCTTAGCTTCCATAACTCTTCAAACACCTTCACATCGTCCCCTTCGAAGTCCTCTCCTCTCAACACATCATAGGCACTTCTAACTGAATACTGTCCACTAGGGTGTGACCTCCAAATCCTGGGGGGTTGTATGCCTAGAAAGGCCCATATTTGTTTCAGGCCCAAAGTACTTCACGTTGGGGGCACGTGAATTTTCAAATTCAAGCGTGTGTGGCCCGTTGTGGCCATAAATGCTGTCCATCTTTTGACCAAGGGTAGGGTCAGCTATAATCTCTTCAAGGCAAGTTTCAGTACCACCCATTGATGATCTGGCAGCTTCTTTCCTCTTTCCCGCAACCTTAGCTTCTGGCCCTACGATATCTACATCCTCTTCTCCGTAACCTGCAGGAAGGATTGTCAGATATCCTTCGACAGGCTCCAATTCTTTCCCCTTGGAGCCTCCTGTACTATGCGACACATGGGTTGGGCAGTGTGCCCTATTGGTGCAGTCGTTACCCAGTGGGTCATCTTCAACATTGTGACCACTGGGTAACGTTGCGGACTGCCAGATATTGCAGTTGTCGTCGTGTTCGTCGCCGACTGGTTTCGGCAAGTGATTGCTCATCCATGACCGAGGGGTTACTGTGTCGCCTTCGTCGGAGACGATCTCCTCGGATGAATCCCAACTGCTCCTGCGATATTGGGCACAAGACATCTCTACGCTGCAGTTCTCTTCCACCATATGGACACGATGAATATCTCCTTCGATGTGTATGGCCACTGAGTGTTGAATTAATGGTGGCCGAGGTGTTCTGACGAGGACCCTTACCTGGTCAAGCCTTTGCATGTGTTCTACATCATCATCAACTTCCACCAAATCTCCTACCGTCGCCACAATCTTGCGGATGTTTTCCAACTTCCACACTACTAACGGAATACCCCAACATCGAAGCCAGACCAACCTATTTCCCGGTCGCAACTCCGAGCTCCATTTCACCAGCGAGTAAAACAGGGTTGAGCCTTGGTTAGTTTCTTCGCTTATTATCTCTGCTGCTTTCTCATCAGAGAGCCCAAGAAGGAGGATCATGTCATCACCTAGATACTTGGGTGATACACCTGGACCTAAGGTCCATGAAACCTCGTCTTCAAGTCTTTTGAAAATCTCTGGCTTCTTCATTCTTCCTACCCATGCGTCAGTGTAACATGTTTTGTCTCCCTTCGGAATGTCAAGGATGAGCGAAGAGTGTGATCCCCCGTACTCTGCTAAATGGGTGCCTGAGATTCTTCTTTGTCCGGTCTTCTCTGTATGCGGAGCCACTGCCTCTCCGTACGTCCTATTGACTGCCGTGCTATGTGCTGCCCTATTCGGAGCTATTTCCATTTGATCCATATCAACCACGCCCTCCCCTTGCTTCTTGTGTTTGTCTTTGTTTTGGTTCTGGCTCGCCTTTCCTCTCCTGTATTTCGGAATGTTCACATGCATCTTGAGGCCCCCTACAATAATGTTATCTAGGTATCTTTCGGTTCTTCTTTTGTCGGAAACTCCTTTGAATCGTATGAATCCATACCTCCTCCCTTCTTTGTTTCTCTGTTTGGGAATGAAGATTTCCCACATATCCCTCCACTTTTCGAACTGGGTCCATAACTCTTCTCTGTTACATCCTCAGGGAACCTAGTGAAGTAAAAGGATGTGATATCAGTTCCGTCCCTCCAATTTCTTCGTTGATGGTTACTATCCTGTCGAAGCCCATTTCCGCCGTAGTGTTGTTTGGAATCCGCTCTCACATTTAGTTCTGCTCGCGATTTCCCTCTCTTTCTATTCTTGACGGTGGTCCACTCTCGCTCTCTGTTAGTCTCTCTCTCTCACTCTCTCTCATTCTCTAATGTAATGTGTATCTCTAATTCGCCTGCCCATCCACTTTGTTGGGTGGATGACCAACAATCATGCACAACTCTTATAAAGGAACTGTCTAGAAGCCAAGAATCCAGAACCCTAAAAGGTTTGGGTCCCCAATCAATAACTTTCGACCTAAGGATATTCGGACAATGATCTGAGAAATTTCTGTCCAAGGTGCATTGCATGGTTGCAGGCCATTTGGTGATCCACTCAGGTGACACTAGAAATCTATCAAGCTTGCTTTTGGCTGATCCATTCGGTCTATACCAAGTGAACTTCCTCTACCTCCAAATCTTCAATCCACTCATTAAACTCCTTTATGCTATTATCCGCCTCTCCTCTTTGACATCTGCCAATCCTTTTTGAAGGGTTTCTGACATTGTTGAAATCCCCCAAAATGCACCATAATCCTTCATTATGAGAATTTTTCAGCTGCTTTATGTTCTCCCATAGACTTCTCTTGCTCTGAACATCACAAGGTGAATAAATGTTTGCAATATGCACCTGTTGAGCCTCCTTAAGCCCTTGACCTAACAATAAAATGAAGCCGCTGCCTATGACTTTACTGTGCACTTTGCAATCTTCTGCATTCCATAAACACAATAACCCGCCTGATGTGTTTACTGCGGGCTGCAATTCCCACCCTACCTCCGAATCCCCTCACAAAGTATGGCACACACTCATGTCAATGTTTTCTGTTTTAGTCTCTTGAATACACAACAAATCGATTTTTTCTTTCCGGACCATTCTCCTAATTGCAGCCCATTTTACCCCCCTCCCTAAGCCCCTTACATTGTAGGAAATAATATTCATGGGTTTTGTATTCTTGCACCCAATTTCTCTGCCTCCTTCAAATCCCTTTCCTCCATTTCCTCAATTCTGTTGATTAGCCTCTGTTGGTCTATTTCACTTGTCATCCCCATCACTTTAGCCATGTTCCCGATAGCTTCTGCTTCCGGTAACTGAGAAGTGAAAAGTTTGGCTTTTTGTGTGTCCTGCGTAACAGATGTATCTATTTTTTGGCCCAAGTGCCCACTGTTCAGGGAAGTGCCTTTATCATTCTCTGCCATTTGTTGCTGTTGTGTGTTGATGAAAATGTTTTTTTCTTTCAGACAGCCCTCTGAAATTTGCCTTTGATGCCACCTTGTTCGTGAATAAAATTTAAAATTGTTGCTGGGGGCGAAATCTATTTTTTGTGGGCTGTTTCCGCACATGGGCTTATTAGCAGTGGGGGTGTGGGTAGAAACTCCAAGCCCATTACATTAGACTTCAGTTTCCAGCTGGCATTCACGTGCCACTTTTCCCACTGAAATGAATATGTCTGCAGTTTCACATTTGAGTACTTTTCTGAGATTTGAGCATCTATTATGTGTGTATTAGAAATTATTTGTTTTCATTGTGTTTGCTTTGTTTGGTATAGCTGCCGCTTTTTGATCTACCATCTGGTAGACTCATGGGGTATCAAAACCATATGAATTGTCAATATTAGCATCATATTACATTACTGTTACAGGGTTAGTACCGATCGATCAATACCTGAAAGTTGGTCCTCATTCTGACTCCTATCCACCACTTCTTTGGATTGGGTTAATGCATATAGAGCAAACATGATGCATTGGAGAGTAATGATATGACACTGAACTAAGTTTCTATGGAACACTGATTTTTAATATTTTTATTTTTTTCTTTTCTTTGGACGTGTAGACTTCTTGTTGGAATGACTGTTGTATAAAATGGTTGTTTAGAGGTCTTTTACAATTTCAGGAAATCTAGATTGCTTAAAGATGGGTAGGTTTGAGTTCTTCTATCAATGAACAAAAATTATAGGTTTAGAGGTATTGGAGTATGAGTGTGTAAATACATAACCGTGTAAATAGTTTTGTTTCATATTAGACAACAGTGTATATGTTGTAAGGACTGTTAGTTTTCACTAAACTGCACCCAAGTAGTTACATTCTGTTAGAAGTTAGTTAGAGGTAGTTAGAGTTAGTTTACATTCTGTTAGAAGTTAGTTAGAGGTAGTTAGAGTTAGTTGTGGTTAGTTTGTCTAGTCAGAACTCTTTAAATACCTTTGTTGTATTTAACTCATTGAGTTTTTCTTTCTGAGCAATAATATCAGCTTTATTTTTTTTCATTTTCTCTCTCACTCACTCTCACTTAGTTTATCGAAAATGGTATCAGAGCCATTTTTTCATAAGCTTCTTCTTCTGTGAAGCTTCCTATTGTGTGTCCATGGCTTTCGCTCCTTCCAATTTTGTTTCTCAGCCATTTCCCAATTCGGTTGCAGAGAAACTTGATGACTCCAATTATCTGCACTGGCATCAACACGTAGAGCCAGCGATCAAATCGCACAAGCTGCAGCGATTTGTGGTTAATGTTGTCGTTCCTTCGCGTTACCTCACCGAAGACGATCGCATCGTTGATCGAGTTAATCCAGAATATGAAACCCCTGGGAGGTTCAAGACCAAACGCTTCTTGTTTGGGTACAATCTACACTTTCAAAGTCTATATTGTCAAAAGTTCTTGGTTCCAATCACTCGTATCAAGTTTGGGACAAAATCCTTGAGTACTTTAGCCTCCACTCCAAATCTCGTGCGCGACAACTTCGATCTACCATGCGTGCTGTCAATCTTGATGGAAAATCAATTGAGGAATACTTGCACAAAATCAAAGGCTACGTTGATGAATTAGCTGGCGTGGGCGTTCTGGTTTGTCACGAGGAGTATGTTGATGCACTCCTCGAAGGGTTACCGTGAGATTATGCGCCAGTCATCTGTGTTATCGAGAGTAAGAAGCGTACTCCCTCTATTGCAGAAATTGAAGCTCTTCTTTATGGCCATGAGACTCACCTTACACGCTACAATCGAGATGCTCAAATGACCAGTTCTGTGTTGCTAAACTACACTCAAGGCTACTCGCATCCAAACACCTACAAAGCTGGTGCTTATTGAGACTTGTATGGCTGCGGTGGTGGCCGTGGTATCTTTTTTGATCGAGGTACTGGATGTGGCCATAGTATCTTTTCTGGTATCTTTTCTAGTGCCAAATTTATGTCAAATATGGGCACATTGCAAATGTTTGTCATTTCAGGACTGATGTTAGCTTTCAACCACATGAGTCGCTCACTCTTTTTGATCCTACTACGATGCATCCCATTCCTTATTCAGCTGGTCCACCTAGAACCTCTAACACTTGGGTTAATCCCAATTCTAAGTCAACAGGCTCAGTTCATAATCAGCCCAGTGCCATGCTCACAAACTTAGCCTCTCATGGGACTGCTCCAGCTGGCTCCACTTGGATACCAGATTCTGGAGCTAGTTTTCATGTTATTGGTGATTCTCAAAACATTTAGCAGTTCACTCATTTTGATGGCCCAGATCAAATCTTTATAGGCAATGGTGAAGGTTTAAGTATCTCTAAAACTGGTTCCTCTACCTTTATTTCTCCAACTGATACTGGTATAACTTTTAAACTTCACAAACTGTTACATGACCCTTCTATTTCAAAAAATCTGTTAAGTGTGAGTCAGTTTGCCAAAGATAACTCAATGTTTTTTGAATTTCATCCTCATGTCTGTCTTGTCAAATCTTAGGAGACACATAAGGTGGTGGTGAAGGGAGGGCCCCAATTGGTAGAAAAAAACCCGCAACTCCTTGGGGTTTTCCTGCACTTGGAAGAAGAAGTAGAAAAAGGAAGAAATATAGTGATAATTTGATTCTTCGTCGTCGTACTAAATAGTAGAGAAAATAGAAATTGTTTCTTTGTTTCTTCTACCAGTGTTGCCAACCTTTGGCATGCTAGTTTAGGTCATCCAAATGATCATGTTATGAAAATTGTTCTTAATCATTGTAACATTTCCCATTTGAATAAAAACTTCACAGAATTCTGTTCCTCTTGTTGTATGGGTAAAACTCATAGACTACCTTCTCACAATTCCACTTTTGTATTTTCACCTTTAGAACTTATTTACACTAACTTGTGGGGACCTTCACATGTCCCTTCATATGCTGGTTATACATATTATGTTTCCTTCATTGATGCTTTCTCTAGGTACACATGGATTTTTCCTATAAAGTCCATAGCTGAAACCATTGTTCTCAAAAATTTCAAATCTATGGTTGAGTTACAACTTAATACCAAGATAAATAGTATTCAATCAGACTGGGGAGGTGAATATAGACTATTCTCTAATCTCCTACTCTCCTTTGGCATCTCCTATTGACTAATTTGTCATCACACTCATCATCAAAATGGTGTGGTTGAGAGAAAACACAGACACATAGTTGATTTGAGTTTTTTTTTTGGAAGGCAAAAATATGAATATTATTAATAAACTAAACAATATCAGAGGTACTGAAGATAACAATTACAAGGCACCAAGGTGCCACCTTCCAAAAAATAGAAACAACAACAACCCCAACATAGCCCACCAAAAAAGGACACCAATACAAATACCCAAATTTAACCAAAGGCCTCCACAAGATTGGTAGACCAGTGGTTAAATGATGTATTGAAACCTTTCTCTCCAACTTTTAGCCAAGACCAAGCTAGAAATAAGGCATCATGCAATACTTTTTGCGGTTCAAAAGGAATGCCTTGAAACAGCAGGGAATTCCTATGCTGCCAAATTGTAATAGATAAAGCAATCCACCACCCGCCCCTCCTACTCTGATTACTCCTTGCAACAAATCCATCACAGAATTGGATAAAGTGGCTAGCAGGATCAGCTGGAAGAGGTCCTATAGCCCGGATCCATCCCATGGATTCCCACCACAGCCCCCTAGTCATTTTGCAGTGGAAGAGAAGGTGCCCAGCCTCCTCATGGTGACAACCACAGAGAGGGCACATAATATCCTGAATAGGGATATTTCTTCTGGACAAATTAGCCCTAGTGGGGAGTCTATCCAAAAACAACCTCCAAGAGAAAACCGCAGCTCTTGGGGGGATTTTCAGATGCCAAAGGATCTGGAAATTCCTCCTGCTAGGAACAGGACTGTTGGAGGGCATCAGGAGCCTATAAGCTGACTTAGTGGAATAGACACCACTAGAATCAGCTTTCCAAAGCATGGTATCCTGAACCTGATGCTGGATAGAGATATCAGAAATTTCATCCATGAAATCAACAGCCAACGCGTACTCATGGTCAAATAATCTCCTTCTCCACTTGAACTCCCAGCTCCATACGTTCTGAGAAAGTTTTCCCATCTTAGAAATGGAAAGATTTTGCTGTCTACTGATCATGAAGAGTTGATTATACTTCTGCTGCTGAAGATTACAGTCCTCACTCAGCCAAGAATCTTGCCAAAATTTGATTTTGTCCCCACAACCAACCTTCCATACCATATTCTGGTGGATACTGTGGAAATCAGGCTGATTATAAAGTCTTCTAAGGTCCTTCCACCATTGGGAATGCCAAGCTTTATCTCTGCCACTCTGCAGGTCTGCCCAACCTCCATATTTGGAGATTAAAACTCAGACCCAAAACTGATTGTGGTTAGCAGCTAGTTCCCATATCCATCTCCCCCTCAATGCTGCATTGAATTTGGCCAGGTCCTTTATCCCCAAACCCCCCTCACTCTTTGGAAGACAGACCACTTCCCATTTTACCCAAGAAATTCTCTTGTGCTGTTGATTTTCCCCCCACATAAAATTCCTTTGAAGAGACACCAGCTTATCAACTACTCTTTGGGGGATCTTGAAGAAAGATAGGAGATAAATAGGGAGAGCATTTAGAACAGACTTTATCAAGGTAACCCTGCCACCTATTGATAAATTCTTCTGGTTCCACTTGGAAAGCTTAGCTTCAAACTTAGATATCATAGGCTCCCAAACAGCCCTGCTTGATGATTTAATTCCAATAGGCATACCAAGATAATGAAAAGGAAAATTCCATGTGTCTACAATTCAGAAATTGGGCTACTTCCTGAATCCAACTGGCCTGAACCCCCACAACCCCAATTTGACTTTTGGCAAAATTGATCTTCAGACCCGAGGCCATTTCAAAGCCTCTCAGCATTGACTTCAAGACTACAACATTCTCCCAGGAGGCCTCACCAATAAAAACTGTGTCATCTGCATATTGCAGAATATTTGTAGGCACATTTTACTTCCCAACCAAGAAACTTTTATAAAGGTCTCTGTTAAGGGCCTCTCTCATCATACCAGTAAGACCCTCAGCCACTATGTTAAAGAGCAAAGGAGCTAGAGGATCCCCTTGCCTCAATCCTCTAGAAGGAACAAATTCCTTTGTGGGGCTCCCATTAACTAAGACTGAAATGGTAGCTGTTTGGAGACAAGCAGAAATCCACTTTCTCCATTTAAGGCAGAAACCTAATCTCATCAACATATAGTCCAGAAAAGACCAAGATACTGAATCATAGGCTTTTTCAAAGTTCACTTTAAATATCATAGCAGGCTTCTTTCTCCGAATAGCTTCATCCACCACTTCATTGAGAATCAGAATTCCATGAAGGATATGCCTATTCTTTATGAAGGCTGACTGCCTTTCATCTATTAGTCCTGGTAGCACTACCCTCAACCTGTTTGCTAGGAGCTTAGCCATGATTTTATACATGCAACCAATGAGAGATATGTGCCTATAGTCATTTAAAGACTGTGGTTGGGTTATCTTGGGAATAAGAGCCACAAAAGATGCATTACTTCCTCTAGGAAAAGTGCCATGAGCATGGAATTCGTCCACAAATCTTCTAAAATCAGGTTGCAGTAGCCCCCAAAACTCCTTGATAAAATTAAAATTAAAGCCATCTGGGCCCGGGCATTTATCTCCAGCACAACTCCCAACAGCATCCTTGAGCTCTATGTCAGAAAAGGGAGCAATCAACCCCTCTCTTTGATATTGATCTATGGAGGGAAAGTAAACCCCATCCAAAGTAGGTCTATGATGATTCTGCTCAATGAACCTCTCAACAAAGAAGTTAACCACTGCCTTCTTAACAAGGTCAGGCTGCTGGACCCAAACACCATCAATGAGGATACCATGAACAGCACTTGAGCTTCTTCTGAAATTTATCACTTTGTGAAAGTAAGCTGTATTTCGGTCACCCTCCTTGATCCACTTAGCCCTAGATTTCTGCCTCAACAATGATTCATAAGCAGTTGAAATATCCCACAACTGTTGTTGCGAAATTCTCTTGGTTATAACTTCAGTATCAGATAAAGTTCTATGAGAAGCTAGGTTCTCCAAATCACATAATTTCTGCTTCAGGTTCTGAATCTTGGAAGCTTTAATGTCCCCCTTCTCTTTACACCATTGTTTTATAGACAATCTCAGGTTCCTCAGCTTGTTTTTAAGGGCAACTCCCCCCCAACCACCCTGCAGATCTGTACTCCATGCCTCTTTAATCATAGAATGATACCCTTTATGGTTAAGCCACCAGTCCACCACCCGAAAAGGCTTAGGGCCCCAGTCCACCATCTTTGTTTTCAAAATGATTGGACAATGATCCGAATAATCTCTTTGAAGGACATGTTGGGAGGTGTCAGGCCACAAGGATACCCACTGATCAAACACCAAGAATCTGTCTAGCCTACTCTTGGCACTGCCATTGGGCCTAAACCAAGTGAAATTGCTACCAAAGCATCTAATATCCTGGAGCTCCATCTCAGATATCCAGTCATTGAAATCTGAGGTATCTGAGGTAACATCAGACCTCTGAGATATACTAATTCTCTCAGCCTGATTCCTGATAGTGTTGAAGTCCCCTAGAAAGCACCATAGACCACTAGGATCAGAATCCTTGAGGTGCCTCAAATCATCCCACAATGCCCTTTTCCCAGCTAAGTCACAAGGTGCATAGACATTAACAACTCGAATCCACTGATTATCTTTTACCCATTTCCCTTCAAGCATTAGAAAATTCCTGCCTTTAACCCTCCTCTCCACCTGAAAATCTGAGTTATTCCACAAGCACAACAAGCCACCTGATGCTTGAATTGAAGGAACAAAATCCCAGGACACAAAAGAATCTCCCCACATAGATTGGCAGATGCGCCTATTAAAAGATTTCTTTTTGGTTTCTTGAATACACACAATGTCCACCTTACGCTTCATATTAATCCTCCTGATGGCAGCCCACTTAATCCCCCTACCCAAACCTCTGAAATTATAGGAGAGAATAATCATGATGAGGCCAATTTAATTCCCATCTCTGTTGCCATCTTGTTATCTCTGTTTTCCATGTCTAACATCATCCTTCGAACATGCAAGCTATCCTCTCCATGGGTCAGGCCCATTTGTTTTACTAAGGCATATTGGTTTTTCAGGGTATGAGAACTGAGTTGCCCGAGACTATTATCTTGAGATTTGCTATTTGGAACCACTTCAGGAGCCAATTTAGGAGAGGTTAGGGGGTCCACAACTGATTCCTCGTGAGATAGGGCCTGCCCTCTGTGCCCCACCAGCTCCTTTCTTCTAACATAATATCTAGTGGCAGGAGCTGGGGTTGGGCCTTCAGGTCTGGGGCCCATATTCCCCTCCTCATCCACGCAAATTTGATCTGGGGTAGAATGGACCTTATTATAAGGTTGGTCAACAGAAGCTGGCATACTTGCTTCATTTGGAGTAGACTTATACTGCCCCCTGCCTGAGCCTCGGACTGAATTTGTCGGACTTTCCACAAAAAACTTTCCATGTTGGGCCTCCTGGTTGTGGGTATTATCTCTCCCATCCCCTTGAGGCATATCATTAATTGCACTCCACATTATCAGCTTTTGGCCAGAGCCTTCTTCGGGTAACACAGCAGGATCAACGGGTGGGGGACAATTCGAAAATTTTTTGTCGTTGGGTGGTTGGTCCACGACCCCATGGTCACCGAAGACCCGGTCCAAGCATCGTTGACCAATGGCTTTTACCCAATGGTCACGACGCGAGTGAAGGGAGTATGGCTGCCTCTCGTCGGTGGAAAATCCTTCAGTGTTGCCGGGAGTGTTGTCGAAGATCTCGAAATTGCTATCGGCCTCGTGGAAATCTCCTCCGGCAGTGGCAGGGGTGTTTGGCTCCGTAGAAAACGGAGACGGCGGAAACCCGCTGTCCATTCTCTTCAGGTTCCGCCGCACACCCAAGCAAGACATGTCTTCAATCACATGAATGGCGTTTGAAGCTCCGTCTATGGCCGCCTTCACCTCCGATTGGATCCCCGGTCTTCGCTTCGTCCTGATAAGGATCCTTGCCACGTCTATCCGCGTTCTGTTCTCCACCATTTCGTCAACTTCCACCAAGTCGCCAATTTCCGCCACCACCTTTCCCATAGATTCCGACTCACACACCATCGGTGGCAAACCCCACAGGAAAACCCATGCCAGCCTATGTGTCGGACAGATGTCCTGGGACCATTTTTAAAGGTCCATGATCGGAGTGGACCCGTTCTTCCTCTCCTCATGTATAATCTGCGTGGCCTTAGACTCTTGCAGGTTATGGAAGATGACCTAATCATCACCCCAATAACACGAGGTAACATCATTATCTATCACCCATTTGAATTCCTCATCTAAACTTTCAAACATGTCGATATTTTTTAAACGACCCACCCAAGCATTCTGTATCCACTCCTTCTGCGCTGTTGATATATCGAGGACCACTGGTCTCTTCGCAACCTCTGCGAGTTGGGGAAATTCTTCCTTCTGGTTGCAGAGGATACTCGTTCCCGGCGAAGCCGCACTCGCCTTGCAAGTTGACATTATCAGGCATATTGTTATTGTTTTGCTTCCTTATGGCCTCCTCGCTCCTTTCGAATTTGGGCTGGTTAACAAACATTTTCCTCCCTCCAAAGAAAATGCTGTTATCTAGTTTTCTTTCCAGCCCCACTGCGTCTTCAACATCCTTATATCTGACAGCCGAATCTCTGCCCTTCTCTGTTTTTTTATTTGGGGATGAAAACCTCCTAGACCTTACCCCATCTTTGGAATGTCTGCCACAAGTCCTTCTTGTTAACCCATGATGGGAATCTAGAGAAGTAAAAAGTTGTGATGTCAGCCTTGTTCCACCATGTTACTGTTCTATTAGCTAGATGCTGGTTCGTTGGTCTTGATTGCACTCTACTAGCTGTCGTATTCTTGTTTCTCCTACGGGTTACTTCAGCCCATTCTCCATCATAGATTAAGGATCTGGTGTCATCCTCGTTGTCCATATCCCCTTTCTCTGCGTTTCTTCTTCGAATATTGTGACCTCCATGATCAGTGCTCCAGCTCCGTACACGTCCTCGCTGCCCTCTCTCCAGGTGTCTCCCTCGGGGTCGCCCTCTGGTTCTCTCAGTTTCTCTCGTTCTCTCCCCCCCTGTCTCTCCCTCTCTCTCTCTGTATACTCTCTCTCCCCCTCTCTCTCTGTATACTCTCTCTCCCCCTCTCTCATTTTTCTTTGACAGTTATTTCTGAGACGAGTAACTCGAAGTTCGTGACACTCAATGATAATCCTTGAATTCTAGCATCTTGGTATTCTCTTTGACAGGGTGGAAAGAATTTTTCGTGAGATCAATTTGATTTGGGTTTAACCTTGCTGCATTATGCTTCTTTGCCTCTACAGTTTTGGGACTATGCTTTTACAACAACTGTTTACCTAATTAACAGGCTACCTACCACTACTCTTAAATTTGTTGTTCCTTTTGTTGCCTTGTTCAATAAAGAGCCTGATTATCACTTTCTCAAAACCTTTGGGTGTGTTTGTTTTCCTTTGCTAAGACCATATCATACACAAACTTAATTTTAGGTTTCAAGAGTGTCTGTTTCTGGGTTACTCTTCTTCTCACAAAGGCTACAAGTGCTTGTCACCTTTTGGAAGGATTTACATCTCTAAGGATGTCTTCTTTAGTGAGTTAAGATTTCCTTACTCTGATCCTTCCTCCTTTAATTCCACAAAAAGTCTGGATTCCTACTTTAGTCTCAGTCCTAACCTTTCTCCACCTTGTGCTGCAACTATACCACCCACTAATTCAGGTTCTGTTCCTCTCATTCCTCCTGATTTTTCACCTTTGTCCACTCATTCTCCCATCACTACTGTGTCTGTACTTCTTCTACATCCATTTCTGCTGAACATCGAAATTATGAGTTCACTACCATTCTTACATCCACTTCAGACACTGTTACTCCATCTACCTCTCTCCCAATTAACACTCACCCCATGCAAACAAGATCTAAATCTGGAATTCACAATCCTAGACTCCACCCTTCATTGTTTCTCACTCATTCTGAGCCTAAGTCTGTGAAACAAGCTCTAGCAAATGATGATTGGGTCTCTGCTATGCAGCAAGAATATGATGCCTTGATGAAGAACAATACTTGGGAATTGGTATCATTACCTCCTAATAAGCAGGCTATTGGCTGTAAATGGGTGTACAGGGTTATGGAAAATGCTGATGGTTTTGTTAACAGATTCAAAGCAAGGTTAGTAGCTAAGGGGTTCCATCAAGTTCATGGCTTTTGAGTATGATGGGTGAGAGAAACTTCTACCTGAGAGTGTGGGAGAGAGACAGGGTGAGAGAGAGAGATGGTAGACCGAGACAGAGAGTGTGGGAGAGAGAAAGGGTGAGAGAGAGAGAGGGTAGACCGAGAGAGAGAGTGCACACAAAGAGAGCAGTAGACGGTTACACGAACGACTTCCATCGACGGGGATTTCGGAGCAACACAAGGAGTTTTTGGAGGAATGAGGAAGACTACTTGCGATCTCAACGAGAATCCCCCTCACGGATCGCATACGAATATCAGGAGTACCAGAGTCTTGATGCTAACAATCATGGAGCCTGGGTGGAAGTAACACGCAAGAAGAAAAGGAATGAGACGGCTAATAAAGGTAGACCGGAAGGAGGTAGTCATCAACGGGATGAAAGGAAAGTGACATGGAGAGACAAGGCCGGTGTTACGACATATTACTTCTCTAGATTCCCTGAAGGGCTGATGGAGAAAGACATGTGGCGGATCTTCCAAAAGTGGGCAAAGGTGTGGGAAGTCTTTATTCCCAAAACCAAAAATAAGTTGGGCCATAGGTTTGGTTTTGTCCGATTTAAAGAAGTGATGGATGAGCAGAGACTAGAGAGGCAGCTAGATAATAATATCTTCATTGGTGGGGTGAAGGTGTTTGTCAATAGATCGAAATTCGACAGGGGGAAGGTGATAGGCACTCGTGAAAAAAGGACCCTTAGTCATGGTGAGGGAGCTACTCAACAGAAGTACAAAGCTGGTTATGTGGACGAAGGTGCACAGGAGGAAAACAAAGGCAGTGCCAAACCTCGTTCATATGCTGTGGTGGTGAAGGAGTCTGTAAATGGTGAAACGAAGTATATTAACCCGCTGGTAGCTATGACTGGGGTTGAAAAGGTGAACCATAGCCCAGTTGTTCTGCACTCAAATAAGACGAAATCTGAGTGGCTTTCTAAGGCTTGGATAGCAAGACTGAAGAACAGAGGCATGCTTGAGAGGCTGGACGAAGAGCTGAAATGGGTGGTTGAAGATGATATCAATCCATGCTATTGGGCTGATGACTGGATCCTCTTCCCTGACATGGATGAGTCCAAAGCTGCTCGACTCATACACCAAGAGAGGGAGAACGGGTTTACTCCCATATCCGAGCTCCAGAAATGGTCCCCGGAGATACGGCCCACACACAAGCTCACCTAGGTTCTTCTCTGGGGTCTTCCTCTGTCGGTATGGGAAAAGGAGTTCATGGCGAAGGTGCTGGCGGAAGTTGGGAAGGTGGTTGAAGTAGATGAGAACGTGGAGCTCAAACGGCGTTTGGATGTGGCGCGTATCCTAGTTCGGACGCAGATGAAACCTCCGTTTCAGGTGACGATTCCAGCCACCGTTGATGGAGTCGAGTTCGTCCTCCAAGTTGCTGAGGACACGACGAACCTGGGTGGGTCGAAGAAGACGCCAAGCAACTCAGCGTGGCTCCCCCCTTCCCCTTTCTCGACCCAGCCAAATACCCCTGTAACAGGGGGTGTACTCCACCCAAGGGTCTTCTCCGGCGACGTTTTTTCCGACGGGGCACTCGACGACACCCTTGGCGGTGATTTCGAAGACCATGATGGTCTCCTTTCGCATAGCTCTCGCAGAGACCAGTGGGTAAAGACCCTGGCTCGGAGTTGCAGGGACTGGTCCGATAATCCTGCTGACGTGGAATCATTTCAGAGGGACACTGTTCAAAATTTGCAGGACATAGGGGCAGAGGTGGCGTTGACAACCTGCAACGGCCAAATTCCCCGAAATGGGACAGCTTTAAATGGAGATGATGAAAGTGATATGCAGGGGATCATGTTAAAGGAAAAGCCTCCTGTCAATGACAGCCTCGTAGACCAGGCCCATTTGACTTACGCATTTGAGGAAACAAAATATAGGTCAGCAAAAGGAGTTGCAGGGGGTAAAGGGGAAGTTTTGCCCCCTGAGGAAATTATACCTCACGTTTCAAATGCCAAGGATAAGGACAATGGTATACCTAGTCAGCATTTTTCAGAGATGGTAGCTGAGGAAATGGGCCTTCCAAATGGCCCAACCTGTTCAGTCAATAAGGTGTATGTGAGAAGAAAAGCGGTGATGGGAAGTAAAACCAAGGCCCAACGGGGGGAGGACCCAATCGTGGACTGCAATACAGATCCTAATGCTCATTCTTTGCCTCTTTTACAAGAGAGGACAGATTTAATACCAGGCCCTAAAGTTGATCCTTTGAACTCACTATCGGAGGACCCTATACATATGCAATGTGCCCTTCTAAAGGAAATGGGTTTATCCTGTGGGGAAGATGACAACAAGGTTAAGGGGATGTTATTATACATGGAGAACAGGGATGTTATGATGGCAACAGAGAAGGGAGTTAAAAAACACAATTATGATAATTCTGTCTTATAATTCCAGAGGTCTGGGGAGAGGGGTTAAGTGGGCTGCTATAAGAAGGTTGATTTCAAAACACAAGGTGGACCTTGTGTGCATTCAAGAGACTAAAAAGGAGAATTTTAATAAGAATATTTGTAATGCCATTTGGGGGGATTCCACAGCTCAGTGGGATTATGTTCCTTCTGTGCAAGCTGCTGGTGGGCTACTATGTATGTGGAATAACTCCTCTTTTGAGGTTGAAAGGAGGGTGAAAGGTAGGAGTTTTTTAATGTTTGAAGGGAGATGCACTAACAATAATCAGAGGTTGATGATTGTCAATGTTTATGCCCCATGTGACTTTGCTGGGAAAATAGCTTTATGGGATGATATAAGGCAGCTGAAAGTCTCTAACCCACGGGGATTATGGTGTGTTCTTGGGGACTTAAACAGTATTAGAAGTTCAGAGGAAAGGGTTAGTTTATCTGAAAGAAGGGTAGACTCACAGGACATTTCAGCTTTTAACCAATGGATCTCTGATATGGAGCTCCAGGAAATTAAATCTGTGGGTTCTAACTATACATGGATTAGGCCTAATGGTTATGTAAAAAGTAGGCTTGACAGATTCTTGGTCTCGGATCAATGGTTATCTTTGTGGCCTGAGAGCTGCCAACATGTTTTGCAAAGGGATTTTTCGGATCATTGTCCAACCATTCTGCAAACTAATATGATGGATTGGGGTCCTAAGCCCTTTAGGGTCTTTGACTGGTGGCTGCAATAGAAACAGTATCAGAAAATGGTGAGGGATACCTGGAGTAATGATCAGCAGGGAGGTTGGGGGAGTATTGCCTTAAAAAATAAGCTGAAAAACTTGAAAGCTGCTATAAAACAGTGGAGTAAGGAAGAGGGGAATATTGATGGTAACAAGATATCCAACATCCAACAGAAATTAAATGAGATGGAGGACTTAGCTTCTAATCGTATTTTATCTGATCAAGACCTCAAAATCAGAAACTCCCTTCAGCAGGATTTATGGAATGCTTCAATTGCTATGGAATCACTTTTGAGACAAAAATCTAGGATATCATGGTTGAAGGAGGGGGACTATAATTCTGGGTATTTTCACAGAATAATTAATCATAGGAGAGCATACGATGCTATTCCAGGCATTTCTATTGATGGTGTGTGGGTCCAGCAACCTAATTTAGTGAAGGCTGCAGCTGTTAATTATTTCCAGACCAGATTTACTGAGCAGGATTATTATAGGCCTTATTTGGATGGGGTCCCCTTTAATTCTATTTCTCAAGGGCAAAGAGAGCAGATGACTGTCCCCTTCTCTGACCAAGAGATCAAGGAGGCTGTGTGGAGCTGTGGGGGTGATAAATGCCCTGGGCCAGATGGCCTTAACTTCAACTTTATAAAAAAATTTTGGGATATCATGAGTCCAGAATTTAGAAGATTTGTGGATGAGTTTTATGCTCATGGCAGCTTTCCTAGAGGCAGCAATGCTTCCTTTGTGGCCTTAATTCCTAAGATGACTCATCCTCAGTCCTTCAATGATTATAGGCCTATATCCTTGATAGGCTGTATGTATAAAGTTATAGCCAAGTTGCTGTCTAACAGATTGAGGTCTGTAATGAATGGGTTAATTGATGAAAGGCAGTCAACCTTTATTAAAGGAAGACATATTCTTCATGGTATTTTGATTCTCAATGAGGTGGTTGAGGAAGCAAGGAGAAATAAGAAACCTGTGATGATCTTCAAGGTGGACTTTGAAAAGGCCTACGATTCAGTTTCTTGGTCTTTTTTGGACTACATGCTGTTCAGGTTGGGATTCTGCTCAAAATGGAGATCATGGATATCAGCTTGCCTCCACTCAGCATCTATATCAATTTTGATTAATGGCAGCCCTTCTAAGGAATTTCTCCCTACAAGGGGTTTGAGACAAGGGGATCCCCTAGCTCCCTTGCTTTTCAATATTGTAGCTGAAGGTATTACTGGTATGATGAGACAAGCAGTCCACAAAAACCTCTATAGAAGCTTCTTGGTTGGAAAGAAAAAGGAACCTATCAACATTTTGCAGTATGCTGATGATACTGTCTTTGTAGGAGAGGCTGTGTGGGGAAATATTCATGTTATAAAAGCCTTATTAAGAGGATATGAATTAGCTTCTGGTTTAAAGATTAACTTTGCTAAAAGTCAGTTTGGGATAATAGGGGGTGGAGTCAACTGGTCTTTGGAAGCAGCCAATATTCTGCACTGTCGGCAGCTGGAGTATCCTTTCCTCTATTTAGGCTTACCTATTGGGGCTAATCCTTCAAGCCAGCTGGTGTGGGAGCCTCTCATTTCTAAATTCAAGTCTAAATTAGCCAAATGGGCTCAAAGAGATATATCCATGGCTGGGAAGATCACCCTTATCAATTCTGTCCTTAATGCCCTCCCAATTTATCTCCTCTCCTTTTTTAAAATTCCTCAGAGGGTAGTCAAAAAGTTGATATCCCTCCAAAGACTGAGGGGGGCCTGGGGATAAAGGATATCTCTAAATTCAACTTAGCTCTGATGGGAAGATGGATATGGGCTTTTGCATCTGATCAACAGCAGCTCTGGGTCAGAATTTTAACTTAAAAATATGGTGGTTGGTCAGAATTTCAAAATGGTAGTGACAAAAGGGGCTTTTCCCATTGGTGGAGAGACATTAGAAATCTGTATCACCAGCTGGACTGCAGTATCTTTAAAGACAACTTGGCTTGGAAGGTTGGGAGTGGGGAGAATATTAAATTCTGGACTGATAATTGGCTAGGGGAACAACACACTTTGCAGCAGAAGTATAATCAGCTTTTCCTCATAAGTAGACAGCAAAAGGACTACATCTCTCAAATGGGACATTTTAATCATAATAGCTGGAGGAGAAATCTCTTTGATCATGAATGCCATTTGGCTGTGCAGTTTATGGAGGAAATCAGTTCTGTTCCTATTCAAAGACAGGTGAAAGATAATATGCTGTGGTTGGTTGAATCTAATGGTCAATATACTACTAGGTCAGCTTATAGCTTATGCATGAACACTTCTTTAGTAAATTCTGATGGCAAGATTTTTAAGACTATATGGCAGCTGAAAGTTCCCCCTCGGGCTGTGATCTTCTGTTGGAGACTTCTTAAAAATAGACTACCTACCAAGGTCAACCTATTAAGAAGAAATGCTATTACTCAGGAAGACACCTGTTCCTTATGTGGCTGTGTGCAGGAGGATGTGGGTCATTTGTTTTTCAATTGTAAGCTGACAAATGGCCTATGGTGGGAATCTATGCGCTGGGTTCGGGTAGTAGGTCCCCTTTCCATTAACCCGGTTCACCATTTCTATCAGTTCTGTGATGGGTTTGGGGCAAATGTGAATCACAGTACAAGATGTGGGTGGTGGATTGCCTTAACTAGCTCTATATGGCAGCATAGGAATCATTTGATTTTCCAAGGAAAACCTTTTGATCCCTGTAAAGTCATGGAACATGCTATTTTTTTAGCTTGGTCATGGTTAAAGGCTAAGGATAAGAATTTTAGTACTAGCTTCCACTACTGGTCCTCTAATATTTCCAATTTCGTTGCCTAGTTGGGTTTGGAACTGGTTGTTTTTTGATTTTGTTGTTGGTCTTCTTCGAGGGTAGCACCTTGGTGCTTTGTATTTATAATCTCTGGTACCACTGGTACTGGTTTTTTTATTAATAATATATATATTTTCAGCCTTCCAAAAAAAAAAGTTCATGGCTTTGATTTTCATGAAACTTTTTCACCTTTGAGGGGGGTATTGGAGTATGAGTGTGTACATACATAACTGTGTAAATAGTTTTGTTTCATATTAGACAACAATGTATATGTTGTAAGGGCTGTTAGTTTTCACTAAATTGCATCCAAGTGGTTACGTTTTGTTAGAAGTTAGTTAGAGGTAGTTAGAGTTAATTTACATTCTGTTAGAAGTTAGTTAGAGGTAATTAGAGTTAGTTTCTCAAGTCAGAACTCTTTAAATACCTCTCTTGTATCTAACTCATTGAGTTTTTATTTCTGAGCAATAATATTAGCTTTATCTTTTTCATTTTCTCTCTCGCTCTCATTCTCACTCAGTTTATCGAAAAAGAGGTCTTAACTAATATATTGATGATTTTGTTGTTACTTGAATTTTTTATATTATGTATTATTTTCAGCACAATCCTGGATTACCTGCTACTCGTCATCGTAGGATAGCAAGCTCTTTCAGGGATAACTCTCTTTTTCAGATATTCCAGATATCATTAACTTCTCTCTTCCAGTTAAAATCTGATGGTATAAAATATTATTGTTATGGCAATGATAGATGTATACATTCGTTTTCAAAGTTCTAAACTGATTTCATGTTCTGAATTTAGTAATTGTGCTTTGGTTATGCAAAATTTTCAGCTGGGAGCAAGTTGCAGGAGCTGTCTCTTATGCTTTCCCTTAGTTGTTTATCATTTGATTTTATGGGGACATCGTATGATGAAAGTTCAGATGAAATTGGTACTGTTCAGGTATATTCCTGTGTACATAGATGGTTGTTGGCTTTTCTCTAGCCCGCAGTTCTTGATCTGAAATTGCCATTGGTTGTACAGGTTCCATCTGGTTGGAAGCCTACCCTAGAGGATTCCTCAACACTGCAAATCTTTTTTGATTATTATGCAATGAATCAAATGTTTTCGAAAGAGGTTTGTTTATGTTGGTTTATTTGATTTGACAAGGGAGTCAGTGCTTTCAGAACTTTTAATAATAAATTATTTTGTTTTAGTGCTTCATTTATTTTGTTTTTTCAAGGAATTAATGATTATCCTCACTGTTATTAAGATGGGTTCTTCTCCTTAGTTTGCTTATATTTTTCAAATTTAGGCACATTGGCTGTGTTTTCAGGAAAACCATTTAAATCATAGCAGAAATCTTGTGCATGACGCGATGTTTTGCAATGACTGCACCCAAGATTATTGTTCCGGCCACCTCTGTCCCTTCCTCGGCCCCCTCTTCTTCCACGACCTCCTCTTCCTCTTCCTCTAGAGGATACCATAGCGAATAACTCATCAACCTCAAGAGAACTACCCTTATTTTTGAGTAGGGACCTGAAGGAGTCGAGTGACTAAATCTTCCATTGAGGGAACATCATGTGCAGTTAGAACTTGATCATGAATGTGGTTAAAAAATGGGTTCATTCCTCGAAGAATCATGACCATATACAGATTATCATGCCTGGGATTTGGAGCATATTAGACAGATTATGATGGCGGTAGGAGAAGTGGTGGAGGTGGATCACGAAATGGATGAACTCCATAGGCTGGACAGGGCGCGGATAATAGTGAAGACACCATTGCTGCCATTAATTCAGCACAAGGTCTCCGCATGGATTAATGGGGTTGAATACACTGTGCATATGGCTGAAGAAACATGTTACAATCTGGATAGATGCAAATGTTGGGGAAGAAGCTTCATAGGCTCGTTGGAGGAAATAATTTTTGACGATAGTGAGAGTGAAATAGGGACGCAAATGGCGATCGAAGGTGTAATCCTAGAAACAGACCCGTCGGAGGAGGACACTCTTCCGAGCACAGACGGTGATGAGTAGAGTCGATGAGCCACGAAGTAGTGACGGATTGAAGGTAAAAATCGCCACAACGAACCACAGGTTAATAACCGAGAGTCACTGACACAAGCTTAGGAATGGGTCACATCCGATACCTGCAGCAGACAAAAACAAGTTGATCGAAGCAACCAAAGGCTTGATAAAAGTGAACATACACAGGCACAAAGGACAACAACTGAGCCCCACCCCACCCTCATCTACCGAAAAGAAAACGAGGATAAAAGCAACAAAAAGAGGTCAGAAGAGGAGTCAATAAAGGAGATACAAAATTTGGCTGAAGCAATTACAAAAAAGAAGCATGCACAGGAATCGAAAAATAATAGAGGACAGAGATAAGGAGGTGGGCCCAATGACGCAAGAAAATTTTGAATTTGTGAGCACAAAGCCACGTGACGAGATAAATAATATTGGGTGTGATGGGCCCTTTATGGGCCTCACATAAAACACCCTTCACGACAAAAATGAAGGTGCAGAAGGCAATGTAAAATGTGAACAAAAAGGCCCAAAACATGTGGAGAAGGTATACTCCAGAAGCAGAGGGTGTAGAAAGCAAATGGAGCATGGGCACACTCTTGGGCTTCTAAAAAAATCAAACATAAAGGCCCACAAAGTGGTCAGCAATGTAACTGACAGACACGATGAGTACTCACCAGAAATGAGAGGTAGTGGGCTGAATCTGGGAGGTAATGTGTGATCAAAGTGGAAATGATGAGGAGGATGCAACTCATCTTTTTTTTTTTTTTTTTTTTTTTTTTGCTCTGCAAAAATATATAATATATATTGATTTAGTACCAGAGGTACTTAATTACAAATATTGGGATGCCCAACACAGAATTGGTTCCAAAACTGACTAAAATGGAGTCAGGAGAGGAACCGCAGTTGGCTACCCCAACTAGAACAAACTAGATTAGATACAAACTGTTACATGAACCCTGCAGAAATGTTACTAGACCATTGGTTAAAATGCATAGGAAAATCCTTCTCTAGATTCCTCATCCATGTCCAAAGCAAAAAAACTGCGTCATCCATGACTTTGTTGCTGTCAAAGTCCTCATTGGAGAATATTATCTTATTTCTCTGCTTCCAAATGGTCCATGTGACAGCTATCCACCACCACTTCCATCTTCTGGCCTGCGAACCACTGGTCGTAGTTAGAGCATGTTGTAGGAAATGCATCTTTGGGTCTTTCGGGAAAACATGAGATTGACTCACCCATGACAGTGATTCCCACCATAAGGGGGTAACTTTTCTGCAGTGAAAAAACAAATGGCCTGCATCTTCCACCTCATTCCTACATAGAGGGCAGCTAGTATCCGAGATTGCTACTTGTCTTCTGTGTAAGTTAATTTTGGTAGGTAACCTGTCCCTAATTAGCCTCCAACCAAATATTGCATACTTGAGTGGTACCTTCAGTTTCCACAATTCAAGATATGCAGTATCGTGTATCCCTTCGGCTGACGCTTCTCTCAACAACTTGTATGCTGATTGCGCGGTGTAATGGCCACTTGGATCTCCCCTCCACAACCACCCATCTCTTCTGTGCATCTGAATAGGCTGTCTTTCAATATCATTTAGAAAATTGGCAGCCATGAGTACCTCGTTATCGAACAGCGGCCTTCTCCAAGCAAGCTTCCACTCCCATCCCGCTTCCTTGTAGTCTCCCATGTGCTGGATTAACTGATTTTGTTGGCATGAAATTAGTGACAGTCGTGGGTATTTTGCTCCCAATGCTGCCTCTCCTTCAATCCATTCATCCTCCCAGAATTTTATCCTATCCCCACATCCAATTCTCCACTTTATACCCCTTTTTAATTCCTCCCCTTGCTGTGATGTGTGAAAAACTGATTTTAGATCCCTCCACCACAAAGACTGTTTTTTATCATTAGTTGCTACATCCAATCCCCTCCATCCTCCATATTTAGACTCCAGTATTCTTACCCACAGCTGGCCTTCATTGTGAAACATGTTCCATCTCCATTTGCCTAGGAGTGCAAGGTTGAACATGTTTATATCCTTAATACCCAGACCACCTTTTTCTTTTGGAAGGCAAACGGTCTCCCATTTGACCCAAGCAATTTTATTGTTGTCCGATCCTCCTCCCCACAAGAATCTTCTTTGCACACGTACTAATTTATCCATCACCTTCTTTGGAATCCTGAAAAAAGACAAATAATAGATAGGAATAGAGGTTAAAACTGATTGGATTAGGGTCACTCTCCCCCCGAATGAAAGATGTCTTTGCTTCCACTTAGCTAAAGCTCTCTCACACTTGTTGATAATAGGTTCCCACATGTGGTCTCTCCTCGGGTTGGCACCAATAGGAATTCCTAAATAGACAAAAGGGAAGGATAGCTGACTACAATTCAAACATCTAGCTGCCTCGGAAGTCCACCTCTCCGACATGCCAATTGCGCCAAAACAGCTCTTAGCAAAATTAATTTTTAAGCCTGATGCCAGCTCAAAAATCCTCAAAATGGCTTTGATTGCTCTTATGTTCTCCATGGATGCCTCTCCAAATAATATAGTATCATCCGCATATTGGAGAATACTAATATCCACATTATTTGAGCCAACAGTGAAACCCCTGTACAAGGATTTGTTGACAGCCTCTCTCACCAAACCATTCAAAGCTTCCGCCACAATGTTAAAGAAAAGGTGCTAATGGGTCACCTTGCCTGAGGCCTCGCTGTGGTGAGAACTCAAGCGAAGGACTACCATTGATCAACACGGAGATGGATGCAGATTTCAGGCAACCCTCTATCCACTGAATCCATTTGGAGGAAAAACCCAATCTGTTGAGCATATATATCAGGAAGTCCCAGGAGACCGAATCGTAGGCCTTCTCATAATCGACCTTAAAGACAATACATGGCTTCTGACCTCTTCTAGCCTCTTCCACCACTTCATTTGCTATAAGTGCAGATTGAAGCAGATGTCTACCTTCTATGAAAGCTGCTTGTCTCTCGTCTATAACGACTGACATGATTTTCTTCATCCTATTAGCCAATAATTTAACCACGATCTTGTACATGCATCCAATGAGTGAAATTGGTCTATACTCCTCCAAATGTTGTGGATTTTTCACCTTTGGGATAAGGACTATGAACGAAGCATTGCTGCCCCTCGGGAAAATACCGTTAACATAGAACTCATCCAAAAATCTCAAAATATCCGGTTTTAAAATGGACCAGAATCTTTTGATAAATTTAAAGTTAATACCATCCGGTCCCGGGCTTTTCTCACTCCCACAGCCCCAGACTGCCTCCTTTATTTCATCCTCCTCAAATCTGCCCGTTAGCATGGTATTGTGATGCTGATTGATAGACCGAAAAGGAATGCCATCAAGACGGGGTCTTTGCTGGTTCTCTTCTCGGAATCTGTTATAGAAGTATGATCTAGCAGCCTCCTTCACCTTCTTTGGTTCCTCAATCCATGCTCCATCAATCCAAACACCACTCACTGTGTTATTTTTGCGACTTGCATTGATCAATAGGTGAAAGTATCGAGAATTGCAATCGCCTTCTTTTAACCATCTCACTCTAGCTTTCTGCCTTAGAAGGGATTCGTGATGTTGAGCAGCTAACCACACCTCTTCTTGGAGCTGGTTCCTTTTGAGAACCTCTTGAGGAGAGAGCTGTTTGTTGATTGTGCTTTCTTCAAATTGGTTTAACTCTCCCTCCACCTTCTTGAATTTCTTGAAAGTGTCACCGAATTGCTCTTTGTTCCATTCCTTCAACCGCTGTTTGAGTCTTTTAAGCTTTTCTTTAAGCATTAAACCTCCCCAACCCCCTTGGTTATGTGACTGCCAGCATTCCTGCACTACAGATGCAAATGACTTGTCCGAGAGCCAACAATCGAGGATGCGGAACGGTTTAGGACCCCAATCAACAATCTTTGACCTTAGTACAACCGGGCAATGGTCTGAAAAATTTCTATCTAGTGGCTGTTGCAAGCTTCCTGGCCATTTTGCGAACCATTCTGGGGATATTAGGGATCTATCCAGCTTACTTTTTGCAGTTCCATTGGGCCTGAACCAGGTAAATTTTTTACCTATCCATGGAGCTTCTTCCACTTCTAATTCACCTATCCACTCATTGAATTCTTGTATACTTCCTTCAGCCAATCCTCTCTGGCTGACTCCGACTCTCTCCGAAGGATGTCTAATGTTATTGAAATCCCCCAAAATGCACCATAGCCCGCCTTGGATTGATGATTTCAGCTGTTTAATGGTATTCCACAAGATTCTTTTGTTTTGCACATCACATGGAGAGTATACAGCTACAATATGCACCTGCACTGCTTCCTTTAACCACTGCCCTATCAGCCAAATGAATCCTTCACCAATGACTTTCCTCTCAAGCTTGAACGATTTTTCGCTCCACATACATAAGATACCCCCCGCTAAGTTATTTGCCGGCTGCATCGCCCATGATACATCAGGATCTCCCCACATTGTCTGACACCACGAATTTTCTATTGTATTCCTCTTGATTTCCTGTAAACATATCATATCTGCATTTTCTTTTTTAATTAGTCGCCTTATTGCTGCCCACTTGACCCCCCTCCCTAGTCCTCTGACGTTGTATGTGATAATATTCATGATATATAGCTTTGATTCCCCCCTTTCTCTGCTACCATGCTGTCTCTAACCTCCATGTTCATGAATTTCTCCACCATTTCCTCCTGATTATTCATTCCAGATACCCCCAGCTGTTTTGCTAGCTCCCATAGTTCTTTTGCTTCCTGTTGCTTGTTTTCTGCTGACCCTGTCTCCTCCACTGTATGTTGTTCCAGTGAATCTCCTCTGTGGTCATTGTTAAGCTGACCTTGGTCTCCTTCCTCCTCTTGATCCAATTGCCTCTGTTCCCGTGGGCTTGAGATCTGCTGTTGCTGTTGGGTGTTTGGCTGTTGCAGTTGTGGGCCTGAATTTTGGGCTTTGGAATGTTGGCAGCATTCTGTATGGAGCTTTCTGCCCCTTCTCGTACGTGAGAACACCTTCCAAGGAGTAGGTGGACGAGGAAGGGTAATATGTGGGCTTAAAGTGGTGTGTTTAGGTGTTGTGGGAGGGGTGTGGCTAGTAAAGCCCACTGTGTTTGAAATTTGGCTTTCCACAATATCCTCACGTGATGTTTCCTTCAAGATTAAGTCTTTGCATGCTGTCTGTCCAGACTCTGTACCCATGGCATTTTCTCTCTCCTTTTCCTTTTCCGTGCTTAACCTTCTTTCTGGTTCCCCTCTCTCCTTGCTACCGACTTGTCTCCATTCCGCAAAAGGAATGTCACAAGCTGTTTCATTCGAGAATCCCGCTGCCCGTTCTGCATGCATCACCGCGTCACCTTCCTCTGCGCTACCTTTCAGATTCGACTCCTTTAATTGCCAGATTTTTCTATTATCCAACGGTCCTTGCGCATAGGAGTGACTATCGGGTAACGCCGGTGACCGGACTGCAGCGTCTCCTGCTGCGTCTCCACCTGCTGAGTAGTTGCCGTGCAATCTCAGCTCCCCCACTGGGTTCCGTTCTCCGTTCTCGATCGCCGGCATTCCTGAGCCCTTGGTGGTTGGTGACGCCGACGACCTTGAGGTCTTCGATGTCGGTGATGCCATAAAGCTGCCGTCAGAATCTATTTCTTCCGACGACGTGGCCTCGCTGCAGCTTTTGCCCAAGCACCTCGCGTCATCGATACCCCTTTCCTCCAATATACGGACCTCAAACATCTCTGTTCCCAGGTAGGCATGTACAGTATGCTGAATGGCGGGTTTCCATGGTGTCTTGATGAGTACCCGCGCTCTGTCCATCCGCCGTCGATTCTCAACATCCTCATCAAACTCCACCAACTCCCCCATCACCCCCACTATCTTCTTAATAGATGATTGGTCCCATGCAATGATCGGGATTCCCCAACATTGTACCCACGTCAACCTGTGTCCCGAGCGTAGGGCCGGCGTCCACTTCTGCAACGAGTAGAACATGGGAGTGTTGTCCTCCCCGTGAACCAACTCGTCAGCTCTGTCAGCATTCAAGCCAAGTACCAGAACCATATCATCCCCTAAATATTTTACTGTGACATCCATTCCGTAGTCCCACCTAAGTTCATCTTCGACATTGTGAAATCTCCCTGGGTTCGTCATCCTCCCCACCCACCCCTCTTTCAGCCATTTTTCCATTTCTGTAGATGGCTCGAGATGTACTGACGAGAAACCATCTTCATGGGTGTGAGTTCCATTCCTCCTGCCTGCTACTGCCTCCGCATAGGACAAGTGGTATGTTCTTCTATTCCTCTGTGTATGATGGGCTACCTCATGCTTGTTCCAAATGGGGGGATTGTGTGGTTGAGGCTGTAACACCTCCGTAGTCTTCTTTTCTCCCCTCTGTCTCCCGTATCGTGGAAGATTAACATATAGTTTCAGTCCTCCTATAACCATATTGTCCAATTGACTCTCCAGTTTTCGTTCGTCCTCAACTCCCTTGAATCTAACAAAACCGTACCTTCTCCCGTTCTTGTTACGTTGTTTTGAGATAAATATCTCCCGGACGTCTCCCCATTTTTTGAAATGTTGCCATAACTCCTTCTCAGTGCATTCGTCGGAGAATCGCGTGAAGTAGAATGACGTTATCTCGGTCCGATCTCGCCAGTTTGTTTGATTGCAGTGTCGCTGATTCCTATCCCTGAGTCTGTTTTGCGTATATTGGTGCCTCTCTCTCAGCCTCACTCTGTCTCTCTCGAAAGCCTTACCTCTCTCTCTCACTCTCTCCCACCCTCTGTTTCTCTCTCCTCTCATTCTCTCTCTACTACACCACCTCTTCATTTTGTTTAACTTGGGTGAGGATGCAACTCATCTATTCTTCAACTGCAGTAAAACCCTCCCTATATGGTGGGAATCTTTGTCTTGGGTAAACATCTCAGGTGCTTTCCCGCAAAACCCGAGACACCATTTCCTCCAATATGCTCATGGGGGATACGTTGGACTAAGGGCTCACAGATGAAAGTGTTGGTGGATAGCATTAACCTGGACTATTTGGTAGCACAGAAATCAGATAGTTTTATCAAATGATAGCTTCAATAGTAACAAACTGATGGATGAGGCAATCTTCTTGTGTTGGTCATGGTTTAGGAATATGGAAAAAGGTTTTGTAATGCATTTTAATCAGTGGTCGAGTAATCTAAGAGAGAGATTTTGTAATTAGGGGAGGGAAGCAGACATAGGACCTGAGTAGCCTATAGCTTACAATGTGAGCAGCTTATGGTTAGCTAATTTGACGGATCAAGTTCGTATTAGGAAACCATATGTCTGCTGAACTCCAAAAATTTGTAATCTTAGTACCCCTGCTACTTACTTATATATACTAATTTATCTTTGCTGAAAAAAAAAGTGGAACATCCAACACAAGATCCATTACAAAATAACAGTCAGGAAATGTGTGATCAAACAAGGGGAGCAACATCACAATGGAACATGGTGCAGAATCTGGGAGTTACAAGTGGGTAAGGAGATACATCAGTACTCACAAAGTTACTGTGTATGGAGGAAAGGGATAAGGAGGAGACCAACAAGATGGGAAATAGGGGAGCTGGATAATGAAGATCATCACATATAATACAAGGGGGTTAGGAAGGGGTGTAAAATGGGCATCAATTAGAAGATTGGTACAAATGGAAAGAGTTGACATGTTATGTATACAAGAAACTAAGAAGGAGCAGTTAGATAAATTTGTCTGTCATGCCCTGTGGGAAGATATAGAAGTCAAGTGGGAAGTGCAACCAGCCATCAATAGAGCAGGAGGACTACTATGTTTGTTGAATGAGAACTCTTTCAGATTGGACAGGAAGTAAGTGGTCAAGGCTTTATTTATCTAGAGGGTATATAGGTCCCTGATGGGCAAAAGGTGTCTATTGTCAACACATATGCGCCATGTGACATGACGCAGAAGAGAAACCTGTCGGAGCAAATCAGACAACTGTGAGATTTAAGCCTAGGATTGCTGTGGTGCATACTTGGGGATTTCAACAATATCAGGAGACCAAAGGAGAGAGTAGGGCTGTCTCAAAGGGGGGAAATTGATAGTCATATGGATGATTTCAATGAATGGATAGAGGACCTTCAAGTTGAAGACGTGCCTTGTGTGGGGGAGGAAATTCACCTGGTACAAACTTAATGGGACAACAAAGAGCAGGTTGGACAGATTTCTTGTCCGTGCTGAATGGCTTTGGAAATGGCAGGGTACAACACAACTTATTTTGGAAAGAAACTTCTCGGATTATTGCCCAGTCGCGCTGAAATATGAAGTTGTTGATTGGAGACTCCAACCTTTCAAGATTTTAAATTGTTGGTTTCATGATAAATCATTTCGAAGGGTCGTCCAAGAATCCTGGCTGAATATTACTGTAAGGGGATGGGGGCGGTTTTGTGATCAAAGAAAAGATAAAAGGAGTCAAGGCTAGGCACAAAATCTGGAATAAAGAGCACTTTGGAGATACCCATCAGAAGCTAGCAACCATTGAGAAGGAGCTAAACAGGCTAGAATCTGAAGTTGATGATAGATAGTTATATGACCAAGAGTTGCTGGTTAGAAAAAAGCTTCAAGAGGAGCTGTGGGCAGCTGCACAATCGCATGAGTCCCTATTGAGGCAGAAAGCAAGAGCAAGATGGATCAAAGAAGGAGACTGCAATTCCAAGTTTTTCCATAGAGTTGTAAACTCAAATCGCAGATCCAACTCTTTGAGAGGAGTGTTTGTAAATGGTGTTTGGATTGATGAACCTAGAAGGGTGAAGGAGGAGACACGCTTGGTCTTCAAGAACAGATTTCGGGAGGAAGAGTGGGTGAGACCCAAACTAGATGGGGTCAGCTTTAAAGCTATTGGACAGCAACAAAATGACAGATTATTGAAGCCTTTCACCGAAAAAGAAATTAAGGATGTTGTGTGGGAGTGACAAGACCCCTGGCCCAGACGGTCTTAACTTCAAATTCATTAAGGAATTTTGGGAAATTATAAAGGTTGATGTGCTTCGCTTCATGGATGAATTTTTTGTTCATGGAACTCTCCCGAAGGGCTGCAATGCATCCTTCATTGCGCTCATTCCCAAGGTAACTGAACCACAAAATTTAAATGAATATAGGCCTATTTCTCTAGTAGGTAGCATATACAAAATTGTGTCAAAGGTGTTAGCATGGAGGTTGAAGGAGGTGCTGCCACATTAATAGATGAGAGACAGACAACATTCATAGAAGGCCAACATTTGTTACCCAGCACCCTCATTGCAAATGAAGTAATCCATGAAGCAAAGTCAAGGAACAGGCCGTCCTTGGTCTTCAAAGCAGATTTTGAAAAGGCTTACGATTCAGTCTCTTGGGATTTTCTGCCATATATGTGGAGGAGGATGGTTTTTTGTGAAAAATGGATATCATGGATTGAGGGCTGCCTAAAATCAGCTTCTATCTCCATATTGATTAATGACAGCCCTTCGTCCGAGTTCATCCCACAAAGAGGCCTAAGACAAGGGGACCCAGTAGCTCCACTATTATTCAACGTTGTTGCGGAGGGACTAAATGGACTGATGAGAGAAGCGATGAAGAAAAATCTGTTTCAAGGCTTCTTAGTGGTTAGAGATGAGGTGGAGGTTAGCATATTACATTATGCAAATGATACACTCTTTTTTGGGAAAACATCCATGGAAAATGTTAAAGCGATTAAGGTGATTTTGAGAAGTGTTGAACTTGTCTCGGGCCTTAAAATTAATTTCTCAAAGAGTAATTTTGAGACAATTGGGATGTTAGAGAATTGGAAGGTGGATGCTGCTAGGTATTTAAATTGCAGGTTATTGACCATACCATTTCTGTATCTGGGCCTCTCGATTGGGACAAATCCAAGGCGTTTCGACACCTGGGATCCTATAGTCAAGAAATGTGAGAGAAAATTGGCAAAATGGAAGCAAAAGCTACTATCTTTTGGGGGAAGCGTAACACTCATAAAGTCTTTCCTAAATTCTATTCCTATATATTTCTTATCTTTTTTCAAGGCTCCAAATAAAGTTTTGGACAAATTGGTGTGGATACAGAGACGATTTTTGTGGGGCGGAGGTGTGGAGGAGAAGAAGATAGCATGGGTAAAGTGGGAGTCGGTGTGCCTACCAAAGGACTTAAGGAAGTTTAATATGCACTCCTTGGAAAGTGGAAATGGAGCTTTTTCCATAACAAAGGAGAATTGTGGGCTAGAATATTGGACTCAAAATATGGCGATTGGAGAAGTTTGGAGGGAGTAAAAAGGGGCAATAGAGTATCAACATGGTGGAAGGATATAAATATTATAGATCCTTTAGGTGCAGATGGAAGCGGTTTCGATAAAGGGATAAAATGGAAAGTGGGGTGTGGATAAAAGGCCAAATTTTGGGAGGATGGATGGAAGGAGGATGGAGTACCACTTAAGTTGAAATATCCTACACTTTTCTCCATTTCCAAATAGCAACAACATGTCATAAAGATGATGGGCAACTTCACAGCTACAGGTTGGGAATGGGACTTTAAATGAAGAAGGCAACTTTTTGATGGTGAGATGGAGATGGCTGTAAAGTTCTTAGAAGATCTAGAAGGTATCAGCATCCATCCGGATCGAGAAGACAAGTGGATTTGGAAGGAAGATGCATCGGGTGTATATACAGCAGGGAGCGGGTACAAGAAGCTTATGTCAGCCCAAACTGATGAAAATCAGGATGATGTTTTTACTTAGTTGTGGGGAAGGTCAAGGCCCCTAGCAAAGTTGTGTTCTTTGCGTGGAGACTAATCAGGGACAGATTACCAACAAAAATGAACTTGCGCAGGAGAAATATGGAAATAAATGATCCCACATGTCCATTCTGCAAATATAAAGATGAGGATGCAACACATCTCTTCTTTAGTTGCAGCAAAATAATGCTAAGTAAACTGACATGTCGTTTCACTTCTTTAGTTGCAACAGATCTCTTCTTTGCTGGACTTGGCAAAAAAATCAGAATAAAGACTTTGACATGTCGTTTCATTACTGGTCCAGCAATATGAAGGAGGCATTTATGTGACTAGGGTGGGACTTTATATGTATTTTGGGTAGCTGTGGGCCAAGTAAACTGACAGAATTATGGTTTCCTAATTCACTTTAGATACTCTGTATTAGGAAACCATAGTCCTGCTAAAATTGGCTCAATGTGTAATTTCAACAGTACAACTTGTACTGATTTATAATACAATATTATTTTCGCTGAGTAAAAAAAAAACTCATTCGTGCTGTATTCAGAGACACGGTTTCAGTCTCAATGTGCCTCTGTTCTTTCTCTTTAACACTTTTGTTTTATGTATTGAAAGAATATTATGAGAACTTAGGACCTTTCTTTGTTGCATATATTAAACATATGATGTTTACCGGATAAAATGTCATTTGTTTGAATTCATGATGCAATATTAGAGTGAAAGAATTGTGGACTTCTAGATATTCTAAATCAGGTTGTCATTGGATGTCTATAAATGGTTTACACTTTTATATCTTTAACTCCCGCTATGCAACAGTCCTTTGGGATTGAAGTAGGTATGGACAATGCAAAAGAGTCACCTTTACATTCTGCCTATATTTAAGTATGAAAAATGGGGCTGGAATTTATGGCATAGTCTCTAGTTTGTTTGTCTAACACAGGTTTTAGTGGAGCAAGTGAGGTTGGCTTTTTACTTTATTTTGCTGTCTTTCTGCCACTTCTTCATTTTGTTTGTGACAATGTTAAATATGTGCATTAGATAATGTATTTGGTAGAAGAAAATAAAATGAAATAAAATTATATTTTTCCTAATCTTGTTAGTCAATATCTCCCTAACTTCTAATATATGCTGCATGAGACTTTAGTTTCTGCTTGATTTGATTTCACTCGTCTATATTATATTTTCTTTGACTGCGATAAACTTGTCTTTCACAAGAAGTTTCTACTTTGTGGTAAAGTGTATTTTTTTCTCTTTTTGCCTTTTGCTTTATTCTCTCCACCCAAGTAATGTAATATATCAGCCCTTTGCTTCATGACAGATGTTTGTGCTTAACTTTCTTGTAGAAAGAGTTGATTTTATCTTCCCGAAATTCTAAAATGACAACTTTTTTTTTTTGATCAGCAAAGATAATATTTTATAGATAAGAAAAGGAGTACCAGAGGTACTGTAATACAGCAGTATGAGTACCATAGCAATGGTTCCAAAGTCAGACTAAACAGGTCTGAGAGGGAACCATTATATGGGTACAGTAATATACATCTATTAGTCAAAAAGCTATCCTCCACTAATGCTAAAGCCCTGTCTAATGCTACTTGACCATTGGTTAAAATGGGTAGTAAAATCTTTCTCAAAGTGCCTGAGCCACGTCCTTAAAGTGAATATTGCGTCTTCAAACAGTTTGTTGGCGTTAAAGGTTGCATTAGAAAACACTATGCTGTTCCTAAGCTTCCAAGTGGACCAAGTTAGAGCCAACCACCAGCATTGCCACCTCTGCATCCTAACACCATCAGCCTGAACATCTATGCGTTGGAGGAAGTGCTGTTTTGGGGTGAAGGGGACAGCACGTTTTAAATTCAGCCATGAGATGGTTTCCCACCAAATAGGCTGGATTCTATCACAGTGAAGAAATAAGTGGGCTGAATCCTCCTCGCTGTTTCTACAAAAAGGGCATAAAGTGTCTGCGAGCTGCACTTGTCGACGCTGTAAATTCTTTTTTGTGGGTAGCCTATCTATAATTAACCTCCATGCAAAAACTGTTATTTTACTTGGAACCTTTGCACTCCACAGTTTATCAAAGCAGTCCTCCCGGCTTTCACCTACAAATTCCTCCATTAGCATTTTGTAGGCATTGTGTGCTGAATATTGGCCTGTTTGGTCTCCCGTCCACTCCCATGTGTCAGATCCTTGTTGCTGAATAGTCCTATGTTGAAGCTCATTTAGAAAACTAACAGCCCAATCAACTTCGTTATCAAACAACGCCCTTCTCCATGTGAAGTTCCACTCCCAACCACTATCATTGTGGCTGCCCACCTGCTGTATAAGGTGATGCTGCTGTAAGGAAACCAGATATAGTCTTGGAAATTTTTCCGCCAATGACTCCTCCCCGCCTATCCACCTATCCTCCCAAAATTTGATTTTATCTCCTAAAATGACAACTTGAATGCAGAGTGGTTTACATATTGTATTGGAGTTTGTTCCCATGGTGATTTCCTGTATTTTGCTTCTAATTGTTATACCTAAAATTTTTAACTGCTTTCGATACTATGCCATGATTTGTTATCCTCTTAACATATATGGGTATATGTTTGAGGACTTGTTTATTGTTAACATCTTGTTGACTTTTCCTATTATATGTATTTTATTATTCAAGCTTACTGTCTTGTGAGCTATTTGAATGTTGTCGTTTTATTTTATATCTTATCCAAATAGTTTTTAAGCTTAAACATAAATGCATGTGAGCTTCTGTAAGGTTTATTTGCACTGGATCCTTTGTTTCTAAAGTTTTATTATGATGGCAAAATTCTGAATTAAAATATGGTAATCAATTTATCTCTCAGTAGGCAAAGAAAATATCTGATCCATTTCGTCATCTATTTTGGTCTCACCTCACCTCTATATATTATGTTGTTTTCTCATTATTTATTTGTATTAATTGTAGGCATTGGAGTGCTTGTTGCGTCTTGCTTCTACTAGACGATCATTGTTTTCCAATGATACTGCTCGAATGAAGTTTCTGTCACACTTGATGCTGGGCACCAAAGAAATTTTGCAAACTGGAATAGGTAAAGGAGATTAATAGTTATTTGGCTCTGGCTTAGTGTGTGCATTAGTTAACGGTATTATTTAATGACCTTGGAACAATGGCTGCCTAGTTTGTCTTTACAAATTGGTGTTAGTCTTTGCCAATAAGGTATTGAAAGAAATGTGATCTTTTCCTCAAACTCTTTTAGTTGACACTATAGAGGTAGTTCTTTTCTACTAGATATTTCTTTTCATCTTTCAGTTCTGGTAGTTCCTGGTTTGAAGATTAATCAAAAGCGGTGGGGGTGGGTATAAATATGGCTGGTTGTCGCTGCTCAATCCCTTTACATATCTGTTAGGAGAACCCAATTAAAAATGCAACATGCTATATACCAAGCATAATCAGGCATTAATGTTGTCCCAAATCTAGTGTTGTATCATAGAAACCTTAAAAATATCAGATACACATGAAATAAATCTAGCAAAATAGCACAGGTTTCATATTTTACATAAAAGTTTTCTGCTCAACTTCTGTTACTGCGAAAGCTAATCAAGAAAATTTGTCTGGTAGCCTAGTATTAGTATAAACCTAACTTAAACTGAAGATGCTGAATAAGGAATTCCACAATGTGGGAATATGGATGAAGAAAGAAGGAATCAAAAGGAATCGATTTGGTGGAAGGATTTATGTGTTGCGTGTGGGGTAATAGAGGAAGGCAAGTGGTTTAACAGTGCTGTGAGGTGGAAATTGGAGAGCGGTGAAAAGATAAAGTTTTGGGAAGATGGGCGGGCCGGAGGAGGTGAGTGGATGTTGTGGAAATACTTGAGACTCTACAGCATTTCGGAACAGCAACATCATGAGGTTCATCAAATGGGGTCGGCTGCAGAAGGGGTTTGGGAATAGAGTTTCAGATGGAGAAGGAGCCTGTTGGAAAGTGAACCAGAAATGGCATCAAACTTAATGCAAGAAGTAGAAGCAATACAGATACAACCTCAATATTCTAATAAGTGGGTGTGGATGGTGGAACCAAGGGGGGAATATACAACCAAAAGTGCATATGGTTTGCTAAGTCAGGAGGGTCAGGTGGAGGACAACAATGATAAGGTGGTTTTTGTAGATTTATGGAAGATGAAAGTGCCCAACAAGGTTCAGCATTTTCTATGGAGACTGGTTTGGGACAGGTTGCCAACCAGGAAGAATCTAAGGAGAAGGAATGTAGATTTGGAGAATGCTAAATGTCCTCCGTGCTTAACTCACACGAGGATGCGTTACACTTTTTCTTCCACTGCCCAAAGGTGTTGCCTATGTGGTGGGAATGTCTATCTTGGGTACAAATCGAATCTGTTTTTCCAGCAGATCCAACACATCCATACTATCAGAGTTAGAGAACAGAGAGAGAGAGTGAACATTGAGAACAGAAAAAGAAGAAACTGATATTATTGATTCTGAAAGATTAGTTACAAAGTTAGTTGAAGAGGCTAAAAGATGCCAAAAACTGTGTATGGTTTTTAAGGTGGACTATGAGAAGGTGTATGATTCCGTGTCTGGAGAATTCTTGATTTATATGATGAGGAGATAGGGATTCGGTCCGAAGTGGATTCAATGGATACAGGGATGCCTAAAATCAGCTTCCATCTCGGTCTTGGTAAATGGGAGCCCTTCCAAGGAGTTCTACCCACAGAAGGACTCAGACGGGGAGATCCGTTATCACCCCTTTTATTTAATATTGCTGCAGAAGGTTTGAGTGGTCTAATGTCAAAAGCAATTGATGGAGGACTATACAGGGCATTTCTAGTGGGTTCAAAGAAGGTTGAGGTTAGCTTGCTTCAGTATGCAGATGATACTATATTTTTGAAAGAGGCGACTATGGAGAATGTAAGAGCAATCAAAGCAATACTACATGCTTTTGAGATGGCATCGGGGTTAAAGATAAATTTCGCCAAAAGTAGTTGCGGGGCCTTTGGGGTACCTCATCGATGGATTTATGGTGCATCTAGTTATCTCAATTGTAGAGTGATGTCTTTTCCTGTTACATACCTTGGCATCCCTATTGGCGCTAATCCTTGAAGATGTCAGACTTGGGAACCCATAATCACTAACTGCGAGAGAAAATTGGTGAGATGGAAACAAAGGCATTTGTCCTTTGGGGGGAGAGTGACTCATAAATTCCGTGCTAACATCTATTCTAATTTATTTTCTATCTTTTTTCAGGGTCCCTAGGCAGGTGGTAGGCAAGATAATCAGACTACAGAGGAACTTTTTATGGGGTGGTGCGTCTGATCAACACAAAATTCCTTGGATCAGGTGGGAAACAGTGTGTTTGCCAAAGGAACAAGAAGGGCTGGGAGTCAAGGATATCACCTCCTTCAACACATCATTACTAGGAAAGTGGAAATGGGAGCTGTTTCAGAATCAGGGGGAGACTTGGTCAAGAGTTCTTGAGTCAAAGTATGGAGGATGGAGGAGTCTTGATGGAGCTTTGAGGGCTAGTACCGAATCATTATGGTGGCGGGACCTAAAGATAGTAAATCAAAACTTGCACCAAGGTCAGCAGCTGAATAGGTCGATATTGTGGAAGGTCGGGTGTGGGGACAAGTTTAAGTTTTGGGAGGATAGGTGGATAGGCGGAGACAACAACTTGGCAGAGAAATATCCTAGATTGTACACCATATCGGCTCAACAACAACTTTTAATTCATCAATTAAGAGCTTTCAAAGAAGGTGGGTGGGAGTGGCATTTTCAATGGAGGAGGCCTCTATTTGATAGCGAGATAGACATGGCGGTAGCTTTCCTCCAGCAGGTTGAAGGGTTCAGAATCAGGCCGGATTTAAGTGATTAGTGGAAGTGGGCGGCAGAGCCTAGTGGATGCTATTCGGTTAGGAGTGCGTATAAGGTAATTCGTCTTGAAATAGCGGCAGAAAGGCAGGAGGGACAGTTCAAGGAATTATGGAAGCTTAGGGTTCCATCATAAGTGGCTATGTTCGCATGGAGGTGAATCAAAGACAAATTGCCTACTAAAGCCAACTTGAAAAGGAAGCAGGTTGAGTTACAAGAGTACTCGTGTCCATTTTGCAGATTGGTGGAAGAGACCGCAAGTCATTTATTCTTTCACTGCAGTAAAGTTAGTCCTCTATGGTGGGAGTCACAGTCTTGGGTAAATATGGTGGGGGTGTTCCCATATCATCCGGGTCAGCACTTTATACAGCATATCCATGGGGTTTTTGAAGGACTGCAGGAAAACAGATGGCAGTGGTGGTGGTTAGCGCTGACTTATTCTATTTGGAAGCATAGGAACAACATCATCTTCTCCAATGCTACTTACGACGCTCATAAATTAATGGAAGATGCAGTGTTTCTTATATGGACGTGGCTAAGATGCTTGGAAAAGGACTTCTCTATGCATTTCAATCACTGGTCCTCAAACCTCAAAGCTGGATTTCTTAGGACAGCAGCATAGGAATATAGTCTAGTTCCATTTTCAATTAAAGTAGTGTGGGATTTTCAGTTTGTGTTTTCAATGTCTGTACCCAAACTATGTATGATATGTCCCTAAAGCTGTATTATTTAGTACCTCTGGTACTCTTTTATAATACATTAATTTTGCTGAGCAAAAAAAAAAGTTACAAAGTTAGTTACAAGAGAGGTATTTATAAACCTCTAGACCTTGAGTCTAAGCACAAACAGAGTAATAGAATTATGTTAGTGAGAGTGATTCTGTTAGCCTAAGCTAACTAATCTTACAAAACTGTTTTTAACAGTTATTTTCGTACACTTATTCTAATACCCCCCCTCAATCTCAAGGGGAAGATTTTTCAGAGGAAAAACTCTTCTCATTGAGTTTGTCTCTCAAATCTTCAAATCTTGCTGAGGAAAGAGGCTTGGTCAAGACATCAGCCCACTGATCTAAGGCAGGAAGATGCACAACTGAAAGCTGCTTAGCCAAAACTTGTTCTCTCACAAAGAACACATCAATTTCCATATGTTTCGTGCGACTATGGAATACAGGATTATGAGCTATGGATACAACAGTTTGATTATCACAATAAAGTACAGGAGTATTGAAAGAAACATGTAACTCTGTTAGAAGAGTTCGAATCCAGATCAACTCAGTGGATGTTTGAGCCAGGCTGTGATATTCAGCTTCAGTGCTGGATCTTGCTGTGACTTTCTGCTTCTGAGACCACCAAGATATCAAGTTTGAGCCAAGAAAAATGGCAGATCCTGAGGTGGAACGCCTATCATCAACATCCGATGCCCAATCCACATCACAGAAAGCATAAAATGACAAAGGTTATGAAACAGGAGCAGGCTGAAGAAGTAAACCATGAGACAAGGTACCCTTGAGATATCTCAAGATCCTTTTAGCCACAGCCCAATGAGAGTCCAGGGGATTAGCCATATACTGACAAACTTTATTAACAGCAAGGCTACTTTCAGGTCTAGTGAGTGTAGCATACTGCAGAGCACCCACTACTGACTGACCTGTAGAGTGTTGCGTCATGAAATAAATCAGCACCATGTCTAGACAATTTGTTGTTGGTGGTAACCATAGGAGTGGAGATAGAGTGTGCCTCAGCCATTTGAGTCTTATGAAGCAAATCACGCACATACTTGCTTTGAGTCATTAATATAGACTTGTTAAGAAGATATTTGATCTCCAACCCCAAGAAATAGTCCAAGTGACCCAGCTGCTTGAGAGAGAAGGCTGTATTTAATTTGGAAGTCAGCTGCTGAATAAGAGAGACAGAGCTGCCCGTTATGATGATATCATCCACATAAACTAAAATGTAAACAGTATGCTTTTGATGTGTGTAGATGAACAAAGAAGGATCACACTTGCTTCCCACAAATCGAAGCTGAGTCAGTGTAGATTTTAACCTGTCAAACCACTGCCTTGGAGCTTGCTTTAACCCATAGAGGGCCCTATTCAGCTTACAGACCAATGATTTTCCTCCAACCTCAAAACCTGGAGGCTGAGTTATAAAAACAGATTCCTCAAGCAACCCATTAACAAAAGCATATCAGAGTTAGAGAATACAGAGAGAGAGAGTGAACATTGAGAACAGAAAAAGAAGAAACTGATATTATTGATTCTGAAAGATTAGTTACAAAGTTAGTTACAAGAGAGGTATTTATAAACCTCTAGACCTTGACTCTAAGCACAAACAAAGTAACAGAATTCTGTTAGTGAGAGTGATTCTGTTTGCCCAAGCTAACTAATCTTACAAAATTGTTTTTAACAGTTATTTTCATACACTTATTCTAATACATACTGTCATCTGCCTGGGCTAATTCAGAATAGGTGGTGTATCCTGTGGGCTTCTCTCACCTGGTGTATATGGTATCAAAGGAACAAATTGGTCTTTTCAGGCAAAACATTTGATGGACAGAAAGTCTTGGAACAAGCTCTATTTTTTTGCAGGCTGTGACTAAAACATTTCGAGAGAAACTTCAATATAACTTTCCATTATTGGGCCAGCAACATTAAGGCTGGTTTTTTGTATAGGGGGGAGGGTGATGCTAACCAGTTTTTTGTTGTTGTTGGGTTCTCAGCTGTATTATTTGTTACTGGACTCTGGTACACTGATATGTACTTCAGCTGGTCCATATTAGGACACCATAGTTTGATGTATTGACTAGTATGGCAGAGCTGTCCATATATCAGTACAACTTGTACTGTTTTACTATTTTATATATAATACATATTTTTGCCGATAAAAAAAGAAAAGGAATTCCCCAATGTAAAAGCAGCACATCAGATGAAAAAAATGTGGAATTGATTCTGAATGAGCATTGCACTATACATTACTTGGATATCAAAGGAAGGTGCCACATGTAGCCTACAAACTTGCTACGTACCATTAATATTAATTTATTAATTCATTGAAGCATCACTGTCCAAATAAATGACTAGGACATTTGCTAAATTTTGCACTCCTTGCCTGTCTATTGAATATTGATTTGGACTACTGCTAAATTTTACATTCATTATATATAAGCATTAGAGCTGAATGGTGTTGTGAGATCCATGAAGCTGATCTCACTTTGTGTGATAAGGATTTTGTTATTGTTGTGTATAAATTTTACTTAGATCTTTGTTGATGCTATAATTTCATTGTAAAACAGGTCTTGCTGATCATGATAACTATCATGCCTTTTGTCGTCTTCTCGGCCGCTTTAAAGTAAATTATCAGGTGAGCTCTATGCTTGTTGTGTATTTTGTATGATCCATATACATGTTCATTCAACGTGTATGATTTATTAAAGTATATTATTAGTTATATTTACAACAATTATTGTTGAGTGCGCATAGGTGTTTTCTATAATACTTCATTCCTAAATATAAGACTCTTTTTAATTTTGTTTGTCCTCTAAGATAAGTTGAGAGAGAGTTTTTGTATAACAGAATGATTGAATCTCATATTATTAATCATCACAAAAGTTAGTTACAAAGTTAGTTACAGAGTAGATATTTATAGAACTCTGAATTACAAGAGTGCGGCTGTTAATAGGTAAGAGGGAGGTGCTGTTAGCAGAAGCTAACAGCTCTGACTAAACTGTTTTAACAGTTATACATATGTATACTCTAATACCCCTCTTCAAACTCAAGGGGAAGAGTCTTCACATTGAGTTTTCCCCGGAGAAATTCAAAATGAGCTGAAGAAAGAGGCTTAGTCAGCACATCTGCCCACTGATCCAAAGCTGGAATATGATAGATGAAGAGCTTCATTGTCAGAACCTTTTCCCTAACAAAAAAAACATCGATCTCCATATGTTTTGGTGTGACTATGAAACACAGGATTATGAGCAATTGACACTGCACTCTGATTGTCACAGAAGAATAGGAGTGGTAAAAGGAACTTGCAACTCTGTTCGTAAGGCATGAACCCATGTTTGCTCCACAGAGGTTTCAGCCAAACTACGGTACTCAGGTTCAGTGATGGACAGTGCATTGACCTTTGGCTTCCGGGACCACCAAGATATCAGATTTGATTGAACCAAGAAAGATGGCAGCCCCTGAGGTGGAATGCCTGTCATCCACATCAGGCGCCCTATCAGCATCACAAAATGCACGAAGAGGTAAGGGCTTGGCAAGAGAAGCAGACTGAAGAAGTAACCCATGAGACAAGGTACCTTTGAAATACCTTAAAATTCTTTCAACTACTGCCCAATGAGATTCAAGAGGCTTGGCCATAAACTTACAGACTTTGTTAACAACAAAGCTGATTTCAGGTCTAGTTAAAGTGGCATACTGTAGTGCACCCAACACTGAATTGTATAAAGTTGAGTCTTGAAATAGATCAGCACCATACTTTGACAACTTACAATTAGAAACCATGGGAGAGGAGATGGAATGTGCTTCTGCCATGTGGGTTTTGTGAAGTAAATCACAAATATATTTGATCTGATTCATGATTATAGAGTTTCCAGGTAGATACTTTATCTCTAGGCCCAAGAAATAATCCAAGTGACCAAGTTGCTTGAAAGAGAAGGCAGTGTGTTTAGTAGTTAAATGCTGAATGAGAGGAGTAAAACTACCTGTGATGATAATGTCATCCACCTAAACCAGAAGATAGACAATATGTGATTGATGCTTGTAGATAAACAGTGAAGAATCACATTTACTGCCCACAAAACCAAACTGAAGAAGAGTAGACTTCAACCTATCAAACCACTTCCTTGGGGCTTGTTTTAAGCCATAAAAGAGCCTTATTGAGTTTACAACTCTAACTAAGAGAGTGCAGCTGTTAATAGCTAAGAGGAAGGTGCTGTTAGCAAAAGCTAACAGCTCTAACTAAACTGTTTTAACAGTTATACATATATATACTCTAATATGTCCCTTTTTTTAAGACTCTTTTCAAGTTGTCTTATGCATTAATTATTTTTTACCCAAATACCCTTAATTACTTTATAGTTAATGCTTCTTAGAATGTGGGTTTGGGTCTAACTTAACCCTAAAAGCTAGTTCATAGGGTGAGGGTTGCCCTCCACTTATATACTCTATCTTGGCACTATCTCTAGCCAATGTGAGACTTGAATTTTTCCCATTATACCTCCTCACACGCAAGCAGTTTTGGGCTTGGTGTGTAGATAACATGATGGGTGATCCTTTAAATGGATCTAGAATAGGTTTTGATACCATTTTATAATGTGGGTTTAGGCCTAACTCAACCTCAAAAGCTAGCTCATTGGGTGAGGGTTGCCCTCCAGTTATATATTCTATCTTGGCACTATTTCTTGCCAATGTGTGACTTAGATTTTTCCCAATAATACTATGTACTAAAAGATTAATGCATTATCTCTCTTATAAGGATTGGATAAGAATAACACACATTAATTAATTAAGTGGGAAAGTAATTAAGTTGAAAGAGAGAGATTATGAGTCCCAATATTTAATGGTAGTTTTGGTAAAATATACAAATTGTTTACAAATGTAATGCTACTAACTGTATTAAACAACTTTCTTAAAAGGCGTGAATTAGTTAAAAAGTCTTATATTTAGGGATTGAGGGATTATCTTTCACAAGAAGAACAAATCCTTATTCCACTAGGTGAAGTTGGCTATATGGATAACATGATTACATTAAAGACTAAATTTTCAAAGATATTATTCACTGTGAGATCCGTCTAATAACTTCCTCCAATGCCCTTCTTGGTCTCCCTCTTTCCCTTTTCACAGGATTAAAAAACATGCCATATTATCCTTACTGTTGCTTCCAATGGCCTCCCTTGTATGGGTCCATATCATTTTAACCGATCTTCTGTTCTCTTCTCATTGATTGATACTACACCAATATCTGCTTGCATATAACATCTCGTATCCTGTCCTTTCTTGTGTGGCCGCATATCCATCTTAACATTTTCATTTTTTTGAGCTTTGGTTCTTTGTGATTGATAGAAATTGAGAGAAAATGTAAAACTGATTTTGTTGATCAGAAAATTATCAAGCCAAGTTACAAAGGTCTGTGTCAGCTCTATATATAGAGACTAACAGAAACCTAACAATCTAACTCTATCAGTTAACTAACTGACTACAGTTAGTGACTCTAACTAAGTATCAGTTTGTCTGACAGCTGTCAGTTAACAATTAACACTAAGTAAAAGCCAACACTCTTTACTTAGTGGAGTAAGAATACTCTAATATAAGGTCAGTTTGGCGGTTAAGAGAGTAGGAGGGGATGGAGAGGCTGTGGGTTCGAATCCTTCCCACTAACAAAAATTAACAATTAACAATGGTCTGTCAAAAAACATAAAAACATCACCCATCTTTTCGCATACTTCTCTTCCTATCTCACTCCCCTTTGTAGAAATTGTTATAAAATCTTATTGCATAAAAAACATTAAAATTATTTGTTTTATTTATGTTGGTCTTAATTTAACTTGGGGCTTACTTTTATACTCACGTTAAAACATCTAGGGAATGTTTGATTTCGGATTGAAACAAAATGCTTGGATAATTAAGGGCATATTTTTTTTCTTCCCTTTTTTTTGTGTGGATAAATATGTTTATGGTTTGAGTGTTTTACTGAATGCTCAACTGCATTTTGACAATTTTCTTCGTGTTTCATGTTGTATCTTCCTAGTTTTAGAGGGAATCTTATTATTTTCCATGTTGCATTTTCTTTGTGTCTCTATTTTCTGATTAATTTTCTTTTTAGATTAAGATAAGTAGGTATAATGGAACTACTTCAACCTTGTTTGTCTTGACTGCACACGTCCTAGTCTCTCTTTTGATTTGGTTCACTTTAATTTGCACAAATAAATTTACCAGAGCCTCTTGGTCATGAACTTGTACTAGTATTTGCTATCTTGGTAAATAAAGGATTTCTCTTATCATCCTCCCACTTTGATTTCTGCTGCAGTTATCCGAACTTGTGAATGCTGAAGGCTATAGTGAATGGATACGCTTGGTAGCAGAGTTTACATTAAAATCTTTGCATTCTTGGAAGGTATGCATCTATGACTATTTAATATGTTCCTTGAAGGAACTGGATTATATGTTTTGTTCGGTAAATGACAGGATCTATGTGTCAGATATTTTGGAAACAATTTCTTCCCCTAGGGAATTAATGTCCAGGATAGCTAAACAGACAAATTAATGTATACTATTGTATAGTGGCTAATCATTAGCCTAGGTAGGTACATTTTCGTACTATAGCTGTTAAATTTAATTCAACATGATTGATTATAAAATATAGCCTAGGGAGGTACATATTCTAGTCTTCAACTTGGTATCTGAGCGGGATTGATCTTGCTCTGCTTTCTCTCTTGCCTCAAGTCTCTGGCGCCTTTTGCCGTTGCGGTTCAGACTGGCTAGACTGTAATCTTAAGTGCTTCGTTGTGGAAGGCTACCCCCTGATATTTCGGAGGCGAAAACCTCCATACATGTCGCAAAGCTCTCTATGTTCAATCAATTTATTTTACAGTTTAATAAAATTTCCCATCACTATTTCTCTATCGAAACTTAAACCAAACATATACAAAATAACTTACACTTTGTTCATGAAAAGGTTCTTTCCAAAGAAATCATTACCAAGGCTGTTAGCACAAACAATCAACTTGTTCAATATACTTGTTCCAAGCTTGTTACATTCAACTTATATGCTCCAGCTCTAGGTGGAGTGTTGGAAACAGTTTCTTTTCCTAGTTTCTAGGGATGCTCTGATACCAACTTATATGCCGCTGCACAAGCTGTTCAGTGGACATCCTATCATCTGTTTTGCCCCCACAGCAGGTTCAATATGCCTGTATCATTTCCCTCAACTACTTGCTTCCATGACTCAGTTCAAGCATCCTTCAAATGCTTTTAATTCTGTCCTTTCAAATAAAACTGCTGTAAATAGTCCTGTTGTAACCACAAGCTTCAGTTCAGGTCTCAAGAATGTTTTCTTGGGATATTTTGTAATGTCCTTCATTAAAACAACACCCCATACTAAAAAGAATATAAAATCACAAAATTATATTAGTCTGAAAATACCTCACGTATAATAAATAAAGTCAAATAAGTAAGTTTGTACTTAAATAAAAATATTATTCTCAAATATGGGCGTCTAAAAATAATCGACGCTAAAAGTATAACGTAATTAGCCACATTTGACATATTAACAAAGCTAAAAATGTATCTAAAGGTAACTAAGTCTTCAAGTCTCCTCAATTCCGACAGTTTCTTCCTCGTGTTTTGAAAACACTTTTAATGAGATGATTATCTTAGTAAATAAAACAATAATAGAGTATTTGTAAATAGTGTTGTTCTTAGCCGGTGTAGTAATCCGGAAAATCAACCATAGTATCTGCAATGAATTTAAGATAAGATTATATGTTTATATATATATACTCCAATAAAAATCATATTAAAACAATCATAATTCATGACATTCTGAATAAATAAAATATTTAAATAAACGACAACACTTGAAGACATTCAGATAAATATAACAGACACTACTTTGTGATTCATAGAATCACTAGACTCAATTCTTTGGTTCCCTGAACTAGTGTAGATCTTAGATTCTTCAAATGGTCTATGAGCTCATATTCCATGCAATGACGTCCCATTGTCTTCCCCCTCCCAAATGGAGGTATCTATAATAATTTCATCCCCATCTCAGATAAGGTATCCGTCATATAATTCAAAATTATCAATTTATGATACGAACAATACATTATTCATGTCTACACTCATATACAAACAGATACCAATGTAACCATTCAAATGCAAAACATAACACATTGAAAGCAAATTCAATTTAAATTAACATTAAATAATATATTATTATATTAGAGCAAAAGCATATAAGTTTATGTTTTTTATGAGCATCACATGATTTAAAGGAAAATGACTCCCATTCAAGTAAGTTTACGATTGAAAACCCTGTTAGCAATTTTAATTGAATTGGTATCAAGTAAATTTCCTTTCATCATTCTAAATAACTGGAAACACTTTTAATTTGTATTCCCCTTCCTATTTATCAACCCGGTACAGGAACAAGAAGTAGTAAATACATCGACATAATTTGTTATAGTCCTAAAAAATATAAATATCACTACTGCGACCCTTGTTTGGTGAAAAATAATTTAATCTTTGAAAATCATGCCTAATGGTTTCTCGAAAAAGTCTACTAGAATAATCAGAATTTCGTTGGTCCAAATTCTTTGTATCAAGGGGAAGATTTTTCAGAGGAAAAACTCTTCACATTGAGTTTGTCTCTCAGTTCTTCAAATCTTGCTGAGGAAAGTGGTTTGGTTAAAGACATCAGCCCACTGATCTAAGGCAGGAAGATGCATAACTAAGAGCTGTTTAGCCAAAATTTGTTCTCTTCAAAAAATACATCAATTTCCATATGCTTTGTTCTACTATCGAATACTGGATTATGTGCTATGGACACTGCACTTTGATTATCGCAATAAAACACAGGAGTGTTGAAAGAAACATGTAACTCTACTAGGAGAGTTCAAATCCAGGTCAATTCAGTAGATGTTTGAGCCAAACTGTGATATTCAGCTTCAGTGCTGGATCTTGCTGTGACTTTCTACTTTCGAGACTACCAAGATATCAAGTTTGAGCCAAGAAAGATGGCAGCCCCTAATTTGGAACGCCTGTCATCAATATCTGATGCTCAATCAGCATCACAGAAAGCATAAAGTGCCATAGGTTTTGAAATAGGAGCAGGTTGAAGAAGTAAACCATGAAACAGGATACCCTTGAGATATCTCAAGATTCTTTTAACCACAGTCCAATGAGAGTCCAAGGGATTAGCCATATACTGACAAACCTTATTAACAACAAAGCTGATTTTTGGTCTAGTAAGGGTAGCATACTGCCGGGCACCCACTACTGATCTATTGGATCATGAAATAAATCAGCCCCATGTTTAGACAATTTGCTGTTTGTAACCATAGGAGTGGAGATAGAATGTACCTTAGCCATTTGAGTCTTATGAAGCAAATCACGCACATACTTGCTTTGAGTCATTAATATAGATCTGTCAGGAAGATATTTAATCTCCAGCCCTAAGAAATAATCCAAGTGACCCAGCTGCTTAAGAGAAAAGGTTGTATTTAATTTTGAAGTTAGCTGCTGAATGAAAGAGATAGAACTGCCTGTGATGATGATATCATCCACATAAACTAGAATGTAAATAGTATGCTTTTGATGTGTGTAGATGAATAAAGAAGGATCAAACTTGCTTCCCACAAACCAATGCTGAGTTAGTGTAGATCTTATCTTGCCAAACCACTGCCTTGGAGCTTGCTTTAACCCATAGAGAGCTTTATTGAGCTTACAAACCAAGGATTTGCCTCCAACCTCAAAACCTGCTGGCTGATTTATATAGACAGACTCCTCAAGTAGCCCTTTTAGAAAGGCATTGTTGACATCAAGCTGAAATAATTCCCAACCTTGAGAGAGAGTAAGAGTGAGAACGACCCGAATTGTAACTGGTTTAACCACAGGAGAAAATGTCTCATGAAAATCAAAGCCATGAGCTTAATGAAAACCCTTAGCAACTAGTCTAGATTTGAACCTGTTAATTGAACCATCAACATTTTCTTTTATTCTAAAGATTCACTTGCATCCAATAGCATGTCTACCAGCAGGTAAGGGAACTAAACCCCAAGTTCTGTTTCTAGGCAGAGCATTACTCCTCTTGCATAGCTGCAAACCATTCTGAACTTTCCAGAGCCTGCTTTACACTTATAGGTTCAGAATGAGTAAGAAATAATGAAGGATGCAGCCTAGGATTATGTTTTCTAGATTTGGATCTAGTTTGCATAGGATGAGCGTTAGTGGGAATTGAAGTTGATGCAGATACAGACTCAATATGAAACACAGTATTTGATGGTTGAGAATGAGTGGAAGTGGATTCAGATGGTATAGAATCACTATGAGACACTGTATTTTATGACTGAGGATGAGTGGAAGTGGATTTAGATGAGGATTGGTTTGAGGCAGCAGAAAAACCAGAAGGAACAGAGGGAGCAGAAACAGAATTAGGGGGAGGCATTTGGGAAAGTGAAGGTGCAGGAGCTACAAAAGGAGGAGATAGGTCAGGATTAAGATTGAAATAGGAGTTAACATTTTGTGTAGGACTAGAGGATGAGGAAAATAGATCTGACTAAGGAAATCTCAATTCATTAAACAAAACATCTTTAGAAATATAAATTCTACCAGTTGAAGATAGACATTTATAGCCTCTATGTGATGAGGAGTACCCTAAAAATATACACTCTTGAGACCTAAATTTGAGTTTATGATAAGGTTTCAACAAAGGAAAACAAGCACAAGCAAATGTTTCAAGAAAGTGAAAATCAGGTTCTTTGTTGAAAAGAGTAACAAAGGGAATAGCAAAGTTGTGGGATGCAGTGGGTAGTCTATTAATCAAATAAGCTGCAGTGACAAAAGCATAATCCCAAAATTGTAGAGGTAAAGTTGCATGATGGAGCAATGTGAGTCTTAGGTCTACTATTTATCTATGTTTTCTCTCAATTACACCATTTGATGATAAGTGTGTGGGCAAATTAATCTGTGTGAAATACCATAGGAGGCTAATAGAGCAGAAAAGGATCTCTATTCACCCCCACAGTCAGATTGAACACTTTTTTAGTGTTAAGTTGAAGTTCAACAATTGACTTGAAATTTTGAAATACAGATGTAGTTTCAGCTTTGGTTTTAATAAGAAATATCCAAGTGTTTCTTGAAAAAGCATCAGCAAATGACACATAATATTTGAATCCAGAGTAGGAGGTTAGATGAGAAGGTCCCCATAAATCTGTAAAGATAAGTTCTAAAGGGGAATAAACTGAAGTAGATGAATGAGAAGACTACCCATGAGATTTTCCCATACAACAAGAGGCACAAAAATCTGAAATCATTTTATTAGATGACGAAATATTACACTGATCAAAAACTAGTTTCAGTACATGACTATTGGGGTGTCCTAACCTAGCATGCCAAAGATTAACAGTGCTAGGAGGTGAAACAATAGAATCTTTATTAGCAGTAGAAGATGATGTTGATAACAGCTGAGGTTTGTGGTCCTGAAGTCTAATGTTATGAAATGAATAGAGACCATCAGCACCTACAGCACCCTGAAGGAGCACTTTATTGGTCCCCTGTGATTTCACAAGACATGAGTGAGGATGAAACTCAAAGAAAACAACGTTATCTTTAGCAAATTGACTGACACTTAACAAATTTTTTGAAATTGAAGGAACATGTAATAGCTTATTAAGTTTGCAAGTAATATGAGAGTCATTAGGAGACACAAAAGATTGGAGAGCCATCTGAACTTAATAGTGTATATGTGTGTATTATTCATCTTTTTTACTGCTTTTCTCAGCTTTAGGAGGATTCTTTGTTCTACTGGTGTTTTCTTAATCTTCCTAAAACACACTATAAAATGACTGGATATTATTAAATATAAAAAGTAACTTCTATTAATGCATATATATTTTGTCTTTCAGTGGGCTGGCAGCAGTGTTTACTACCTTCTAAATTTATGGTCTAGATCAGTGACGTCTGTGCGGTACCTCAAGAGTGACAAACCTAACCTGTTAGATGAATATGTGCCTAAAGTTATTGAAGGGTTTGTATCATCAAGATTTGATTCATTGCAGGTCAGCTGTTTTAATACTCCATATAGGCATGCAAAAAAACATAAGTCAATCAAATATTTCTTGTCATTTTAACTTTTAATCATACATTTGTTGCAGTCTGAACTATCAGATGAACTTGGTGAAAATCCTCTTGACAATGTTGAAGTACTTCAAGATCAGCTTGAATTTTTTCCTTTCCTCTGCAGATTCCAGGTTCGTACTTTTTCATGCTTGTTAATTATACATCATTTCAGTACATCTAGTACTGAAGTTTTATTAATACTATCAGATTTTTGCAGTGCAAAAAAAAAAATTATATGATTGCTTTTAATGATTATTAGTTATCTTCAATTTTAGAATCTGTATTGATTCATTGAATTTCAGTATGAAAGTTGCAGTTCGTATTTGATGAAGATAGTGGAGCCTATCATGAAAAGCTATATGGTATTTTTAGTAGTTCTTCATGATTTGATTTAACTTTGTTATAATGTTTTAATAAAATATTCTGATTTGATTATATACATTTTGTGTAGAACGAAATCCATGTGGATAGTTATGAACTCTCTGTAACTGAATCCAAACTTGCTTGGTTCACACACATAGTTGCTGCAATTCTCAGAACAAAACAGATTTCTGGTTCTAGGTAGTTTGCTTTAACCATTGCAGTAAAATCAGAACTGTTGCACAGTAAAATGTTAAGCTGTCTTTTATTTCTTACAGTGGAGAATCGCATGAGATACTTGATGCGGAGATTTCAGCATGTGTTCTGCAGTTGATTAATATTTGTGACAGTGGGTTTCACAGTAAGGTATGTCCGTATGTGCCTATTTGGGAATAAGATTGGTATAGCCTATAATATTAAAAAGTCTGCAAGTGTTGTGGTATGTGCTTTTTTCTTGTTATTTTCTGTTTACTATGCTTGAGTATTTATTTATTATACTTTTAACATTATCTTTGTGTTCATTTCGTGGGTTCTGATTCATTATTTAAGATTCTATCTCTTGTTTTGCGATATGATTTACTGAGGAGAACTTGGTGAGATTACTCAGTATAACTATAAAATTGTTTTTTCTTTGGTAACGCCTTGTCCAAAAGTATTAGAGTATAATTACTCCATATGTAATTTTCTTTTGTAAACATATTATTAGCTTTAGTAGGTTATCTTAACTAACTCTTAGTTAGTTGATAGTTAGTGTTGACAACTAGCACACGGCTATCTCTAGTATAAATACCTCTTATCTACATTCAGAGTTGAGTTTGTTCAATAACAAACACTCCATTTCTGATTTTCGTTTTCTCTCTATTCTCTCTATCTCTATTCCTGAAACCTTTTAAAAAGCAACCTCAAATGGCAATTTAGTTCTTTTTCTTCCTCATGTTTACCATTCACTTAGATGTTATTACCATACTCTTGCCACATAAAGATGCCTCTATTATTCTTTGATCATGGATTCTTAACATAACTTAATTCTTTCCAAGAGTCCCTTAAGATAAAAAGAACGTGATTGAACTTTATTTGCTTGAGCTTGTGAATGGGTTCCCCACATTTGTAGTCTTTTACAAGTTGATTTTTAGCAAGTCATATAAAGCTACATAAATTTCACAGAATTTAGATAAGTACTATATCCTTCCATTAGAGTCTAGATGTTTACAGCTTTAACCTTCTATCATCTGTATTTAAATGTGCGATAATACTACTACCACCACTAGCAATTATTATTTGATTATACTAATCTTATTTACCCGTTTAACTATATTTAGCATATTATCATTATTATTTAAGTAGGGACTGGTATATTACAATTTTTAAGGATTGGTTTGAGCACTTCTAGTTATGAACAATCTAGTTGACAATGTCAAGTAGTGTGAGTGGGTGGAAGAGGTGTAGGGGCTGTTACCGAATTACTGGCATGTGTGTGGGTAGCTCACAATTGATTATATATTAAAATGAAGGGTGATAAGAGCAGTTTCTTCTCAAGGTAGCTCACAATTGATGAATTATTATAAAGTATAAACTATCAAGACCAACTATGTTTTTAAGGTGCCCCTCATGAAATTTTTATGATTTGACAAAACAGAACTTGGCATTAAATTTGAAATAGGCAGTTATATTTAGCTGATTTACTGACTCAAGAGGCACAATGTGGGTCTTAGGTTTTTCGAAATACACCCCCTCATGCTCGACATTTATGGGCTTAGTGTGTGGATAACATGGTGGGTTGCCCTTTAAAGGATCTAAGATAGGCTTTGGGACCATCTTGGACTTAATTCAACCCCAAAAGTTAGCTCATAGGGTGAGAATTGCCCCCCCCCCCCCCCCAACTTAGATACTATATCTTTGCTTTCTGGAGGTGATTCCTGTCCTCTAATTCAGGAATATCCACGCCCTTACCAATTGGTGCTTTCATTGATCCCTCTCATTGCCGACAGCACCCGTGCCCATACCCTTTCTCGTTTAGAGGAGGCCGTGACCCTCCTAACCCAAAACCAGAACACCCTCACCACCACTCAAAACGCCCTCCACTCCCGGCTAGACAAGGTTATCTCACGCCTCCAGTCACTCGAAGCTTCTTCCCCAGCCCACTCACTGCGACCTTCCCCTCCCCGATGAACCTCGATGTCCCTCAGTTTGACGGTAGCAACGCACCAGCCTGGATTTTCAGGATAAACCAGTTCTTTGATTATCACCGCACCCTTGAAGAGGAGCGCCTCCAGGTAGCTTCCTTCTACCTTGATGGGGCTACCTTGAGCTGGTCATCGTTCCTACAGGCCCTCGAACTACGCCTCGCTCCGTCCCTCTATGACGACCCCCGTGATGCCTTGTTCAAGCTTTCCCAACTAGGCACAGTGTCCGCTTACCTCGTCGAGTTTGAGTCTCTGGCCAATAGGATTGTGGGTTTACCCACCCCTTTCCTCCTCAGCTGTTTCATTTCTAGTCTCTTGCCCGAAATCCGCCACGAGGTTTTGGCCCTGCAACCCTTGTCCCTCGTCCAGGCGGTGGCTCTTGCCTACCTCCAGGAGGACAAACTTTTCGATGCCCGCCGTTCCTCTTGTCCCAAGCCACCTCCCCATATCCCTCAACCCATCACCACCCCACCTCCGGCCACAGCGTCTCCCCCTCTTTTGTCACCTCCACCCAAAACCACTTATAAACGACTCACCCAAGCTGAAATGGTGTCCCGTTGTGAGCGTGGCTTGTGCTACAACTGCGATGAACGCTATGGTCCCAATCATCACTGTCGAGCTAAGTTCTTCCTTCTAGTTTCCTCTGAGGAAGATGATGATGCCTAACCACCTGACCCCCCTGACCCTTCTGAGCCCATTTCCCATCACCACCACCTACAGACCACAACCCTACCCAGCTCAGCCTCCACACGTTGTCCGGCCACCCGGCTTCAGCTACGTCTAGGGCTACGACGTCATCATCCTCGTGGACGGTGGTAGCACCCATAACTTCGCCCACGACTGATTGGCTTATTTCCTCCACTTGGTTCCCCAATCGATCCCTGCCCTGGCCGTCATGGTAGGCAAATGGCACCGAGATCAAGTGCGACAAGGTTTGCCACAATGTCGCCGTTCCGATTCAGGGTCGAGTGTTTACCCTAGACTTGCACGTCATGGCGTTGGGCAGTACTGATATAGTCTTAGGAGTGGCCTGGCTCAAACTCTTGGGCCCAGTCACCACTGACTATTCGCACCTGACCATGACCTTCAAATATAACAGTGAGCCCATTACTATTCGGCATCGATCTTGGCCCATTTGAAATACACCACGGCCAAGTCCGACTCCTGGTCAACACGCACAGGGTCGCAGCCCTGTTTCACATCAAGCTCCAGGAATGAAGTCTAGCCCCTTCAGCTTCACCTTCCACACCCCCTCCATTACGTCCTCTTCTCGCCAAATTTTCCCACCTCTTCCAAACTCCGACCCAGCTACCACCACCCCGGCCAACAGACCACGCAATTCACCTAGAACCCAACTCGAAACCGGTCAATGTTTGTCCTTACAGATACCCTTACTACCAGAAACGGGAGATTGAATGGCAGGTGGACGATATGCTCCGGTGTCAGCTCATTCGCCCCAGTCGCCGCCCGTACTCCTCTCCGGTGCTGCTGGTCAAGAAGAAAGACAGGACATGGAGATTATGTGTAGACTACCGCGCACTAAATACGATCACTGTTAAGGATCGATTTCCACTCCCAACCATAGACGAGCTTCTCGATGACTTGGGCAACTCCTCTTGGTTCTCGAAAATGGACCTTGCTCAAGGCTTCCATCAAATACATATGGTGGAGCACGATGTTCCCAAAACAGCTTTCAGGACGCACCAAGGACACTATGAGTACGTCGTGATGCCATTTGACCTCTGTAATGCGCCGTCCACGTTCCAAGCCACGATGAACAAATTATTTCGTCCATTCATTCGCAAATTTGTGCTCATCTTCTATGACGACATCTTGGTTTACATTCGAGATTTCCAAGCTCATCTCGAACACCAGGACTGCGTTTTCCAAACTCTACAACAGGGTGAATTCCATTTGAAATCTTCCAAATGCATTTTAAGCCAACGGCTTATTGAGTACCTCGGCCACTTTGTATCCTCCTAGGGAGTGGAACTGGACCCCTCCAAAATTAAAGCTATGTTGCAATGGCCAGTCTCATCCTCTCCCAAACAGTTGCGCGGGTTCTTGGGCTTGACCGGGTTCTACCGGCGATTCGTCCACCACTACGCCCAAATAGTGGAACCACTCACCCAGCTTCTACGGAAGGACAAATTTGCATGGTCCCCGACGGCTCAAGCTGCTTTTGACAACTTAAAACAGGCCATGAGCGTCACACCAGTGCTAGCCCTGCCAGACTTTAGTGTCCCCTTTATTGTCGAGATTGATGCCTCTGGTTTCGGCATGGGAGCTTTGTTGATGCAGAGGGGTCACCCAATCGCTTATTTTAGCAAGCAATTCTGTCCTAAACTGCTTCGATCATCAGCATATATCCATGAACTGCACACCATTACCACTGCCGTGAAATGTTGGCGTCAATATCTCCTGGGCCATGCGTTTGTCATCCTCACTGATCATAAAAGTCTTCGAGAATTAATGACCCAACCTGTGGAGACTCCAGAACAGCATGTGTATCTCGCGAAACTCCTTTGCTGCAATTACACAATCCAATACAAGGCAGGGCACAATAATGTGGTGGTGGACGCACTCTCACGCCTACATGAACCTGGGCATACGACGGAAGTTTTTTTGATTGTCTCCATGACAGGGGCGCATATGAACCTATGCATCGGAGGAATTCCATAACTTTATGTATCGCGATCGCAACGAGCCTTTGCAATGCCCGGAGTTTGAGATCAGAGACAACCTCTTGCTTTACCAGGGGCGCATATGGATTAATCGAGCCAATCCCTTCATCCCTTTTCTCCTCGAAGAGTACCACAAATCTCCGCTAGGTGGTCACATGGGGCTGGCCAAGACTCTGTGTCGTCTTCGACAAAGTTTTTTTTGGGAAGGCATGCGCCGTGTCGCACAACAATACATCAAGCAATGTCAGGATTGCTTGCAAACAAAATACAATACCCAGAAACCGGCGGGCCTCCTCCAACCAATTCCGCCACCGTCATGACCCTGGGAAGATTTGGCCCTCGACTTCATTACTGGGCTACCCAATTCGCACGGAGCCACGGTCATTATGACCGTCGTTGATCGGTTCTCGAAGGGCCCCCATTTCGGGTCTTTGTCGTCCCACTTCATGGCCCATACGGCGGCCCAACTCTTCATTGGACTAGTTTCCAAGCTCCATGGGTTCCCTCGGAGCCTAATCTCCGACCGTGATCCTATTTTTGTGAGCAAATTCCGGCGGGAACTCTTCAGATTATGAGGAACCAAGCTGTGCATGAGCACAGCTTACCACCCTCAGAGTGATGGTCAATTAGAGGTGCTCAACCGCGTCGTCGAACAATACCTCTGCAGCTTTGTCCACGACAAACCGACCAAATGGAGCAGATTCCTCAGCCTTGCGGAATGGTGCTACAATACCTCCTACCATTCTTCCACTGGCTTATCTCCATACGAGGTCACGTACGGGAAACTGCCGCTCGGAATTCCAGACTGCCTCCTTGGTTCTTCCGCCGTCAAGGCCGTCGACTTCCTTCTCACTTCCTGCCAAGATATGTTCAACGCCCTCCACCAGAACTCGAACGTTCCCAAGCACGAATGAAGAACTCGGCTGACCACCATTGTCGACAGGCCAACTTCGCAGTTGGCTACTGGGTCTATGTGAAACTGAGACCTTACCGCCGAACATCAGTCGCTGATAAGTTTCAGAAACTTAGGAAGCGCTTTTATGGCCCGTATCAGATCACCGAATTAGTGGGCAAGGTAGCTTTTCACTTAGCTTCGCCACCAACTGCTATGATTCATCCCGTGTTCCACTGTTCAAAGCTTATGCCCCATCATGGCCCCCTTGTAACAGCACAATCCCTTCCACCATCTTCATGGGACAACAATCCTGTGATAGAGCCGCTTGTCATCTTGGATCACAAATGGGATGATCAGGACCCCTCGGTACTGTCAGTCCTAGTCCAATGGGTTGGTGTGCAGCCCGAGGATGCAACTTGGGAGAATTGGGCCGATCTCCAAGGAATCTACCACCTTGTGGACAAGGTGCTTCCGGAAGGAGTAGGAGATAGAGTAGCAGCTACAAGACCCAAGCGGACCATTAAGAGACCACTGAGTTAGGAAGAATACATCCACTAATCACTCAGCAACAGAAACAGAAGGACAATTTAGGAAACTCACCTTTGAGTAGTGTTGGCCTTCCTCATTGTGAGTATCTCCATCGTGGGCGTGTTTAGCACCTTCGGTTTTGCTTGTCCCCCAAGGATAGTAATTAGTTTTGGCTTGTCCCCTGCGTGCCGGCAAGACTGTTAGGATTAGTGTTTATCTTTTTCATTTCAAACATTATAAATATATGTAATGAATCAAAAGGAAGGTATTGAGAATTTCAGCTATTCTAATTTCTTATCTTTGCTTTCTGGAGGTGATTCCTGTCCTCTAATTCTGGAATATCCGTGCCCTTACCAAAATTTGTGGGAGAGCTGACAAGTGATAGTGCCACAAGAAATAATGTCATCCTCTGGCTTGAAAGCGTCCGAACCTACTACTGCAATCAGGAGGAAACTGTATGCAAGAGCAATATGAATGTGGAAATTGAGTCCTTGATCACGAGCATAACTAGAAGTGGTTTGAAAATGCCGAAATGGACTTGTAATGGAAGGTTGCATTGGATGATCAAACAGTTAGATGAAGCTTGAATGCTGGAGTATCTTTAGTGGGAGCTTGCGCAACATTAATTGACAAAGCATCTAAAAACGTGGTGTTCATAAATTTGTTGATGTGAACCTTGTATCAATAACACCTGATTGTGCTACTATATAGGTGGGGTGGCATTGTAACAGCCTCTGGCTACTGCCAGTTTCATGTAGGGTGGTGGGAGTTGTCCAGAATTGCTCTGCAGAGATTGACTATATCATGCTGAGCAGAGATTGACTGTCTAGCAATAAAGACTAAACGTTTACCTTCTTTTCTTGTTGAGTTATTTTACATTCTTGTTGTTCAATGCAATTTCAAAGGTATAACCAAGTTCTAACACATTTGATTTTGTATCTATTACAACAACATTAAATTCATATCTCATTCGATGGGATTCACTACATGGATCAATTCAAGTTATTAGGCACCATCGCAATTCCTTTTTGATGATTTCTTGTAAATTTTTCTTAGGTCTTCCTCTACCTTTGAAAAAAGCATAATAAATGTTAAAGGAGTTACTTAGTAAAATTTGTCAAACTGAAACATTCAAGATCTTTGCTTTATATTTTTTCCCTTGATGAGTTACTTACCTAGGTTGTTTAAGTTAAGAATTTGACTTATACACCAATTACCTCCTTTTAGTCTTTACTTGTTTAATTGTGTATTTTGAAGATTCTTTCTTGTGTCTTTATGTATTGATGTTAGCATGAGGTTGTAATTTTTATTTTAAAGAGCCATCCGTCTTGAATGCACTAAAGTCTAGTTCTATTCGTTAGCTTCTTATCTTGATATTCATTGATATCATTCGATAAATTCAGAGGTATGGAGATGTGAGCAAGCAAAGACTTGATCGTGCTATACTAACTTTCTTACAGCATCTTAGAAGGTGTTATATTGGTGATCAGGCTGTGTATTCTTCCAAGGTAGGAAGGAGATTGGAACCTATTTTCCTTTCAAATTTCAAATATTGTTAACAAGGACAAGTCTGTTTCATTTTCTTGAATTTAATTGCAGCAGTTATATACCAGGCTATCTGAACTTCTTGGACTGCATGATCATCTCCTACTACTAAATGTTATTGTGGGAAAGATGACTACTAACCTAAAGTACTACACTAAGGTGATAATTGTAAACATAATAATCTTTTGCATTGCTGTTATTATTAATCTCACAGCATGAGAATTTCTATGTGCAGTGCAAGGAGGTTATTGATCATACCTTAAATCTCTTTCTGGAAATGACATCTGGGTTAGTTTGGTTCCATCTCAACTTCCTTGGAGTGATATCATTCATTATTTATGTAATTTTATAATTTGATTGTTATATATTTTATTGGGTAAGGACTTTGTTTTTGCAGATACATGTCAGGAAAACTGCTTCTTAAATTGGATACTGTTAAACACATACTATCGAATCAGAATGTGAGCTGCCTCTAAATCAATAAGGACAAGATGCATTTTTTATCTCTGTGTTGCTCTTTTGCTTTTGTGCTATATACTGTTTGAAATTATATTGTTTATGTAGGGAAGAAGAAAAGGAGAGAATAAAGACTCTAAATAACACCGATTGTGTATAATGATTATTACAAAACAAAATGCATTACTAAATAGTGCTAATTCCTATTTATACTGGTACTCAAAATCCTATTACTATTTAAATAAGAAAACAAACCATGAAATATAATGAAAAAATGGAAGTCACTACTTTGAAAATCTATTCGCGACCAATTATCCCCAGGAATGTCTATGGAATCATATGCAATGTTTGTAAACCTCGAACATATATACATTACGGGATACTACGCTTGGAAGGTTCAAGCCTTTAAAAAAACACTTGGAAATAAAATATGGGAATTATATTAGAGGTCGTTGTGAGTCAAGCACAAATGATTGTTGAAAAAATATGGGAATTATATTAGAGGTCATTGTGAATCACGCACAAAATGATTGTTGAAAAAATGAGAAGTCACAAAGCAGCAATGACGTGTGATAGTGACTGCTGATTGATTGCCAGCTAGAATAGAAGTCTTCAGTCAGTAGAAAATTCACTATTGGAAGAACAAATGAACACCCTAAAAGAGTCTAATGGCACAGCCAGGTATATCGACCGCACTGAATGCCTAGAAACAGCTAAAAGAACTCACCAGGTGTTATGAACAGCAAGGATAATCCTAGAATTCGAGGACTAGGGTCCTCCCAAAGAAAGGATTAAGAGAGGAAAAGGATTCTATTATTTTCTCTGTTCTCTATTACATACTAAGCATCCCTTATATAGAGGCACTAGCCAAGGGTGCTGCTACGGAAACAGAAGGTGCTAGAATGCGAAAAGAAAATAACAGAAAAATGGAAATGGCGACAATGCAGTGCTTCACGATGGGAAGCAACATGCCGACAGCATATTCCCTATGAACAATATCCTCCTGACAGCTCAGCACCCTCTAACAGATTCTGAATCTGTTAGAGGGAATCCACCAGGTGCTTGAGTGATTCTGCTTTTGGGTCGTTGGTTTGTGCCCTCAGTGGTGCTTTTGCTGGTTTGTTTTCTCCCTCCTAACATTCTCTGGCCCATCAAAAACACCTTGTTGTCAAGGTGTTGGGGCTTCAAACCATGACTTCCAAAAGTAATACCGGTATCCCAAGGTCTGTCCAGACGAAATACACCTGGTTTAGCTGCTGTCCATAGTGCTATTAGAGTATGCTGTTTGTCAACTGTGAAAACAGCACCTATCTTAGAGTTGGTTAGAATCAGTTAGAGTTGGTTAGGTTCTGTTAGTTACAATCTGTTACAATAATAGAACAGAGGTCTATATATACCTTTTTTATAACCTTCTGTAATCATGATAATCAATAAAATTAGCCTTTATGTTCAACAAATTTTCTCTTCTTTCTCTTTCTCTCTCAGTTTATTCAACATGGTATCTAGAGCCATTTTTTTCAAATTCCTAGTTCCTTTACAAGGTCCTATGTTCTGTGTTCATGACTTCCGCTCCTTCCAGTTCAGTTCCTCAATCATTTCCCAACTCTGTGGCTGAAAAACTTGATAATTCCAACTATCTTCATTGGCGTTAACACGTTGAACCAATTATCAAGTCACACAGATTGTAACGTTTCGTGGTTAATCCAATTATTCCTCCTCGTTATCTCACAGAAGATGATCGTGTTGCTGATCATATCAACCCTGATTATGAAGCCTAGGAAGTCCAAGATCAAACACTCCTGTTATGGCTACAGTCAACTCCTTCTAAATCAGTGTTGTCGCGTGTTCTTGGTTCAGATCATTCCTATCAGGTTTGGGATAAAATTCATGAGCATTTTAGCCTTCACATGAAAACTCAAGCACGACAGCTCCGCACTACCATGAGAGCAGTTACTCTTGACGGCAAAACAATTGAGGAGTACTTGCGAAAAATCAAAGGGTTTGTGGATGAACTTGCTGGTGTTGGTGTCTCTGTTCCTCATGAGGAATACGTTGACGTGCTGCTTGAAGGACTATCGTCGGATTACGCGTCGGTGGTTTCTGTTATCGAAAGCAAAAAGCGAACTTCGTCCATCGCAAAGATTGAAGCGTTGCTCTACGGACATGAAACTCGACTCATGCGCTACAACAAAGAAGCACAAGTGATGAACTTTGCTTCGATAAATTACACACAAGGGTGTTTGTTTCCAAACACCTATAAAACCGGTGGTTCTCGCGGTGCATATGGTTGTGGTGCCTTTTCGGAACGTGGTGTGGACTGTGGTGGTGGTGGCTCCAATTGAGGTCATGGTGGTGGACGATTTGCAAATTTTCAATGTCAAATATGTCTCAAATTTGGGCACACAACTAATGTTTGTCATTTTCGGTCTGATGTGACCTTTCATCCTCATGAATCTTTAACTTTCATTGATCCCACTACATTATAGCTTATCCCATACTCTACTGGTTCAGTCAGAACCTCAAACACCTGGGTTAATTCGAATTCTAAGAATTTTGGTCTAAGTCATAGTCAACTCAGTGCCATGCTCACTAGTTCAACCTCTCAAGGGAATGGGCAAGCTAGTACCACCTAGATTCCAGGTTCTGGAGCCCGCTTTCATGTAACTGGAGACTTAAAATATTAAACCATTCACCCACTTTGATGGACCAGATCAGATATTCATAGGCAATGGTGAAGGTTTAAGTATTTCTAACATTGGTTCTGCATCATTTATATCTCCTAATGATGTTAGCATAACCTTTAAACTTCACAAGTTACTACATGTTCCTTCAATTTCGAAAAATTTGTTAATTGTTAGTCAATTTGCCAAAGATAACTTTGTTTTCTTTGAATTTCACCCTCATGTGTGTCTTGTAAAATCTTAGGAGACCAATAAGATCCTTCTTAAAGGAGTTGTTGGTGCTGATGGACTTTACTCCTTTCATAATCTCAAGCTTCAAGAGCGTCCTTCACTGCTGATGTCTGCTGTTTCAAGTGCTGCCTCTCCTAGTTCAGCTCTCACTATTAATAATAATAGTTCTACTGTAATATGTAATTTTGTTTCTTCTTCTCTTAGTATTGCTAATCTCTAGCATGCTAGGTTAGGGCATTCTAATGATCATGTAATGAAACTTGGTCTCAGTCATTCTAATGATCTCTGGCATGCTAGGTTATGCAGTTTGGTTTTATTGGAAGCAAAAGTGATTCATCTTTATTCATTTTTTGCCAACAAATGCATGTTGTTTTTCTCCCGGTCTATGTGGATGATATCATTCTGATAGGTAGTTCACCTTCACTAATACAGTAGATTACATACAAATTAAACACTGCTTTTTCATTCAAGCAGCTTGGTCATCTAGATTATTTCCTGGGTCTAGAAATCAAGTATCTACCCAACAGTTCTATCCTTATGACTCAGACCAAATACATTAGAGATTTACTTCACAAGACTAACATGGCTGAAGCTCACTCTATCTCTTCTTCAATGGTATCCAATTGCAAGTTGTCTCGACATGGTGCTGATGCATCTTGTAGTTGGTGCATTACAGTATGCTACCCTTACTAGACCAGAGATAAGTTTTGCTGTCAACAAAGTTTGCCATTTATGGCTGCTCCTTTGGATTTTCACTGGACAGTGGTAAAAAGGATATTAAGGTATCTGAAGGGCACTTTGTTTCATGGTTTGCTTCTTCAACCTACATCTGTTACAAAGCCCTTAGTTATTCGAGCTTTTTGTGATGCTGACTGGGCATCAGATGTGGATGATAGGCGCTCTACCTAAGGGACTGCTATTTTTCTTGATCCAAACTTAATCTCTTGGTAGTCTCGAAAGCAGAAAGTTACTGCCAGGTCTAGTACAGAAGCTGAGTATCGCAATATAGCTCAGACTTCAACTGAATTAACTTGGATTCATACTCTGCTAACAAAATTGCGAGTTTCATTCACTACTGTTATTTTTTGAGATAATCAGAGTGCAGTTTCTATTGCACATAATCCAGTTTTTCACAGTTGTACCAAACACATGGAAATTGATGTCTTTTTTGTAAGAGAGAAGATTCTGGCCAAGCAGCTTACTATTATCCATGTTCCCACTCTAGATCAGTGGACTGATATTCTCACCAAGCCTCTTTCTGCATCGCAATTTGAAGTTCTTCGAGGCAAACTCAATGTGAAGAGTGTTTCTCCTAAAAACTCTTCCCCTTGAGTTTGAGGGGGGTATTAGAGTATGCTGTTAGTCAACTGTGAAAACAATTCTGTAAACTAATTGTAAGGGTTGTTAGCTTTTGCTAACAACACCTATCTTAGAGTCGGTTAGAATCAGTTAGAGTTGGTTAGGTTCTGTTAGTTAGTTACAATCTGTTACAATAACAAAACAGAGGTCTATATATACCTTTTTTATAACCTTTTGTAATCAACTTTTGATAATCAATAAAATTAGCATTTATGTTCAACAAGTTTTCTCTTCCTTCTCTCTCTCAGTTATTCAACAAGTGCAAAGGCAGTTGGTTGGCGCTTGCGTGCGACCATGGCAGTCCAATAGGACTCAGGTCCCATCTCAAACAACGCCATGTCTCTATTTTCCCAAGGCTTGTCATGAGGAGCTATTCCATGGCCATTATGAAGAACAGTGCTGAAGAGGTTGTCGAAGGAAATGGCGGCACGAACATGACTAAGATGGGGAAGATGAAGAGCAGGCATAGGAAGCGGAGCCGGCAAGGGTGCAAGGAATGGTTGCACGGGTGCAAGGAATGGAGGCACAGTTGGCATGGGAAGCAGAGCCAGTGATGGTGCGGGACTAGGTTGCATGGGTGCTGAGCATGGAGGCAGAGTCGGCATGAAAAGCAAAGGCTACGGTGGTGATTGCTCGGAGGAAGAAGATGGGAAGTGTTGAGTAGCATTGCGAAGGGCCAACCGCTGAAGAAGGTCGTCAAGTTTGGTGGGCATGGTGTCTACGACAGCGGTGAATTTGAGTTGACTGGAAGTAAGTTCTGCGATGGCCGCTTCGATGCGGTCCATAGCAAAGTCAGCCATTGATGCTCAATGAAAGCACCAAATTGTTATGAAGAGCAAGGATAACCCTAGAATTCGAGTACTAGCCGATACATTGTTGTCGTCCCGGGAAACCATGTTTGCTAGTCTGCAAAAGAAATTGATAAAAGCCCAGGATCGAATGAAGCATTTTGCGGATAAGCATCATAAAGAGGTTAGTTTTGCGGTGGGTGATAACGTGGTGGTCAAATTACGACCATACCGCCAATCCTCAGTCACCAGAACGTGGTGGTCAAATTATGACCATATCACCAATTTGCGGTGGGTGCACCCAGCAACACCCTTCCATTAGTGGTTATTGTACCTTTTTGCTTGTATTTGTCTGGTTGTGCCCTACAAGTGCCTATGTATGCAGTATGCACCATAGGAAGAAGATAAGAAGAAAATATTTAGCCTTCCCTCTCTGTGTGTATTTCTCTCTCTTCCTGCATATCTAACACCAGGCATGAGTGGTTAATACACTACAGAATGCAGTCTGTTGGATGAGGGGAATTAATGAGGGAGGATGTGTAAGATGATGATATAATAGGGACCTGCAATATATTAGCACATTAAGTCCCTAATTTGGCAATTTTTGGGTGTTTTAACTGCATAAAAGTGAACTATTTAAGTTCTTATCCTGTAAACTAACCTTTTAATATTCATACTAATCATCTATGAAAATGGCTATCCACTTATAATTTGTTTAGACCACTAACATATGGGATTAAATTGCATCTGTTAAATGTTTCATTTTTTTGTGTATAACCTGGAAAGAGGTTTGAATTCCATTCTTGACCCCAATTTCCCCTTAGAACCCACCTCTTATGTGTCTGTGTGTAATTAATATGTATATATAAAAGGTGAAATGGTACAAATAAAGGGGATATTAAGATTTTCTCCCGAACAGAGACAAAAGTAATTTAGAATAATGAAATGTGCTTACTGGTACAATAAAATTGTGCAATCCCTCTGCATATTTTACATGGAAACTGGCTTGAAAATACATTTTTTGCCAAGTTTTGTATCCAGTATATGGGTTGAGTCTTGGGTTTGAATTTGTTGACAAAAACTCAAGTCCCTCATCAGCTAGAGATAAGGCCACAATAGAATGTATAAGTGGGAGACAAATCTCACCCTATGAGCTAGCTTTTGGGGTTGAGTTAGGCCCAAACCCACACCATCTGGTTTTGAACACTCCAACAAGCAGCTGGTTTGCAAAATAAACAAGGCAATCTATGGGCTTAAACAAGCCCCTAGGGCCTGGTATGATAAACTTAAGCAGACTCTGCTCTGCTGTTTCATTTCACTCCCAACAAGTGTGATCCCTCCCTATTTGTATACTCTACGGCAGCTTCTAGGGTGTACATCTTAATTTATGTGGATGATATCATTGTCACAGGAAATGACTCTAGACTGATTAAAACACTGGTGACTCAGCTAAACAGTGTATTTTCCTTAAAAGATCTTGGAGATCTTGATTACTTTCTAGGGATTGAAGTCACTCATCATACTGATGGGTTAGTCTCTTACTCTGACTTAGTCCTAGTATCTTAGGGATCTACTACTAAGACAAAGATGGATGAAGCTAATCCTATTGCCTCTCCCATGGTTGGAGGCTGCAAACTGTCCAAGTCTGCTTCAGAAAGGTTCTCAGATCCCACACTTTACAGGTCTGTGGTTGGGGCAATGCAGTATGCCCACTATAACGAGACCAGAAACCTGTTTTTTTGTGAATAAGGTGTGCCTATTTATGTCTAACCCTTCAGAGCAGCATTGGCAAGCTGTCAAAAGAATTCGCAGATATCTGAATGGGACTATTTCTCTGGGATTGAGGTTACAGCCTTCTAAATCTGCCTGTTTTAATGTTCCAAGCATACTGTGATGCTGACTGGGCTTCAGACCAGATGACAGGAGGTCAACTTCAGGAGCAGCAATCTTTTTTGGACCTAATCTAGTGCCCTGGTGGTCTAAAAAGCCGAAAGTTGTGGCTAGGTCCAGTACATAAGCAGAGTATAGAACCTGGCTCTTGCTCCTGCTGAAGTGACTTGGATTCAGACGTTGCTGTCCGAATTGCAAATCAGACACACTACTCCAGTGGTTTTGTAATAACATGAGCACAGTGGCTCTAGCTCACAACCCAGTTCTGCACTCCATCAAATTGATATTTCAGCCCAGGACAGACCCTTGGGGGATGATGAAATGCAGATCATGAAGTCTATTCAGCAGGAATTGTGGGAGATTTCTTTTGCTCATGAATCAATCTTGAGATAAAAATCTAGAATCAAATGGCTCAGGGAAGGTGATAATAACACGGCCTTTTTTCATAAATCTATCAACTTCAGAAGACATTATAATGCAATTCAAGGTATGCTCATTGAAGGTTCATGGGTTCAGAACCCAAAACTGATTAAGGATCAAGCTGTAAGCTTCTTTTCTGCCAGATTTACAGAAGAAAACCATGACAGACCTACCTTGGATGGGGTTATGTTTAATTCCATTAATCACACTCAGAGGGAGGAGCTGATTGCCCCGTTTTCAGATCGTGATCTTAGGGAGGCTGTGTGGAGTTGTAGTGGAGATAGATGCCCTGGGCCGGATGGTTTCAATTTTAATTTCATCAAAGAGTTTTGGGAGTTTTTCAAACCAGATTTCAGGAGGTTTGTTGATGAGTTTCATGTCAATGGAAGATTTCCTAAGGGTAGTAATGCATCCTTCTTGGCTTTAATTCCTAAAATCAATCACCCACAGTCTTTTGATGATTATAGGCCCATCTCCCTCATTGGCTGTATGTATAAGATCATTGCTAAATTATTGGCTAATAGATTGAGGAAAATACTGCCTGGCCTCATTGATGAGAGACAAACAGCTTTCATAAAGGATAGGCACATCCTTCATGGAACTTTGATTCTCAATGAAGCTATAGAGGAAGCTAAAAGAAGTAAGAAACCAGCTTTGGTGTTTAAGGTGGATTTTGCAAAGGCTTATGACTCTGTTTCATGGAACTTTCTGGATTATATGATGGTCAGAATGGGATTTTGCCCAATTTGGAGGAATTGGATCAAGGCTTGCAATCAATCAGCTTCTATATCCATCCTTATAAATGGCAGTCCCTCAAATGAGTTTGCCCCCACTAGAGGTTTGAGGCAAGGGGACCCCTTAGCCCCTTTTCTTTTCAATATTGTGGCAGAAGGATTGACTGGCATGATGAGGACAGCTCTATCCAAAGGTCTGTACAGCAGCTATTTAGTAGGAAAGCAGAAGGTGCCAGTAAACATTTTGCAATATGCAGATGATACTGTATTTGTGGGAGAAGCTTCATGGGATAATGTGTTGGTCATGAAGGCAATGCTTAGAGGCTTTGAGATGGCATCTGGGTTAAAGATTAATTTTTCCAAGAGCAGTGTGGGGATTTTTGGTGCTGATTCTAATTGGGTTCTTGATGTAGCTCACTTTCTCAAGTGTAGACAGATGGAGATTCCCTTTCAGTTCTTGGGGATTCCTCTAGGGGCTAAGTCATCTAGCTGCTTGGTGTGGGAACCTTTGATTAAAAAATTTGAATCAAAGATTTCTAAGTGGAAGCAGAGAGCTTTATCAATGGCAGCGAAGGTCACACTGATAAATTCAGTGCTAACTGCTCTACCAATTTTTCTGCTGTCCTTTTTTTAGAATTCCTCAAAAGGTGGCTTATAAAGTGAGATCCTTACAAAGGAATTTTTTGTGGGGAGGTTCCCAAGATCTCACTAAAATCGCCTGGGTGAAATGGAAAGATATCTGCCTTCCAAAGGAGTTGGGGGGTCTCGGGATTAAGGATATCTCTAGTTTTAATGTTGCCTTGTTGGGAAGATGGTTATGGGCTTTAGCCTCTAATCAAGATCAGCTGTGGGCTAGAATTCTTATCTCAAAATATGGTGGCTGGGCAGATCTTAATAATGGCAGGGATAGACCTTGGCACTCTTATTGGTGGAGGGATATTCGAAAAGTAAGTAAGCACCCTGATTTTAGTCCTATCCATCATCATCTGGTCTGGAAGGTAGGGGATGGAAGCTTAGTCAACTTCTGGAAGGATAAATGGCTTGGGGCTGGTTCAAACCTTGAACAGCAGTTTAATCAGCTGTTTCTCATCAGTAAACAGCAGACCAGCTCCATTTCCAATATGGGTAACATGTCCCATGGTCATTGGTGCTGGGATTTAAAGTGGAGAAGAAACTTATTTGATCATGAACAGGGTGCAGCTGTGGCTTTTATGGAAATCATTAGTAATGTTCACATTCAGCCTCATATGAAGGACACCTTGAGCTGGACAGCTGAATCTTCGGGTTTATACTCAACTAGGTCAGCTTATAGATTGCTAATTACTGCTAACAGCAATCATCCTCAGTCCAATATTTACAAGACAATTTGGAGGCTTAACATTCCTCCAAGAGCTGTGATTTTCGCTTGGAGACTTATCAAAGATAGATTACCCACTAGACAGAATCTCCTAAGAAGAAACATCCTCATTCCGGAGCAGCACTGCCCCCTATGTGGATCTCATCAAGAGGTAGCTGGGCATATATTTTTTCACTGTAAATTGACTGATGGTCTTTGGTGGGAATCAATGAGGTGGAAGCGAGTGGTTGGACCCCTAGCAATATCTCCAATAGCTCATTACACTCAATTCTGTGATGGCTTTGGTGCTGGGAAGAATCAAAACAGATGGCACAGATGGTGGATTGCTTTAACAAGCTCAATATGGAAGAATAGAAATCTCCTCATATTCCAAGGCAAAAGTTTTGAAACATCAAAAGTCATGGAGGATGCTTTATTCCTTTTGTGGTCATGGCTGAAATCTAGGGACAGAGACTTCTGCATTTCCTTTAATTTTTGGTCGTCTAATCTTGGAGACTTCTTTGGTTAATTTAGGTTTCTTGTATTTGTGGGGGGCTTGTTGTTCTTAATTCTGTATTGGTGGGAGGTTTAGATGTTCTGCATCTATGTATTCACCAGCAGTACTTCTGGTGCTGCTGTGTCTCTTATGTTTAATATATATATATTATCTTTTGCCTTTCAAAAAAATGGAGAAGAATCTTCAAGTCATTCATGTTCCTGATGCTGACCAAATATGCTGACATCCTCACCAAATCTTTGTCTCCTTCCAACTTCACTGTTTTCTGGGACAAGCTCAAAGTTGTTGACAAAACTTTGGTCAACCCCTCATGAGCTTGCCAGGAGGGTATTAGAATAGATGAGTAGAATTACTCCCTGATCTGTTATAATAGATAACCTCAACTAACCTTAGGTTAGTTAGTTACAATCTCATGAGCTATGTTTGTTATGATAGATAACCTCAACTAACCTTAGGTTAGTTAGTTTTCACTGTGAGTTACAACAGTTTAAATACTAGAGATGGAACAGAATTCAGTTGAGTTAGTTAATATCACAAACTCCATTTTTGAAGTTTGATCTTTTCTTTATTTTCCTTTTTTGAAATCATTTTATGGTACCAGAGCCTATCCTAGGTCTATTAAACAGGCCACCCACCATGTCATCCATGCACCAAGTCCAATAATGCTGGGCGTGAAGGGGTGTGTTGGAAAAAACTCGACTCCCACATCAACTAGAGATAAAGCCACAATAGAATATATAAGTGGAAGGCAACTCTCATCCTATGAGCTAGCTTTTGGGGTTGAGTTAGGCCCAAACCCACATTCTAAGAGAATTGCACAATTATTAGAAGCCGGATATCAAATCTGTAATATTTTTAAAATGCATCAGCAAAAGGAATATGTGTAATAGTCAGAGTAATTGACTTGATTTTTTGATTTCTGTATATAGCATACCTGTTCTTATCAGCAAAATTTTAAGGAAAAAGTTTTCTTCTCTTTTCAGAGGGACCAATTCCCTTTCATAGAAAATTGGGAATGTTTCCGCAGCAGAACAACCCTGTACTATACTATTGGCATGCTGATATTCTTGGAAGATAGCCTACTGAAATTTAAATCTGCAATGGAACCTTTCTTACAGGTTGGTAGCTTTTATTTGCCACAATAAAGCATGCTAATGTTGGAAATAACAATTTGACTGACCCATAATGGCAACAATTATTCTGACTCATTAATCTTAAGAAATTGTAGTCTTTTACAGTAATTGTACCAAACATGTACTTGGAAAGTGTATTTTTGGTGGCCTTGTAAATATAAATAGCTACCGAGTGCATAGTGACTCAAGCAATTCACCAAATCTTCCTCTCTAATTTCCTTTTTGGTCAATCTCTTGACTAATCTGTTGTGATTCTGTCTGTTTTGATTTTCCATTCATTAGAAAAAATGCAATGTTGAACTTTGGAACACATTTTCTTTTGATATTTAAATCTTCTTTTCAGTTTTCTTTAAGTTGAGCCAACTGGTTAAATTAAATCTTTTGGACAGATATTCATCTGATTTCAATAATAATTTTTAATTTTCTTTTTATCTTGCACAAGACACTGTTGACATCTGTGGACAAATAAAGCTCAAAACACATCCTCTAGTGTACCCTTTTAAGCATGATTTATTTGCAATCAACTCCTAATTCAATTAAATCCTTGAAATCAATGTTGTCCAGTTTGTTCTTTTATCTATAGTTTATTAGTTTGTTGATAAGGTTATTTCTTCATGAGTCTTTTGTGACAAGGGTTCCTTGTCACACCTCCATTACAGTGTGCCTAATAAATTATGCACTGTACAACACGGTGTTGTCAATTTATTAATGATTTTTACATTCTAATTGATTCTTTTTTGTTTTTAAATTGTAAGGTTTTTGTTAGATTGGAATCAACACCTGAAGCATTGTTCCAATCAGATGCTGTAAAATATGCATTCGTTGGGTTGATGCGGGACCTTCGAGGCATAGCAATGGCTACTAATAGGTTGGCACTGATTAAAACGTCAGAAACTTTGTTTTGTTTACAAAGGCCCTGTTATGATGTTAACAATGTTCATTTATTTTGATTATTCTTAATTGCTTGTTAACAGCCGTAGAACGTATGGGTTCCTTTTTGATTGGCTTTATCCTGCACACATGCCCCTTCTTTTGAAAGGAATTACACATTATGCTGATATTCCAGAGGTTTGCTTAATCCTTTCATTTTCAAGCAAATTATAGGGTGATCAGAAAATTGCCATACAATTGAAGGAATAATTTTATTTTCTTAATTTTACTGTAATTTTCATATTTTTGCATCATTTAATTGTGCTGCTATTTGACTAGCTATACTCTAATCTTTAAGTGAATACAAGAAAGAAGTAGTAGAGACGAGGATGTTAAGATCAATGTTGTCAAACTTGTAACTTGGAAGAGGAATGGAAAGGGGGATAAAAGATCGTAACACAACTCATAAGATATATATATATATATATATATATATAACAACACTGATCAGGCCCAAACACAAACAAAGGATAATAGGCCCGGTGGAAGATAACGTGGGAGACCAACATGGGAAAGCTATTTTAACCATATTCCTGATTTAACTACAAATTGTGATTATATTATATTTTAAATCAACAGTCAAGATTTTTTGTCTTTCTATTTTTTTATTTTCTCTTTATTTAACTCTTTTTCCAGATTTAATCTTTTCTTTTTCTTCCCTTGTCTCTCTCCTCCCGCTGTCCTTTTCCCTTTATCGTTCTTCATCTTGCACCTACCACCATGCACTGCCTTCGGAGTTACAGAGAACTCATTCATCAGCTATGCAGGCATCCGGCGATGGCGATTGTGGCATAGGGGACACGGATACAAATGTCCGACGACGGTGATGGGTACGTCTATTGACGACAAAGAAAGTGTTGAGAACACACCGCAGAGAGGAAGATGTTGGATCGAGTGGCCTCGAAATAATTAAGAAGGGGGGGTTGAATTAATTATTAATGTGCCTTGACTAATTAAAAATTATTTTTCTTAATATTACTAGATTCAATTAGGCTTTACTACTAAGTTATGAGAAAGTAAAGAACAAAAACAATAACTTAGACAAAAGTAAAGTGGAAATAAAAGTACACAGCGGAAAAGTAAAGAGTGTAGGGAAGAAGAAGAAACACAAGATTTATACTAGTTCGGCAACAATCCGTGCCTACATCCAGTCCTCAAGCAACCACCGGTTCTTGAGATTTTCAATAACCTTGTAAAATCCATTACAAGCAAAGATCCACAAGGGATATACCCTCCCTTGTTCTCTTTGAACAACCAAGTAGATGTATCCTCCACTTGAACTGATCCACAAGAGATGTATCCTCTCTTGTTTTCAGTATTACAACCCAAGTAGACGTACACTCTACTTGTACCACAAAGGATGTATCCTCCAATGTGTTAAGACACAGAATTCTTAGGCGGTTAGTCCCTTGAATCTTTGTAAGGGGAAACAAAAGATATCTCAGGTGGTTAGTCCTTTGAAATCTTTTGTTTAAAGGAAAGAGGAAGAATCAAAAGAATTCTCAGGCGGTTAGTATTTTGAATCTTTTGGCAAGAGGGAGAAGGAAAAAAGAAGAATAACACAAGTTTTTGGACAATGAACTTTTCTTAAATAAAGAAAGTTTTGAACAAAAACTCTTAGAAGAATGCTTTGAATGGATGAAAGAAATCTGAAAGTTCTCACTTTAAAATTCGTGCCATGGTCACATATTTATAGCTATTTGATGACTCTTGAAAAAACAAGTTAAAAGTTGTGACTCTTTTGAAAACTAGTCACTTTAAAAGTTGTGACTCCTTTGAAAACTAGTCACTTAAAGGTTGTGATTTTTGAAAAAATCTTCAGAAACAAGTCACTTTAAGAATTGTGACTTTTGGTAATTTATTTTTCAAAATAAGTCACTGGTAATCGATTATCATCATAGTGTAATCGATTACACATTAACAGATGTGACTCTTCATGTTTAAATTTGAAAATCAAAACGTTTAGAAATACTGGTAATTGATTATAAGTATTGTGTAATCGATTACACAAGTTTGAAATGATTTGAAAATGTTTTATCACAAGTTGTGACTCTTGAAATTTGAAATCTAACGTTTTAAAACATTGGTAATCGATTACATGATTATGGTAATCGATTATAGCTTTGTAAATCAGTTTGAAAAGAATGTTGGCTACTGGTAATCGATTACTGCCTTCTGAAAATCTATTATCAGAGAGTAAAACTCTTGGTAAAAGATTTTTCTTTGAAAAATTCTCTTGAACAAAATTGTGTTATTCAAAATATTTTGAAAAACTCTTTTAATACTTATCTTAATTGAGTTTTTTCTTGATTCTTTACTTGAATCTTGAATCTTTATTGAACAACTCTTTGATTCTTGAAACTTGTTTGACTCTTGATTCTTGACTTGAGTCTTTGGCATCATCAAAATAATCTTGAAAAGCATTGCTTCCACAAAAGAGAATGTCTTTGTTCATCCTAGCAAAAAAAGATTGAGGCGGAGCGATGATCCTCATTTTTCTGCTAAAACTCGCAAGTTGCAATCCGCAAGTATTCCGCACTGGTAGTGATATTTTGTGTGAGTTAGCACGCAGACCTCCCAAAACTCTTATGATCGCGAGTATACTCACAATTTTGACAACACTGGTTAAGATGGATGTGTGGCTACTCAAGGAAAGACATGATATAAAATGGTTATATATGAGGACATATTGGTGTGACATGAATTGAGCAAAAGATGATGGAGAATTGGTTATGCTGGTTTGATCACATGCAAAGGTTATTGGAGGCATTGGTGAGACTTAAGAGTATATCAAATGAGCTTTTGTCCGGTCAAAGATATGATTTGATATGTTTTAATTACAGAAGTTTATTATGGGACTATTTCCCTTTTTACTCATTTAGTTTCCATATTTTGTAAATCTCCTTCATCGTAAATAAGAGTATTTTGTGTGGTTTGATAAGACAACACACAATAGTAAATAATTTTTACATGTTATTAGATCAAGGTTGAGGGAATAATGAAAAATGTGCTCTTGAGAGGGCCATACTTCCCGGTGTACCTATCTCTACTTTTCCTCCTACTTCCGACAACCTATTTCCACATTCTAGTGGACCTTTCTACTTGCCGCAACTTTTCCAATGATCTTTCACTTGTTTCCGCTTTCTGCCGCTCCGCTCCTTTCACGTGAACAGTAATGCATACGCTGCGAGCACTCTTACACTGTCATCTCGCCGGTGTGACCCTTGGATCAAAAGCGCCTCTCTCTGGTGAACCCAATGTAGTCAACCACGACCCCTTCCACCACCGCATGCATTGCCATACTCAGTGCATGAAGTCATGTGTCTGCATGTGTCTGCACCGTTGCTGTTTTCTACATGACGCATCCTCTAGCAGCTTCCCCGCCGTGCTTCTTCTTCGGTGAAGCTATTATGGCTTTGTTTGGCTCGGTTTGCATATGTTTGGCTGATCCCCAGGCCGTGTTTTGCTTCTATTACCACTTACAAATATACCTCATGTTTGCCCATGAGTACTCTGATCTCCAGTGTGACCACACCACCGTCTTCATTTCTTTTCATCAACCTGTTTAAGCTTTTCCAAATACCGTCACGATGACCATGTGCGCAACCAACTCAACACACCGCCGCAGCAACCCCACACAGGGCCCTTTTCCTCAAGAGAAGTTCACACACACGACACGTCACACTAGAACCTCCTCCTTCTGCCTTAGGGCGTGCTTTATTCATGGGTGAACAATACCCATTGCCACTATGGGCCTTCATTGGCTGCTGCCGAGTTTTATTTGGCACCATCTTGGTGATCTTTGTTTTTTAATAAGTAAACAATCTTGGTGATCTTTCTATGCACTATACCGGTATAACATTGTTGAGGTCAGCTGCTGCTATGTGTCACTATCCAGGATTTGTAACATTGGCGAAGGGCTAAATGGTGACCATTGATCCTTATATCTGACTCTACATACAAGGCTTGGTTATGGTTTTAGTTTTATTTGTCACCAACTCCTGAATGCAGGAGGAAATTTCTTCACTAATAAAAAAAAAAAAGTGTCTGGAAAATATGACATTCCTGAAACGATTGGAAGTAGGTGGGACTTGGGAGTCATGGGACTACTGCTCATGCTAAAAGAACTAACCAAGCCTCTTTGATGTGTTAACTTTTTCAAGAGAGCGTCCTGGTTCAAGTTAAAACTGTTACATAGATCCAACTACCTGGTCTTGAAGGGAATAAGTCACTCAACTTTTGTAACAATAACTTTCTTGATGTTTCTCATTCCCTCTTAATAAAAAAAATGCTTGGCTAATTATACCACTTTGAAAAGAAGGTATTATATAATTCATGCCTATAGGGCTTATCCTGTACATCTTCCATTTCAATGTTACATTTTCAGTTTCCGTACCCTTGAATACACAATTAAATGCTGAAACAGCCATGCTAATATTCACTTCCAGTATTTAATAGAGATAGTTATCATTGTCACACTGGAGGGATGTTTAATTTCAATAACATGATGCAGGTAACAACTCCTTTACTGAAATTCATGGCTGAACTGGTGCTGAACAAATCCCAGCGCTTGAATTTTGATTCTTCTTCTCCTAATGGGATACTACTTTTCCGAGAAGTTAGTAAATTGATTGTTGCTTATGGATCAAGAATTTTGCCTCTTCCTAATAAAGCAGACTTGTACACATCCAAATACAAGGGAATATCAATTTGTTTGATAATTCTTACAAGAGGTACACGCCTATATTATGACACATTACTATAGCTCTCAGTCTATCTTACAAGAGGTATGCCTATATAAGATGTAGTTGAAGGGACTGCTCTATTAGGAGCATGAAGTCATTTAGATTTGGGTCTAGGTAACACTGTCAGTAGATCTAAACAACAAATGGTAAATACAACTTTAGTTCCACCACCTTTCAACTTGCTTTTTACTTTCCTATTATCTTTTTCTCTCCTTTTAGTAATTTTTGTCATAATTTATGTGGAATTTTATTTCAGCAGTATGGAATTTATTTATAGGTATGTCAGAATTGTAAAAGGTAATAGAAGTGAAAGGATAAATTCTCAGTATATTTTTATTTCTGAGAATGTGTTTTTGGGTCTAATACAACCCCAAAAGCTAGCTCAAAGGGTGAGGATTGTCCCCCACTTATATATGCTATCTTGACCTTATCTCTAGTCAATGTGGGACTTGGATGTTTCCCAATGTTATTTATTGTAAAGGTTGGTTTTGCAATAATTGATTACTTCATTAACACTTACAGTTATTTATAATGTTATGTATTATCTGTTTATCCCTTTTGTGATCTCTGAAGCAAAAAAGAATTGAGTAAGCATTTTATGTAATAGTATCATATATATTTACATTGCCCGTGGATTTATTGTGGTTATTTTTCCTTTTTGTGGCAGCACTATCCGGGAACTTTGTCAACTTTGGCATTTTTGAACTTTATGGTGATAGAGCACTTGTTGACGCTCTTGATATCACTGTAAAGATCATATTATCAATTCCTTTGGCTGATATTTTTGCATTTCGGAAGGTATTACTCTATGCTATGTTCTCTAATGTGTTGGTTAACAATGGATGTTTTTTGATAAACTGAGTGAGAGTGAGAGAGAAAATGAAAAAACTCAATGAGTTAGATACAACAAAGGTATTTAAAGAGTTCTGACTTGAGAAACTAATCACAACTAACTCTAACTACCTCTAACTAACTTCTAACAAAATGTAAATTAACTCTAACCAACTTCTAACAGAATGTAACTACTTGGGTGCAGTTTAGTGAAAACTAACAGCCCTTACAACATATACACTGCTGTCTAATATGAAACAAAACTGTTTAGGCAGTTATGTACTTACATACTCCAATAGATGTGCTTTCCTCTGTTTTGCCCAAGTTGTGTTGTAAATTGTAATATATCTATTATGATATTTCAGTTTGTCTACTTAATTGTTTAATTGGTAACTATTTTTGTAATGATTATGCAATCAAGTTTGAATTACCATTTGGTTACTTGTTTTCTTAAACTGATATCTAGTCATTTGCATACAAGTGTTTGATCCTTTTTTGATTTGTTTTGTTTGTGCCTTTTTCCTTGTTAACATAAGTTGGGACAGACCTGATGTTTACAATTTTGTTTCTGAAATATAGCTAAAAGAACTGAAATTTAATGGGGGCTTAGTTTGATTAAAAAAGGAAACAATGATTGTTAGGGTTCTCACTGATGTGTACTGTTCACAAAGTTTTTTTTTCTTCTGATCTGTTTTCCAGGTCGCAGCAGCTTACTTTGCATTCTTGGAGTCTCTCTTCAGTTGTCATTTGTCATTTGTCTTGAGTTTGGATAAAACTACATTTATGCTTGTTGTTGGATCTCTCGAATCTGGCCTTAAAGATAGCGAGAAAATATCATCACAGGTTTGTAATAGCTTGGCACATTTTTTAGTTATGATAATTCAATTTGGTATTAAATACAAATTTTTATTCATAAGCTAAATATCAACTTTTATATGCTCATGAATTGACAATGAAGTGAAATTTCTTTTAAGATGGTATCTGTGTAGTTGCTTACTCTAACTGCCTTTCGTGTATGTAGTGTGCCTCTGCTATTGACAACTTGGCTACATTTTATTTCACCCATGTTACTGTTGGAGAGTCAGTTACCTCACCTGCTGCTCTTAATTTAGCTGGACTCCTTTCTGATTGTGCTGAGCTTTTCTCTAGAGTAAGTTTGTAATTAGCTTACCATAAGGCTTAATTTTCATCTCGTTAGGTTTGAAACAATGTGGCTTACACTATTTCTTTGTCTGATATAATCATGTCTTAATCTTTTAATTGTCTTAAAAAAATTTCTTAGATATTGAGAACCCTATTTGAAGTTGTTATATTTGAGAACCGTGGCAATCATTGGACTCTTAGCCGAGCCATTTTGAGCATGATACTAATCAGTGAAGAGGTGATTACTTGACTATCCCATTGTTATTATGATTCACTTTAATGTTCCGTGTTCATACTGTTTAAGAAGCTATACACTTGAGTGCTTGTTCATGCTAATCTGGACACTCGAATTTGAATATCCATATAAATTCATAATAGGAGTATTTTAGCAGTTTTCAAATAAGGTTTTTGATGGTGTTGGAAGAATTACCACTAGGAAGCTTAAGCTTAATGATCAAAAGATTTTACACTATTGGATTGGACTTCACATCAATGATACTTCCTTTGTTTGTATAAAAATTGAATAGAAATATTGTTAGATAAGAAGGGAAAAATAGAAAAGCAGGTGTGTGGGCTACACAAGTAATCTGAAGGGGAAAAGGAGAGCAAAACTTCCCATACAAAACTACAAAACAAACACCTATAAATGGATAGGCCATAAAGGGAACCACCACAAATGTCACAAAACCTTCATAGGATACTTTCTCCCCACTAAACACCTGCAGCATTAGTGATACCCTAATACAAAATTGGGTAATGCAAAATTAGTTATTGTGTTTATCTAAGTTCAATGTATCTTTGTAAATAGTTCTCTTGAAAATAGTAGACTAGTGGTTATTTATTATCTTCGTAATCAATTTTATTATAAATAGATCACCCTGCTGAGTGGTAAACTCAAGCAAATTCAGAAAATAAAACCTTTTTTTTTCTCTTATCACAGTATAGGAGCATTCTTGCTTTTCCTTCCACCATATCTAAGTCTTGTAATTTCTTCAAAATAAAAAAGCATATTGACTTGCTAATTTTTGGTACAGATGTTCACAAATGTCAAGGCTCAAATTTTGGTTTCGTATGTAAGTCCAACGCTGTCTACGAACTTTATTGTTGTCAGCATATCTTGTTATTTAATTTAGCAGTATATTGGGCTTCCCTCTATGGGTATTCTCTATTTGTTCACCCTTGAGCAGAGAATTTTTGGTCTGCCAAGGTCAAGGCTATTTTCAACCAACTTCAGCAAAGGCCATTTTGGTTGACCTCACCCTTGAAATTATGCTTGTTTCCCTATCTAGAATACTGTGCATTTTAAATATTTGGTTCCATCTTTCTCACCTTAATATTTGTTAACGTCACCCTTAAGAAATATGAAGTTGAAGATTTCAAAACAAAAGCAAACAAATGCTCAAGAGTTTACTAAAGTTAGGCTGTTAACCAATCTTGTATTGTCTACACTGGTAGCATTTTTTGATATTTTTACTCGCAATAACAAGAATTTCAATTTTTAAAATCTGAATTTTCCTTGAATTATTTTGCAGCCACCAGACCTACACCAGCGGTTTTCTTTGTGCTTTACCAAGCTTATGACAGATGTGATGCTCAGCTTGGATTTAAAGAACAGGGAAAAATTCTCTCAGAATCTGATCAGATTCAAGTCTGAGTTTTGTGCCAAATAACTGGCAGAATGGTTTTAGCCAGCCCAGAAACAATATCATATCTGCTGCTTTTCTCTTTATAATATTTAGGTTCTTGTACATTGTTTACCATGATTCGTTTTGTTCTTTTGGGAAGGGGATTGGATTTTTTTCTTTTATCAGTGGTGGGGATTTTTTTTATGAAAGGTCTGCTGGCATTTATTGGCATACCTAACTAGAAAAAAGCAGGGAGAGAATATAGCAATTCCTATTTGAACAGGTATTTTTAGATGAATGAGGCTCAGATGCCCTGGATGAAACCATTAATCTTTCCCCATTTAAACTAGCTGAAAAATTGTTAAATTGGAAGGGGATTTGTAAATTGTAGCTACTCTATTCAGATTCCCAGAGCTTACAATATATGATATTATCTGTTAACACTTTATTATTGTCTTTGCAGTGTTATTACCTCTGGTTATTGGTGTTTGTCGTTTTTTCCTTCCCAACCTATTGATATTATACAAAATCAATGTATCATTAATATTTTCTTCACCTATACCATATTTAATAATTGCTCAAATATTTTGTTGCAAATAATGAAAGTTATATTAGAATATTTTAGTATAAATAAAATATTTTATGGACTAAATTTTTTTTAATGTGTTTTAACTTTAAACATCCATGAATACGAGAGACAGTTCATTTTAGTCTCCTAATTTAATTATCTGACTAAATAAATTATAAAATTTGAAAATTACTTTTGAAAGTTATTTATTATGTTCTAAAATAATTTAAGATACAAATAAATATTTTTTTTTTGCAAGACAAAAGAGAATTATATTATAGATATAGAGATAATAAGGTCTGTACAAGATGTACAAACTATGCAAAAGTAAGGAACCAAAAAGCCAAAAAGTTCCTAGTATACCCCATCCACAAAATAATATACTCCCTTGTAAGCTATATGTATTAGCTCCCTCTTTGTGTTATTAGCATAACATTTTAATCAATTGAGTTAATAAGTCAATTATGTTAAAAAATATTAATGTTATATATAACATTAAAATTTTTAATGTATATTTAATACGCATAAGTTTACATAATAAATTTTGTAACAATTAATTTTAATTTAATAATGTATTTCTTACATATATAAGTTTTAAATAAAAATCATAAGTTTAATAAAAATTTATATGTAAAAAGAAATATTATTAGATTAATATTAATTGTTAGAAAATTTATTATGTAAATTTATTCACTAGTCATCTCCATGATAAGGATTGTATATGCCCCCAATAGACCATGTGTTTCTGTCGTGTTACATTGTTGAAGATAATTCTATGGGTTATTTTTCCTGTACCATTCAAATTTCTTCTACACTCAACATATTTTTTAAAATTTCAACTTTAATCATTTTTACGTCTTCCTTCCTTCTTTCTTTTCTTCTTACACCTTTCACTTGCGTCTTTTTGTTGGTTGAACTCCTCCTTCTGTGTTGTGGTTGGTTTCGTCGAGGTGCATTGTCGTGGTGGTTGGTTACCTGCTGCATTGAGTTCGTGATTTTTGTCGTGGTGGGTGTTGCGATGCAACAGTAGAGGAGGTTTTTTTTACATCTGCACACTGCAAACGATATGTGACATATAATCCATATGGTTTATACAAATTGGCAATCCGTATAAGTTAAAAAAATTATAAAAATTTATTTTTAATGTATTTTTTATAAATTTAGTTATATTTTTTAATATATTTGTATAACTATTATTACATTAAATAGTTTATTCAAGTGTATAAAATATGAAAATTTAGATGTAAATTATTATATATATGCTTGTCAATTTGAATGTAATATATTAGTATATGTATAAAAAATAATAAAATTGTGTCATACTATATGTTAAACACATATTTTTTGATATATCTACATAAATGTTTTTGTCTTGTGTAGAAGATTTTAAAATAAATTTCAATGTTGAAGTTTTTTTTAAAATAAATAATTTATTTATAAATAATTAGAATTAATTAAAAGTGATAACAATTCATATATTTTATTAAGAGATAAATTATTATAATATGTATATAGAGGTATGAATTATTATGTAAATTCGGATTAATGAAGATCAAGCACGAATTGATGAAAAATGGATGAGAGAATTTCAGAGGGTGAAACTGAAAGAAGAAAATGGTGTAAGCGTGAATGGTGTGAGAGGAGAGACGGATTGGGAATCCGTGTTTCACATTTTAAATGATGGACAAATTTGATTTTTCACAGGGTGTACAAAAAATTGGTGCAATGGGATTTTCTTCCTGCACCCAACACCATTTCTTCTACACCCAACATACATAGTGAAAAACCAATTTTACCCCCCCCCCCCCTTCATTGACGCTTAAAATGTGAAATACAAATTGGAAATTCGTTCGTATCACCATTCATTCACAATCACTTCATTTCTCCTCTCAAATTCTCTCATCTTCATCTCTTCAATTCGTGGCTGATATTGATCAAACTATGGTTCATCTTCATCTCTTCAATATGTGGCTTATATCGATCAAACCGTGGTTCATCTTCATCAACTATGTGTGCTCGTCGTTGGTGTCTGTCATCGTTCCATTATCGCCATCGTGAGCTACCATGATTTCTGCTGTCATCTGTGTTTTTTTCCTGTGTATTGACGTATACAAGTTCTCAATCCATAAATTTTTTATTTAAAATTTAATGTTTAAAATATGTTGTTATTTAATTATTTTATAAATAACTATTGTTGTTAATATTATAAATTATTTTTCTTTTTTTTAATTTAATAAATAAATAATTTATTTAATAAACTTATTTATTTAAAAATGAATGTATAAATTGTTTTGATATTTAATTGTTTTATAAATAAATATTTTAATACTTTTATATATTTAAAATAGTTATCTTTAAAATAGTTAATTAAAAAATTTTGAAAATTTTTAAAATGTATATATTTTAACATTTAGTTAAACAAAAATAGGTAATATTGTATAAGTATTTTTTTTATAAATATAATTGTATAAATATTAAATATTTAATAGCATTAAAGATTTATATAAATATTGTTTTGAAGTTAAAAATATATATAATTAATATCCTTATTCATTTGTAAATATTTAAAATTATTAAAATAGTTATTTATAAAATAATAAAATAGTAATTTATTCAAAATAAAAAAATTGTACTTTGATTTTGATCATATATTTTAGTTTGCTAGAATTAGTGATTTCAAGTATAAAAATTTTTAAAAAAATGAATTTCTACATTGATTTGTGAATATATAAAAGTATTAAATAATTATTTATAAAATAATTAAATATTTATTTATGAATAATTAATTTGTGATTTAAAAAATATTTAAAATAAAAGTATAGTTTTGATTTTGATGATGTATTTTAGCTTGCTAGATTAACCATTTAATGTTAATTTAATTTTTTTTATTACATTTGTTAAAATATGCTACATTTAATACTACAGTAGGGTTTAAGATTTTTTAGTTAATTTGTTAGTTAGTTTTTGAATAATAGAATGAAAAAATATTTGTTTTGAAATATGAAAGTCAACTATTATTTGAACGATGACATTACCTGATATTAATGTGCAAATTTGTAGATTATGGTTAGAATCAGAGGATTACATCGAGCTTTAGGTAGAGTTTTAGGAAGAGTCTTAGGTAGACATATTGCTAGTGATGAGGAAGAAGCCCCTCGACGTCGAAGGCCAATAGCATTTGCACATAGTCAACAACCAGTTATCGCTGTTGCTGAAGATGTTGACCATGTGGATCATGTTGCTAATGGGGTTCATGAGCAACCTCAAGAGCCAGTTACGAATCATGTAGATGCTAATACAGAGGGTTCTCCAGGTGAGGCCCATGATACATCAGTGTAGGCGTCATATGCTGATCATGTGGTAATAAGAGTTTGGGCAGGAAAGGTAGTTATTTGTTTAATTATATCATATTTGAATAAATATTTTTCATTTTATTTGAAGTAATTAGTTTTAATTATTTGTAGAAACGTACTGAGTTGAAGTTAGTCTCTCATGGGAGGAATGTAGAGAAATTTGGAAGGCTTGCACCTGAGATTGAAGGCATAGTTGCTGCTACAAGATTAATTTCTATGATTACATGTTCGTTGGAGATAGGTGACAATTGACTTTTATCTGCTTTTGCAGAGAGGTGACACAAGGTAACTAGTAATTTTCATCTATCGATAAGAGAACTGAGTATAACCCTCGATGATGTGGCATCCTTATTACATCTGCCTATTAGAGGTGTCTTCCATACCTTCGATGTTATTGATGTAGACGAAGTCGTGGATTTGTTAGTTCAGTTTCTTGAAGTTAGTACACAATAAGCAAAAGATGAGACTGAGCAATGCAGAGGGGCATATGTTTGCCTAGCTTGGCTACGAGACATTTATCATAGCAAATGTGACGCAAGACAGTAGACCCTAGTAGTTCGAGCATATTTATTGCATCTAGTAGGTTGCATACTCTTTGCTAACAAGAGTGTCACACACATTAGTGTGATATTCTTAGACGCATTTCATGACCTCAGTCAATCTGGAGGTTATTCGTGGGGAACGACTGCACTAGTCCATATGTATGACAATCTAAATGTTGCGTCCAAGTTTTGTTGATGCTTATGATAAGTTACAAGAGCATGTAGAAAAAACATTTGAATCCTATAAAAGCTAGGAAAGCAATAGAGGAAGAAGAAAGAAGGATAAAGGAAGAAGAGGAACAAAATTATTTAGATGGAACATTTGAGAATTGACAAAGCTCTCTATATCAAAGTTGGTTGGCTTTGTATAAAATAAGATAGTAGTGATTTTTAACCGTGATTTTTTTAAATTAATTATTTTAAAATTTAAAATATTAACAAAGTTAAAACATTTTAGATGAAAAATTGAAAAAAATTATTAAAATACATTTTACAAACATAAAAAATTAAAATAAATTTTTTTAAACTTAATGTATTAAAACAAAATTAATAGTGACATTTAAGTCCTTTTTAAATTATTTTTTTAAAATTATTTTTAAGTACCGTTCACTGGTTCTTCTGTGAACCACCTATTGTAGTGATTCATGATAGAATTCGCCTTGATTTAGATTTCATCCTTCAAATTCTGAAACAACTTTTATATAAGCAAATGGGTATCCATAATTTTTGTTTTGTTTTGTTATTTGTCTTGCGGTTGGACAAAAGATATTATCTATTCTAGATTCCAAGAGTTCTAACCTCAACAGCAACGAACATGATCGAAAACTCGTACACTTCAAGCTTTGGGTGCATCAATTTTTTTTCCCCCGCCAAGAACGTTCCATCTTCCATGCTCTAGTTCTTTTAATCGTTCCAAAGGACGAACATAAGGGCATTTTGTCTTGGTTTATCATTTAGCAAGCATGTGCACAACATATGACACATTGGGGTTAATGGAAAGATATTTGTTACGAGACAAGGGGTCTCTCTGTAACGAAATTCAAACAGTAAGGGGGTTTGTGTTGGGTTAAAAAAGGTTTAATTATATAATTGGTTCCTTAATTATAAATTATAATTAAAAGTTTAATTGAGTCTTTCCATTATTAAAATATTCAATAAGGTGCTAAATAGGGGAGGGGACTAGTGTAATTTCTAAAGAAAATCATTATAACTAACATTCAAACAAAATGAAACATAACATCTATAATAAAGAACATAAAAGTGAATTAAATAAACAGAATAATAAAAATAGTGATATACTTAAGTATCAAGAAAATGAAACTATTAAATTCAAACAATAGGAGCAACAAAATACTAAAACATAAGTTAATAAAATACTATTCAAGAACACCAGTAGCAGCACCACAAATTAAGTACTTCAATAAGCTCCATAAAGAAACATCTTCACCTAGATATAAGATTAAAAAAAAAACTAAGAATTATATAAATAAATGTATATTGATATTAAGGAAAATAATAAGGTTTTTATAATTAACCTTGTTGTCATCAACATTTGAATGGTAGTGAAAGCATGGATACATAAGATAATCCTTATAAGAAGGATAATCAATTTCAATGCCAAATTGGTCCAAAATGGAAATATCTCAATCAAAACCCCTATGAATAAACAAAAGATTACTCATTCACTCAATTGATAGAATCTATAAATCCGGCGAAGACCAAGAGTTAAGAAGAATTTGTCATGGATGAATTCAAGTTCAACTTCATGAAAGTTGGATTCACGATCTTCAAATCCAGTTGTTTTAAATCGTAGCAAATCCTTCAGTTCATCACCATCAGAAAAATGGAAATGGAATAATTTCCTAATTCCTTAAAAAATAAGAAAAAAATCAGTAAAATTTGAAAGATATATAATTTACTAAAGAATAAGAAAAGAATCCAAATTGACCTATGGTTTACCTTGTTGAGATATTAACTTTAAATGTATGTGGTCCGAGAGAAATAGCATTAACAATGTTATACTAAAGATCAATCAAAATAAAAGCAAAAATTAAAGATCAAAATAATATAATTCAATGATGAAATAAAAATTTTCAACACTTATTAATTTTAAGTCTAACTCTATACACTATCATAAATTTTCTTATAAACTAAAAATATGAAAATATATTAAGTAAAAATTATGAGCATATTGAATGAAACCAAAAAAAATAAAAACTTTGAATCCGTGATTGTAATTTCTCCCAAAAACACAGTATATTTTTAATCATTATATTGTTACAACATAATCTAATACTAATCTGCATGCAGAACTCTAAAAAGTAAACCTACATCTAAAGATAATATAATTAATTACAATAATATAATCACAAATAATAGTTTTAGTTAAGTGATATCTGTTAATATTAAAGACATATTACCAAAATATATGAAAAAAATAGCATGACAAATGCTTTTTCACCTTGAATCAATACAAAATAAAGGTTATGAAAAAAATAAATATCAACAATTAAATAAACAACACATTCATTTTCCTTATATAAAAACATTTAATATAACAAATGATAAAATACCTTGGAAAAAAAAATATTTCTTCATCAATTTCATTTTGAATGTCTGGCTGGGGAGGAAGATTGGAGTGCTCTGAGCCGTATGGACTTCTTGTACATATCAATAAAATGCAAGTTAAAGTTATACAATAATTATCAAACACAATAATAATAAATAAAAAAAAAGATAAATAGTTGGAAACAGTACCTGATATTGAACATGCATGTACTCTTATGGCTTCAAATTCTCTTCACTATTAAATGAAGGTGACATCATCAATTTGAATAGGCTCTTGAGTGCTTCCACACCATGTTTGTCGTTGACGGAAGAAGCAAGTTGCGCAAGATTACAACTTCTGCGAACATTTCCGATGGAAAGTGTAGTAGAACGGTAACGGGAACCCTTGCGTCTTCCCATCTTAAACTTGAAGCAGGAAAATGAAAAGGGAAAACAAAAAAGAATCATTTTCCCCACTTATATGGTGTTCAACTTTTTCACTTCTATCCGATGTGGGACTTCACCTCACATTTGTAACCCAATTTGTAACCACTACTAGAAAAATGACATTTTATGACACAGAGACTACGACGGTTATTGGGGAATCGCCTTAAAAAGATGTGCGGTGGCTTTTTTGTAATTATCTGAATAATAATAGGATTTTACGATATTAAATCTAAGACGGTTATTAAAACCGCCTTAGAATGTGCTTTTACAATTAAATTTATTAACACATTGCGCGCTTCCTCCTCTTTCCCCTTTCGCGCTGAAGTCTCTCTAACCCTCTCTTGTTGTCCTGTTGCTTACCTTTCGAAACTCTAAGTTGTCTTGTTGCTTACCCTAATCTTCTAAGCTGTCAGCAAAGTGAGGCGCCCTTTCGAAGAACCTCCCCCGCCGCCGCTGAACACTTTCTTTCAGCTGCAAAGTGAACCTTTTAAAGGTTCAAAGAACCTCCCCCGCCGCCGCCGTGGAACCGTAGCCTCAGCTCCGTCGCCGCCTTTCGCCGGAGTATCACCCCAACGTCGTCGTCACTGGTGAGTTGTTCTTTCTCCTTACCACTTGCCCCTAAATGTTCTTCTTTCTCAGAAATTAGGGAACATTTTGCACAGAAGCCTCACCATAACCTGCATTTCTGAATAGTGCTTGCTTTATCTCTTCCTGGCTCATACAATTTCTCTGCTCTGCATTTTTTTATTTTGATTAACGTAGGAGCATCATTTGGATCTGGTTTCTTTCTGGGTTTTGAAATGACAAGCATTGGCCTCAGTTCTAGCAATGCATGTTTGGCTTTAACCTCCGCATATTCCCCCTCTTTAGAACCGTAATTTGTTCTTAATAAATTCACACGTCCTCGGCTTTTATACTGATAAGTGATAACACGGGTTTACTGGTGGAAAATTGAAACAAACAGTTAAGTTAAGTGATTACTTCTCAGTGATATGCATGAATGCTCTGAATTTTTCCCTTATGGCCATAGAATATAGATGGGTGTCCAATTAGTCACAATGCCCTCCCTAGTTTGTTAGTTTCGAAATTTCAAGTCATTTGTGGACCCTCAATAGGACCAGTACTTTAGAAATTTTCGTGTTTAGATAATTTTTAAGCACAAGGAATTCTCCTGTTGGATTTTCTGTTTAATTTCATGCTTGATAAATTATTGTAAAGGACTATCAATATTTGACGCTCCTCTCTTGGTTATTCTAGTGTGTCATTGCCATTCTCATTAATTTTTTGATGTTGAGAGAGAAATTTGGATCCTCTATAATGACAGCTACCCAGTTCCTTTGTTAAACTTTTCATAAGTACTAGCAACAATACTTTTATTATTTACTTGGGAAGGAGTACGGGTATAGATGTTATCAAATCACTTTCATAAATCAACCAGTTCCAGAGCTTTTATATGCTGTTCCTTATTCCTAAGTTGTATTTTTCTACTTAGTGTATAGCATATTTTGATGCTACAAAGTTTGTTGCCCTATTTGAAACTATCTTCAGTTGTCCATGGTATGCAGACCACTAATTGGCAATTGCATTGCAAATTGACAAAACAATTTGAGAGAGAGAAATTTGCATCCTCTGTGATGGCAGCAATCCATTTCATTTGTTAAACTGCTCATAACTTGTAAATGACAATACATTTGTTATTTACAAGGGAAAGATTATGGAATAGACATTATCAAATTAGTTTCACAAATGTTCCAGAGATTTTATATGCTGTTTCTTATTCCTAAGGTGTGTATTTTTTTACTTAGTATATTGCATACTTTGATGTCACAAAAATTTGTTGCCCTATATAAAATTATCTTCAATTGTCCACAGACCACTAATTCCATTGCATATTGACAAAAGAGCATATGCTTCTAAGTTAAGCAGAACCCAATTTTGATGGATAATGCATTTATCTTCTGATAGATATGACACAGACAGTTCATTCCATTGCATGTCTTGAAAGTTCAAAAATATCTAGAGCCATATGAATTTTTTTTCTTCTGAGAAATCTGAGCAGTTAATTGAAATTTCAGCTTCCTTTTTTTTGTTTCCTTTAAAATTATATGAGAAAATTTGAAAGGGAATAACTTATAATGGAGGCAAAATTATTTTTCATGTGTCAGACTTTATGACTTCCTAGCAAACAAGAACAATAACAATAACAATAACCTTATCCCATCAAGTGAGGTTGATTATATGGATCACACGACAGCCACTGAACTTGGTCAAAAACCAAATTCTCAGGAATATTATTCATGTACAAAGAAGGCCACTGGAAGCACCAGTCATGAAAGTAGATTGCATGGTTTTTAGTCTTCTGAAAAAGAGGGGAAAGAGAGCAAGGACATTGGAGGAAGTTGTTAATATAGATTTCATGGTAAATGATATCTTTGAAGATTTGGTCTTTAATCAAGTTGAATGGTTTTGTGTGATCCATGTTGCCAAGACTTCACCTAGTGGGATAGGACCTTGGTTTATTTTTTTGCAAGGCAAAAACCGATCATATAATAAATATAACACCAGGTCTGGACCGAGACACAAGGAGTGATATCGGTACCAGCCTGGCAGCAGTTACATAAAAAATAAAGACACCACAAACCAACCTCAGACTATAGCAACACCTCTTCCAGCTTCACAAAATAAACGATCCCTTCCTATGATAACTATAAGCCTCCCCAAAAATAATGCAAACTGTATTCAACAAATATCCCTTCCTGACTAAAGAAACAGAAAGCTGAACATCGAACATGGTAATCCTAAAACCCAAACCAACATAAAGCTATCTATATACCGAAAGAAGAAGAAAGCTTGAGAAAAACTTCATCTATTGGCAGCCTGTTGTAGACAAATAATGGGCTCCATCCTCCCCTCTTGCAGCGATACATGAAAACAGTTGTATCTTGGTTGTTGTTGTCTTTCTTGATCTCGTATCCTTTTTCACAGGGCTAGAAAACCATGAGATTTACTCTCCCCACCGGTGCTTCTAATGGCCTTTTTTGCACATGTCTAAAACAAATTATTCAATTTCCTATCGTCCATTCCTCAATAGTTGTCACACTAATATTTCCTTTATACAATTATTTTGTATCTTGGCTTTTCTTGTGTGGCCATTCATCTATCTTAGTATTCTCATTTCTATTACTCACTTTTTTCTCGTGTTATCCCTTTGAACCCCAACATTCACTACTATATAGTATAGTTGGTTCTATAACAGTACAATAAAACTCCCGTTTGAGATTGGTTAGTACTTTGCAAATTTCAATTACAAATAACCCCCCAATGCTTTTTTTCCACATTAACTTGCATCTTGTGTGTGACATCTTTGTTAATTTCCACATTGTTTTGTACTTAGAAACCTGTTGTCATTTGCCAAAAAAAAGAAACCTGTTGTGTGACATCTCCTATTTTACCACCAAAACATTTTCCTTTTGCTTCTTGGTAAAATTGCAATGCTATACTCCGTCTTACTGTCACTAAAGCGAAGATCCTTTGATTCCAAAGTATGTCTCCAAAGCTTAAGTTTAGAGTTAACATCTTTTGATTCTAAAATTTGAACTATATCATCCTCAAGTAGCATGTATTCAGGTATAATCTTTTGTTACGTCTCTGGTAAACACATCCCATATTTAACTAAATAAGGACAAAAGGCTACCCTTGTTGGAAAGTCCTTAGTCTCTTCACTAGGAGTTTTTACACTAGTGGTTATCTCATCATACATGTTTTGTATGGTCTGGATATAAGGCACTAGAACACCCTTCTTTTTCATAGCCTTTCACAATACTTCTCTTAGCACTAGATCATATACTTTTTTCAGGTTAATAAAAATCATACGAAAGTCTCTTTCTTTACTTTAGTACCTTTCCATCAGCCCTATAGAAGATAAATAGTTTCTGTTGTAGACCTTCCTGGCATAAAACTCATTTGATTCTTTGTAATCCCAATCTCTTCCCTTTATCTATGCTCAATCATCTTTTCTCTTAATTTCATATTGTTCCTATCACATCCTAGCACAAATGCTTATAATTTAGTCATTCAGGAATCAAATAATCCTCTACCTGGAGCTTTTCTTGCCGCTCTACAAGTTTATCCCTTGCAAGTGCAGCTGCTGCCGAGGCATCCTGACACCAGTGAAAAGTCAAGACATGATCTAAAATGAGTAATTTGCAAAAGTTTTCAGATCTAGGTTTACCCATGTGCCCGTCTTTCTGTATTTAGCCTTAATTTTGTCAGCTGTTCTAGCTTTTGGTTTCAAGTCTGTGCTTGCTTCTTCAAGAAATTTCTGTCTGTCTGTTCCTTTCCCTTTATCTGCAAGGCAACCATTCAATATTCAAAAGATAAAATCATAAAATACTTTTTGGAGAAAATAAAACAATATAGATGTACCTCTCTTGTCAATATCGATTTTCTGAGGAGATGAGAAGACTACAGGTTCATCAATTTGAATGTCATCTGCAAAAGATAAGGTAACATTTTAAGAAAATAAAGAATCCTAGTTGGCAGTAGAAAATGTTAGGGACAAACCTATGTCAATCGCAAAAGGATCTTGCTTATCTACTGTGCTCGAGGAAGACTTTAAGAAAGGAGGACTGGAGAATAATTGTTTTAAATTTTCCAGTCTATTAGTATGAACTGATTGATTTGCATTCTGATCCGCATTCCCCGCTTTAAAGTTCTTAGCTATATTAACAAAGATAGAAGATGCTCCCTATAGCAAGATAAGTTCAATTACAAGTCCTGAAAAAAAATAATGGGAGAAAAAGCACTGCAAGCCTGAACAAACTAGACCTTTCTTTCATTTTGCTTTGGAGATAGACTTGCTGTAGCATCTACTGCATCTGCAAGAACTTCATCATGAGACAATAGATATAATTTTGTAGAGAGGCTGATCACATTCAGCAGCCACCTGTGGGTTGTCCCAGGCTCTCTTTTATTGAGCAATTAGTCATCAATTCTTAGAGCTTTGCTATGTTGAAACATTTTACTCAATACTTTGAATATGAACAATACTAATAGTGCTTTATACTGTGGGGTTAAAAATTGATGACTAATTGCTCAATAAAACATATATAGCCAGAAAAGGGAGGAATGATGAAGTTACCAGAACTCATTTTCACAGTTCAACAGTGATATGAAAGCAGTTTCATTCCCGTTGACCTGTAAAACAAGATAGCCACGAGTTTGATTATAAAACAAAAAGAACCTAACTTAATTTGTAGGAACACTAGGAATCATGCATGCAACATGTTTTCTTGCATTTTCTGTGCAAAATCCTTTTGCAGAATCCAAAACACATAAAAGGTAAATGTAAGGTGGTTTTAATTTTTTTCCTTAAAGTAGAACTATTGATGCTAATTGTAGATTATCATGAACTGACTCTCCAAAATCTTAAGCTTCTGGATGAAAACTCACAAATGGTTCTATATCTAGGCTGCTAGATGAAAACTCACAAATAGTTGTATATCTAACACCCCCTCACACAAAAGCCATTATTTGAAGCTTGAATATGAACTAGCCCACCTACATGGTGCTGGAATTCAATTTTTCTGATAAATTACGTTCCCTTCCCCTTAAAGATGATCAAATTACAGTGTCCTCCCCTCTATTTCTAAAAATTACACTCCCCTTACTTTAGTTAAAAATATTCTACAGTTCATTTTGATGTTAACAAACCTCTTAGTGATGGTGAATAACTATGAATGAGCTTTTCTGTGACATTTTTCCTCTCTAAATTTCAGTCTTACTGAAAATTAATTTTAAACATCAATTGAATTTTATAACTATATTATTGATTTTAGGAATTTAGAAGATGAAATGAAATTTTAAGCACCCCTACTATTGGTTTTGGAACTTAATCCAGAATCTCAATTTCATCATTTAGAGTCTCAAAGTCAATAATAAGGATGCAGTAGATCAAATAATAATACTCTTGAGTAAATCTGCACAAAATTGAAATAAGGTAAAAGCAAAAAGAGAATTCAGATTTGTGTGAATCGATCATTGGGTCTCCTTAGGCTTTTACATAATAATTTGCAAGTGGAGGCAGCCTTTTAACGCATCAGTGCTTGATCATAGCTAAAGTGTTTAGGTGAATTTTATTTGTAACATGAGATTGTCACTTTATAAAGAGAATTTTAATTACCCTACTATTACCTCTAACTTAAAAGTTAATATCAATCAATGGCCCCAAAAAAAAAAAAACAATAGAGGCAGTCCCTGGAGCTGGAGAAGAAAAGTAGCCAGAAATGGCGTCTGTGTTTGTTAAATGGGAACATGCGGATCAATAGGGTCCCAATCTCCCCCGACCCAACAGTATGGTAGAAATTATAAAATGCACCCTTTGGTCTCTGCTTTGTGCTTTTCAATCCCAACTTTAGACAAAATCTCCATGTTATTTAACCAAACCAACTCTCAAATAAAAAGATCAAAATCATCATTTCCAAAATGCACCCTTTGGTCTCTGCTTTGTGCTTTACAATATTTTTTGGATTTCTATTCTTTGCAAATGAAGGCCTAACAGATAAATTGCATGTCTAATTGCCCCTTGTTATTAGAAAAATAAGAAATTATAAGCTTTTGCTTTGACTTCTGAACATATTTTACACTCTTTGCAGGTTGCTTGTTATCTTGGAAGACCAGAGGAGTTCAAAATAACAGTGTCGCGGTAAGTAATTGCTCATACATTTCCTAGGTAATTAGGTATGTTATTGCGTATTGTTGCCATCATTTTTGAGGCCTTGTCTGGCTTGCATCACAATTGAAAGAAATTAGTTTGATGGTTAAAATGGTATACCTTTTGTCTTCATTATTACTCGAATTACATTTAGAAAGACCTATTAAGAAAATATCTGTCAATTAAACAATTTATTAGTAATATTTTTTTTATAGCATTCCATTTTATTTTTTTTTTGGGAATTGTCTGCACAATGTTTCATCTTTCCCCAACAGTTATAAATTGCTAATGATATTATTTGTCTTGAATTGGTTCATTTGACTCTGCATGGATTCATTCCCCCTCCCTATTAACTAATTATATAATATGATGAAATAAGAAATTGATTAGTGGCTTTCTATAATTAGGACAGGAGGCTGCTATGTTTGGTTTGGAAAAGATAAGAGGGAGCATATACATATATATATGTGTGTGTGAGAGAGAGAATTAGGGCGTGAACATGGAAAAGATAAGAGGGGGTTGGCTGTTCTCCACTGTTACAACACTACTCTTACTGTGGTCTTACAAGCTTTGCTATGATGCAGGTGTTACCGTTAAGGCGTGTGGCGACTGTTAAGGATAGCAATATAGTTGATACACTTCCATTTAGCATACTGTCATCTCATTGAAAGTTGCATCCCCGACAACAAAGATTTCCTTACTATCATCGTTCGAGGTATGTATGTGATTCTCACACTTATGTGCTTAAGTATTATAGGCAATGGTTGACATGTTACTATTCTTTAGTAGTACATTGTAATTCATTGAGTGAGCCATAGTTCCCCGTTTGAGATTGAATACAACGATTAATACGGATAGTTTGGATTAATTGTTGTATTCAAACTTGAATTGTCCGTTTGGACAGTTTGGGAAGACAAATTGTTTTTACTTCATTTTGACTTATAAGTTAAGTATGTTGTGTTATTTTTGACTAAATTTCGAGCAATGCATCTTGCTTTGTTCTCTGGGTGCATACATGATAGGCGTGAATTGATGTCACCCCTTTCATGTTGTGTACTTGGAGACCAAAGCGAAATGCTGCCAAAATTTTGTCAAAATTAACATAACCGTCTTAACTTGTTTGTTTGAATGAAGTAAAAAATTGTCTTTCCAAATGGGGTAGGGTCATACCTTTTTATGAAAAAGAGAGGTTGACATGCATATCGGTTAATGTGCGGGCTATGGCAGTACACCAAAATGGATCGAAGTTGGATGACAAGACCACGCATAAGTGACGAGTATGACAATGGAGTTGAAGATTTCTTGCAATTTGCCAAACATAATGCAGCACCCATTGGTGGACTATACTTATGTCCATGTGTTAATTGTTTGAATGGACGACGACAATCTTTGGATGACATTAGAACACATCTTATATGTGATGGTATTAGTCCAAATTATACGAAATGGATTTGGCATGGTGAATTACCACAAATGTCATCAAGCCCTTCGACTGCTCCAGTTGACGAAGAAGTTGGTGATCGTATAGAAGACATGCTACGTGATCTTGGACAAGAGGGTTTTAGGCAAGCACATTCACCTTACTATGAAAGCTTAGATACTGATTCTACGACTCCATTGTATATGGGATGCACAAAGTACACACGGTTATCAGCGGTCTTAGGTTTGGTGAATTTGAAAGCAAGATTTGGGTGGAGTGACAAAAGTTTCAACGAATTACTTTTGTTATTGAAGAATATGCTTCCTGTAGATAACACATTACCCAAGAACCATTACGAGGCAAAGAAGATATTATGCCCTGTGGGTATGGAATACCACAAAATACATGCATGCCCTAATGATTGTATTTTGTATAGACATTAATTTGCTGAAATGCGCAGCTGCCCTACATGTGGAGCGTCACGTTACAAAGTGAAGTCTGATGAAAGCAGTGTTGATGGAAGCACATACAAAGATTGTCCATCAAAAGTGTGTTGGTATCTTCCAGTAATACCAAGGTTTAAGCGATTGTTTGCTAATGCACAAGACGCGAAAAACCTAACATGGCATGCTGATGGGAGGATTAAAGATGGATTGCTCCGTCATCCTGCTGATTCTCCTCAATGGAAGTCAATTGATGAGTTGTATCCGGAATTTGGACAAGATCCCAGAAACCTAAGGGTTGGTCTCGCCTCCGATGGAATGAATCATTTTGGGAACTTGAGCTGCAACCACAGTTCGTGGCCTGTTTTGCTGATGATTTACAACCTTCCTCCTTGGTTGTGCATCAAACGGAAGTACATAATGATGTGTATGATGATAGCCGGTCCAAGACAGCCAGGAAATGACATTGATGTGTATCTTGCTCCGTTGATTGAAGACCTCAGGAAATTGTGGGTAGAAGGGGTTGATGTGTATGACAGGAATGCTCAGGAGACATTCAGGTTGCGTGTAATGATTTTTTGCACCATTAACGACTTTCCGGCATATGGGAATTTGAGTGGATATAGCGTCAAAGGCCACCACGCATGTCCTATATGTGAGAAAGACACAAGTTACCTCCAATTAAAGCATGGGAAGAAGACAGTGTATACAAGACATCGAAGATTTTTAAAAGCTTTTCACCCATACAGGCGAATGAAGAAGGTATTTAATGGCACATCTGAGTTTGACAGTGCACCGATTCCTTTGTCAGGTCATGAAGTTTTTGATCGGGTAAAGAACATCGTCACTATATATGGGAAGACACAAAAAAAGGATGGGTCCCACAACCAGCTTTGGAAGAAAAAGTCTATATTTTTTGATCTGCCTTACTGGTGTCATTTAGATGTGAGACATTGCTTAGATGTTATGCATGTTGAGAAAAATGTATGTGATAGTCTAGTTGGGACACTGCTAAACATTAAAGGAAAGACAAAAGATGGTTTGAAATGCCGTCAAGATTTAGTAGAGATGGGCATACGACAACAGTTGCACCTAGTTTCAAAAGGTGTTCGAACTTATTTGTCGCCCGCATCTCATACAATGTCAAAGACTGAGAAAAAAAACTTTTGTCATTGTCTGAAAAATGTCAAAGTCCCACAAGGATACTCTTCAAATATAAAGAGCCTTGTATCTGTGAGTGGAAACTGAAATTCTGATACCAGGGGACAGATGTCGTACAGGATGTCACGACATCACGCTTCAGAACATGCAGATTATATGTGTCCGTATGAACAGATTAAACAAGTAAATAACACAAGAGAATTGTTTACCCAGTTCGGTGCTACCTCACCTACATCTGGGGGCTACCAAGCCAGGGAGGAAATCCACTCTCAATAGTGTTAGTTCAAGGTCTAACAGCCCCTGTTTACAACCTTCTCACCTAACCACTACCCGTGCGATCTCTACCTAAGAGCCACTCTTAGATATGAGAACCTCCGCTCACTCCCTCTCACTCACACTCCTGTGTTTACAATTAAGTCAAAGACACACCAGAGATCAACTCTGAACAAAAGAGATCAACTCTACACACTAGAGATCAACTCTAGACACAAGAGATCAACTCTACACACATAGGTCCAACACTTGATGTTAGGGTACCATCAAGGTGGCTCACAAAAGACTCAAGTCCCAAAAACTCACAAACTAACTCTTCAATCCCGGACTTGGTACAGAACTCGTGCAGCCTCCATGATTATATAGCCGTGTACGATTCTGGGCTGCAACTCCTTGATGCTGGAGGAGATCTATCTTCTTCTGAAAAATCTGCAGTTAAAGAACTAAAAGATAACTTTTGATCTTTTAGTTTGAATCTTTAATCTTTAATCTTTAATCCCTGAACGAACTCTTCTACTTTGAAATTCGAACTTTAATGATCTTTTAATTCGTTCCTAAAGATAGATCTTCTAATCTCTTGCTAACTGCACAATAATCTGTTAAAGATATAACAGATTTATATGTCCAGTATTTTCGGGCCGGATGTCAGGACATCGTGTCCGACATCGTGGATCCTGCAGCTTCACTTCTGCACTTGACTTTTATCTTGCATTGCACAGCAACTCCAGTATTCTCGAGCAGGATGTCAGGACATTGTATCCGACATCGTGGATCCTGCAACTTCAATTCTTCATTTGACATTTTATCTTGCCTTGTGCATTGTGCAGCCCGATCTTATTCCTTGACATAACGTTGGACATCATGTGCAACAACTCCAGCTTTCCTTCATTGTCTAAGTGCTTATGTTTTAACAAAATCTTAGCCAATCTTTTAAAGCTCAGTAGAGCCAAACACTAACAATCTCCCCCTTTGGCAAATTTTGTCTAAAACATACTTAGACACTTCCTGAGCAGGTACGAGCAGTTATGCAAGTGGGATCAGCAACTTTCATTATCAGAGTAATCAAGCACAGCGGAAATTCTTCAAGTTGCAAATCTACAAGTCTTCTCCAGGATGTCAAGACATCTCTTGTGACATCAGCTTTCTGCTCCCCCTGTCTTCATGCTCTTATTGCAGCATCTTCTATCAGCTACTAGTCTTTTCCAGGATGTCGAGACATCTCATGTGACATCCGCTATCTGCTCCCCCTGTCTTCATGCTCTTACTGCAGCATCTTCTAGTAGCTTACAACAGTCATCATCAGCAGCAGTCTCCCCCTCAAAATCATATTCATACAACTCCCCCTCAAGATCGTATCCTCAAGATCATGAATCATGCATACATTGTATCCTACTATCCTACTGCCATACATCATACATTCAACATAATCATGCATAATAGCAAGCATAATACTATTACTCCCCCTTTTTAGACATAAATTTGGCAAAAGTAGGATGCATGAAATTAATGTGCAAATATTACAGACCCATAGTAAACAATTGTTCAAAGGGACATGCCCCTTTAGCTAATAAAAGTGACAAGCAAACATAAGGGTCTGATGATCATGGGGTGGCTTCAGAATCATCATCTGATTCTGTCTCTTCTGCTGCATCTTCCTCTTCCTCAGCAGCTTCTTCTTCTTCTTCAGCTGCTTCTCCTTCTTCCTCAGCAGCTTCTTCTTCTACTTCAGCTGCTTCACCATCTTCCTCAGCTGCTTCACCATCAATGCCACTTTCTGAGAGCCTTTTGATCAGCCGTTCCAGCTCCATCTTCTTCTCTGTGTTGGCTTTGATGGTTGCTTCCAGCACCTTGCATGTGTCCTTGAGTTCTGCAATCAAGGCATCCTTGGACACAGCACCTGAAGCAGCAGCTTTCCCTGATGTCGAGACAATGTCTGGGACATGTGTCCCCTCAAACAGTTTATAGTGCAGGGATAGAGGAGATTCTCTCTTCATCACAGAGTCAGTGTAGTTTAACATATTGGGATGCTGACTCAACATAATGCCACACAACACAGTAGGGAAGGCAATGGGTAATTTGACAGCAAAAGATTCTGAATGCTTAACAGTTTGATCAAATATATAGTTTCCAAAATTAAATTTGGACTTGGTTCCAACAGCATACAGAAATTTACCCAAACCTGTGGCAACAGTGGAAGTATGATTAGTGGGTACCCAGTTTGCAGCTCCAATCCTGTGCAGAATTGCATACTTCACACTTAGCTTCCCTGCTGAAAGCTTCCCTTTCTTTGGCCAATGCTGGACTCGTTTGGCAGTGATTTCCTTGGCAATTTGATGCTCAGAAACATCAATATCTATCACTCCATCAGTAGGTCTGCCCAGATATTTGTTAATCACAGCAGGGGAGAATCTAACACACTTTCCTCTGACAAACACTCTTTGATAATCATCACTTTTTCTGTTTGATATGTCAGAGGGAATGTTGACAATGAATTCCCTGACTAAGCCTTCATAGCAATCTCCCAACTTGCTGACAGTCTTCAGCAGTCCAGCAGCCTTGATGAGGTCCATGATCTCCTTGCAATCCATGGCAGCTCTTCCCAGTTCTCTTTCCAAGGCAAGTCTGCGTTGATACACGAATTTCCACTTTTCAACATTGCCAATGGAGTGGAAAGAGATGTTGTCCAATGGTGCATCAGGAACATTTCCAGGCACCTTTCTCCCTGAAGTCTTGGCCCTCTTAGATGTCGAGACATCTAGTTCGACATCATCATCAGTATCGGATGAGGAAATTTCTTTCCTTTTCTTGGAGGGGATAGCAACCTTGCTTCTTCTGGATGTGGCAGGAGTGATTGGAGCACTCTTCTTCTGGGCCATAGTCTTGATTCTTCCAGACCTCTTAATGGGAGTTTTTCCCTTTCGGCTTTGTAACCTTTTTGCAATGCCAGGTGCCAACCTGTTGGCAATGGGTTCTTCATCAGATTCGACTTCTTCCAAGTCAATGAGGTTACCTGGAGCAGGTTCTGGTGCCCTTGGTGCAGGGGTCTCCTCTGAGGCTTGATCCTCTTCTTCTGTTGATTCCTCTTCACTGGGTGAAGGGAGGGCTTCAGCATTTGGAGCGGAGGATGTTGGAACATCTTTATTGACATCAGGCACAGAAACATCTGGGGTGGAAGATGTTGGAACATCTTTCTCAGCATCAGGCACAGAAGCATCCTTCAGAATGCTACTCACAATACCGCGGATTTTCTTGTCCATCTCCGTGTCTACTTCCCTAGGACTTGTTGCAGGGCTAGGGTTTTCAGCAATCTTCACCCCCTGTTGTCTTCTGGGAATCAGTTTCTCAGGGACTGAAGCTTGACCAGGAATTATTTGTATGGGTTGAATGTTGAATTCCGGTTGTTCCTGGTGCGGAGATGATGGTACAGCGGGTGAACCAGAAGCGGAAGTTTCTTTTGGTGAGGTAGCCATGGAAAAGCAGAGCGTTTGGAATGATTTCGTACATCTCAGAAGGCTATTGGGAAATGCTGGTATAAACACGAATGCCAAGCAGATATAAATTTGAATGAGGAATGTAGAGGGTCGTGTGAAGCAACGGTCGAATTTTCCTTGGTTCAGTAGTGAACGTGCTATTAATGTTAAGTGATTCGTTTGGGCACGTTCAGATTGCTGTAGTTGCTATAATTCCTCTAGCACACAAATGCCCAGCTTGCCCCTCAGTTTTTCAAACTGATTTGCATCCAAAGCCTTTGTGAAAATATCTGCTATTTGTTCCTCAGTGTCAACATGCTTCAGTGTGATCACTTTATCATCAACAAGATCTCTGATATAGTGATGTCTAATGTCAATGTGCTTGGTTCTGCTGTGTTGAACAGGATTCTTAGAAATATTAATAGCACTCATGTTGTCACAGTGCAATGTCATGACATCTTGTTTGACATTGTACTCTTTCAGCATTTGCTTCATCCAAACTAGCTGTGAACAGCTGCTTCCTGCTGCAATATACTCGGCTTCTGCAGTAGATAGGGACACACAGTTCTGCTTCTTGCTGAACCATGAAATAAGATTGTTTCCCAAATAGAAGCATCCACCAGAAGTGCTTTTTCTGTCATCTGCACTCCCAGCCCAATCAGCATCACAATACCCAACCAGCATTGAATTTGAACAATGACAGTACATAATCCCATAGTCACTAGTGCCATTTACATATTTCAGAATTCTCTTTACTTGAATCAAGTGACTTATCTTGGGATTGGCTTGATATCTTGCACCAACACCTACTGCATAGGTGATGTCGGGTCTGCTAGCTGTTAAATATAATAAGCTCCCAATCATGCTTCTGTACAAACTTTGATCAACACTGGTGCCTGCTTCATCCTTTGACAGCTTCAAGTGAGTAGGTGCAGGTGTCCTTTTATGACTGGCATTCTCCATCCCAAACTTCTTGACAATGTTCTTTGCATACTTGCTTTGAGAGAGGAACATGGAGTCTTCCATCTGCTTCACTTGGAGTCCCAGAAAATAAGTCAGCTCTCCAACAAGACTCATCTCAAATTCAGATTGCATCTGTTGGACAAAATGTCGAAGCATCTCATTCGACATCCCTCCAAACACAATGTCATCAACATATATCTGTGCAATCATCAAGTTTTCAGCATCTTGTTTGACAAAGAGAGTCTTGTCAATTCCTCCCTTCCTATACCCTTGCTGAGTAAGGAACTTTGTCAGCCTTTCATACCAAGCTCTTGGAGCTTGCTTCAATCCATAGAGAGCCTTCTTGAGCCTGTATACATGATCTGGATGAGTTGGATCTGCAAATCCCTTTGGCTGCTCCACATAGACTTCTTCATGCATAGCATTGATCCAGAACTCATCAGTCAGTGCCTCTTTCACATTCTTGGGCTCAATTCTGGAGATAAAGCATGAGTTGGAGACAATTTCAATCTCCCTTGATCTTGTAGTGACTCCTCTGTTTGGATCTCCTATAATCAGCTCCTTGGGATGCATTTTCTGGATTCTAATGGAGGGTCTCTTGCCAGGTTGGTTGATGTTTGATTCATCTGTAGCAGAATCAGAGTTTTCTGCATTTTCTCCACTTTTAGCTGCATCTGCTACATTGTCTCCCGATGTTCTGACATCTTCTTCGACATCCTTCTTTCTTGCTGGAGACAGATCATCAACAACCATATTGATGGATTCCATCACTGTTCTGGTTCTGGAATTGAATACTCTATATGCTCTGCTGTTTGTAGAGTATCCCAGGAATATTCCTGCATCACTCTTGGGATCCATCTTTCTCCTTTGCTCTCTATCTGCCAAAATGTAACATGGACTTCCAAAGATGTGGAAGTGCTTGACAGTTGGCTTCCTCCCTTTCCAGATTTCATACAGAGTGGTTGGAGTCCCTCTTCTAAGTGTGACTCTGTTGTGGATGACATAGGCATACCTCTTTCCTCCAAGGCTTTCAACTTGCATAGGCCCCATCAAGTCCATGTGAAGTAGTTCCAGCACCCTGGAGGTGGTCTGATGTTGAAGCTTCTGGTGGGACATCTTGACTTGCTTTCCAATCTGACATTCATCACAAATTCTGCCTTCTTCTATTTTCAGATTGGGAATGCCTCTAACAGCACTTTTGTCAAGGATTTTCTTCATGCCTCTTAAGTGCAGATGTCCAAACCTTTGATGCCATATTCTGACTTCATCTTCTTTGGAGGATAGACATGTGGAGGAGTAGCTGGTTTCTTGGGGTGTCCATAGGTAACAATTGTCCTTTGATCTGCTGCCCTTCATTAGAACTTCACTCTTCTCATTTGTCACCAAGCATTCTGACTTTGTGAAGTTTACATTGAATCCTTCATCACACAGCTGACTGATGCTGATCAAGTTTGCAGTCAGTCCCTTCACCAGCAGTACTTTGTTCAGACTAGGAAGTCCATCATGAACTAGCTTTCCCATTCCAATGATCTTTCCTTTAGAGCCATCTCCAAATGTCACATAACTAGTGGAGCAGGGCTCAATGTTCAGCAGGAATTCTTTGACTCCTGTCATGTGTCGGGAACAGCCGCTATCTAGGTACCAATCTTCCTTAGCTGATGCTCTAAGTGAAGTATGAACAACAAGACTGACAGCCTTGTGTTTTGGAACCCACATCATCTTCTTTCTGCTGTTGCTGCTTTGAGTTCCATGATGTGGATGGCCATGTAGATGATAGCAAAAGGGCTTTATGTGACCATACTTGCCACAGTAGTGACACCTCCACTTCTTTCTTTTGCTCTTTTTCTGCTGCGTTCCATGATGTCGAGACCGATGTTGTGACATCGTGGCTCCAGTCCTGTTTTTGGCAGGAACAAATTCTGTCATGGTCGTTCTGCCAGCAGACTTAGGATTAAATCCAAGTCCTCTCTGGTTTCCAGCATTCTTTCCAAGCAGCAGCACCTCATCAAGCGTATCTGAGCCTTTATTCAGCATCTTTATTGATTTGGTCATGTTTTCCAATTTAGAGTTCAGAAAACCGACTTCTCCTTTAAGCTCAGAGATCTCCTCTTTATGTGCCTCCTTATCAGCCTCCAGATCTGCAATGACCTTCTTTAGTTGTGCTTCTTGCTGAAGAATCTTCTCACTTCTGATGCATAGTTCTCTATAGGATGTAGCAAGCTCATCAAAAGTGATTTCACTGTCTGTATCACTTGAATCTTCAGCAGTTTCAAATCTCCCAGTGAGTGCATTCTCATCTCTGTCAGAGTCACTTTCCTGTTCACTCTCTGTATCAGATCGACATACAGAAAGTCCTTTCCTCTGCTTCTTGAGATGAGTGGGACATTCAGCTATGATGTGTCCATAGCCTTCACACCCATGGCATTGAATTCCTTTGCTGTGACTGGGCTTTACATCTGACTCTTTCTGGTGTTTACTGCCTTTCCTGATGTCGAAAGGGATGTTCTGGACATGTGGCTTCTGCCTTCTGTCCATTCTGTTCTGCACTTTGTTGAACTGCTTTCCAAGGAGCACAACTGCCTTAGTCAGACCTTCATCAGTGTCCAGGTCATACTCATCTTCTTCTCCTTCATCATTGGACACGAAAGCCAAGTTCTTGCTCTTCTTTTCAGCCCCATCCGAGAGTCCTAGCTCAAAGGTTTGAAGGGAACCAATGAGTTCATCCACTCTCATGTTGCAAATGTCTTGGGCCTCCTCTATTGCAGTGACTTTCATGTCAAATCTCTTAGGCAAGGATCTGAGGATCTTTCTCACCAGCTTTTCATCTGTCATCTTCTCACCCAAGGCAGTGCAAGCATTGGCAATTTCAAGAATGTTCATGTGGAAGTCATGAATACACTCTTCCTCCTTCATCTTCAGATTTTCGAATTTTGTAGCCAAGAGTTGCAATCTGGACATCTTCACTTTGGAGGTTCCTTCATGAGTGGTTTTCAGGATCTCCCATGCATCTTTGGCCACTGTGCAAGTGTTGATCAGTCTGAAGATATTCTTGTCAACTCCATTGAATAGAGCATTCAAAGCTTTGGAGTTTCCAAGTGCCAATTCGTCTTCTTCTTTAGTCCAGTCTTCTTCTGGCTTCAATTCTTCAGTGGGCTTTCCTTCTGTGTCCAGCATCTTGGGATGTTCCCAGCCTTTGATGACAGCTTTCCAGGTTCTGCTATCCAGTGATTTGAGGAAGGCCACCATTCTTGCTTTCCAATATTCATAGTTGCTTCCATCAAGAATTGGTGGTCTGTTCACTGGTCCGCCTTCTTTCTCCATGTTCATCAGAATTTATCTCCCTAGATCTCACTCTGTGATTTCGAGTGTTGGCTCTGATACCAATTGAAATTCTGATACCAGGGGACAGATGTCGTACAGGATGTCACGACATCACGCTTCAGAACATGCAGATTATATGTGTCCGTATGAACAGATTAAACAAGTAAATAACACAAGAGAATTGTTTACCCAGTTCGGTGCTACCTCACCTACATCTGGGGGCTACCAAGCCAGGGAGGAAATCCACTCTCAATAGTGTTAGTTCAAGGTCTAACAACCCCTGTTTACAACCTTCTCACCTAACCACTACCCTCCGCTCACTCCCTCTCACTCACACTCCTGTGTTTACAATTAAGTCAAAGACACACCAGAGATCAACTCTGAACAAAAGAGATCAAAGACACACCAGAGATCAACTCTGAACAAAAGAGATCAACTCTACACACTAGAGATCAACTCTAGACACAAGAGATCAACTCTACACACATAGGTCCAACACTTGATGCTAGGGTACCATCAAGGTGGCTCACAAAAGACTCAAGTCCAAAAACTCACAAACTAACTCTTCAATCCCGGACTTGGTACAGAACTCGTGCAGCCTCCATGATTATATAGCCGTGTACGATTCTGGGCTGCAACTCCTTGATGCTGGAGGAGATCTATCTTCTTCTGAAAAATCTGCAGTTAAAGAACTAAAAGATAACTTTTGATCTTTTAGTTTGAATCTTTAATCTTTAATCTTTAATCCCTGAACGAACTCTTCTACTTTGAAATTCGAACTTTAATTATCTTTTAATTCGTTCCTAAAGATAGATCTTCTTATCTCTTGCTAACTGCACAATAATCTGTTAAAGATATAACAGATTTATATGTCCAGTATTTTCGGGCCGGATGTCAGGACATCGTGTCCGACATCGTGGATCCTGCAGCTTCACTTCTGCACTTGACTTTTATCTTGCATTGCACAGCAACTCCAGTATTCTCGAGCAGGATGTCAGGACATTGTATCCGACATCGTGGATCCTGCAACTTCAATTCTTCATTTGACATTTTATCTTGCCTTGTGCATTGTGCAGCCCGATCTTATTCCTTGACATAACGTTGGACATCATGTGCAACAACTCCAGCTTTCCTTCATTGTCTAAGTGCTTATGTTTTAACAAAATCTTAGCCAATCTTTTAAAGCTCAGTAGAGCCAAACACTAACAATATGAAATTGTTTGGCTTGAAGTCTCATGATTGTCACATTTTAATGCAACAATTATTGCCTATAGCCATTCGGGGTATATTGCCTGACAAAGTAAGGGTTGCAATAACTAGATTGTGTTTTTTCTTCAATGCCATCTACAGCAAAGTAATCGACCCAAAACAGTTGGATGATTTGGAAAATGAGGCTTCCATTATCATTTGTCAATTGGAGATGTATTTTCCACCTGCATTTTTTGACATAATGGCTCACTTGGTTGTTCATCTAGTTCGAGAAATACGATTGTGCGGGCCCGTTTATCTGCGTTGGATGTATCCGGTTGAGCGGTACATGAAGGTATTGAAAGGTTATACGAAAAATCAATATCGCCCCGAAGCAAGCATTGTTGAAAGGTATGTGGCTGAAGAAGCCATTGAGTTTTGTTCTGAGTACATTGAAAATGGTTCACCTGTCGGTCTTCCTGAAAGCCGTCACGAGTCCACCCGACAAGGCAGGGGTACACGAGGATTCAATGTTGTAACCATGGATCGGGAACAGGTCTCTCAAGCGCATTTATATGTACTAAACAACACTGCTGAAGTTATACCATACTTAGATGCTCACAAGGAATATGTTGCAGCTTGTCACCCAAACATGAATATGATGCGCGTGTTGCAGGAGCACAATAGGAGTTTCATTAATTGGTTTAGAAAAACAATTTTTGGAATTAACACTGCTTCTAAGACATTAACAATGTTAGCTGTTAGGCCTAATCTGAATGTCCTTACTTGGAAGGGGTATGATATCAACAATTATTCATTTTACACAAAATCGCAGGATGATCACAGTGTTGTACAAAACAGTGGAGTCACCATTGATGCTTATTCGGACCACTTTAGTAGTGCAGTGGATAACCATCCTATTCGAGCGTCCATGCCTTATTATGGACAAATCAAGGAAATTTGGGAGCTTGATTATGGTGAATTTAGAGTGCCTGTTTTCAAGTGCCAATGGGTTAATGGAAATGCAGGTGTCCGACAAGACAAAATGGGGTTTACTTTGGTTGACCTTCAAAGGATTGGTTATAAGGACGAGCCATTCATCCTGGCAACACAAGCAAGACAGGTGTTCTATGTTGAAGATCCCAACGACTCAAGATGGTTAGTTGTTCTTCAGGGGAAAACAATTGGTATATCTCCCGATATTGATGCTTCAACCCTTGATGTTAACGACATGCCGACCTTCTCCACAGAAATGCCTCCCGTAAATGATGAAAATGAGGAGGATGATGTATATGCGAATCGTATCGATCATGACGAAGGTTTATGGGAAAATACATCTACTTGAATGCGGTATATAACACCATTTTGTTTACCTTATCCATTGTCATTTTAAATTTCTTATTATTTGTATTTCATTACTATTTGATGCATTTATGTTGTGGTAATTTAGTTGGCTTAATTTATTTCCGTATTTCTATGCAGGCATGGCAACACCCCCGAGGTCCCCTCCACCAGCAGATTCTCCTACGGAAACCACAAAAAAGAAGACTAGACAAACTACCAGGATGCGAAGGTTGACTGCCAAAAGCTTAGATCAACCACGACCAACTGTCCACGTCAACCCTTCTACTGGTAGAGGATCTGGTCCTCATAAAGAAAAATTTCATAGTTACCTGGGGGTAGTGGCACGGGAGAAAATCCCTATCGTTCATACAACTTGGAAGGATGTCCCAGAAACTCTAAAATTTCTTGTATGGGATGACATTTTGGTAAGTACGCTAAACTGGTAACTATATGTGTCCCAGAATCTGCATGCTGTTAATGGCTTTGAATTTGGGATCCATAACTGTGGTTTGTAGTTCTGGAAGGTTTTGTGGCTGTATTAGCCACATTTGCCTGAAATTTCAGTAACCATGACTGTGATTGCAACTGTAATTTAAATCCTTGGATACTAGCAACTGAAAATATTTGTGAAGATGTTTTATGAATTAGATTGTTCTGCTCAATGGGATGAGTAAACATGAATTGGATTGATATGCAGATAGAAGTATGAGAGGTTGTACTTATTGATTTAGATGTCAGAATAGGAGTTCTGGTTGTCTAGATTTTAGAACATGTTTGTACTGTTTTTTTATGGCATAATTACATGGAGAGTCGTTTTTGTTTAATCTGTTAGACATAAATTATGGGAATCTTGGCTCTTAACTTAGGTTTATTCTGTCTCAATCTCACTTGTAACATTGGACATACTTATTATTTTTTTTTTCATTTAGGTTCTTATGGTGACCATATAAATTGCCTCTTTGACCCATAAATGGTTGTTATTAGTAGTTGCTCTGGTTTTTGGTGTGGTATGTGTCTCATTCTTTAAACAAGACATTTTGTTATGTTATTTGTGGTTTAATTTGGTTCTTTTGTCATGGTGATTGGGTTAGAAGAGACCAAAATAATTCAAAATTGCTGATGACAATGGTATTTTGCCTTCCAGTTTTTATCTGGGTATGGGGGGGGGGGGAAATTCATAATACACGGCACTGTTGAAATTGTATGATCTCATGCATATGCTAGTACTCCTATAATAGATTGGCTTGATTTGGTGCCACATGCACTGTTTGTCAGCTTATATGCCTCAATGAATCTGGGTGTGCCATTGATAAACACTACTAAGGCTTTAAATTCTGGTGTGTGCAACTGCTGTATCACTGTTTTAGCGGTCTTTGCGATTGCATTAGCCACATTTACCACATATCAGTAACCACTTGACTACAACTATGACTGCAACTGCAATTTAAGACTTTTGGCACTACCAACTGAAAACATTTTAAAGGCTATTCTTTGAATAATAATCTTGATCAATTGGATGAGTAGGCATGGATTGGATTGACATGCAGATAAATGCATGGGAGGTTGTGTTTATTGAATTAGATGGCATAATAGGGATTCCAATTTCTAGATTGTAGATTGTGTTTGTACAGCTTTGTTGATGCATGATTACACAGAGAGTTATGGTTATTTGTTGATGCAAGATTCCATTTTGGACATGCTGGACATATAAGGATGATTCAGTTAGTCATATTATTTTCTGCATCTTTAGCTTAATGTGTTTTTTTTTACAGCAGTAAAACAAGCTCTCTTTACTATTGAAATTGAGAGTGTTTTAACAAGACACATAAGGATTCTTCATTTTTGTGTTTATCTCTTTTGTTTAAGAGCTATAAAATTACTTATTAGAAAATGAAACATATTGTGTGTTTATGCTCAAGTTATAGAACAAACCATTCCAACACTAGGCCCAAATGATGATAATAAGGTTGGTGAGCTCTGGCTGTGAAACTGGAGTAGGTGAATTAAGATATGGTAAGCTAGGAGGAACCACCTGATGATAATAAGGTGGCCCAGTGTATGGAAATTGCTGAGGGGAGTATAACTGTGTGTCTACACCTACAGACGGCAAAGGTGTGGTAACTGGGGAATATGGTCCATAAGGCACTTGTGGGTTGAAGCCATACCTAGAATGGAAAATAAGAGATGGATTTTCATTGTAAACACCCTAAAAAAGCCATGTATAGTTGAAGTTCCAAGGTGGTCGATCAACTTAATAAAAGAGTTAGAATTCTTTCAAAGAATAAAAAAAGACTTGCAGAAATGAAGAAATAAAGATTAACCTCTATAGTAGAAAGCCTGGGCTTGGGGAGCATACACATTAGGAGGATACAGAGGACAATCTCCAACTGAACCTAAAGATCCTGATTGACTTGTGGTCTCCCTTGAATGACCTATAGTTGTTGTACCCTGAGAAGAGTTCAAAGGTATTGAACTTTCAGGTATTGATAAATGAAACTGAAAAATATGACATAACATATGCAGGGGGGATATCTAGTGAGAGGACTACTTTTATATGAGAGCAAGAGAACCACTACCTGCTACTTTTATATGAGAGCAAGAAAACAGGCAGTAGCAGTACAAATTATTGAGCAACCAAAGCTAAATTTGGAGATAGCAAATCCAGACGTGCAAACAAATGCACACATGATTAAAAGAAAGAACGTGAATATACTTTGAAATGGAAAGCGGGCAAGGGCGCAGTAAAACAGTATTGCTGGAAGCATAAAATGAAGTGTAATAGATCCCACATACAAAAATAAAATGAATTACCCTTCAGGATGATAATTTAAGCCATAATTATGAAATCAAAAAACGGGGAAGCTTGACTTAAACCACCACCCACACACACTATAAAAGCCTTGATGTAAGTATATTGTAAACACATTTGGTTTTATGCATGTTAAAGTGTAAATTTGCTGGCTGTGTGTATAGGGATTAAATATAATTAGTTTTCTTTTAATTTCCTGTTGTTTATAAATGTAAATGTAAATTATGCATAGGATTTAAATTATTGTGTATATCTTTTCTCAGTTTATTGCTTATAAGTTTATTTCTTATAAGTTTATGCGTGGTTTGAAAAAATATCTTAATCTCGCATATGATTGTGCATTGTATTAAGGCCATCTCATACTATGACTGTGCATTGTATTAGGGAAAAATGCTTCCATATATGTAATTTTTAGTAATGTACAACAGTAAGGTACAGCAGACTGTTTTGTCAACTTTTTATAAGCAGCTTGCAACCTTCTAGTGACTGGTTCTGTGACATTTAATTGCGGTGGAAATGTGGTCTATGCAGTAACAAATTTAACTTTGTCTATTTATTATTTTAGGCCAAATTTGACATACCTGAAGGTTTAACTGCGAAGAAGAAGGTTATGTCCACCGTTGGGACCAGATGGAGGCAATTTAAGTCCTCCCTGACGACCAAATATGTATATGCTGAGAATGACGATGAACAAAACAAGGATCCATATGCTAAGTATGGTATTGATCGAAATACATGGGAAGAATTTGCAAAGACTCGACAGACCCCTACTTGGAAGGTTTAAATTTCAATCTTTTTACATAACATTTTAGTTACGTAATTTAGTTGTTAATGTCAAACATGTTTGAGTTGTATTTGAAAATGCTGACAGGGAATACGCAAAAAAGCACAGGAAATTCAAAAATTCAATGAATCTCCCCATGTACTCTCTCGTGGAGGCTACGATGTGCTTGAAAAAAAATTAATGGCCGAGAAAACCAAGTCAAGACTGAATGAAGGTGACAATAGTCAAAATGCAGATATGGTCGTCGACCCTCCATCCCCTATTGCGAGACATGAGAAGTGGAAAAAGGCTAGGACAAACAAATTTGGACAAATGACATCTGCAGCAGCTCAAGAAATCGCAGACAAAATTGTAAGTCTAATATATGCCACAATTATAAATTGTAATTTGTAACCATAACCACAAGTGAATTTGTTGTCAATGTCATAGGATGAATTACAAGAACAAGCTAAACAGGGAGCTTTTGTCCCACATGGTCATCAAGACATCTTAAACACTGCCATTGGTCGTCCAGAGCATCCTGGACGTGTTCGTGTCGGTGGACATGGTGTGACCATAACCAGCTACTTTGGACATGCTTCCTGTGGGTCCCACAGTTCTTCGCCTGCGATCACCGCCGACAGATTGGTTGAAATCATACAAACTATAAAGCAAGAGGTGAAGAAAGAGGTAGAAGACGAGAACAAAGATCGTATGGACAAGATGAAAATGGAGTTGGATGCGATCAAGAGTGAATTATCCCAAATTCATACGCAACAGTCAGCTCCCCCAAGACCGTCTAACCCTGACGTATTTGTTGCACGTGTTAGCACGAAAGAGAGTTGTGCTGAAGCTGCTAATAATGTTGTTGGTAACGAGCGGTCTACATTTGATACATGTAGTATGGGCTTCTACATTGTTTGTGGTGACAGTACACAGCTGGTGGCAGGGGGAAAGGTCTTTGGAGTAGGTGGCATGATACACACTGTTGCTTATGGAGATGATGTAGTAAGGGTGTGTGTTGACACTGTATACGATGGTGAAGCCATTGTCCCGTTACCCACTTCAGAGATTCAGTATGTCAGGGACGCCGTGAACTCATTCATTGGATGGCCCAGACATCTAGTGAAACCTTTATCTTATGTAAGTAATATAATAATCCCTCTGCCAAATTGTCATTTGAATACACACTTGTAATATTTGTTAAGTTGTTGACTAAATTTAATACTTATTTTTTTGTACCACTTAGGATTCTGACCTTAATGTGCGGAAGCCAGTTGAACATAGTAGTGATGCAAAGCTTGCAGGTGAATCCGATCCATTGGGAGAGTTGATGAAGATATTGTTTTATGTGTACCAGAATCCAGTGGAAGTGCCGTGGGAGGCGAACCAATTTGGACTTCCTGAGATTGGGGCAAAATTTTACATCACACATGCAGATCTAGCGGAAATAATATCAGGTGACAAGTGTTTAAACATAGCGATACTACAATTGTGGACCATGTAAGTCATTTTCCTACAACCTTTATGTTTGATTACCTGATAACCAATATTTTTACATTCAAACATTTAAAATAATCATGACTTGTCTTCGAAATAGATTTATGAATGAGTGCGGTAGAAGCAAAGCTGATCAGTCACTATATGGTTTGTTGGAGCCTCAATCTATACAAAATGCTAAGGAAAGACGGCAACAATGCCAACAATACATTGAAACATGGGTCAAGGAATCACAAAGGCAGTTGTATTTAGGAGCTTACTTGAATCAGTAAGTTCAATTGTTCTTTGAATTTAATTTTTTTTTTTGTTGTTGTACAATTTTGTTATTATAATTGTCCAATTCAGGGCACATTGACAACTATTTGTTCTCCACCCAAGGGAAAACACGGTCGTTTGGTTTTGTTCTCTGAGGAAGAAGCCTGATATTAACATCAAAGGCGCAATTAACATGTTCTATTCAAATATACAAATCATGGCATCATTTAGTTGGTAATTGTTGTTACATATACAGCAAAAATGGTTGTCATATATATGCTATTTTTTTTTTTAACTAGTGCAATGAAGACAATAACCAGTTCTTTTGAAGGCATGTCTAATCAAGGTGCACCTCGGTGGGTTGAACCCAAGGTAATCAATACTTGTTTGTAATGAACCGTTTGTACATCTTTAAGTGTTGAATGTTAAGTAACCATTAAAAATGTTATATGTAGACTAATGTGCAAAGCGGAGGGTTTGAGTGCGGATATTATGTCATGCACTGGATGTGGTGCATCGTGACTGCCGGTTTGAAGGATGACTGACACAAGGTAAACATAATGCATGGAGTTACAATTGTAACTTTGGTTAATATTTGTTAAGTTACTAATAATTTTATCTAATGTTAATTTTGTAGTGGTTCTCTGATGGCTCATCGTTAGACGTGGAGGCCATCACATCAATTCGACAGAAATGGGCAACTTACTTTTTATCTTTTAGGAAAAGCAGTTGCTAAATTTGATTTGTATTATGTACAAGTACATTTGTATGCTGGATACATTAGAGGATCATTAATTCAAAAAAGGGTATTCAATTTGCATGACTACAATTGTTGGCTACAATTATGTCATTTGATGCTATTGTTCAGATTTCATTTGATGCTATTATTTAATTTGCATGGTCTGATATAATTTATAGGTACCAGAGATCAATGTAAAAAAAATGCATCAATAAAACGAAATAAATAAATAAAAAATTATACATACAAAGACGGTTCCCAAAAACGTCGTAAAATTACAACATAATGTAGAACTACAAAGTCGGTTTCCAAAACCGTCGTAAATTGGCATAACATACAAAGACGTTTCCCCTAAAACGTCTTCGTATGCAGTCTTGACATACCATCTAAGACGGTCACAAAGACCGTCTTAAAAATGTAGACGATGCGCACCTACTAAGACGGTTATCACAACCGTCTTTATAACCCAAAATTATCTGTGCACTTTAAGATGGTTATAGAAGAAACGTTGTAATATTTGGCGCATTCTAAGACGGTTATATATAACCGTCGTAGTATTAAAACCTTACAACGACGGTCCCATAATCGTCATAAAATAGCTTATACATTTTATGATGTTGGCATTAACGACGGTTGAAAACCGTCGTGACATGGGCATAAGAACCGACTTAAAATCCAATTTTTCTAGTAGTGAACCCAACAATACCTTCATGATTAGTCACATATTCAAGATAAAAAAATCTGAAATACAATATTGCATCTCACACTTACACAATTCATTTCATACCATCACATAACTCTTTCAAAGATCTCATTAGACACCAACAATTTCTCAACCTCTACTAATCAAAGTTTTCTCATCGAACCATCTTCAATACAAAGATCTATATCAAAAGGAAATAATTAATTTGTACATATTTAAATAATATATAAAATAATAACTTAAAATATTAAAATGAATACTTGGTAACTTTAATTCTTTCATTTTATCATATAAGATACACTCTATCAATAAACTCCAAGTTTCTTCCAAAAAAACTGAAGGATTGGACATAGAGTTTGATAAAATTAAGGTCACAAATAACCTCCTAAGATAATGCCCAGAAGCAAAAGTGAAGGTTTCCTTGATACCATCAATAAATTCTGTATCATTAGCTAAAAGTCCAAGAGCTATACATGCATCACAAAATGTATCATAAATTTTTCCTTGGATAATCTTCAAATCATCAAATGTAGTGCAATCAAGTTGAACATTAAATAACAAAATTCCCCTTACCTAGGTGGAAAAAACACAAAATTTTAGTAAACTGTGAGTAAGTCAATTTTTGTGCTTCTGGATATTTAACATTAGCATTCATCCAAGCAGGAAACAAAGTCTTTTTTCATAGTTTCTAGCAAGAACATAATCAGTTCTTTCCCAGTCTCCAAAACAAACAACTTGATTATCAAACAAATGAAAATCCAACTTTTGAATAGCTGGCCATCTTACATGTATATCAAATGAAAAAATATGCCACATTGATTCACATGGTGAAGAATACCTAAAAACAAAATTTAGATTGAATAAATTAAAAATTACAATCAATTGAGACAATAAATGTACTATCCAATTTAACTTCTTTACATATTATATGTATATTTGTATCTCTCCTTCTATAAATTGCAAACCCGTCACAATTAATTGAAGTATTTGAAGTGAACTTCTTAGAAAAGAACTTAGAGCATTTGCCTTCCTTCATATATGATGATTTTTTTTCTAATTCCGCAAGGACTATGAACCATAAAGGTTGAAACAACTTCAAATTACTTAAGATATTTACTAGGATTGAGAAACTCTACGCATAACACAATCCATCTTCTAGATTGAATTAATTCTATCTTTGGCATCTAACCATAACAAAATATCTGCATGAGTTAAACCTCTTTTTTGAAATTCAATAGAATACATACCTAAAAGAAATATATAAAAATGAAATCAAAATAGAATCAAAATAAAAAAATAAAAGGAACAATCCACAATTTTTTTTACCTACAATTACATTTCTAAACAATTTTCATTTCTTAAAATGATCTATCATGTTCTGTAATTATATTTAATGTGAAATAATCTTCATAAGATATCAGGACGATCAAATGCACACTACTAAAAAAATGACTTTTACGACACCTGTTCTACGACGGTTATATAGGGAACTGTCTTAGAAAGTGTTGTGGTGGCATTTTTGTAATTACAGTAATAAAAATTGCATTTTACAACACACATTCTAAGACGGTTATTGAAAACCGCCTTAGAATGTTATATGTAATAAACTTTGCGACAATTTTCATAAAAAACCGTTGTAATTCAGAAAAAAAAAAAACAAAAGCGCGCAACAGTTAGCGACAACTGTACTCCCACCTTCTCGCATTCAAGCTTCCCAAATGGCTTGAATACTTCTTTGCCTATTGTGGGGTCCTGGCTCTTCAGGTCAATTTTGTTTCTTCAAAACAAAACTTTCTCAGTCTTCTTTTTTTGTCTCTTTCTTCAATTATTCTTCATGCATTGGTTTTTGGTGATGCAAGGGAATCCGATTGATTAGGTGAGCACACATAGGTACCATCACCAATTTTGTGATTCTGAGAGTGACCCTCATAGCCCAACTGAAGGATTCTGCTACGAACCTCTACTGCTAAAGAAGAAATGCGATAAAGGAAACTATGGATAAGCTTGTCATATATTTCATAGCATGGAAAAACATACATTTATAGTAATTAGCTGGTGTAAATTAGTTACAATCAGTAGTGCCTGTCCCCCTAGTGCCCGACATTCCTAACAACCCTACATGTAATCACGCAAATATCCAGGCCTTATGCGAGTGCGGGTATTGTCACGTGCGGGTTCCTCTATGCGCGCCTTTTGCATGGGAGCATCAAATGTTCTGGAGGCTTGTGTGGTTTGGGTGGTGCTATCAATGCCCCCAGTTTGCAAATAAACCTTGTCCTCAAGGTTGTAAATAGCTTAGAGTTGGGGCCAATTTTCCCACGTGGTCTCTTCGGGCGGAAGCCTAGCCCATTGAACCAGTGTCATTGGTGTTGGAGGCATTGTGGACTCATCCATTTTCCAGTCCAATAGTCTCAATGGTTGCACCAGGGGATGGTGATCAACAGTGAAAGCTGGCAAGTTCGGAGCTTCGGGTGGTGGTGGTCCATGGTGGGGCTTAAGGAGGGAGATATGAAACACGGGATGGATTTTCGACGATGAGGGCAACTGCAACCGGTATGCTACTTGGCCTATTCTTTTGACAATTGGGTAAGGACCATAGAAGCGCTTGCTGAGTTTGGAGTATGTTGGTTGTATCGATGTTTGGCGGTAAGGACGAAGGCGAACCTACACCCAGTCGCCGATGTTAAAGCAGATGTCCCAGCGGGGAGCATCGGCCACACGTTTCATATTTGCCTGATATTTTTGTAACCTGCGAGTGAGTGTGCTATGAATTGTCTCCCGCGATGTTAATATACTATCCACTGCTTCAACGGGTGATGTCCCGACACAATAAAAAGGAAGGACTGGTGGAGGTTTGCCAAACATAACCTCAAATTGCGATAGGCCGGTGCCACTATGAACTGAAGTATTATATGAATACTCAGCAAGGGAAAGGAAGTGAGACCACTGTCGTGGGTGGTCGTGAACATAAGCGCGCAAGTACTGCTCCAGCACGCGATTAATAACCTTCGTCTGCCCATCCGATTGTAGGTGATATGTTGTGCTAAATCGGAGCTTAGTCCCACTGAGGCAAAAAAAGATCACGCCAAAAGGCACTGAGGAAGATGAGGTCTCTGTCCGAGATGATGCTGCGGGGAAATCCGTGATGTTTGCAAACGATGTCCAGGAATAGGATGACGACCTTGTGGGCAGTGTAATGTTGCGGGAGGGGACCAATGTGGATGGATTTAGAGTAACGATCCACCACTACCAGGATGGTGGTGTAGCTCTGGGAAGGTGGTAAGCCTGTAATGAAGTCCATTGAGAGGTCAACCCAGAAAGAAGAAGGAAGTGGTATGGGTTGCCAGAGGCCGGCGGGTTTAAGGTTAGGCTGCTTTGTCATTTGGCATATACCATAGTGGCCGATATATTGCTTGATATCATGGCGCATCTTAGGCCAACAGAAGTATTGATTAATGCGACGAAAAGTTTTCTCAACACCCATATGGCTGCCGGTTGAGGTGTGGTGATATTCATCCATGAGCACCTTAGAAAGGTCATGTCCCGCCGGGAGCCACAACTTATCTTGTGAAAAAATCATGCCATTTTTAACAGTGAACCCTGGGTGGTCAGTGGGACATTGCATAATGTTATGAAGCATCTCTTGATATGCAGCATCGGTCGAATAGGACTATCGAAGCTGGTCCATGAACAATGAATGGGGAATGGACAAAAGCAACATGGTGGAAGGGGTTGGGATCCTGGATAAAGCATCTGCCACTATATTTTGTGCGCCGAGTTTGTACTGGATTTTGTAATCAAATCCTAGTAGCTTGGCCATGTAATGTTGCTGCTCAGGAGTTTGAATGACCTGCGTCATCAACTCCTTCAAACTCCGATGATCAGTCAAGATGAAGAAGGGGTGACCCAGAAGATAGTGGCGCCATTTGCGCACCGCCGTAGTAATTGCGTGCAACTCGTGGACATAAGTTGATGCTTGTTGCATGTGGGGAAAAAATTTCTTGTTGAAGAAAGCAATTGGCCTGGAATTCTGAAGCAAGACTGCATCGATGGTCGTGCCTGAAGCATCGGTGTCCAGGTAGAACAAAATCGTGAAATCTGGAGAAGCCAATATAGGTGCTTGGGTCATAAGTGACTTCAAGTGATTGAATGCCTTTTGGGCCTCGGTGCTCCACTTGAACTTGTCCCGGCATAGAAGCGCAATCAATGGTGCTGCAGTGGCGGCATAACCGCGAATGAACTTTCTGTAGAACCCGGTGAGGCACAGAAAACTTTTGAGGTTGGTGGGAGAGGTTGGCACAGGCCAATCAATCATTGCCTATATTTTATATGGGTCTGGTGCGATCCCCGTCGTAGAGACAACATGGTTGAGGTAAGTGATTTGTCTCTCTGCAAAATCGCATTTAGAGCGACGAAGGTAAAATGAGCCTTGCTGTAGTGAAGTAAACACAACTTCAAGGTGATCGAGGTGGGCTGTGAATGATGGGCTATAGACGAGTATGTCGTCGATGAAAACCGTGGCAAATTTTCAGAGGAATGGCCGGATCAACTCATTCATTGTAGCTTGAAAGGTGGAAGGAGCATTGGTCAGGCCAAATGGCATCACCTTAAACTCGTAGTGGCCATGGTGGGTGTGGAATGCAGTCTTTGGGATGTCTTCCTCGTGCATCCTGATTTGATGGAACCCCTGCCGGAGGTCCAGCTTCGAAAACCATGAAGCATTTCCGATTTCATCTAGCAGTTCATCGACTGTAGGCATTGGAAACCTGTCCTTAATGGTTATGGCGTTCAGTGCTCGATAATCCACACAGCAGTGCCAACTCCCGTCCTTTTTCTTCACCAATAACATCGAAGAAGAAAAAGGGTTATGGCTTGGGCGGATGAGATCAGTGTCGAGCATGGCGGTGACTTGGCGTTCCAACTCATTTTTCTGAGAATATGGGTACCTGTATGGGCGCACGTTCACTGGGCTGGAGTTGGGAAGGAGATGGATGTAGTGGGTGATGGTGCGGGGAGGAGGAAGCTGGCTGGGTTCCTAAAATAATGACGAGTAGCGCTGAAGAAGAAGGTCGAGTAAGAGGGGTTATGCTTAGCAGGTGGGGGTGTTTGTGGGGTCGAAAAAGGGTAAACACGGGAAGTGGGTAGTGGATCAGGTACACGGGTGAGGTGGTAAAGAGCAGAAATGTTGTGGGTTTGGGATAGGCGTTTAAGTTGTTGGGCCGAAGTTGGGCTGGGTAACATGGGAATGTCAACGCTAAGTGAAGTGGGCTGGCCCAGGAATGTGAAACTCATCTTCAACAATGAGTAATCTATGGTGACCGAGCCAAGTGTCTTCAGCCATTGTACCCCGAGTATGATATCGGCTCCACCAATGGGTAACTGAAACAAATCAACAGCAAAGGAGAATCCCTAAATCGTGATTGGAATCGATGGGAACTTGGTGTTACACTAATTGGTGCTACCATTGCCAATCATTACATGCATGGTAGTGACCGGAACCTACTGTAACTGGAGAAACGAAGCAAGGCGAGACTGGATGAAATTATGCGTACTCCCACCATCAACTAGAATAATCACCTAATGGCGAGCAATGGTCCCATAGATACGAAATGTTTCCGATGCCGGCATCCCTGATAAAGCATTCAAGCTTATTTGAGGCACGACGAGAGGTGGTTGTGGCTGGTCGGAAACTTCAGAGACAATGGATGGAGCAGGATGTGGCATGGCCTGTCAGTCATCTTCCTCATCTGCGATGAGTAAGTGGAGACGTGGTCGACAACGATGACCGACGATCCACTTTTTGTCGCAGTGGTAACAAAGGCCTTTGTCGCGGCGGACAACGAGTTCCCCGACGGTGAGCCTCTTAATCTGAGGACGAACTGTGGAAGGAACTAGAGAAGAACTAGTGGCAGGACGCGAAACCTGTGACTGAGTAAATGGCTGTGCGCGAGGTGGCCAGCGACGATCTTGGAGTTTTTCTTCTTGAAGCTTTGCAAGAGCCACTGCTTGCGGTAACGACATAGGCTGAAGCGCCTGAACCTCACGCCGGAGCTCCGGGTATAGACCTGAAATAAAACAACTCAACAAGGAAGGCGAAGATAGGCCAATGATTCGGTTAGCTAATCGTTCAAATTCTGTTAAATAATCATTAACAGAACTGCGTTGTTGCAATTCAAAAAGAGCCCCCTGTGGATCTTCAAAAAATGTTGGAGCAAATTTGGATTCCAAAGCTTGGAGTAGTGCCGGCCAGGAGGAGATGAACCCATTGCGGGTCATCCATTGGTACCATGAAAGCGCTGGACCATCCATATAGAAGGAAGCTACGGTGATCCTCTTGTGGTCGGGTAAGCCTTGGTAGTCAAAGAATTGGCTGATTTTGAAAATCCAGCCCACTGGATCTTGCCCATCGAAACGGGGAGCGTCAAGCTTCATATGTGGTTTGGGAGTGGGTGGCGGAGGTGAGGTCGTGTGCGGAGGTGGCTGAGGGGATGGGGTTGGTATGATTAATGCGGCGAGGTGTTCAAGGACGAAGTCGAGCTTGGTGGTCATGGAGGTTTGTGTTTGGGTGAGGTTTGCGTGGTTCTGGGATAAGGTGGCCTGGGCTTGGGTGAGGCGGTGGACTGCTTCCTCCAGTCGATCAAGGGTGGCTTGGCGGGTATTGTGTTCCAGCATGGTGGTCGCTGGTCGGAGATGGCAGGTCGGACCAAAAATGCTATGAACCTCTACTACTAAAGAAGAAATGCGATAAAGGAAACTATGGATAAACTTTTCATATATTTCATAGCATGGAAAAGCATACGTTTATAGTAATTAGTTGGTGTAAATCTATTACAATCAGTAGTGCTTGTCCCCCTAGTGCCCGACGTTCCTAACAATCCTACACGTAATCACGCTAATATCCAGGCCTTGTGCGAGTGTGGGTATTGTCACGTGCGGGTTCCTCTGTGTGCGCCTTTTGCATAAAAGCATCGAATGTTCTGGAGGCTTGTGTGGTTTGTGTGGTGCTATCAGATTCTGGTTCAGTCATATGAGTTGGCTATTTGATACCACTTCTATCCTAGAAAGGGTATGTATGATAATATGAAATACATCCTCTGAAGAAGCAAACAACAACCTTAAATTAATGAATTTGCAAATTTATTGTGGGATGTTATATATGTGCAGTGTGGAGAGGCAAACAATGTTGGTGATTTGGAGAAACAATCCTTCTATAGATTTCTCCGCAGCACTTACCTTGCCCATCCTTTTGCTTTGGGAGCCCTTCTATATGCCGCAGGAGGATTTCCTTTCCTTGTTTGGGGAATGGTACCAAAATTTTCTTTCATTTTACTTTTAAAAGATGTTTGTTGTTCTTTTGCTTAATTGAGTCATTGGTTAGGTAAAACTCATAACAGAACAGAGAAAATTAAAGTCCAATTTGGAAGCCTATTCCAAGTTACACTTTTTTTTTTTAATAAACACAGGGAGTGAGGATTGTTTGGGTTTATCACATAACCTGGTTTCTAAACTCAGCTTGCCATGTCTGGGGAATCAAGCATGGAACACCAGGGACTTGTCCAGAAATAATTGGTATTTTTTGTTTAAACATTTCATAGTTGGTAATTGGTTTGAGTTTTTATATATACATTATAATCTTAGGTGGGTGGCGTTGCTTGCATTTGGTGAGGGTTGGCACAATAACCACCATGCTTTTGAGTACTCAGCTAGACATGGACTTGAGTGGTGGCAACTAGACATGACTTGGTACGTTGTGAGATTTCTCCAAGCTATTGGGTTGGCCACTGATGTCAATTTACCCAGAGAGTCAGAAGCAGAAAATGGCATTCAATAGTGATTCAATTGCCACATGAAACACAGTAAATGATAAAAAAAAGTGAAAATACAAAGGATTTTAGAGGTACTCGTTGATGGCACAAAAGTTTTGGTAGGGAAATTGTTCTTTTTTGGGTCTTACTTTCAGCCATCATCGATGCTGGATTTGACCATGTATATGGGACTAGAAAATAATATTACTATTGACACACAAGAATATTTAATTATTATCCTTGCTTGCTACCTTCTTCCTCATCTTCCTTTAGTTATTATCTTATTATACTGTGATTGAAAAAAGTCAGTTATTGAGCTTCAATGAGAATCAAATTTCAAATCTCGTACATACTATCTAAACTCTCTTAGGATCTGTTTGGTAGAATAGAATAAAAAAAAAAATTGAGATGTAAGTTTTTACTGTTCATTTATTTTTATCCAGATAGTCAGAACATATATTTGAATGGAAAAGTTTTAGACTATCTTTGTGATAAACAATTTTACTAAGCTTCCTTGGATAGAATATCTATTAGCATAATAAGTATGACCAGTGTTTAATGTTTTCTCCCTTCTATAACAATTTTATAAAATGCATGCCAATGAGAGAATCCTTGTTTTGGTGTTTCACGAGTATATTTCTTAGCAACATGAGTATCGTTGTTGGGATGCAATTTTTTATTTAAATGAAATTCATTGTGTTCTATACTTGTGTATTGCCTTTTTTTTTTTCGTGCGTGTGCTTAGGTTTAATGTTTTTTGTTTTGTAATGTGCAGACATTAAGTTAGGGAGCTTGTTTATTTGTGTCCTCTTTCTTCTAAGGAATGTATTTTTGAATTCAGGGTAGTGGTTCTTTGAATGAGCTAATCGGTGTGAAAAGGTTTCTGGTAGCTTTGGATGAATTGGGATTGTCTTGATTTGAATTGTCAGACCTGGAGCAGGTATAAGAAGTTCTATTGTGCAATGTAATTTGAGAATTGAGAACATTGTGAGTTATGTTGGAGCTTTCCAGGTTTGCTTTTTTGTATTGCCGTTTCATTTATGGTCGCCAATTCTTTCTTGTGCTATCCCATATAATTTGATGCTTTTTAGGAACTGAGCTGCCATGATGTCTGTCAAAGATGATGTGATAAAAACAAAAAGAAACTACTTAGAGGAATTCAAGTACTTTGGTAGGATACAATGTTTAAAATTTTTCGTCATTTATCATTGGTATTTATTTTATGATGGATTAGATGTATTTACAACTAACAAGATGTGTATATGTAGGAATCAAGTTCCAAGGTCTAGCTGAGGCTGCTGAAAATTATCATGTAGTTATAGCTGAAAATAGGAAATTGTATAATGAAGTTCAAGATTTGAAAGGTATGTATTATATGGTGCTTATATGAAGATTGTGAACTGGTGTTTGGTTGATTGATGACCTGATTTTCTTCTTCTTTTTATTCTAAACAAGTTCGTGATTTACTATCAAACAATGGTCCTTAAAAGAGATATCCTTTTCTTTAGTATATATTCCCAGATCCACAATAGTGGGAGCCTTGTATACTAGGCTTCCCTTTTATTATAAGTTATGTGACTCTATATTTAAGGCCCCAGCTACTTTGATTGGCAATTTGGCATACATAGGATCGATTTCATGTGGTCTATCATGTTACTTGTCAATGTCACTATACATTATTTTTATTCTTTGATTTCTGTGTCCATAATAGTTCAGTATGTTTTTCTATTCATTATTTAATCAAAGTTTTAGAAAAATTAAAATTTAAATAATGAAACTATTTACTTAAGCAGTTAGTTTTTTTTTCTTTTTTTGAGAGGATAATTTGTGAGATTAATGTTTATGTATTGTAAAGTAAAAAAATTTATGTTATTACATTTAGTTTTATTTATATGACACTAAACTCTAAATTTATTTAAAAACTAACACTCCACCCCATATGTATAACAAATGGTACCAGATTTTTTTTAATAAATGATTTTAATTATATATTGTCACTATTTTTTTTTTGTAAAAATTAAAATTAAAAAGTTTAATTACATGTTGGTCTTGTGTTTTCTAGACAAAGTTGCGAATTAATTGGCTATGCTGAGAAAACTCTGTTAGGTAGATTGGGCCAAGCTGCAGTATACTCTGTATATAGAACACACTCATACAACCGCCTATTAGAAGAGGTAATCTAACCGGATTGAAGTGGGAAATGTGGTATAGAGTGAAAATATATAAACAGCTTAGTGAGGCCAGGTTTAGTGGCAATATATGCGGTGGGTTTTAAATATTTGAAAGTGCTTCAGCACTAAAAATTGGTTATCTTATGCATAGCTTAAACTTAGGATTCTTTTACCATGATAATCTTTGATATCCCTGGTATATTATTTGGTGAATGTGGGAGTTTTCAGAAAATCACTTACATGTTTACCTTCTTAATAAAGAGCTCAATTGGAATGAAAAAATGTTCATGTTCAAAGGAAAATTATAATTTTAACAAGCACAATTCAAAGTGGAGGGGAATATTATCAGCACTTATGTATGCTACATAACTGTTATAGCCAATGACTATATTTTGATACACTGGAAGACTAGGGAAGTCAATATTAAAATAGTCTTCACTTGGTTAAAGAGACTACAATATGATGCCATGAATCAATTCTCCCCAAAGCTTAAGCTTCTTAATGGAGGTAATTCAATGGTTTATATTCCTAACAAGTAACAAGAAGAATAATATGAGTGTGCATGTGTTTTTTTTTTTCCTCTCTCTTTTAGGTGTTATAAAATATTGACATGTTGATGTGTTTTTCGTTGAAAATTTACATACTTATAATTTTAATGATTTATATATATCTCTTATATATATTTTTATAATATGTTTATGATTTCATTGTTTTTTCTTTCTTTCATTTCTTCACTTATTTTATGTTTTCATTCTTTTTTTTTACCACAAAATTAAAGTATACCAAGTTGTAAACAAAATATTTTTCCCTTCTAATATACAACTTTTAATACTAATATACTAACACTTTATTTCGACAAATTTATTAAGGGAGTATTTGATAGAGAGAAAAAAAAGATAAGCAGCAAAAATAATTAATTTTTTTCCATATGTTAAAATTATTTTATATACTTCAATTCATCTGAAAGTAAAATTAGAAAATTTCTACAAATGTTAATATATATATATATATATATATATATATATATATATATATAAATTAATATTAAATTAGGTGAGAAATTTAATTCATTTTATTTTATTATTTTTCTTCTTCTATATAAGAACTTTAAAAAAATTATTTAACCAGAACCTAAATTAATTTGAGAAATTTTGTGGACTAATTAGTTTAGCTTTTAGAAGTAAAAAAAAATCATTTTGACATAATTATCAATTATTTGTTATTTTATATATGTAACTTTAAAGAATAATATGATAAATATTTTTGGACTAAAATGACTATTCTTTGTTGATTTTAATTAAGAACTAATTAAGATAATATTTTAATAATTTAAAACAGTTTTTCATAATTTTAGGAGATAATTTAGTCAATTATTCCAACTTGCGTGTGTCTGACATATGACATGTTTCTACCCAAGAAATTTACATGGACAGAAGTTAATTACATCTTTTTTGGTGTGCCCTTGCAGGTTGGTGGTACAGGCCAGAATATATCATCAACGAGTTGAATATAAACTCCGTGATAACTACCCCTTGTCACGAGGAGATCTTGCCCATCAACTCATGGACTACACAGAGGCCTTATCTTCGTGCTGTTTTCGGATATAAATTACATATATTTTCTGTTTTTGGATATAAATTACATATATTTTCTTATTCGGTGTTAATTAAAAATTTTAATTTATTAAGTGGGTCCTTGCTAATGTAGTTTTTATTGTATAAATGCGTAGGGTAAAGTCCCATTTGTCTCATCCGAGGCCATTCATCAACTCCATATATTTATCTTCGTGCTAGCTGTGTTTCATGTCCTTTACTGCATTCTCACTCTGGCTCTAGGTAGAGCCAAGGTAAGAAAATATGTATATTCTTTAACAACTCGAATACCTCTTTGGATACATCTGAGTTGCTTATTTTCTTGAATTATTTGCTACAATAGATGAGAAGGTGGAAAGGGTGGGAAGTGGAAACCAAGACAGCAGAGTACCAATTTTCACACGGTTAGTCGTCTGCATATAATAATATATAAATGTACTCGTTCTCTTTCAAAAATATTCATGTCTTACACTTTCTTTTTTCGTTCCAAATCATTTATTGTTTTATAACTTTAAGACCTAGCTAGGTTAATAGTTTTCTTTTGTTAATTATATCCTCACTTAATAGTTGTATATGTCTCCTATCAAGGTAATAAAAAGAGAGTTTTTTTTTTTCCATTCACAAAAAAAACTGTCCTTTTACCTATCAACTCATTCTTTTATTACTCTTTTCCTTCTAAAATTATCTTCTTAAGATATTTTATACATATCAAGAAAATTCATAAATAAATAAAAAAGAATAATAACTAATAATTTTATAAAATTAATCTTATATTATCATTAATTCATTTATAAATTTTATTGTATATCATTAATATTATAAAAATACAAGTAAAAAAAATATTTTATTAAAAATTAAAATAATGAGTGTTTGCAACAATGAATGTTGCTCTGTGTCATATCTTCCATCACACAAATCTAATGTAGTTCTAGATGGTTTCAATTGCACTGTTTTCACATATGGTCAGACAGGGACTGGTAAAACTTATACAATGGAGGGTGGAATGAGAAATAAGGTATACTCATTTTGCCTGCTAAGGCTGGTAAAACTTATATGTCTTTGGTTCACAGAAAGTGTCATTAAATGACGTGGTTAGTTAATTAGGGTGGTGATTTACCTGCTGAGGCTGCTGTCATTCCAAGAGCAGTGCGTCAAATATTTGATATTTTGGAAGCACAAAATGATGATTATAGCATAAAAGTGACATTCCTTGAGCTTTATAACGAAGAGATAACTGATTTGTTGTCCCCCGAAGACAATTCTAGGCCTACAGACGAAAAACAAAAGAAACCTATAACCCTTATGGAAGATGGAAAGGATAATGTATTTGTGAGAGGCCTTGAAGAAGAATCAGTATACTTTTGAATGAAATTTATACTCTGTTGGAACGAGGAGCATCAAAAAGGAACACTGCAGAAACGTTGCTTAACAAGAGAAGCAACTCCCTTTTCCTTTTATTGAAGTTGCAGAAGAAATTCATGTTTGTAGGAAGCTATTTTATGCTTATTTAATGTTATTTTGGTGCAGTCGTTCGCATTCAGTCTTCACCATTATTGTGTATGTGAAAGAAACAGTGATTGGTGATGAGGAGTTAATTAAATGTGGCAAGCTCAATCTTGTTGATTTGGCAGGATCCGTAAATATCTTGCGTTCGGGAGCACGTGAGGTAAAAGCAAAATCTCTACTTGACTCTATTTTTGGTGACTAATTGTGTTTGATAGTTTGTCATTTGGCCAGAAAAATATATTGTACTGCAATCAAATAGAAAATTATATATATCTTGTTAAACTAAATGGGTGGTTAAATGATGATTTGACCAGCAAAATAAACTGCATTATAATGAAACAACTAATAGCTGACTAGAGATATCATCTTACTTTGAATGTACAATTAATTACTTTAACTTTAAAATGATTATGACTTAGATTAATTATACTTGTAAGATTAGCAGTGGCAGTTTTAGTTTTAAAATAATTATGACTTAGATTTTATGGCTTGTTTTTCTCCTAATTTTCCATGGTAATCGGTTGTGTCGTTTCAGAGACAGTAAGCTTACAAGGATTTTGCGAGACTCCTTAGGAGGGAAAACAAAGACATGCATAATTGCTACTATTTCCCCATCTGCTTATTGTATGGAAGAAACACTTAGTACAGTAGACTATGCTAGTTGTGCAAAAAGCATAAAGAATAAGTCTGAGGTCAATTATCACTGCTATAGTCCCTTACAAGTTAAAATTCTTCTAAAAGCAGTGGTTTTAGCTTTGTGAATTTTTTAATAGGCAAACCAAAAGGTTTCAAAGGCTGTTTTGTTGAAGGACTTGTACATGAAAATTGACAGGATGAAAGAAGGTACATTTCACTAGCCACTATTTTATAAGTTTTGGAATGTAGAGAAGATTTTGTATCTCATCTTTGTCTAAGTGAATATTGAATGCAGATATTCAAGCAGAAAGGGAGAAGAATGGTGTCTATATTTTTCATGAAAGATTTGTCAAGGAAGAAGCTGAAAAGAAGGTCATATAGTTGTTTTTATATCCACATAATGTAACAATAATACTATTAGGAAGTTTGCAAATGATCACACATCATCTGGGGAAAACAAAAACCACTATTTCAAAATTTTTTGTTAGCAATATTCATATTACTAAGCATGCTTATGTATGTCTCACGTCTTTTCTTGCTTTTCTGCTATATCTTTCGTGATACTTGTTTCAATTTTCCTAGTCTAATTTTTCTTGCAACCTCTTAAGGTAAGGAATGAGAAGATAGAGCAATTAGAGAATGACCTTAGTCTTAGTGAGAAGGTATTCCTGTCATTTCTTTGCTTGTAATTTCTCTTATTGTGTATACAATGTATACTTTGTTGATAAATTATTTCTTCCTATGTATTTTGCAGCAAGTGGCCAACTTCCGTGAACTCTATTTAACAGAGCAAGAATAGAAACTGGAATTAGAAAGTGAGCTTAAGAATTGCAAGGGACTAGTTTTATTTTATTTCAATTAACCGTGTATTTACTTGATTGATTCATATGCTATAAATAAAACTTTGGAATGCATTTAATTTTTATCCAAAGTGAAGGATTTTTGTGTGATGTGACCGTAATTCTGCAAACTTTTTTTTCTTCTTTTTTTTCCTCAATGCATTTTGTTAGCATTGCCTCAAGATAGGGGGGGTGAATAATTTGTTGATGTTTAACAATTGTTTTGAAATGTCAATTAGGTCATGACCTCTCGACCACGCTTAGATGTTTATGTCAATCTTCCAGCTCTGCACAAATTAGATAAGATGCTTCTTGTAAGTTTTATAGCATTGAATAAGGAACACCATGTATAACTCCAGTTTGATGAACTACTCCATTCTAATTTTTGGTATTTTCACAGCAAATTCAAGATAGTTTTGTCAATACAGAGTTCTGGTATATAGACCAAGGGGTTCTAGCTCCAGATGCTGATGGTCCATCTTCTTTTCGACAAGCACTTCAACGACAGGAAGAGAAATGGTGGCTTCCTGAACTGCGAGTCCCTCCATGTGGCCTAAACGAAAACTCAAGGAAGCAGTTGCAGCACAAGCGTGATTGCACAAACCAAATATTAAAGACTGCAATGGCCATTAACAACACCACTTTAGTTGAAATGGACATCCCTCAGTCCTATCTAGGAATCTCTTCCAAAGGTATATGATATGAATGATCTGTATCTATTCAAAATTTTCAAGCATTAACAAAGAAAATGACATAATGGTCAAATTGGAATGTTAATGCAGTTCTAGCAGAGAGCAAGAAAATGGAATTAGAAGACAAGGCCGATGATGACGTTCATTGAACCCTTTGCCAATATTAAATTTAGGTTATATGTTATTCCTTTTCATAATTTTTACCAATTTATATTACTAGTTCCACAGAAATGGATAGAAGATCTTATTCATAATTTTTAGCAATTTATACATGCATTTATTGTATTTTGTAAACATGCTTTAAGGTCATTTTGTAACATGAATAGAATATTCAATCCAATATTTCTTATTTATATTATTTTTTTATATTTAAGGGCATAAAACATAAAGGAAAAAAGTAGGAATTAATAAATTAATATTAATACAAGTCCATATAAAATCGCTTTCTAAGACGGTTATTTAGAAATAACGCGTTTTAAGACGATTAATTGCAAATAACCATCCTTAAAAGCTTTGGCAGGCATGACATTCAAAGACGGTTAATGGCAAATAATCGTCTTTGAATGTCATGTCCAAGATAGTTTTCAAAGACGGTTATTAGCTATTAATCGTCTTTGAAAGCTATGTTAGATAGCACATTCAAAGACGATTAATAACAAATAACCGTCTTTGAAAGTTTTGTTGGACATGACATTCAAAGACGATTATTTGTTATTAACCGTCTTTGAATGTCATGTCCAAGATAATTTTCAAAGACGGTTATTTGTTATTAACCGTCTTCGAATGTCATGTCCAAGATAGCTTTCAAAAACGGTTATTAGTTATTAATCGTCTTTGAAAGCTTTGTCGGACAGCACGTTCAAAGACGGTTAGTGGCAAATAACCGTCATTGAATGTCATGTTTAACAAAGTTTTCAAAGATAATTATTTGTTATTAATCGTCTTTGAATGTTTCAACCTTTAAAGACAGTTATTATAATAACCGTTGTAAAAAATAATTTTGTTTTAACATCGTTACCTACAACTACGGTTCACAATCGTCGTTAAAAGCCTTTTTTTAACCGTCGTGAAAAACCTTTTTTTTAGTAGTGACATTCAATCCTTTTGAATCAACATATCTTTGAATTTCTGACCATTTTTGGATTGCATGTAATTATTAAAAAAAGATCATGGTGACCAAATCTTGAACACATAACCATTGCATCTTGACAATTGTTAAACATATAACATAATCCACCGACAAAAGAAGAAGCTAACATAATTCTTGAACCAATGGCAGACACATCAACATCACCACAATCAACAACTTCTTACATTCCAAACAAAAATTCCTTCCTAATAGTTTTTTGATGTTATCTAATAAAGGAAAACCTTTGAGCTTCAATCATGGAGTAAGAATCCACAACAAATTGGTGAAACAACCTATGTCCACTGCAAAACAAACATATTCCTTCATTAATCCTATCTTGTTTTCTATATGAAATAAACTCTCTCAATGAGATACTTATCCTTTTACCAATTCTTCTAGGATTAGAATTAGGAGGAAATAGTATATTTTCTTGATAATTATTTTCTCCATATGGAAACAACAACGGATATTGCAACAGGATAAAAGTTGTATGGGTTTCATGTATTCTTTGAAATTGTACATCATGAGAGGAAACAACAATGTCCCTACCAAAATTTGATGTATCAATATACCAACTATCAAGACAGAAACTTCATCAACAATTGGTAGATTACAAGTCCTTGAATCATTAAAAAAATTCTTAAATAATCTTAAGGACAATTTTTCTTCACATCCACTTAAAAGACAATCACACATATCTAAAAAATGATTTTGCCATTATGTTGTGTTGATCAATCATATTTATCAACTCACTGACCAAAGTCAAATCAAAATCGTTTGAGTTTTGTGCACTTCTGTAAAAAAATAGTTAGAATTGAATTAGACAAAATATTAAATAGAAAAATAGAAAAGACATATAAAGATACATAAATTAATTTAATAATTAAACAAAGCTGAAAGAATTTTTTTTAACACTTCATCATGGGTACCATAAATATAAAGTTGTGCAAACTTTGGACATTATAGGTCACAAAGTACCAATTCGATGATAATTTTGACCACTTATGAAAAATTGAGGAGGACTTTGTTATTGTAATGTTTAGTTTGAACTTTCCCTCTCATTGATGTGAATCCAAATATAGTTGTAAGCTCTAATTCTATTCAAGAAATGAGAACTTCTACTATCAACACCATTAAACAAATTCAACAACAATAATGGTGGTTCTTTTAAATGTGGCAATGAAAATTTTCCTTTCATGCAACACAAGGAAAAATCACAATTATAAGTTTTAGTTGACTATTTAGAATGTCATTCAAACCAATATTTTGATCCACAATATTTGCAACCTAATGACATATCACCAATATGAAGATATCCTAAATATGAAGATATCCTAAAAAAACCTATGAACAATTGAATTGATATTAAGAAGAAGAAAAAATTGAGTTTTGCAAAAATTTTAAAATGTTAATATGGATAATAAATGACTATCATAATATAAAAAAATATAACAAAAAATAATAATATCAAATCTTGATATTCACTTGAGAAAAAGAACTTAGGATCATCCTTAAATTCATTGATATAACTTCATCAATGTAATGTTCCCACATTAAACACCAATCGTCAATGATTGAATCGGCTAAACACATGAAATAAAATATAACATTTAAAATAAATAAATAATATTCATTGAATTTATTTTACACGTTAAGGAATATTATATTAAAATTTAAATGTAAAATAAAAAATAAACAATTTGCTATTTGAATCACTATCATAAAGATTAAAACTTGATTGAGAAGATCTTTGGGAAGACTGACAAACCTGGTAAATTTGATTCACTGTATTGAAAAAAAAAAGAATGTTTTAAAAAAAAATCATTAAAATATATAATAAAATTTTGCATAATTTTTAAAAACAATACACTAAAATAAATAAATTAAAGTCTGGAATAAATACAAATATGTACTTAACTAAAATAATTAATTAGTTTTGATAATTGAAATTATTAATATATAAGTTATATTTATACTCTAATTTATCATTTAAATTGATTTATATTTTAGTTAACTAATTTAATTTTTTAATTTTTTTACTTTTACTAATATTTAAATCTGTATTTTTTTATATTGTGATTTTATTATCCGTAAAATTTATTGTACTTATACTCCAAATTTTGTAAATTTTAAATAGTGTTTTTATTCTTCATGTTTTATAATTTATAAGGTATGATGTGAAAGTAAAATTTCATCGTGATACAACTCGTGTTTTAGTTTTTCCTGATCATGTTGCTGAGGAGTATATTGCTAGGTGCTAAGCAGAAGTTGCTGGAATCTCTCATGGTAATAAATATATTGTTTATTTATAATTATAAAAATTTGAATTTTATTTAAATTTTAGAGTTTAATTAAATTTTTATATACATTTTCTTTTGTCTTATTTTAGGATTGCAGGAAATGAGAACTTCCCAACATTTTTGAATCTGTTAAGGAAAAATTGATATTAATCAAACTTTGGATACATGAAGGGGTTTACGAGAATGTTTGGGATAAGTTTGAAGTTGCAGGTTATGTGATGACCTTGATGTCACTAATATGTTTTTAGCTTCTCAAATGGTCTCTCATATTCTAATAAGGTTTAATAATTTTTTTATATTGATTTTGTAATATTTGAACTTCTATTTTTATTTTTCTCATTCTAATTTGTTAATGTTTTCTTTCTAAGGTACCTGATGAACCTTGTGGTATTTTTGGTGAAGTTATCTCTACTTTGAAAATTGTTCTCATTTTTTTTGACATCTTCTACCCCACACATATATATACTAATAATCAAAGAAATAAAAATCATAATTAATTAAAAGTTCTTAAAACACATTTAAATAAAATCATTTCAAAAGGGTAAAAGACTCACATTCACTTCATTATTACTAGATAAACTTATCAGAAACATTTTTTTTTGCTCAAAACATCATGTAATTAAACAAAATTCATGCTCCAATATCACATCCTATTAGAGAGCATTGTGTCCCGACATTTTTCAGTACAAGGTTTCTTAAAGCAATTCACTTAGTCATCTGCTCCCAATAACACAAAGTTCAAGATCATCACAGGATCCAAACACAAACAACACATGGGAAGTGAGTTATGACATTTCTAACTAAGGGAGAGAAACAAGACAACATATAGGTATAAATATCATATAAACAAAATAAAACTTATTTAAACATAGCTCATGTCATTTCACCACTTTGTCGCCCAACATCACATCACAACACAACACGTCTTATTCATTTTCACAATATTCACGTACTCAAGGATCAAAACACAATATCACCAAGTCAATCAATATCAATCAATACACAAGCGTTATGCAACATATACACTAAGACTCAATCTTATATGCAATGTGATACCATGTCAATGAAAAATCTCGTCAGGCGCCAAGGACTACATGACAAGCCAAACCACACACTAGTAAGTCAGGTCACTCTCACTAGGTAAAATCATAGGGAGATCAGTCAGGGTCACACTGTTTTGCGAGAATGCTCCAACCATGTGAGATCGGCACAGGTTTAAAGGAGCACTCAAATCGGGTGTATTTACCCCCAAGACTTACACTCCGAAGAGTCCGTCAGGACCTCTCTCTCCTGATTCAGGTCCAACCCAGAAAACATTTTAGTACACAGACTCTATCTATGAACTATACAAAACACACAACTCCTCAATTGTTCTCAAAATAGTTTTATCTCGTCGCGCTTGTGATTAAACTCGTCGGGTCCCCATCACAATACTCGTTGTGCATTAACTCGTCGCCCTTAAAGGGTCTTAGCATTAACTCTTTGCCCTTAAAGGATCTTAGCATTAACTTGTCGCCCTTAAAGGTCTTAGTATTAACTCGTCACCCTTAAAGGGTCTTATAGTTGTGTGACTGTACAATTCGTTGCTCACAACTCAATGCACACAACATCTCAATGCACATATATTACGAGTCAATACATACTCAGTTTATCACATATACGGTCTCAATCACAATGGTATAATCCCAAAGTAGCATGTTATCACACCTCATGAATCATATACACTTTACCTATGAACTATGCAATACACACAACTACTCAATTGTTTTCAAAATCATTTTAACTCATCGTGCTTATGATTAAACTCATCGAGTTCCCACAGTAGATCCCAACACAATACTCGTCGTCTTTAAAGGGTCTTACAATTGTGTGATTGCACAGTTCATAGCTCACAAATCAATACACACATCTTAATACACATGTATTTCACCTTTCATCACACGTTCAATTTATTACATACTCACGATTTGAATCACAATTTCATAATTTCAATATAACAATTTATACAAAAGGTTTATCATAACATGAGAAGTAAAACCCCTCAAATAATTTCGCACAATTATATCAAAATCATAGGTATGAAAAATGAAAACACCAAGAGAACTCAATTTTGTCAACCAATTCACATCAGGACATCAATATTGTATTTATAATCATAAAGGAAAAATTCAATAAACATCCCAAAATAAACTCAATTTAATCATCTAATGATCCCTATACATGTCCATTCTAACCTCAATTGCTATAAACTCATCCCTTACCTCTAAGCGAGCTCACTGTGTATTGTAACAGTGATAGTGGCATCTCTAGTGGTTTCCTGAGATTTTTCAAGCTTTTTCCTGTATTTGCTCTAATAAGGTTTCCAAGCATTAGAGAGAAGGAGAAGGAATTAAAGCCTCTATTCTATTGTCTACGTGCAATGAGTACTTTCCCTCCATAGACATTATTTTGTAAATCTCTACGGTGAAGATGTGCGAAAATGAATCGCGAACCGCGTACCAAAATTTTACGACAATCCAACGGTTAACAAATCTGGGATCGTGGTTTTACTGAGACAGTTTTTGTGGCGTCCCTAAATAATGACTGGCTTAATAGTAATAAATTAAATAGCATAAACCATGGGAATTTCTCTCTCTCTCTCTCTCTCTCTCTCTCTCTCTTTTTTGTACTATTATTCATTTCACGGTAATTAAATTCAGAAGAAAACTTATCACTATAGAGTCCTGAATGACCAGTTCACAACTATATTCGGAGTCATTTCTTTCTGATCACTCATAATCCCGAAACTATTTTTCTCTTTCAAAATATACCAGCCATCATTTTAGGTCGTCACGTGAAAAATAATAAGATACGGTCAGTAAACTCTTTTCAAATAAAGTTTGTTAACATTTCCTTTTCAAATAACAAGATTAAACATAATTATATTTATCATCTAAAACTATCCAAAATATGGGAGTTTACAAAATAACATAGTGACATCCAGAGCAAAGGTATCAACTGTGGTGGTTTCAGCCACAATATATACAATCATCAAAATCTCTATACAATAGGTCTACCCACCCAAAAATCAAAAGAGTAAACCTAGCAGTCTGAACTAGATACACCCACCCACAAAAAGTATGTACGCCTAGTCTAAGGAGCGGTCTGCTATGATAAAGAGTCGTCACTATTCGTTGTCCCTCCAGGGCCACTCTCCTCTGTAGAGTCTGCCTCAAATGCTGACATAATATCCTCTAGGGAATCAACATTAGGGAGTGGGTCTTCATCATCCTCAGGTAAGTCAAGGTCATCCACAACAGGTTCAAGAGGTAACTCCTCTGGGTCCTCTTCAAGATCTCCTTCAGAGGATGACACCTCTATCACTTGAACTGACTCCACTAGTCGATATGGAGTAGGTGTAGGTAGTATCCACTCCACAGGCTGCTGAAGTGTGTGTGCGGGTTCCTCCGGATGTACTAATGAAGTAGCAGTGAGTCGAATCGTGCCACGGTATCAGCACCTCTCATTGCCTTCGAGGGTCTCCCAAACACCCTCTAGGCACTCCATCACTACGCGATCATGGATCAACTGCGCTGCCATCGCGATCTACAAGAGATAAAAGGAAGAGGGTAGACTCTTTCACAAGAAATCTAACTACAGGTAACAATACAATGCGTCCCATAACCGCTACGCATAGTCAAAAGGTCTCTCTCAATGGATTTCCTCTCAGGTAATCGATTACCAAAGTATGTAATCGATTACCAGTGCCCAAACACGAATTACATAGCTTTTGCACATGGAAACCTACAAATTACACTGTGTAATCGATTACACCTAAATGGTAATCGATTACTAGTGGCAGGTAGCACTGTGTAATCGATTACACACAACTGGTAATTGATTACTAGTGCCCTATCACCCTGTGTAATCGATTACACCCCATTGGTAATCAATTACCAGAGGCAATCTTAACATCCTGTCTCCATTTTTAAGCCCTGTAATCGATTACCCACGAATGGTAATCGATTACCAGAGACTAATTTCCAGATACTGTGACACCCTTTACCCCTCACATATATATTAATAAAAGAATAAAAATTCAAATATTAATTAAAAGTATTTTTAAAACATTTTTAAATACAAGCCTTTCAAATGGGTAAAAGGCTCACATTCACTTTCTCTTACATCATATTCAAACTTGTCCAAATAAATAATAAAGTCCTCTTGGCTCAAAGAAGGTCATCTAAGTTTAATACAATTAATATAGAACCTATATCCTAATGTCACATCCTATCAGAGCGTGGTGTTCCCGTGTCCTCTAGCATGAGGTTCTTCATAGTCATCCACCTATTCATCTGCTCTCCTGAACACAAAGTTCAAGATCATCACAGGATCCAAACACAAACAGCAAACTGGGAGTGAGTTATCACATTTCTAACTACTAGAGAGAAACAACACAACATATAGTAGCCAAATACAATTTACTTAGCATATCTCACACAATTTTATCACTTTGTCATTCATCAATCACACTTTTCAATCATCAATCACAATACACAGGAATCACACACTCCGATCAAGACATAATAACACATCAATCATAATAAACAATTAGCAAGCGTATGCAACAGTTATGCTAAGACTCAAGCCTATATGCAATGTGGTACCATGTCAGTGAAAAACCTCGTCGGGCGCCTAGGAGTACATGACAAGACAAACCACACACTAGCAAGTCAAGTCACTTTCACTAGGTAATATCATAGGGAGACCAGTCAAGGTCACAGTGTTTTGCGAGAATTCTCCAACCATATGGGATCAACATAGGCTTAAAGGAGCACTCAAACTGTGTGACCCCCAAGGCCTACACTCCGAAGAGTCCGTCAGGGCCTCTCCCTCCTGATTCAGGTCCAACACAGAAAATATTTCAGCACACAGACTCTATCTATGAACTGTACAAAACACACGACTCCTCAATTGTTCTCAAAATAGCATTAACTCGTCGCCCTTAAAGGGACTTAACATTAACTCGTCGCCCAAAAAGGGACTTAACATTAACTCGTCGCCCAAAAAGGGACTTAACATTAACTCGTCGCCCTTAAAAGGACTTAGCATTAACTCATCGCCCTTAAAGGGACTTATAGTCGTGTGATTGTACAATTCATAGTTAATACTCAATGCACACAACATCTCAATCACATACATACACAATTTATCACATACACTCGATCTCAATCACAATGGTATAATCTCAAAATAACATGTTATCACATCTCATTAATCATATTCACTTTACCTATGAACTATGCAATATACACAACTACTCAATTGTTTTCAAAATCATTTTAACTTGTCAGGTTCCCACAATGGATCCCATCACAATACTCGTCGCCCTTAAAGGGTCTTACAATTGTGTAATTGCACAGTTCATAGTTCACAACTCAATACACACATCTCATCTCAATACACATGTATTTCATCATCCGTCACATGTTCAATTTATCACATAATCACAGTTTGAATCATCATTTCATAACCTCAACATAACAATTTATACAAAAGATTTCATCACAACATGGGGTGTAAAATCCCTGAAATAGTTTCTCACAATTATATCAAAATCAATTAATCAAATTCATGGGTTAAACACAAAAACATCAAGAGTACTCAAGTTTATCAATCAATTCTCATCAGGACATCAATTGGTACATAGAACACAATAATATTGTATTTATAATCATAAAGGAAAAATTATAATTCAATAAACATCCCAAAATAAACCCAAATTTAGTTCTCTAAGGATCCCTACATATGTTCATTCTAACCCCTAATTGCAAATAACTCATCTCTTACCTCTGAGCGGACTCACGTGTCTTCAGCTAACGATAGTAACATCTCTAGCGGTTCCCTGAGATTCCTTCAATTATTCATCTGACTGCTCCGATAGAATTCCCAAACGTCAGAGAGACGGAGAAGAGATTGAAACCTCCACTTGTACTATCATCATGCGATTCCTTTTGCTCCCTCCACGAATATTATTTCACAAATCCCAACGGTGTAAGTGCGCACAATTTAATTTCGAATAACATATCCAAAGTTCATGAAAATCCAACGGTTAATGAAACCGGGATCATAGTTTTACCGAGACAATTTTGGGTTTCTGCGGGAAAATAAAAGGCTACAATGCGAAGGGTTTTCCTCTAGGCTCAGACATAATATCAAAATTCTCAACGGTGAGAATGCTCGTAATCGGGTTGCGAACATGGTGCTCAAATTTCACAACAATCCAACGGTCAATGAGCCCGAGATCATTGTTTTTCTAAGATAGGTTTGGTGAGCGGCGGGAAAAAGAAAGGGTTTTGAGAGGAGAAGGGGGAAAAACGAAAATAAGGCCAAAAAGAGGCACCTGACTTATCATAACTATTTATACCTAGGGTACTCAGCCTATTATTTGCTCTATATTTATTTATTTATTTATTTTATAATAACAAACTCAAGTTTATTTTCTATCAAACAAATAAATGAAATAGCCTTTTTATTTTCTCTCAAATCATTATTTTAATTAATAATTATATCTCCTTATTTATTTTATTTATAAAATCTCATCATTTTTTTTAAAACTCTATTTATTTATAAATAACAATCCTTTTTAATCTAGATTACAAAAATTGGGATGTTATAGATACCACCCAAGATACATTGCTGGCCAGCCGCCACACAAGCCTCCTTGCTTCGTGGACTTTGTTCTTTTATTGGTTGACTGCCAGGAGCTCGCCTGTTTAGGTACGTCACAGGTTCTCACTGATTGACTATGCCCGGGTTGAGTCGGGATTGGTCAAGCTTGGTTTTGGGCAATAGCACCCCACCTGACGTCCCCAAGGTCTCCTGATCCCCGCGACATATCTCCAGGTACCACTCTGTGGTCAACAAACAAAAGTAGGAAGATTGACTCTTCCACGCTTTCTCACATCAAGCTTGTTGGATTATGGGGCACCCGCCATATGTGGTACTAGGTGGCGATCGGGCGATGATGCAAATCAACTCTCCCACTTCCACAAGTCAAACATAAACACACCATTCCCAGTTGCCCACCTTTCAACTAAGCTCACGCACTCCCACGTAGCCCTTATCCTCGTTCCTCTCAGCACCGGGTCCCCATCAACCCCTCCAAGCTTTCACAATATCCAAGCAATTCAATTTCATTTATCATGAAGCTACCCTAAACCAAGAAAACAGAGTAGAGGCAGAAAACTCTGCCCAAAATCCATTCACATATCATAGCTTTCCTTACTCATATACCCAAGTAACATTCTCTTCGTTACAATTCGTTAACCGTTGGATCGACTCGAATATTATACTGGAGGTTCCCAGTACATAAATCTACATTTTGACCGTTGGGATCTACTAGAAAATGCCTGGAACCCAATATGTACTACTCTTCCCATGACTAGCAATGCACAAGCATTTTTCTGCACATTTGGTCAAGTTGGCTGCACAATTTGACAGCATTTTGCTGCACAATTTGGCAGATTTCGAAATCCAACTTGCTCACATCCAATTTTTCTCAAATTGAATCCTACAAGTCCTAAATCATGTATAAATCATATTTAAACCAAAAACAAGCTTCGGATCAAGGTAAATCAAAATCTAGGTATCCAAAACCCATCAATTTAGTGGATTTTCAAGGTTTAAGAAGTGAAAATGAGAATTGGTTAATTTTGGGGTAAATTCTCAAAACACTCAGAATGAGACCTTGAGCGTGGTTCAGAGGTTGGTTTTGTTAAATTTTTAGTTGCATGCAAAACGATAATTTTTAGACTAATTAATGGAGGATTAATCAATAATTGTCCAGTTATGGATTTCTCTACGCTAATTAGTCTAACCCGTGTATCTTTCCCCCAATGTACATACTTACCAAGAATATATATATATATATATACACACACACACACACACACACACGCACTGAATAATACATACATATATATATATATATATATATATATATATATATATATATATATATATATATATATAATTATTTAAAATATAACGCTTACAAAATTCCGGGTAGAAATTCCAGGGTGTCACAGTTTTGGATTTCTGCGAGAAAAGAAAAAGCTACGATGCAAAGGGTATTTCTCTCAGCTCCAACATTTTTTTGTAACCCAACGGTGAGAATGTTCTTGAATGAGTTTGAAACCTGATGCTCAAATTTCATGACAATCTAACGATAAATGAATTCGAGATCATCATTTTTCTGAGACAAGTTTGGTGGTATGCGGGAAAAGAGAGAGTTTTGGGAGGAGGAACAGGGGGAAAACAAAATTGAGAAGAAGAGGAGGCGTAGAGAGTATCGTCAGTATGAAAATTGACCTAAGATGTCTTTATTTATAGCTAGGGTACTCACAACCTATTATTTACTCTATTTTTCTTTGTTTATTATTTTATAAACAAATACTCTATTTTATTTCCTATCAAATGACTAAATCAAATATCTTTTTTTTTCTTTCAAATCATTATTTTAATTAATAATATTATTTCTCCTTATTTATTTTATTATAAAAATCTCAACATTTTTCTAAAATTATATTTTAACTAAAAAAATCCTTTTAATTTATTTACGAAAAATGAAATATTACAATTTTTTGGTGCATCATCTATGGTTTGGTTGTACTAAAAAATGGGTGTATGAAATGGAAATCCTTGGTCAAGTTCCTATGATATTTGTAGATGCAATTGCTTTTGATGTTTTGATGATGATCATGATGATATGATGTAAATGGGCTTTTCAAGATTAAATTCAAGACAATACTTCAAGATACTTCAAGATTATAAGTCACAGCATCAAGATGATCACTAGTATATTAGGAAGGGAATTCCTAATTGAATTAGCAAAAGGTTTGGCCAAGTAATTTAAGTTAAAAAGTGTTTTACAAAGGTTTTACTCTCTGGTAATCGATTACCAGAGGATGTAATCGATTACCAGTGGCCAAATATATTTTATAACAGCTACTAAAATTTGAATTCGAAATTTTAGACTGTGTAATCGATTACACAATTTTGGTAATCGATTACCAGTAGTTAGTAAACGTTTTAATTCAAATTTTAAAAGCTGTAATCGATTACACAATTACTGTAATCGATTACCAGACAGGATTTTCAGAAAAATAATTTTAAGAGTCACAACTTTTCAAAGGCTTTATTCATGACCACCAATGGTCTATATATATGTGACTTAAACACGAAATTGCTCAGAGATTTTAAGAACAACAAGTGTTTATCCTCTCAAAGAGCAAATTCATTTTATCCTCTTAAGAATTCCTTGGCCAATTCAATTGCAATTCATTAAGGAATTATTTGAGTGCTCAATCTGTAAAATCCATCTCTTTCTAGAGAGATTTATTCTTCTTCTTCTTCTCATTCTCTAAGGGATTAAGAGACCGTGAGTCTCTTGTTGTAAAGGAATTCTAAACACAAAGGAAGGATTGTCCATGTGTGTTTAGAACTTGTAAAAGGAATTTACAAGATAGTGGAACTCTCAAGCGGGTTGCTTGGGGACTGGACGTAGGCACAAGGGTGTGGCCGGACCAGTATAAAACTGAGTTTGCATTCTCTCTTCCCTTAATCTCCTTTATTTATTATTGCTTTATATTCATATTCAAATTGTTTTATTTGAATTAATATTTAAGAAGATTGTCATTAAGGGAATTCATAACTTGAATAAAAAGTGAAATAGATTTTTAATTAGGGGAAGCAGTTTGGAATATCTTAATTCAACCCCCCCTTCTTAAGATATCTGAGGCCACTTGTCTAACAAGTGGTATCAGAGCTTCATTCTTGTATAAAGTTTAGAAGCTTCAAGAAAAAGATGGCCTCAGCAAATTCCTTATTTCCAGAAGGGAATTCTATCAATAGACCTCCAATCTTTAATGGAGAGGGTTACCACTACTGGAAAACCCGAATGCAAATTTTTATTGAGGCGATAGATCTAAATATATGGGAATCCATAGAAATAGGGCCTTATATACCCACCACAGTAGAAAGAGTTTCAATAGATGGTAGTTCATCAAGTGAAAGCATAACCATAGAAAAACCTAGAGATAAATGGTCTGAAAAGGATAGAAAACGAGTACAATACAACTTAAAAGCCAAAAACATAATAACATCTGCCCTGGGAATGGATGAATATTTCAGGGTTTCAAATTGTAAGAGTGCTAAGGAAATGTGGGACACTCTTCGATTAACACATGAAGGAACTACAGATGTTAAAAGATCTAGGATAAATGCACTAACTCATGAGTATGAATTATTTAGAATGAATGCAAATGAAAATATTCAAAGCATGCAAAAGAGATTTACACATATAGTAAATCATCTAGCAGCCTTAGGCAAAGAATTTCAAAATGAGGATCTCATAAACAAAGTGTTAAGATGTTTAAGTAGAGAATGACAACCCAAAGTAACGGCCATTTCTGAATCAAGAGATTTGTCTAATATGTCCTTTGCCACTTTATTTGGAAAGTTGCAGGAACACGAGATGGAACTATTGAGATTACATCAACACGAAGAAAACGACAAGAAAAAGAAAGGAATTGCTCTTAAAGCATCATCCTCAATTCAAGAAGAAAGTGATCAGGATAATGATCCAGATGATGATGATGATCTAAGTTTGTTTGTTAGAAGATTCAACAAGTTTCTTAAAGTAAGAGGAAATCAGAGGCAACCCAATTTTAAATCAAAGAGAAGGACTGAAAATTAATCCTCTACTTTAAAATGCTTTGAATGCAATCAACCTGGACATCTGAGGGTTGATTGTCCCATCTTCAAGAAAAAGATGGAAAAATCTGAAAAGAAAAATCATAATGAAAAGAAACTGAAGAAAGCATACATCACATGGGATGAAAATGATTTGGAATCCTCTGAAGATTCTGAAAATGAAGAGATAAATCTCTATCTTATGGCTAAAAGTTACGAAAGTGATGAAGAGGTAACATCTTCAAATAACTTATCTATTTCTTTTGATGAATTGCAAGATGCATTTGCTGATTTGCATAAAGAATCAATTAAACTTGCAAAATTAGTTTCATCATCAAAGAAAACAATTTCAAATTTAGAAAATGAAATTTCGAAATTAAACAAAGAATTAGATCTTCTTAGAAATGAAGTCTCAATTTCTAAAACAAATGAAAAAGTTAATATCTCCACTATTAATGACAAGAAAATAACAGATTCTTGTAGTTGTTGTGATAAATATGTAAAAGAAATTAAAGAGTTGAAAAATTCACTTGCAAAATTTTCATATAGTAGAAATAATTTAGATGTTATATTAAGTAAACAAAGATATGTGTCTAATAAAAATGGACTAGGGTATAAATATGAAAAACAACAAAAGTTTCATAAAAACTTTTCCACTTCCACACAAAAATGTAATTCTAATTCTATCACTTGTTTTTACTGTGGAAGAAGAGGACATGGCATATCAACTTGCTACTTCAAGAAAAATTACAGTAACATTAAAATGATATGGGTCCCAAAAGGATCCTCTGTTTATACTAACATGCAAGGACCCAATAAAATTTGGGTACCTAAGTCAAAAACTTGATTATGCAGATATCTTTAAGAAAGAAGTGGTACATAGATAGCGGATGCTCAAAACATATGACTGGAGATGTATCAAATTTTACACATATCTCTCCAAAGAAAAGCGGGCATGTAACGTATGGTGACAACAACAAAGGTAGAATCCTTGGAGTGGGTAAAATAGGTACAAATTCTTCAAACTCCATTGAAAATGTTCTACTTGTTGAAGGCCTTAAGCACAGCCTGCTTAGTGTTAGTCAATTATGCGACAAAGGCTATCTAGTATCATTTGATTCTCAGAAATGTCTTATAGAACATAAGCATGACATTAATATAAAGCATGTAGGACATAGAGTCAATAATGTTTACATGATAGACTTAAGCATAAAACAAGAAAACAATCATTGCTTTCTTAGTAAAGATGATGATCCATGGTTATGGCATAAAAGAATTGCTCACATAAACATGGATCACCTAAATAAATTAATTTCAAAGGATTTAGTAGTTGGTTTGCCTAAATTGAAATTTGAAAAAGATAAACTATGTGATGCATGTCAAAAGGGCAAACAAACAAGAGTCTCATTCAAATCTAAAAATGTTGTCTCAACTACTCGACCCTTACAGTTATTGCATATGGATCTATTTGGTCCATCTAGAACCATGAGTTTTGGAGGAAATTACTATGCTCTAGTTATAGTTGATGATTTCTCTAGATATACTTGGACATTATTTATTACACATAAAAGTGATTCATTCCAAGCATTTAGGAAACTTGCTAAAGTCATACAAAACAAGAAAAATCTCAAGATTGCATCCATTAGAAGTGATCATGGGGGTGAATTTGAAAATAAAGATTTTGAATTATTTTGTGATGAACATGGTATTGAACATAATTTTTCTGCACCAAGAACCCCTCAACAAAATGGAGTTGTTGAGAGGAAAAATAGGTCATTGGAAGAAATTGCAAGAACTTTATTAAATGATACTTTTCTTCCAAAGTATTTTTGGGCTGAAGCGGTCAATACTGCATGTTACATCATGAATAGGGCCTTAATAAGACCTATTTTAAAGAAAACCCCATATGAGTTATTTAATGGTAGAAAACCTAATATTTCTCATCTACATGTTTTTGGTTGCAAATGCTTTGTGCTCAATAATGGAAAAGATATTCTAGGAAAATTTGATGCAAAATCTGATGAAGGTATTTTTCTTGGATATTCATTACAAAGCAAAGCATATAGGATATATAATAAAAGAACTATTGTCGCAACCTACCCTTCGGCGGGAGGGCGACGCGAGACTCGCGGGATGCGTGTTCCTACGAAAGGAATACGCGCGGAGTCGCCACCAACGTTTATTTGAGGAAAACGTCGGAAAAACCGGAAAAGACGCGATCTACGAACTTTTTAGTGAAAGGTTCGGGAGTTGTATTTACGCACGGGGAAGGTATTAGCACCCCACACGCCCGTCCCAAGGGACGGCAGCCTTTAATCGAATGTGCAAACATGACTTTGATTTTTATATTCCCTTTTATGTTCTTATATCTTTTATACCCTTTTTATATTTTTCTTTTTTTTGTGGTCGACAAGGGTGTTTCCCTTTGCTCCTACGTATTCCTCAATTTGGGATGAGAAAATCAGACCTACGTAGTTCTTTTGGAACAAAGCGTTTGGTTAAGTTGTTTTGGTCTTTTTTGCAAAGTATGTTTTATTTGAACAAAAGGTCATTTAAGGTGTTGAACCATTAAACGGTCTTTTGATTTTGAAAGGGGAGAAACGTTAAGGCGTTGGACCATTAACGACCTCTTGTTTTTGAAAGGAGAGAAACGTTAAGGCATTGGACCATTAACGATCTCTTGTTTTTTTGAAAGGAGAGGAACGTTAAGGTGTTGGACCATTAACGATCTCTTGGGGTGGTCGACAAAAGCGGGGCTTTTGCTCCTACGTATCCTCAATGAGGAACTCAGACCTACGTAGTTCTTTCTTTTTGTCAAGTGATTCTTTTTTACTTAAGTGGTGATCATTTTAAGGCGTTGGACCTTAAAAATGACCCATTTTACTTAGTGAGAAAATGAAATGACAAACTTCAAAAGCCTATTTTTGTGGACGAGCTTGACTAGGCGAGTTGATTTTAGCCTTAGTTTCACCTTAGTTATTAATCAATTCGATTAAGAATGAGAAATCCCAAAGAGAAAACGTCCGATTGATTTTCCGCTTTATTTTACTAAAAAGATATTTTTTGATTATTATATTATTTTTTACCTCTTTTTGATTTCCAACGTGGTTACGGCACGACCGAACGGTCGGAATTGATTTTAACCGAAGTTAATGGATAATACAATTCAAACGTTCGGTGGAAATTTATTTTATTTTTAAGTTAAGCGAGAAAGGACTTAAGTAAAATGGCTTAAGCACGTCAAGAGGGGTATAAAAAGTAAACAAAATGAGAATAAAAATGCACGAAACACAATGTGGACCACTACGGGTACATAGAATGAATCGAAAAGCTTGGTTCGAGGTACTTACCCGTTGAAGATCGAAGAACGATGAAGAACGAATGAAGAACGTCGAAGAACGGTTGAAACCTTTGCGAGATTCCTCACGGAAAACGTTACGGAAACGTTTCGGAAGCGCCTCGGCTTAGATTTTCTTCACGGAAACAATTTTTCCAAGCAAATTCGAAAGAGAGAGAAGTGCCTAAGGGGCTGGACCCCTTCCTTCTTCATTTCCTCCCCTATTTATAGCAAAATAGGGGAGGTGGTTGCCGCCCAGCTCGCCCAGGCGAGCTCAGCTCGCCCAGGCGAGCAGGGTTGCTTCCTCCAGAAGCAACCGCCTTCTGGAGGAATATTCCAGAGGGCCCAAGTGGGCCTGGGTGCTATTTGCACCCCCATTTTTACTAAGTACACCCCCCTCTGCTGTTTTTTGGTGATTCTTTTTTCGTAAAGTTACGGAAACTTACGAATTTCGTAACGATACTTGTTTTCTTTCCGTAATGTTACGGAACCTTGCGGATTACATAATCATCCCCTTTTTGACTTACGGAATGTTACGGAACCTCACTTAATTATGCAACGATGCTTCCATTTGATTTCCGATGTGTCACGGAAACTTACGGATTGTGCATCAACATTTTTTTGGTTTTTCGGCATGTCCTGGAATTTCACAAATTGCCTAATGATGGGTGCCAAGCACCTCACAAGGACCAAAGAATGGTCGCATGTCATCAAGCAAAGGTCCCCGGACGAAATTAGGGTATGACAGTTGCCCCTCTTTACTTGTCTTTTATTGGAGATAAAAGAAAAGTAAAGATAAGACACTAATTTCGTCCCTCTCGATTTGACGAGAGTCGCGGGTGACCATAAAATCTCCACATGCAAATGACTTGTTGTTCCCAGAATTTCACAAATTGCCTAATGATGGGTGCCAAGCACCTCACAAGGACCAAAGAATGGTCGCATGTCATCAAGCAAAGGTCCCCGAAAATCAGTGTATGACACTAATTTCGCTCCTCTCGGTTGACGAGAGTCGCGGGTGACCGTGACTTGTCGTTCCTAGGATTTCACAAATTGCCTAATGATGGGTGCCAAGCACCTCACAAGGACCAAAGAATGGTCACATGTCATCAAGCAAAGGTCCCCGAAAATCAGTGTATGACACTAATTTCGCTCCTCTCGGTTGACGAGAGTCGCGGGCGACCATGAAATTTCCGCATGTAAATGACTTTGTTGTTCCCGGAGGAACAAAAGGTGCAGAAGACTGTGTCAGCCCCTGCATGCTATCAAGCGTTCTGTCTTACAGATAGCAAAAGAATGGGTGCGAATAACCATAAGGTATCTCCGCGTATCATGGGTGCAGAATGACCAAACTTGGTCTCTGCTTGTCATCGGGCCCGCCGCCTCTGGATGACAAAAGGGTGCGGATAACCGTAAGGTATCTCCACGTATCATGGGTGCAGAATGACCAAACTTGGTCTCTGCTTGTCATCGGGCCCGCCGCCTCTGGATGACAAAAGGGTGCGAATAACCATAAGGTATCTCCGCGTATCATGGGTGCAGAATGACCAAACTTGGTCTCTGCTTGTCATCGGGCCCGCTGCCTCTGGATGACAAAAGGGTGCGAATAACCATAAGGTATCTCCGCGTATCATGGGTGCAGAATGACCAAACTTGGTCTCTGCTTGTCATCGGGCCCGCCGCCTCTGGATGACAAAAGGGTGCGAATAACCATAAGGTATCTCCGCGTATCATGGGTGCAGAATGACCAAACTTGGTCTCTGCTTGTCATCGGGCCCGCCGCCTCTGGATGACAAAAGGGTGCGAATAACCATAAGGTATCTCCGCGTATCATGGGTGCAGAATGACCAAACTTGGTCTCTGCTTGTCATCGGGCCCGCCGCCTCTGGATGACAAAAGGGTGCGAATAACCATAAGGTATCTCCGCGTATCATGGGTGCAGAATGACCAAACTTGGTCTCTGCTTGTCATCGGGCCCGCCGCCTCTGGATGACAAAAGGGGTGCGGATAACCGTAAGGTATCTCCGCGTATCATCGGGCCCGCCGCCTCTGGATGATACAAGGGTGCAGAATGACCAAACTTGGTCTCTGCTTGTCATCGGGCCCGTCGCCTCTGGATGACAAAAGGGTGCGGATAACCGTAAGGTATCTCCGCGTATCATCGGGCCCGCCGCCTCTGGATGATACAAGGGTGCACGTCACATGACCTCAGGGTCAGTATGACAAAGATTATGGGGCGGCCGACAAAAGCAAGGCTCTTGCTCCTACGTATCCTCCAATGAGGAACTCAGACCTACGTAGTTCTGGATAATTTGTGAGACTTGAAAAGTCTCCATCGGAAAATGCTGACATCTCCGGAAAGGGCGCAGATGACCATATTGGCCTCTGCTCGTCAATCACACTTGGGGTGACTGAATGACGAGTTGCGGATAACCGTAAGGTGTCTCCGCGGGCTACCAGCTCTTGAGTCATGGCAACAAAAGGCGGTATGGTCGACAAAAGCGAGGCTCTTGCTCCTACGTATCCTCTAATGAGGAACTCAGACCTACGTAGTTCTGGAGGAACTTGTGAGACTTGAAAAGTCTCCATCGGAAAATGATGACATCTCCGGAAAGGGCGCAGATGACCATATTGGTCTCTGCTCGTCAATCACACTTGGGGTCACTGAATGACGAGGTGCGGATAACCGTAAGGTGTCTCCGCGGGCTACCAGCTCTTGAGTCATGGCAACAAAAGGTGGTATGGTCGACAAAAGCGAGGCTCTTGCTCCTACGTATCCTCCAATGAGGAATTCAGACCTACGTAGTTCTGGATAACTTGTGAGACTTGAAAAAGTCTCGTTGTTTTTTCCACTAAAATGCAAACATGCTTTAGCAAAGAGACAAATATTCCAACTGATTTAGAGCAGCATATGCTTTTTGAGTGAAAAACAATGCGTCTACCGGGGAAGGAGAGTCTGCTGATGAAATCTCCCATAACCATAAATGAGATTTTGGATGTTAGCATTTCGTTTCTAAATGACCATTTAGAGGAAACACTGGGTTCGACAAAAATAGAAGAAATCCACTCAAAGTGTATCAATCTCGCACAGGTAAGTGTTTCATCCTAATTCCGAACCATAGATATGTCATGTCTTGACTTTGCAAATTATTTCCTATCAAATCAAAAATTACATGCGTGATCATGGATCAATAGGACTTCCCTTGGGAATGGGTTCTTTTGGTGGTTTCTTCTTTCGGTTTTTGTGTGTTTTTGGCTTTTTCTTTTTCTGTTTTTTTGTTTAGTGCGGGGCGAGAAAAAAAAGGGTCGCTAGCGCACGGGATTTTGGTTGGTAATTAAAGGGAGAAGACCATTTTAGGTCGTGGTTTCCTTTCCTTCCTTTTTTGTTCATTTGGTGACAATTCTGTATTGTTCAGATATTGTCCGGCCCAAAGACCTCTCAGCACATTTCTTCTGGTTTCCTTGACCAGGAGCTTTCTTCTTTTTTACTTTCTCCCATTCTTTGGTTGGGAATTTTCTTTCTTTTCTTTTTCCTTTCTCCCACTCTTTGATTGGGAATTTCCTTGCTTCCTTTTTTCCTTTGATTGGAAATTTTCCTTCTCTTCTTTTTTGCTTCCGAGGGTAAGGATTGACATTCTCACCCTGGGTCAAGGTTTATGGTGAGTCAGGATTTTGGCTCAAGACTTGTAGAATGGCTAGGCATGATACATGTCAGGGTTTGGTTTGGTTCAAGGATAAAAAGGGATGCCCCACATTATTTCCATGACACAAATGCAAAAATGATGATTTGGAAATTTTATGCAAAATTGGTCATGCATGCACCTATGTGGACACTCAAGTGTCAAATTTTTATGGTCATGTGATGCTAGGGCTCAGGATTCATTTCCTCTATTTTAAATCAACCCAATGTTTCCAAAATATGTTCTTTTATCAATTTGTGCATTCATCCGAGTCCATTTCGGGCGTCCGGGGAAATTTCACAGCATTCACCCTTCAGGTGTAGACACATTTTCCAAAAATTGATTATGATCAATGAATTTTTTCAAAGAAAAGTTGGAAACCGTCTCTTTTCAAAAGCATGTCGTTTTTTAGCTAGACAACTTATTTTCTTTTTTTTCACCTTTTTCCTTACTTCTTTTTTTCTTATTTGCTCTTCTTTTTCTTTTCACTTTCTTTTCTTTTCTATTTCATTTTCTTTCCTTTTCTATTTTTATTTTCTTTCCTTTTCTATTATGATTTTTTTTGTTTATTTTACATATATACTTTTGGACGATGTTCCTAAACGAAGAACTCTACACGGTTCCAGAACTTCAAACATCATCGATAGTAATGATATATAAATACTAACGCAACAATCTAAACAAAAATGTATGCGCTGTACAAATGACAATCGAAACAACAAAAACAAACGTTAGTCTCTCAAGTCAAAACAATAACATAGAATAAAAATGACAAAAGAAATATGAAAGAAAACATGAATCTGGGGATCTCCCAGTCACGTGTCTCCACTCCCTCCCAAGAAGTCAAGCAAATCGGCCATCTCCTCATCCTCGTGGGCTTCTTCTCCATCGCCGGGAGCTTCTGGGGGTGCCTCTCCTGCTTGGGCCTCGGGCCAATCTCCGGGCCATGCAACCTCTGCCCTGAACTGGTCTGGAGTAGGGCATGAAAAAGGAGCGAAGCCCTGGCTCTGCATGCTAAGGCTCATCTGGTACAGACAATCATGGGTCCGTACATGTGCTCGGTGGTTGGCCGCCTGCTGGCGAACCAAATGCCGTAAATACTGCTCTATGCCAAATGCCCCAGCCTGGCCAGCCTGATGAGGTGGTGGGGGCGCGCCTGCGGCCTGTGGAGCATCACCCTGAGCCTGTCTCTGGGTACAGTACTTCTCAATAAAAGCCCGGGTGATGGGCGGCCGAATCACCTTGGTAGGTGCAACGGGGACTCCGAACGACTGGCAGAGTCCTGTGATCAGTGCGGGGAATCCCAGGGCCCTGTTGGACTTATCTGGGTCCAAAGGGTGCCTAGTGGGCGCCATACCTGCAAAAATATATATGGCATCAGCGATCAACTGAGCCACATGGATGCTCATCCGTGTCAGGATGGCGTACACCAGCTGGCACTTAGGCATGGGGAGGTCGGAATTATGATCGGTGGGCAGGATGTTGCTGAGGAGCAACGTCATCCATATCTGGGTCAGGGTGGTCATATTGGTGCGCATGATTCGCACTCGTCTCCCTGCAGCAGTCCGGGCAAAATCCTGCCCCGGTATACATAACAGCTGGGCGATGGCCTCCTCATCGAACCCATCAGACCGGTTCCTCCTCTGGCCATACTCGCATTCCTGGCCCTCTTCCAATACCATCGGATATCCCAGGAGCTGGCTGATAGCGTCGGCATCGAACGGGATCCACTGACCCCTAACCCAGGATCTCATGTCACGCACGCCTTCCTCTGTTGGCCAAGCATTGGCGTAAAACTCAAGGACTATTTCTGGATCAAACTTGGCCATGGGAGTAACCAGTGGTGCCCACCGCCGGCGCCCTATTTCCTCCTGGAAATCAGTATACTCGTCGTCCCTGAGCTGGACGCGTCGCTCCCGGAGAAACGACCATCCCTTGATGGCTTCGAAACGCTGCTGGTGTACAACGCTCCTAAAGCGATGACTGTCGTACTCCGGGGCGGAACTAGTTCCTTCGGCCGCCTTGTCCTTCCTGGACCTCTTTGAGGCAAGCTTCCTCGGTGCCATTCCTGCGAAGGCAAACATTTGGAAAGTTAGTTTTAGTGGGACATTACTCTTAAAGCAAAAATGGCATATAACCTCCTCCCATAAATACAAACATCAATGTAAATTTAGAGCAAGCTTATGCGCATGTTTTCTTACGAACGTTCACTTGCGGAAGACATCCTATTAACCGAAAAAATGCACCCATATACAATCAAGGCAGCTTTGTTACCTAGATTATTTACACGTACTTCCAAGGTGTATTTGTTACTTACATCACACACATCTCCTTGGCTAAATTCACATACATGCATACTCCAAGCATTTTGGGGTACCAAAAATTGCACATGTGCACATCTTGGTATTTCTAATACCTATACATACACAAACTTCATGATGAATCTTGACTATCTACACAATAAGGTGCTACATTTCATGCCCTTTTTCAAGTTTCTGCTACCTAAAGCCGCATGCAAATTCAAGCATATTTTCCTTTGCTGACTAAAATTGTATTCAAATTATATATATATTTTTTTGGAATATGTTTTTTTTTTTTTTTCATACAACATTCAACATATTTATATATATATTTTTTGTGAGACATTTTGACTACCAAAAATTATATATACATACATTCAAGTATTTCGCTATTCATACCCAAAGTGCAAATTGCCAAAGGTATCTTGCTACCTATTCTAAACCTATGCATTCATGACGAGCACAATTCCTAGACATCTAGGCGTAGGGAAAATATTATAGTGTGGCCCATAGCTGATTGCTGGCCCAAAAGAGGGTAACTTTACCCAATATGCACCTCCTTTTGTGTACTTTTGCATAAAAACTTTGGTTCCTAGGCCTAGGACATATGTGGGGCAATTACTCTAGCTCTTTCGAAAATGAATGCATGTCCCAAAAATATGTGCAAACCAAATCGCCCCATGGGTTGTTTCCCTACAAAAATCACGCGCTAATGCCATTGAGGCATTTCACCGAACACTTGGTGGGCGCGCGTTTAGGCGTCAATAGCAAGAGAACGGGGACAATGTGGCATGCCCCATTACTTCAAAATGCATTATAGGCCTAGGGCCATCTCATACAAACCCCTAATTCAACCTAATCAAGCAAGAAAACGAATCAAAATTGCCCCACATATTTGAGTACATTCCCACAATTTAGAGCACCAAAAGGAGATCAAAATACACCAATGAAAAGCTAGAAAGCTTAGGGACGGAATACTTACTTGATGGTGATGAACAAAAGCGCGAAACGGAATCAAAAAATGCGAAAAATGATGACCCTAGGACTGCAAACTCGTAAATCCCGTGGGTATGGCTTTTGAAAGGGGGAAAGGAAGTTTTTTGAATGAAAAAACGTCCCCCCCTTTCGTCATTTTTATATTTTGGTGCAGAGGTGGCTCGCCCAGGCGAGCCCAGCTCGCCCAGGCGAGCTAACCTGCACTTTTTTTTTTTTTTTTTTTTTTTTTTTTGAGGGGAACATTAACCATGTCCCCTCCCTTCTCATGGATTAGCATTTTGCCTAACTTGAACTTACCTAGGTTAGAATTAGGCGTTGATTACTTATTTTATTATTACCCTTTTCCTTTTTAAAACAAACAAATAGTAAAAGAAAGCTGCAAAATACAAAGGATACGGAGCTGCCTTGCAGCGACATTCCCTGTTTGTTTTGCACAGAGAAGAGCAACGATCGGTCGGTCGTGACCCCATCCCCGCTTGCGTTCATCCTTAAGTACCTGTAAGTAATAAACAACCAGGTATGGCCAATCTTGGCCGCATCATTACCCTACCTTGACTGGTTTCTGCCATTCATGTTTTGTCTTCACTCCAGAAGGTAGCCCAAGGTGATCCTGCCCCTGTTTTACCACAACAATATACATGCGTATGCGTATGCGTATGCATGAATGTTTTCAAACGCAGAAAATTTAGGGAAAGTTGGTTCAGGTTCAATTCTAATTAAGCGCTTGGGGGATCCCATGAACTGAGCGGAAGGGCTCAGGTGATCACAAATTAACGCAAGGTGTGAAACTAACGTGAGGACTAAAAGCTTCAAATCCACGTTCATTTCTTTGAAAGATTGTAACGAGAGATACAACAGACAGGAAATCCCTGGGGGAAATCCAGAAAACGCATAAAGATAAAGAACATGCAGCGACATCCTTAATTGCCCCAGCTTCTAAGCATAATATCGTTTGACGACATCAGAGTTCACGGGTGAAGGTAGCTCTTCGCCATCCATGTTGGTAAGCACCAGGGCTCCTCCGGAAAAAGCCCTCTTCACAACAAAAGGCCCTTCGTAGTTCGGGGCCCATTTCCCTCGATGGTCCTTGACAGCATGGGACATTTTCTTTAGCACAAGGTCTCCCTCATGGAACTTGCGTAAGCGTACTTTCTTGTCGAACGCGCTCTTCATTCTTTGCTGGTATAAGCGCCCATGACTCATGGCCGTTAAGCGCTTACCCTCAATGAGGTTGAGCTGATCGTAGCGTGTTTGAGCCCACTCTGATTCCTTTAATCCGGATTCTGCCAAGATCCTCAATGACGGGACTTCTACCTCGAACGGTAACACCGCCTCCATCCCATATACTAATGAGAACGGCGTTGCCCCAGTTGACGTTCGCACTGAAGTCCGGTAACCGTGTAACGCGAATGGGAGCATCTCGTGCCAATCCTTGTATGACACGGTCATCTTTTGGATAATCTTTTTGATATTCTTATTGGCCGCTTCCACTGCTCCATTCATCTTTGGCCGGTAGGGCGTGGAATTGTGATGCTGGATTTTAAACTCCTCGCACATTTCTGCCATCATCTTATTATTCAGGTTGGTGCCGTTGTCCGTGATAATCTTCCTTGGCAAACCATATCGGCAGATGATCTCTTTCTTAATGAACCTGACCACCACATTCCTCGTGACATTGGTATATGAAGCCGCCTCGACCCACTTGGTGAAATAATCTATCGCTACGAGGATGAAGCGATGACCATTCGAGGCCTTGGGCTCAATGGCCCCGATGACATCTATTCCCCACATGGAGAAAGGCCAAGGGGCGGACATGACATTCAGAGGATGTGGTGGGGCATTGACATTATCTGCGAATGCTTGACATTTGTGGCACTTCCTCACATGGACACAACAATCACTTTCCATGGTAAGCCAGTAATAACCTGCTCTTAAGATCTTCCTGGCCATAGCATGCTCGTTGGCGTGTGTTCCAAACGAGCCCTCATGGACTTCCTCGATCATGTGATTTGCCTCCTTGGCATCCACACATCGCAGGAGTGTCATGTCGTGATTTCTCTTATACAGTGTGCCTCCGCTCATGAAGAAACCGGCTGCCAACCTCCTCAATGTCCTTTTATCGTTGTCGGCAATCTCTGGCGGGTATTCTTTGCTTTCGACATATCGCTTGATGTCGTAATACCAGGGCTTTCCGTCCCGTTCCTCTTCCACTTGGCAACAATGTGCGGGTTTGCCACGACATTGAAATTCAATGTAGGGTAGGTCCCCGTGCGGTGTTAGCTGGAACATAGATGCCAATGTAGCAAGTGCATCCGCCATTTGATTTTCCTCGCGGGGAACATGATGGAAGGAGATCTCATCGAAAGTCTCAGCCAACTCCTTGATGTAGGCTTTGTAGGGTATCAGCTTGGGATCTCTAGTTTCCCATTCTCCTCTCAGCTGATGGATTACCAACGCTGAGTCGCCGTACACCTTGAGTAGTTTGACATCGGAGTCAATTGCTGCCTGGACGGCTAGGGCACATGCTTCATATTCGGCCATGTTGTTGGTGCAGTCGAATCCTAGCCTGGCTGTGAAAGGTACACATTGATTGTCCGGAGAGATCAACACTGCCCCAACGCCATGACCTAGAATGTTTGACGCTCCGTCAAACCATACAGTCCATTTGTCCCGATCTTCGTCCAACTTTTCCTCGAACAAGGCCATGATGTCCTCATCCGGGAATTCCGGATGCATGGGCTGGTAGTCGTTAAGAGGCTGTTGAGCTAAATAATCTGCCAAAGCGCTTCCTTTTATCGCCTTTTGGGTGACGTAGACTATATCAAACTCAGATAGCAAGACTTGCCACCGGGCGATTCGTCCTGTGAGAGCTGGCTTTTCAAAGATGTACTTAACCGGGTCCATTTTGGATATCAACCAGGTAGTATGACTCAGCATGTACTGCCTTAGGCGATGGGACGCCCACACTAAAGCACAACACGTTCTTTCGAGCAAGGAGTAATTCATCTCACAGGTCGTGAACTTCTTACTTAGGTAGTAAACAGCGCGCTCTTTCTTCCCGGATTCGTCATGTTGCCCCAGCATACACCCCATTGACTCGTCCAAGATTGTCATGTACAAAATGAGAGGCCTTCCAGGTACTGGTGGCATAAGCACGGGAGGATTCATTAGGCACTTTTTGATCCTTCCAAAAGCCTCTTGGCAATCCTCATTCCACCGATCAGTTTGTTTTTTGCGCAAGAGTTTAAACAACGGCTCACAAATGGCGGTGAGCTGCGATATGAATCTGGCAATATAATTCAAGCACCCCAGGAAACCTCGGACTTGCCTCTCTGTACGGGGTTCTGGCATCTCAAGGATAGCCTTCACCTTTTCGGGGTCTACCTCTATCCCTTTCTGGCTTACAACGAAACCAAGCAATTTCCCTGATTTGACCCCAAAGGTACACTTAGCGGGGTTCAACCTTAATTGATATTTCTTAAGCCTTTCGAACAACTTCCGCAGGTTGACAAGGTGTTCTTCCTCAGATTTAGATTTAGCAATTATGTCGTCCACGTAGACCTCGATCTCTTGATGCATCATATCATGGAACAAAGCTACCATGGCCCGTTGATAAGTTGCCCCGGCGTTCTTGAGTCCAAAGGACATCACCTTGTAACAGAACGTTCCCCACAGGGTGACGAAAGTAGTCTTTTCCATATCCTCGGGCGCCATCTTTATCTGATTGTAACCAGAGAAACCATCCATGAAGGAAAATAAAGCGAAATTGGCCGTGTTATCTACGAGGATATCGATGTGTGGTAACGGAAAATTGTCCTTGGGACTGGCCCGATTCAGGTCCCGGTAATCTACACACATTCGTACTTTCCCACCTTTTTTAGGAACTGGTACGATGTTGGCAACCCATTCTGGATACCGAGCGACGGCCAGAAATCCAGCGTCAAACTGCTTCTTCACTTCTTCTTTTATCTTCAAGGATGTTTCGGGCTTCATCCTCCTCAATTTCTGTTTTACTGGGGAACACCCGGGATTTAGAGGCAATCGGTGCTGCACAATGTCAGAACTCAAACCGGGCATATCTTGGTATGACCAAGCAAAGATGTCTTGGTAGTCTTTTAGCAGGATTATTAATTCTTCACGGATAGGTGCGGTAATGCCTGTACCTATCTTTACTTCCCTCTTTCCACTGCCAATTCCTAAGTCTACTAGCTCTGTTTCTTCTTGATGAGGCCCCATTTCTTGGTCCTCATGGGCGACCATTCTTTCTAGTTCCGAAGGAAGTCCCACATCCTCATCTCCTTCATCTTCCGTTTGGTTCATTTCTTGCTCGAAGTTGATAGACGGGTCCCAGGTATTAGTACCTTCGGGGGACTCGTCATCGAATCTGCCATTTCAGAAAAAGAAGTAAACATGCAAATGAATGAGAATGGGTAGAGACCAGGAACAGATGAAGAAAGATCCTTGTATTATAAATTCAAAAAAAGACACAAAGCCTTAACAAAAAGAAAACTCTAAAGCCTAGGCCCAACTATAGAGCTTTTAAAACCGTAAAGGTTTACATTATGCTTGTTGCGTAAATGCCGGGGCGTTCCTCCACTCGCCAATTTCCCAGCTGGAAATCAGGAGGGCATGGTCGGACCAAATCCGAAGTACTTGGAACATCATCTTCACATATCGCGAACACTTGACCTTCGTCTCCCAGACCCGCACTTATAAAGCTTCTACTTATGTGGCAGGGCGGGCTTCCTTCACTTTCTTGTCTCCAACGCGAGCTCTGACCACTGTCCTTCCTTCCCGCGATGCTTCTTTTCATGTCCGCCTGAGTGGGCTTATAGCCTAAACCATACTTCCCACGATTTCCTTGGGTTTTTATCAGGCTAGTTATGCCGCCATTGTCTTTGCCTAAACCCATCCCGGGTTCATAACCGTTCCCCAACATAACTCGGGCCATCATTACCGCCGCATCGGACAGACAAGGTTGCCCAAAGAGGGAGTCCACGGAGGAAATGCTGACCACCTCAAAAGACTGGAAAGCGGTTTCTAACGATTCTTCTGCGGCTTCCACATAAGGCATGGAGGATGGGCAGCTTACCAAGATATCTTCCTCGCCTGACACGATGACCAAGTGCCCCTCCACTACGAATTTCAGCTTTTGGTGGAGTGTAGAAGGCACAACTCCCACTGAGTGGATCCAAGGGCGCCCCAACAGGCAGCTGTAGGGGGGGTTAATATCCATTATTTGGAAGGTGACTTGACAGGTGTGAGGGCCTATTTGTACTGGGAGATCGATCTCTCCCCTAACCTCTCGGCGAGTGCCGTCGAAGGCCCGAACCACCATTGAACTTGGTCTTAAATGGGAAGCATTGAATGGTAACTTGTCCAAAGTGCTCTTAGGCATCACGTTTAAACTGGAACCATTATCGATGAGCACCTTGGCCACGATATGGTCCATACACTTGACTGATACGTGTAAAGCCTTATTATGCCCTCTCCCCTCGGCGGGGATTTCTTCTTCGGCGAAGGCAAGATAGTTGTTGGCAGTGATATTGTTGACCAGCCCCCCGAAACCTTCTACCGAAATATCTTGGGCCACGTGAGCCTCGTTCAGCACTTTTACAAGCAGAGCCCGATGAGGCTCGGAGCTCATAAGTAACTCTAGCAGCGAGACCCTAGCCGGGGTTTTGTTGAGCTGTTCGATAACCTTGAATTCGCTCTGCTGAATTATCCGAAGGAACTCGCTGGCTTCCTCTAGCGACACCTCCTTTCTACCATCCTTTTTCTCTGGGGGCCCCTTTGCTGGCATATCTTTACTCGAAGCGTGGGGTGCTTCGCCATCTTGTTCCTCCACCACTTTTCCTTTTCCTTTGACGTCGGCGGGTTGGACTGGTAGGTCCGGAGGTGCGAACACACGACCACTACGGGTCACACCGCTCAGCCCCGTGATATTTGTTACTTTAGCTGACAGCGAGCTGACGTCAGTGACTTCTTCTTCCTTCTTTCCCGGAGGTGTATATCTCCACGGGACCGCGTGACTATTTTGGTACGGGAAAGGAACAGGTTTGGCCATTAAGGGGTGCCCGGGCTTTTGCGAGGCTGCACTTTTAGTGAAGTATATCACCAAGGGTTTGGGCTTCGCAACACCGCTCCCCTCCGTAGATTGCATGCATATATGCGGCTCTTCTTTTCCTTTAATGCCGACTTCTAGTCGACCTTGGTCTATCATCCGCTGTAACAATTCCTCTACTTCCAAACACGTCTCCATGTCATGCATCTCGCCGGAATGTAGCAGACAGGAATCCTCCTTACACCCACTATGGGGAATTACACCTCCCTTTTGTAGGGCCTCAAAGATAAACCTCCTAGGGGTTGCCACATCTCTTAAAGGTTTGGACCTGTGGGGCCTATCGGATTCAACTGCATTAACTGCTCCCCCTCCATGATTGGCGAGCGGGTTGGTCCTCACATTGGGCCGATCCTCTTGGAAAGTCAGCCATCCGGCATCCATTAGATGTTGGACCTTGTATTTAAGGGCCAAGCATTTTTCGACGGAATGCCCCGGGGCACCCCCATGGTACTTGAAAGTTGCATTAGGGTCATACCACTTCGGGAAAGGGGGTTCGAGGACCCTTCCGGGAGTTACCACGGCCAAATGATTGGCGATGAGGGATGGTAGAAGATCTTCGTACGTCATTGGGAGCGGGGTGAATTCCGGCAATGGCCTTGGAGGGAAGTTCCTTGTCGTGTTGGAATTACCGGCCGGTCGAGTCGTGTTCGGAGTTGGAACTTGGGGAGCTTCCCTCTGGGTGGGTGCCTTAGGCTGCACGGGTGTTGAACTAGAGGCGTTCCCAGCATGAGCCGAGAAGCTTGGGTGATGTTGCGCGTACTGATGGGTACCATGAGGTGTTTGCTGGGGTTTGACCCATGCGGGTGTTGAAGAGACGGCATGGGCATCTCCTTCCTTCCTTTTTGCCCCTGTTGCCCCGATTCTTTTGGCGTTTACGTTTGTGGAGGAAACGTAATCAAACTTTCCTCTCTTCAATCCAACCTCGATTCTTTCCCCGGCAAACACCAGATCTGCAAAGCTGGACGGCATGTAACCCACTAGCTTCTCATAGTAGAACACTGGCAGAGTGTCTACCATCATGGTGATCATCTCTCTCTCAACCATGGGAGGAGCTACTTGTGCCGCCAAATCCCTCCATCGCTGCGCATATTCTTTAAAGGTTTCACCCTCTTTCTTAAACATATTCTGCAGTTGAGTACGGTCAGGAGCCATATCAGAATTGTACTGATACTGCCTTAGGAAGGCGGTAATCAGATCCTTCCAAGTACGGATACGGGAAGCTTCCAAATTAGTGTACCACACTACCGCAGCTCCGGCCAAGCTATCCTGAAAGAAGTGTATCAACAGCTTTTCATCTTTAGAATGAGCGCCCATCTTACGGCAGTACATCTTGAGATGGTTTTTGGGACAAGTCGTCCCTTTATACTTGTCGAAGTCCGGCACTTTGAATTTCGGGGGAATAACAACATCGGGTACTAAGCAAAGATCCGTCATGTCTGCAAACGGATAGTCCCCAAATCCTTCCACAGCCCTCAATCTTTCCTCAAGGAGATCGAGCTTCCTCCTTTCTTCAGTTGCCGGGGGCGGCCCTTCCATAGACAAAACTATTGGCGATGCTACGATGTTGGGTTGGGGCAACGTGCCTGGTGCCGGCCCTTCGGGGATCGGGGGATAAAACTCGACATCCCTCCGAGCATAATCTTGAGGGTCTTTATGGACTTCGTCGGGCTGCTGAGGAGGCTCTTTTTCATGGACGGGAGAAGCAATGTGGCCCGCATCTTCTTGCAAGATGGGTGGTGAATAGTTGGGCGGCAATCCATAAGGGTAAGCCGCTCGGTTGTATCCCAGGTGAGGGCTGCCATCGTGCCCCAGTGTGTCCCTTCCCCGTCCTACTATGTTTGAGGGAGGATGGTGCGTAGTTGCCAAGAGAGTCGGGTCTGCTTCGGCAGCCGAACTGACAGCGGCGGCAGTGGCCGCGTTCTTCTCCATGAGCTGTTTCATACCTAACATGGCCTCCATCATGGAGGCCATTTGTTCTTTCAGAGCCGACATGTCGGCTTTCATCTGTTCCTGCGTCTCCTCTTGATCACCCATCGTTCTAGATTTGGATCTGGTGCGATAGGGATCCCTTGCGGCGCGTTTAGTTATGGTGTTTTTCCCTAAAAAAACCAAACGTGAGGAGTGGGTAAAGAAAGAAAATGCATGCTAGAGATGAGATGTAGGAGTGATTTGATTTGCACAAGTTTTTTTTGGAGGAGAAGCATGGGACCAACTCATTTTATTTCAAAAAGGAAGTCATATCTAGTCAAGGTCTAAGAGACCATACAAGTTTCCTAACGATTTCTAATTATGTGGGCCATTAAGTCTATCATATGCTGACAATAGCCGAGAAGCCCATGAATCTCTTCGGGGGCGGAGTAGGTGTCTGCCATCGCCTTGGCCTTAGCTAACAATCGGGGAAGTTCTTGACTCCCGTTCAAGGTAAGAGCAAACCGATCCATCCACATGGTTGCCTCTTGGTGTAAAGAGTCGATTACCCTTCCTCTAGCCTCTTTTTCCGCATATACTTGAGCGTACTCATCCGCGATTCTATGCTCGTGGGCCGTGGCTAGACCTAACTCTTCTTCGTACTTGGCGATGATAGCTAACATGTTGGTCTCTGTCTCGCATAAACGCTGAGACAAGCTTCTTTTGGACCTTGAACAAGCAATCAACTCCTCTTTCAGAACCATGCTATGTGTTCGCGACTGGTCCCTTTCTTCCCTTCGCAACTTGAGTTCACTATTGCTACCCCATAGAGCTCCGCGAAATTTGTTCCGGCCATACTCTTCCTTGCGAGCCCTCTTGGTCTCTTGTTCAAGGGCTCTTGCGGTAATTGTATTCTCTTCCCGTAACCCGGCACACTCCTTCCGAACGTGTGTAGCAGCCAACTTGAACTTCTCCTTGGCGAGTTTTGCCTTTCCTAACTCGCTTTTGAGAGTTTGGACTTCTTCGTCCTCTTCCGGTGCTTCAAAATTCTCTTCGCTGACGACTTTTAACTTGGCGAGCCAATCTAAACCTCGTATGCGAACTTTCAGCCATTCGTGGTACCCACCAATGATGCCATTACGAATGCCTCTAAGCTCTTGATCTTTCCTTAACGGGGTTTCCCATGCCTTATGGATTCTTTGTATAGTCTTGGAATTCTGTGCGCCGAGATCCCTTACAAGGAAAGGAGACATGCTTTCTTCCGTCGGTGCTCCCCTCATGGGGTACCCTAGTTGCCTTATAGCGAGCGTGGGATTGTAATTAATACAACCCCTCGTTCCTACCAGCGGAATGTTTGGGTACTTTCCACATGAGAAAAGGACTCCTTCTTTTCCTTCCTTCCATCGGGGGAACCAACTGATTGTTCTACCTCCTATCCCGGCCAAGAGCTGATCCCAATCCATTCTCCTCTTTTCAGTACACGAGCGATGGCTCAGGAGCGGACATGGATGTCTTGTGTCTTGTTGGAACAAGTGTGAAACCAACCAAACACAGAGGGCGGGTAAGCAACAGATGATCCGTGCGCTACTCTTCTCGCATCTTCGGTCAAATGTATCAAATAGATCTGCCAAGATGGCTACCACCGGACTTTCCTTGCTATGGCGGTAGGCAAGGAAAGCGTCGATTGCTGCTAGGTCTATCAAACCATCCACGTTTGGAAAGAGGACGACCCCAAAAATTAGCAAAGCTAACACATCCATAAACGGGACCCAGTCTCCTTGATTGGCCATACCCCTCGCCTTGTTTTCTAGGTACTTCTGTGGTAGGCCCGCTATGCCGTTCCGAGTCTGTTTTATGCGGTCCAAACCTCTTGCTGAATCCTTGACCACAGTTGCAATTCTGCTCAAAGAGGGGAGACACCCGGAGGAAAGATATGGTTTTCTTCCCCCGAGAGGACATCCTAGAATTTCCTCAAATTCTTCAATGGTTGGTACTAATTGGAAGTCTCCGAATGTGAAGCACCTCAAAGGCTGGTCGTAGTATTGGGTAAGCGATACAATGGCTTCTATGGATACCTCTGCTATGGTCAACTCTAAGATCTTTCCGTAAGTCTTGCGGAAGGCTTGCATTTGGAGGGGTTCCATCAACCGCCCTAATTCCTTGATGCTGGTGGTATCTAGGCTTTTGACCTTGACTTGATAGAACCTCTTGCCGGTTTGATTTGTTCCCATGCTTACTAAAGTGAGACAAAAGCTGGTGCAAATCAAAACTCCGATATCTCATGGGTGGGATGGATGAATGCATGATGGAATGCATATGACACAGATGCAATCTAGGAATGCGGGGGTCCGGGGAATTTGTCCCCTTCTTAGATACGACGTATAGGGGTAGCAAAATGCCCCAACGCACGTTTTTAAGAAGGCGACACGGACCCTCCGTTGGTTTGTTTACAGTAGGGATCAAGAAGAACCCATATGCAATGCCTATGCAAAAGACACAATGCGGGAATGTACACAGTATGACAATATTTACCGAACATAAGCAAAAGGGTATATGATACTCATGCATGGCAGTGTGAAAAATGGCACGCAGCGTGTTTGCTTCGTGCCCCTATTTAAGGGACCTATAAGGGAGAGAACTAACTAGGCTTTTAGCAATAAACCCCAAGGTAGTTACATCTCTCTTGATGGTTTCTAGAGGTATCATCCCCTTTGAAGAACATATTGCAGCAGTAGGGACTACTAGCAACAATAAGTTTTCAAAGCGAAAAGCTCTAGATGAGGGTTCACTGTAATCAAGCAAGTCGGAGACCTAGCATGATCACAGATTCACCTCCACTCCTTATGTTCCCATGAACCCGGGTATAGGGCCCTTTTCCACTCACAGTGTGTGCAAATAGTGTTGGTGTTTGTGTGCATCAAATGAATAAATATTTACTTCATGCATACATTTAAAACGCACTAAAAGCAACAAAGAATTTATATACACAAGAACATAATGAAAGGAAGCCAACAAAGGGGTAAGTCACGGTAAAACATTGCACAAAATTTAAATGGCCTAACTCTCTAAAAACATTCCCCAGTGGAGTCGCCAACTGTCGCAACCTACCCTTCGGCGGGAGGGCGACGCGAGACTCGCGGGATGCGTGTTCCTACGAAAGGAATACGCGCGGAGTCGCCACCAACGTTTATTTGAGGAAAACGTCGGAAAAACCGGAAAAGACGCGATCTACGAACTTTTTAGTGAAAGGTTCGGGAGTTGTATTTACGCACGGGGAAGGTATTAGCACCCCACACGCCCGTCCCAAGGGACGGCAGCCTTTAATCGAATGTGCAAACATGACTTTGATTTTTATATTCCCTTTTATGTTCTTATATCTTTTATACCCTTTTTATATTTTTCTTTTTTTTGTGGTCGACAAGGGTGTTTCCCTTTGCTCCTACGTATTCCTCAATTTGGGATGAGAAAATCAGACCTACGTAGTTCTTTTGGAACAAAGCGTTTGGTTAAGTTGTTTTGGTCTTTTTTGCAAAGTATGTTTTATTTGAACAAAAGGTCATTTAAGGTGTTGAACCATTAAACGGTCTTTTGATTTTGAAAGGGGAGAAACGTTAAGGCGTTGGACCATTAACGACCTCTTGTTTTTGAAAGGAGAGAAACGTTAAGGCATTGGACCATTAACGATCTCTTGTTTTTTTGAAAGGAGAGGAACGTTAAGGTGTTGGACCATTAACGATCTCTTGGGGTGGTCGACAAAAGCGGGGCTTTTGCTCCTACGTATCCTCAATGAGGAACTCAGACCTACGTAGTTCTTTCTTTTTGTCAAGTGATTCTTTTTTACTTAAGTGGTGATCATTTTAAGGCGTTGGACCTTAAAAATGACCCATTTTACTTAGTGAGAAAATGAAATGACAAACTTCAAAAGCCTATTTTTGTGGACGAGCTTGACTAGGCGAGTTGATTTTAGCCTTAGTTTCACCTTAGTTATTAATCAATTCGATTAAGAATGAGAAATCCCAAAGAGAAAACGTCCGATTGATTTTCCGCTTTATTTTACTAAAAAGATATTTTTTGATTATTATATTATTTTTTACCTCTTTTTGATTTCCAACGTGGTTACGGCACGACCGAACGGTCGGAATTGATTTTAACCGAAGTTAATGGATAATACAATTCAAACGTTCGGTGGAAATTTATTTTATTTTTAAGTTAAGCGAGAAAGGACTTAAGTAAAATGGCTTAAGCACGTCAAGAGGGGTATAAAAAGTAAACAAAATGAGAATAAAAATGCACGAAACACAATGTGGACCACTACGGGTACATAGAATGAATCGAAAAGCTTGGTTCGAGGTACTTACCCGTTGAAGATCGAAGAACGATGAAGAACGAATGAAGAACGTCGAAGAACGGTTGAAACCTTTGCGAGATTCCTCACGGAAAACGTTACGGAAACGTTTCGGAAGCGCCTCGGCTTAGATTTTCTTCACGGAAACAATTTTTCCAAGCAAATTCGAAAGAGAGAGAAGTGCCTAAGGGGCTGGACCCCTTCCTTCTTCATTTCCTCCCCTATTTATAGCAAAATAGGGGAGGTGGTTGCCGCCCAGCTCGCCCAGGCGAGCAGGGTTGCTTCCTCCAGAAGCAACCGCCTTCTGGAGGAATATTCCAGAGGGCCCAAGTGGGCCTGGGTGCTATTTGCACCCCCATTTTTACTAAGTACACCCCCCTCTGCTGTTTTTTTGGTGATTCTTTTTTCGTAAAGTTACGGAAACTTACGAATTTCGTAACGATACTTGTTTTCTTTCCGTAATGTTACGGAACCTTGCGGATTACATAATCATCCCCTTTTTGACTTACGGAATGTTACGGAACCTCACTTAATTATGCAACGATGCTTCCATTTGATTTCCGATGTGTCACGGAAACTTACGGATTGTGCATCAACATTTTTTTGGTTTTTCGGCATGTCCTGGAATTTCATAAATTGCCTAATGATGGGTGCCAAGCACCTCACGAGGACCAAAGAATGGTCGCATGTCATCAAGCAAAGGTCCCCGGACGAAATTAGGGTATGACAGTTGCCCCTCTTTACTTGTCTTTTATTGGAGATAAAAGAAAAGTAAAGATAAGACACTAATTTCGTCCCTCTCGATTTGACGAGAGTCGCGGGTGACCATAAAATCTCCACATGCAAATGACTTGTTGTTCCCAGAATTTCACAAATTGCCTAATGATGGGTGCCAAGCACCTCACAAGGACCAAAGAATGGTCGCATGTCATCAAGCAAAGGTCCCCGAAAATCAGTGTATGACACTAATTTCGCTCCTCTCGGTTGACGAGAGTCGCGGGTGACCGTGACTTGTCGTTCCTAGGATTTCACAAATTGCCTAATGATGGGTGCCAAGCACCTCACAAGGACCAAAGAATGGTCACATGTCATCAAGCAAAGGTCCCCGAAAATCAGTGTATGACACTAATTTCGCTCCTCTCGGTTGACGAGAGTCGCGGGCGACCATGAAATTTCCGCATGTAAATGACTTTGTTGTTCCCGGAGGAACAAAAGGTGCAGAAGACTGTGTCAGCCCCTGCATGCTATCAAGCGTTCTGTCTTACAGATAGCAAAAGAATGGGTGCGAATAACCATAAGGTATCTCCGCGTATCATGGGTGCAGAATGACCAAACTTGGTCTCTGCTTGTCATCGGGCCCGCCGCCTCTGGATGACAAAAGGGTGCGGATAACCGTAAGGTATCTCCACGTATCATGGGTGCAGAATGACCAAACTTGGTCTCTGCTTGTCATCGGGCCCGCCGCCTCTGGATGACAAAAGGGTGCGAATAACCATAAGGTATCTCCGCGTATCATGGGTGCAGAAAAACCTGAAAATTATCCTGTCATAGGAACAAAATGGGTTTTTAGAAATAAATTAGATGAACATGGTATAATTATTAGAAAAAAAGCCAAGTTAGTAGCAAAAGGGTATAATCAAGAAGAGGGAATAGACTATGAAGAAACATATGCTCCTGTTGCAAGATTAGAAGCCATTAGAATGCTTTTAGCATATGCATCCATAATGGACTTTAAACTTTATCAAATGGATGTTAAGAGTGCCTTTCTAAATGGTTTAATTCAAGAAGAGGTATATGTTGAACAACCCCCTGGTTTTGAAATTTCTGATAAACCAAACCATGTTTATAAATTACAAAAGGCTCTTTATGGTTTGAAACAAGCCCCTAGGGCATGGTATGAACGCTTAAGCAATTTTCTTCTAGAAAACGATTTCTCCAGAGGTAAAGTGGATACCACATTGTTCATAAAGAGAAAGCATAATGATATTTTGTTGGTTCAAATATATGTTGATGATATAATTTTTGGATCCACTAATGATTCATTGTGCAAGGAGTTTTCCCTTGATATGCAAAGTGAATTTGAAATGTCAATGATGGGAGAACTAAAGTACTTTCTGGGATTACAAATCAAGCAAACTCAAGAAGGTATATTCATCAATCAATCCAAGTATTGCAAGGAATTGATCAAAAGATTTGGGATGGATAGTGCAAAACACATGTCTACACCGATGAGCACTAATTGTTACTTAGATAAAGATGAATCTGGTCAGTCTATAGACATAAAACAATATCGAGGTATGATCGGATCTCTTCTTTATTTATCTGCTAGTAGACCTGATATTATGTTTAGTGTATGCATGTGTGCTAGATTTCAATCCAACCCCAAACAATCACATTTAAGTGCAGTAAAGAGAATCATGAGATATCTATTAGGAACAATCAATTTAGGATTATGGTATCCTAAGAATTCAACATGTAACCTAATAGGATATTCTGATTCTGATTTTGCCGGATCTAAAACTGATAGAAAAAGTACAAGTGGAACTTGTCAATTTATTGGATCGGCTCTTGTCTCATGGCATAGTAAGAAACAAAACAGTGTTGCTTTATCTACTGCTGAAGCGGAGTATATCTCTGCCGGTAGTTGTTGTGCACAGATTTTATGGATGAAGCAACAATTATCTGACTATGGCATCATTCTTGATCGCATACCTATTAAGTGTGATAATACTAGTGCCATAAATCTATCCAAAAACCCAGTTCAACACTCTAGAACTAAACATATAGAGATTAGACATCACTTTCTTAGAGATCATGTGCTAAAGGGAGATTGTGTATTAGAATTTGTTGATACTAAGAATCAACTTGCTGATATTTTCACTAAACCTCTCCCCAAGGAAGTGTTCTTCTCTATTAGAAGAGAATTAGGTCTCTTAGATGCAAGAGATTTAGAAAAATAGGGATTGATTGGTTGATTTACTCTTACTTATTGATTGTAGATTATTTTGTTTGTTTGATCTTGTTTGAATTCTTGTTTTTATGATAGAATTTATGATTTCTTGTGTATATAATAATTGAATGATTGAATTTAGTATATTAGTAGTGAAAATTAGTCATATAGGATGTATTTGAGCATAAACATAGATATTCTCTTAAGAAACTAGCTTAGGATAGGCTCTGGTAATCGATTACCATCCAGTGTAATCGATTACACATGAACAGGCAGCCTGTAATCGATTACAACATCCTGTAATCGATTACCAGAAGGCTTATTGGGCCTGTAATCGATTACCAATACCTGTAATCGATTACAATACGTCATCTTCTATAAATATTCACGAAATCAGAGCTGCTGCGCAGCCAAAGCCTCCTCCACGTTTTCCTCCATACCTAAAACTTCAAATCTTCGATTCTCACTCAATTCTTCACCAAATCACGTCCCGTAAAGCCCAATCTTCCTCTTTTTCACTCCTCTTTCACTTCCACCGATCAAAATTCATAAAAACTTCATCAAATGGCAGAGCCATCAAAGAAGAGAAAGGGATCATCCTCCACCGCTACCGCCGCTGCCCATCGCCACCACGGCCCATCCGGAGCACCCACAGCACCTATTCCTCCTTCGTTGTCATCTCCAAGATCATCAACATTGTTTTCATCCGATGATCAACATCTACGGTACCTTTCTCAGTTTTCTTCTAGAATAATCTTAGACCCTAAGTACCTAGACGTAGAATTCTTTAATGATGAAACGTTTGATTGCTATCAAGTGTTTCAAAATTCTGGTCTTGTTGATTTCATGACATTAAAATTGCCATATTATCCTGAACTTGTAAAGGTCTTCTACTGCAATTTAAAAATTCAGGATGGTATTATTATGTCTGAGGTGCATGGTACTTCTATGGTCATTGATCAGTCACTTTTCTTTTCTTTGACTCATTTACCCAGTCAAGGTGCACCTTTTGAGGGCACCATTGTTGATGACTGGAAATTCGATTATTCGAGTCATGATGCTCGTCGCATGGTCTGCAATGATCAAGCTGAAATGACCGGTAGATTGTTGGCCGGGTCATTAACATTTGATAATCGCATCATGCATTATATCATTGTTAGAATTTTGCTTCCTCGGTCTTCAAATTTAGCACAGGCCTCTGAGGAGGATTTGATTCTTATGTGGGCTTTTCTTACCGGTCGTCAGATCGACTGGGCCCATTTGGTTCGGTACCAAATGCATAAGGCATTACGGGCCAATGCACCTCTTCCTTATCCACATTTGATTACTCTGTTTTTACGTCATTTTCAAATTCCGCTTGATGATGAACCCTTTGTTCAAGTCAAGCGTTCCTTTGCAATTGGTGCTGGTGCAGTGACATCCTTTGGGTATCGTAAAGATCGGAATGGACAATGGCTGAAGAAGGATGCTCTCCCTCCTTAAGATGAACGTACTCCTTCACCTCCCCCTCAACGTGAAGATTCCGCACTCATGAATGAAGTCCTTTCTGAATTACGGGGTCTTCGTTCTTATGTTGGTGACTGCTTCGACTCGTTAGATTCATGCTTTGCCGGTATGGACATTCGCCTTACACAGCTTGAAGAGGATGTTGGATACATTCGTCAGAGTTTCGATCTTCCACCACCACCTCCGTCTTCTTAGATTTTAGTTTCTGATTATATGTCGTTTATAAGCCGTGTATTTTGGCTTTTAGTTTCTTAGAGTTTACATTATTATGCTAAGTACTTTGCTTATTTATCTTGTGGTTTTTAAATTTCAGTCTTGGATATTTTGTGGTTGTTGACATTTTAAGTTATTTGGATTCTGGTTTGATTATTTCTTGTTTGTGAGTTTGGATTATTGTGTTTTATACTCTGATTATTATATCGTTCTACTCCATTATTATATCTGTGTTGATACCCGAGTTCTTTGGCTTTTTGATGTTGCCAAAGGGGGAGAAAAGGTTGGTTGAAGAAAAATGTTGGTTGTAGAAAAAGCTTAACAACCTTAGAAATCAAGTGATCATAAATTCCGAAATATAGGGGGAGTAAACGCATATACAATTGGTTGTTGCTTGCTTTAATCTTGATTTCAGGTATTGTATTGTCATCATCAAAAAAGGGGAGATTGTAGATGCAATTGCTTTTGATGTTTTGATGATGATCATGATGATATGATGTAAATGGGCTTTTCAAGATTAAATTCAAGACAATACTTCAAGATACTTCAAGATTATAAGTCACAGCATCAAGATGATCACTAGTATATTAGGAAGGGAATTCCTAATTGAATTAGCAAAAGGTTTGGCCAAGTAATTTAAGTTAAAAAGTGTTTTACAAAGGTTTTACTCTCTGGTAATCGATTACCAGAGGATGTAATCGATTACCAGTGGCCAAATATATTTTATAACAGCTACTAAAATTTGAATTCGAAATTTTAGACTGTGTAATCGATTACACAATTTTGGTAATCGATTACCAGCAGTTAGTAAACGTTTTAATTCAAATTTTAAAAGCTGTAATCGATTACACAAATACTGTAATCGATTACCAGACAGGATTTTCAGAAAAATAATTTTAAGAGTCACAACTTTTCAAAGGCTTTATTCATGACCACCAATGGTCTATATATATGTGACTTAAACACGAAATTGCTCAGAGATTTTAAGAACAACAAGTGTTTATCCTCTCAAAGAGAAAATTCATTTTATCCTCTTAAGAATTCCTTGGCCAATTCAATTGCAATTCATTAAGGAATTATTTGAGTGCTCAATCTGTAAAATCCATCTCTTTCTAGAGAGATTTATTCTTCTTCTTCTTCTCATTCTCTAAGGGATTAAGAGACCGTGAGTCTCTTGTTGTAAAGGAATTCTAAACACAAAGGAATGATTGTCCTTGTGTGTTTAGAACTTGTAAAAGGAATTTACAAGATAGTGGAACTCTCAAGCGGGTTGCTTGGGGACTGGACGTAGGCACAAGGGTGTGGCCGAACCAGTATAAAACTGAGTTTGCATTCTCTCTTCCCTTAATCTCCTTTATTTATTATTGCTTTATATTCATATTCAAATTGTTTTATTTGAATTAATATTTAAGAAGATTGTCATTAAGGGAATTCATAACTTGAATAAAAAGTGAAATAGATTTTTAATTAGGGGAAGCAGTTTGGAATATCTTAATTCAACCCCCCTTCTTAAGATATCTGAGGCCACTTGTCTAACAATATTGGCTTTCTCGGCTCAATCAATCAGTCAAAATTTGTTTAGTGAATTTACGTTTATCGATCCATGAACTTTTATCTTTTTGTAAATGGTAGCAATTATTTTGACCTTTTTATTTGATGTATATATTTTTATTCCCTTTGCATTTATTTTATTTTCTTCTTTGTTAGATATTTTGTTTTGGATTTAAGAACAAGTCTCTTATGACTTGTTGTTCTTATTATGCGTAAGTTAATTTTATTTAAGACATATATCAATGAAAACAAGTGTAATGTGACTCTACTATTTTATTTCTTTCTTTCGACATTGTTAACTAATTATTTTTATTATTTTAAATTTATCTGCACCATTTGCCATGAACCTTATTAATTTATTGAAAAAATGGGTGTATGAAATAGAAATTCTTTGTCAAGTTCCTATGATATTGGCTTTGTCAGCTCAATCAATCAGTCAAAGTTTGTTTAGTGAATTTACGTTTATCGATCAATGAACTTTTATCTTTTTGTAAATGGTAGCAATTATTTTGACCTTTTTATTTGATGTATATATTTTTATTTCCTTTGCATTTATTTTATTTTCTGCTTTGTGATGTGTCGTCATTTTCTCATATTTCTTAACCCTTTTTGTCACCATTTTAATTACTGATTAGCCTTAATTGTCAAATCAATTATGCAGTTTTATCATTTGGGCCTACTGGATTAATTTTATGTTTTTAATTTAATTTCAGGAAAATTATAAGCAATTGGGCTTGAATCCAGAATTGGGCTTGGACTTGAAGAGAGTAGACTATTTTATTCTACCAAATTTTATCTTATCTAGATTTTATCTTATCTAGATATTATTTAGATTTGATCTCATCTAGATATTATTTCATCTAGATCTTATCTTATCTTATCTAGATTTTATTTTATTTATGGGCTTGGATTTAAAACAGATTTGTAAGCTTTGGGGCTGAAAACTATATAACAGCACCAAGGTTCTAGTTTAGGCTCTCTTCTCCTCTTTCTTCTTTCTTCTCTCTCTCCTCTCCTCTCTCTCTTTTTCGTTTTAGTTTTAGAGTGCTACTCTCAATTCGTTTTAGTTTCTTTTTCGTTTTGGAGAATAATTGTAATTTTCTTCGTTTCTACTACAATTTCATTTTTTATTGATTAATGGAAGGCTAAGTCTCCAACGTTGTTTTCTCTTGAGGATCAAGCACAACTCCCTTTGAGGTTCTATTATTACTATTAAATTCTGATCAGTTTTTCCTCTTCACCAATTACTCTGTATTTGTTGCTATTAATTCATGCATGCTTAGTGCTTGAGTAATTGTCTCTGCGCTTAATTTACGTTCATGCTTAATGATCGTTCATGATTAATTGGTGTATGTGTTGCTTAATCACATAATGAATGCCTTATGTTAAATTTCACTTAGTAATTTAATTTAGGGTTGGATTAAGTGGTTGAATTGATAAAGGATAAACTCTCGTAACCTAGGATAAGAGACTTGCTTGTGAATCAAGGGGAAGTAACGTATTTTAATTTTGATATTTTCTAATTCAATTTTACTCGCTGTTTAATTTACAAAAGCAAACAACCCCCCCCCCCCCCCCAAATTCGTTACTATTTTCCTACTATCTGTTATGAACGTTTGCTTGACCATTGCTCGTTGGGAGACGACCTAGGATCACTTCCTAAATACTGCATTTTTAATGTTTATTTTATTTGGGTACGGCCTCGATCACTTTGTTAGATATTTTGTTTTGGATTTAAGAACAAGTCTCCTATGAATTGTTGTTTTTATTATGTGTAAGTTAATTTTATTTAAGACATATATCAATGAAAACAAGTGTAATGTGACTCTACTATTTTATTTCTTTCTTTCGACCATGTTAACTAATTGTTTTTATTATTTTAAATTTATCTGCACCATTTGCCATTAACCTTATTAATTTATTGAAAAAATGGGTATATAAAATGGAAATTCTTTGTCAAGTTCCTATGATATTGGCTTTGTCGGCTCAATTAATCAGTAAAAATTTGTTTAGTGAATTTACGTTTATCGATCCATGAACTTTTATCTTTTTGTAAATGGTAGCAATTATTTTGACCTTTTTATTTGATGTATATATTTTTATTCCCTTTGCATTTATTTTATTTTCTTCTTTGTTAGATATTTTGTTTTGGATTTAAGAACAAGTCTCTTATGACTTGTTGTTCTTATTATGTGTAAGTTAATTTTATTTAAGACATATATCAAGGAAAACAAGTGTAATGTGACTCTACTATTTTATTTCTTTCTTTCGACCATGTTAACTAATTGTTTTTATTATTTTAAATTTATCTGCACCATTTGCCATGAACCTTATTAATTTATTGAAAAAAAGGGTGTATGAAATTGAAATTCTTTGTCAAGTTCCTATGATATTGGCTTTTTTGGCTCAATCAATTAGTCAAAGTTTGTTTAGTGAATTTACGTTTATCGATCCATGAACTTTTATCTTTTTGTAAATGGTAGCAATTATTTTGACCTTTTTATTTGATGTATATATTTTTATTCCGGTTGCATTTATTTTATTTTCCTTTGTTAGATATTTTGTTTTGGATTTAAGAACAAGTCTCCTATGAATTGTTGTTTTTATTATGTGTAGGTTAATTTTATTGAAGACATATATCAACGAAAATAAGTGTAATGTGACTCTACTATTTCATTTCTTTCTTTTGACCATGTTAACTAATTGTTTTTATTATTTTAAATTTATCTGCACCATTTGCCATGAACCTTATTAATTTATTGAAAAAATGGGTGTATAAGATGGAAATTCTTTATCAAGTTCCTATGATATTGGCTTTGTCGGCTCAATCAATCAGTCCAAGTTTGTTTAGAGAATTTATGTTTATCGATCAATGAACTTTTATCTTTTTGTAAATGATAGCAATTATTTTGACCTTATTATTTGATGTATATATTTTTATTCCCTTTACATTTATTTTATTTTGTGCTTTGTTAGATATTTTGTTTTGGATTTAAGAACAAGTCTCTTATGAATTGTTGTTCTTATCATGTGTAAGTTAATTTTATTTAAGACATATATTAATGAAAACAAATGTAATGTGATTCTACTATTTTATTTCCTTCTTTCGACCATGTTAAATAATTATTTTTATTATTTTAAATTTATCTGCACCATTTGCCAGAATCTTATTAATTTATTGCTATTCAAAGACTTTGCATGTTATAAGTTTTCAACATGTAGCACACTCTATGATTGCCATTTAGTTGTTATCTCGGGACTTCCATAATAACATTTTGTTTGATATTTTTCATTTGTTAAATTCAAAATAAAACCTTGTTGTCATGCAACTTTCTTTACGAAATAATTCCCCTCAGCCTTTTTAAGCAACGTATCTTGAAAGGTTTTCTTTTTTTCTTCAACTCTTTTCTTTGTATATCTACAACTCTAAAATATATTATTTTACCAATACCATCTATCTAGATAAATCAGTAAATCACTTAGGGTTTTCTTTTTTCGTATATCATATTTAGTATATTAAACATTTTCTCTTTGGTTCTCTAATCGACGTACATACTACCATTCTTCATCTTTTCCTTTTCAATTACTATCTGATTATTTTTACTTACCTGTATAGAGTTTCTGATCTTTTTACATACATGCAAACAAAGTGTTTTTGTTATGTTAGTCAACTTGATAACGTATAAAGAGAGCAACATTAACCTAATATTTAAGTATATTTCATGAAACTCCAAATATGATTTAATGTATGTTTCAATAAAATTAACTAACACATTACACATATTTACTATTTTATGCAATTTAATTAATGCCTTTTTTAGGATTTGATTTTTTTTTAGTATATAGCTTTCTATTAAACATCCAATTTTCCATTTTTATATTATAATTATAATTATTAAAATTCCAGAAAATTTATGTCATTTGTTTAAATTGGTGTTATATTTTTTCTTTATTTTAGATTTTTTAGTTTAAAATAAAATATATTAATTTTTATTGTCATTTTTTTTATAATACTTGTTAGTAAATATTTTTTTTTAGTTTTTTAATTTTATTTCATTATTTATTATTATCTTTTTATCCCAGATGTCATTATATATATATATATATATATATATTAGCTAATTAATTAATTAAATTAATTATTCCTATTAGTAAAAGTTTTGATTTAGTTTACTACTAGGATTATGTTTAGGGTAGCATACATAAGTTACTAACTTCTAAAAATCGTACTAATTAATTTTACACCAAAAAGTTATTCCCGCTCAGTGCTTATAAACTTTTGCACGTTTTATATCACTTTTCTTTTGTTTTTTATTTTCTCTTTCTTTCCTTTTGAAGATTCCTTTTTGTTTCTTTCTTTCGCAAACTCTTCAAACATAACAGACCCTCCTTCTTCTTTAAACTCCATTCTTACTAAATATTGGCACACGATGTCCCGATGTGAAATTGTTGTGAAATTGATATGTTCTATTCCCTTGTTTCGTGCTTTAAAAATTTATCTGTGATTATAATGTGTGTTTTTCTCTTGTTTCTCGTACTTATAAATTGTGCGTTTGGTTGCTTTACTATCGTGAATTGAGTGTGCTTTCAGTATATTTGTGTCACAAAATATCTATTTGATTTTAATATATTATTGTTCAATTAATTGCCGATTGTGAATGTATATGAATACTGATTTTGATGATGTCAAAAGAAGAATTAAACAAAGTTGCTTCAAAAGATAAGCATGGCTTCAAGATTAATACAAGATTACTTCAACAAACAAAGTCTTGCTTCAAGATTAACTCAAGATCAAGCCTTGCCTTAAAACAAAATCCTTTCAAGACATTCAAGGCTCTGGTAATCGATTACCAGGCAGTGTAATCGATTACCAGAAGACAGGGTTGAGAAATAATTGTTGAAAAAGATTTTTGAATTTGAATTTTTAACATGTAATCGATTACCATATGTTTGTAATCGATTACCAGCAACGAAACTTCTGAAATTCAAATTCAAAAGTCATGACTCTTCAAATTATAACTGTGTAATCGATTACACAAACATTGTAATCGATTACCAGTGGAGAGTTTTCAGAAAATATGCCAACAGTCACATCTTTTCATTGGATTTGTGAATGACCATCAAAGGCCTATAAATAGGTGACTTGGGCACAAATTTTAGGAGAGTTTTGCTGGTCCAGAATGTCTTATCCTCTCAAAAGAAAATGAGAGATTCCAAGAGAACTTCATAGTCAAATGCTCTCTCAAGAACTCTTGGGCAAACACTTGCAAATCCATTAAGAGTTCATCCATGGATCTTCATTGTAATATTCTTCTCTTGAAGAGAGAATTCTTCTTCCATTCTTCTTACTCAATGAGATTGATTAAGGGACTGAGGGTCTCTTGAGTTGTAAGGATTCCTGAACACAAGGGATGGGTTGTCCCTGTGCGGTTCAGAAGTTGTAAAGGATTTTACAAAGATAGTGAAAATCTTAAGTGGGTTGCTTGAGTACTGGATGTAGGCACGAGAAGTGGCCAAACCAGTATAAAACTATATTTTCATTCTCTCTTCCCTTATCTTATTTATTTTGTTGCAATCAATTGTGTCTTGCATGTTTAAAGAACATTATTAAATTGATTGCTGCTTATTCTGTATTTTGAGCCTATCTCTTTTAGAAGGGGGTTAAAAGTTTGTTAGTGGAAAATTAATTCACCCCTTCCTAAGTTATTGAGGCCACAAGGTCTAACATTGATAACCTCCATATTTTGCTTATTGATAATGGTCGGAAAGATTTTTTTATATAATATTCCATGATACCATACGAATGTGCAGGGTTGCACTTTTCTCTTAAATCAATTGGATAATCATAAAGCTATATAAAGAATAGGACAAGATTTACTAGATTAGCATGAGAATTAGATTGTTGGAAACGTTCTTTGTCATGTTTTGGTCTCATAAGCTTATTACGTGTTGATGATTATAACACACACACACACACACACACACACACACACACACACACATGTATATGAATTGTTAAAATAAATTAGGAATCAATAGATCAAATAATAAAATTAAATTGAAGGAAAATAATATATTAAGATTCAATGATAAATAATTTCAATGCATTGTTAGGTTAATTATTTATTAACTCTTTTGAATTGAAAATAATATAGTTTGATTTAATATATATACTTGTTTTGTTCCATGTAAATATTAATAACATGTTTATATGATTCATGAGGTGTGATAACATGGTGGTTTGGGATTATAACATTATGATTGAGATTGAGTGTATGTGATAAATTAAGTATGTGTTGAATTGTAAGATACATATGTATTGAGATTTTGTATGCATTAAGTTGTGAGTTATGAACTATACAATCACACAACTGTAAGACCCTTTAAGGGCACGACGAGTTTTATGATGGGTTCCACTGTGGGAACCCGATGAGTCTAATAGCTTTGAGGCGCGACAAGTTAAAATGATTTTGAAAACAATTGAGTAGTTGTGCATATTGCATAGTTCAAACTCCAGTGGCACATATATGATTTAAATGTCTGTTATAATGAGATGATTAATCATATGAACATAAAATATTAATATTACTACTGTGTTATATGTATATGAGCCATAAGGCATGATAACGCGTTGTCTTGGTATTATGAAAGTGTGATGAATTGTGAGTAAGTGACAAGTTGAGTATGTGTTAAATTGTGAGATCTCACATGTGTATTGAGATGTCGTATGCATTGAGTTGTGAGCTATGAATCGTACAATCACACGACCGTGGGGTCCTTTGAGGATGACGAGTTTTTGTGCGATGAGTATTGTGATGAGATCCATTGTGGGAACTCGACAAGTTGAATCACTTTGAGGTGCAACAAGTTAAAATTATTTTGAAAATAATTGAGGAGTCATGTGTTTTGTATAGTTCATAGATAGAGTTTGTATGTTAAAATATTTTATGGGTTCGACCAGAATCAAGAAGGAGAGGCCCTGACAGACTCTTCGGAATCTAGGTCTTTGGGGTAAATACACCCGGCTTGAGTGCTCCTTTAAGCTTGTGCCGATCCCATATGGTTGAAGCATTCTCACAAAACAACATGATCATGACTGGTCTCCCAATGATTTTACCTAGTGAGAGTGATCGGACTTACCAATGTGTGGTCTGTCTTGTCATGTAGTCTTGAGCGCCTGACGAGATTTTTTATCGACATGGTACCACATTGCATCTAGGATTGAGTCTTAGTATATATGTTATATAATACTTATGTGTTGATCATTATTGACTGGTTGAGTGATATTGTGTTTTGATCCTTGAGTATGTGAATGATGTGAAAATGTGTGAGACGTGTCAGGTGGATGGCTATGAAGAACTTCATGGTAAAGGATACTAGGACATTGTACTCTGATAAGATGTGACATTGAGGCTTAGGATTTTATGTTGTTTTTATCATATGCTAGTTTGAGATATGTAGTTGAGCATGATTTACTTCTATGTTTTTCCATTGGAATTTCAGTTGTAATATCAGTACAATCTTTGTGATGGAAGCTTGCTTGTGGAGCTTCTATGGAGGCTGGATCTTTGAGCATCAATGAGGTCCTTAATGGTGATTTTCCACCATGGAGATGCAGCGGAAGACAAAGGAGAAGAGGTGAGAGGAGGCGCCATCCACTAGGGAATAAGCCATGGAAGAAGGAGCTTCACCACCTAGAATGTGCCTTGGATAAGAAGCTTAGAGAGGATGCTTCAATGGAGGAAAAGAAAGAGAGAAGGGGGGAGCACGAAATTGAAGGAATAAAATAGGGAGAGAAGTGGAACTTTGAAGTGTGTCTCATAAGACTTTCATTCATCAAAGTTACAACAAGTGTTACACATGCTTCTATTTATAGACTAGGTAGCTTCCTTGAGAAGCTTTCTTGAGAAAACTTCCTTAAGAAGCTTCTTTGAGAAAACTTCCTTGAGAAGCTAGAGCTTAGCTACATACACCCTTCTAATAACTAAGCTCACCTCCTTGAAAAGCTTCTTTGAGAAGATTCCTAAAGAAGCTAGAGCTTAGCTACCACACCTCTCTAATAGCGAAGCTCACCTCCTTGAGATGAGAAGCTAGAGCTTAGCTACATACCCCTTATAATAGCTAAGCTCACCCCCATTCCAAAAATACATGAAAATACAAAAAAAAAATCCCTACTACAAAGACTACTCAAAATGCCCTGAAATACAAGGCTAAAACCCTATACTACTAGAATGGCCAAAATACAAGGCTCAAAAGAAGGAAAAACTATTCTCATATTTACAAAGAAGAGTGGATCCAACCTTGACCCATGGGCTAAAAAATCTACCCTTGGGCTCATGAGAACCGTAGGGCCTTCCTTTGGATCTCTAGCCCAATCTACTTGGAGTCTTCTTTATCCAATGCCCTTGCGGGGTAGGATTGCATCATTCCCTCCACCTTGGAAAGGATTTGACCTCAAATCCTGAGGTTTTTCATACTCGGGGCTCCTTCCCTCAACACCTGTAAAAAGAACAAAATCATATGTATTAGTGGTGTTTGGTATGTTAAAGTAAGGTAAGGTTTGAAAACCCATTTCATGGGCATCTTCCCATGAAGGAACATGGTTTCTCACCAACTCAATGAGTGGTGCTACAAGTATAGAAAAATATGGGACAAACCTTTTGTAAAAGTTTGTTAAGTCATGGAAGCCCCAAATTTTTCTTATACTTGGTGGAGTGGGCCACTCAGGAAAGACCTTTATTCTCTTAGGGTCCGTGGAAACCCCTTGATGACTATTTAAAAAATTAAGGAAAGTAATGTAATAAAAAGTACATTTTCTGTATTTTCATGTTGATTATTCCTACAAAAAAGTACAACAAACCTAAGGTGTCCCATATGAGCACCTAGGTTTATATTAAAACAAAAAATAAGAACAAACCTACCTAATGAGTCCCTATGTACATGAATCATGAAGATGTTGGGTGCATGACTAATTTTACAAAAGAGGGTTGTAACATTCAACACATTCATCATATCACTTATTTTAGGGATTTGGTGCCTAATAATACCTATTTGAGGCACCAACAAAGCACAAGGATTTAAGCTCTTATGAACCAAACTCTCATCCAACAACTTCTTTAGAGGAATAACCTCAAGCCCAAGAGGTGTGGTAGTGCTAACAAGTGTCTTTTTACAAAGGAGAAGATGTGGAGGTTGTCTAAGAGGGGAAGTTTCTTTAATATTTGTCTTTATTTCAAAATGACTTTCCCTCTTTTCAAACCTCTTGGAGGAGACACTTACCTCCTTACACTCCTCCTTAACCATTAAAGGTTGTCCTTCTTCTTGGGGGTAGATTTCTTCACTAGATTCTTTCCCTTTTGCTTCTTCACTTTAACTAGAGAAAGGTGAAGTAGTAGCCTCATCTTGGATACTATAAATGTCTTGGCCATTCATAATCATGATTTTCTTAGTGGGGCATTGAGAAGTAATGTGTCCTCTTCCAAGACATTTAAAGCACTTTATGGAGCTAGTCTTCTCTTGCATACTAGCCTTAAGGGGTTGCTTTTCTATTGTCTTCCCCTTATCATCTTTGGGCTTAGAAGGTTTCTCCCTTAAGATGCCTTGACCTTGGTCTTTCTTTGGATAAGAGTGAGAGCCATAAGATTTTGAAGTAGACTTCCTTTTAAGTTATTGCTCTACCCTTATTTCCCAATCTAAGTTAGCCTCTACATTGTCCTTCCCATGGAAGTATGGGAGGTCAATGTTAGCCTCTTGAGGCTTTCTTTCCTTTTCTCTCCTATAGGAGTGAGGTCTAAGATGTGACCTATGTCTTCCTTCGTAATAGTCACAAAGTTCTTCACTTAGCCTCTTGCAAGAGTTATGACTACTATAGAAGGCATGTTTTTCTCTTTTCATTTCTTTCATTATTTTTCTTTTTACTTCCTCTCTTATTATCTTTCTTTCATCTTGACTTATTTCTTCCACTCTTTTTTTTCCTTTTTCTTTTCTCTCTTGTTTTTATTTTCATAACTTGAGGGAACTCAACTCATCTAAGACTCTAGATAGAGGGTCCTTATGACTAGTACCCTCACCATTAACACTAATTGAATGATTACTCATGTTGGTTCCTAAGTTGTGGTTCTTTCTTGTTGGGGGTTTGAAAACAAAAGGTAAACGAAACTATGGTTGAAACTAGCCAAAATAAACACTTAAAGAGGTGTGAAAGATAAGGTAAAAACTAATTGGTAAAAGGTAAACTATCAAGGCGGTTTGACAATGAAAGGTAAAGGAAATAAGCTATGAAAGTAAGCAAGAAATGTAAGCTAGGCGAATCCTAAGAGTGTTTGGATGACCACATTTAAGGTTCCCAACAAAACACTCTAAATCCTAAGGGAAAATTGCCTAAAATTATTACATACAAATGGAAGTAGGGTGACCTATTGGAGGCTCCCAACTAACTGTTAATGAAAGGCCTTTTTGTTACAAAATTTGAAAGCAATGAAAGTAAGTAAATTGTCAATTACAAAATTACAAAAAGGTCCTCAATTTTGGTGGTTGTTCTCTCTTTGGTGATTCACTCAACTTGGAGTTCTTCTTAGCCCAATAGCTCTTAAAGTTGTTGGCCCCTTGCTTCTTGACCCAAATTCTTCAAGGGATGACACCAATCCTCCTTTCCAATTCCCTATATGGCAACTCACAAACAAGGAAACAAAGAGACAAGCAATAACCAAAGACCAAAAAAAATTAAATGAAAGCTAAACCAATGGAGTTTTAACAAGACAATTTTTCAAGGATTATTCAACAATTAAAGCAATGAAAAGGACATAGAAGCAAGCTAGGACTCAAAGAGAAACTTAGAATGGCTCTAGAGTAGAGTAAAAAATAAAGACTCAACAAACCTCTAGCTTTGGCACTTGTTTTCACACTAATTTTCAATTTTAAATTTTGAAACTAAGATTGGTATAAAATAGACACCAATTATAGAATAAATTTTGAGCCAAAACAACAAGCATACTTCCCTTTCACTTTTTTTTTCCTGGATACTGATTTTTCTTCCAACTTGTGTGATTTTTAGTATTTTTTTACTTTTATCCAAATCACTTGGTTATTCTTTTATAACTTTTTTCTAGATCTCTAGAAAATTCAGTAAAAATTTCAGCTCAAAATTCGAAGTAACCAATTCTCAGTAATTTTTACAAGTTTGTATGTTGAAGCTGCCAGCAGCAGCGATTTCAGACTTCGATTTTTTTTAGCATGGAATATTGATTGCCTTGGGCTAACTTTCAACCTTCCTATGTATGTTGAACTCACTAGGCTTGTTTACCAAAGTTTTAGGAGTTCAATATTCACTTAGGATCAAAATTTCAGCCAGCAATTCATTCACCAAAATTCAAATTCACAATAGACACAATCATAAGGAAACCTAAAAGTTCAAGAAAAGGTTCACAATCAAAGACTCTCTAAGAATTTTGAATGAACATGTTAAGGACTAATTAACATGCAACATTTGACTCAAATCAAATAATAGGCAAAAAGAATTTCATAAACTCATGAACAAATGAGTTAGACAAGGAAACAAGAAAAATAAAATTCAGCACAACATAAAAAATCTTATGTGACAAGTTTCATGACTAGACATGACTTATATGACAAAACTACAATAGGTGAACAAGTCACTCTATATTTTTGAGGTTTTATTGTACTTTAATTTTTTTTGTAAGAATTTTATGGTTTAGGTTTCAACCATAAAAAATAGCAAGAAAAAACTCAAAGGAACCTAAACTCAACACAACTCATGGTTCAAGAACATGAACAAGAAATTTGAACCATAGAAAATCAAATCTAGCTTCTATAGCAAGATTAATCGGTGGAAACTCTAAAGAATCATGTTAAAAACATTTATCACAAGACATGTGAGGAGATACATGGAGAAAAATGAAGAAACAACAATGGAGGAGAAGGTAAAGCTGAAAATTAATGGAGGTTTAAGGAACACCTACTTGAAGCTCTTGTGCTCTGATACCACTTGATGGAAGCTTGCTTGTGGAGCTTCTATGGAGTCTGGATCTTTGAGCTTCAATGAGGTCATTCAATGGTGATTTTCCATGATTGAGATTCAGCGGAAGACAAATGAGAAGAGGTGAGAGGAGGTGCCATCCACTAGGGAATAAGCCATGGAAGAAGGAGCTTCACCACCAAGAATGTGTCTTGGATAAGAAGCTTGGAGAGGATGCTTCAATGGAGGAAAAGAAAGAGAGAAGGGGGGAGCACGAAATTGAAGGAATAAAAGAGGGAGAGAAGTGGAACTTTGAAGTGTGTCTCATAAGACTTTCATTCATCAAAGTTACAATAAGTGTTACACATGCTTCTATTTATAAACTAGGTAGCTTCCTTGAGAAGCTTTCTTGAGAAAACTTCCTTGAGAAGCTTCTTTGAGAAAACTTCCTTGAGAAGCTAGAGCTTAGCTACACACACCCCTCTAATAACTAAGCTTACCTCCTTGAGAAGTTTCCTTGAGAAGATTCCTAAAGAAGCTAGAGCTTAGCTACACACAACTCTTTAATAGCTAAGCTCACCTCCTTGAGATGAGAAGCTAGAGCTTAGCTACATACCCCCTATAATAGCTAAGCTCACCCCATTCCAAAAAATACATGAAAATACAAAAAAAAAGTCCCTACTACAAAGACTACTCAAAATGCCCTGAAATTCAAGGCTAAAACCCTATACTACTAGAATGGCCAAAATACAAGGCCCAAAAGAAGGAAAAACATATTCTAATATTTAAAAAGAAGAGTGGATCCAACCTTGACCCATGGGCTCAAAAATCTATCCTAGGGCTCATGAGAACCCTAGGGCCTTCTCTTGGATCTCTAGCCCAATCTACTTGGAGTCTTCTCTATCCAATGCCCTTGCGGGGTAGGATTGCATCACTTTGTTTGGAGGTGGAACATGTTTTTATATCCTTAGTGATAAGTTTTAACTTGGTTAATTGGTGAATGTGAACCTTTTACTCTGTTAAGAAGTTTTATATTGAGTTGTGAAGTAAATCTTTTTAAATTACTCCCACTATTCTATGTTTCCTTTCACTATATGTATGTCGGGATAGAGAGTGTCACATCAATCAATGTTGATCCATACATAAGTTAGTATTCACATTATTCGCTAGCAATTACCCTTTTAATATTTTTTATTCTAAATAATTCATATGTTAGTGCTCATTATTTTTATCTCTATTATGCCAACATTATCTTTAGTGATATTATTTTTAGGCTTTGTTTGAGATGCAGAAAAGTGAGAGAATGAGTTAAAGAAGGAAAGAAAATTCAAATTTTTAGTCTTCCACTTGGTTGAAGGAGAGCAAGAAAGGAAGAACTTTTCCACATAATCTCATGCATTTTTATATTCTCTCCAAAAGTACATGAAAAAGGAAATATCTTTTATTATACAAAGTCAAATATATTTTTACAGTTCCTTATGCCCAACTCTCTCTCTCTCTCTCTCTCTCTCTCTCTCTCTCTCTATATATATATATATATATATATATATATATATATATATATATATATATATATAACTTATAAGTTACTTTTTAAACTAAAATGAAAAAAAAAGAATTTAAATTTAAGTTATATCACATTTCATGTTTTATGTAAGATACTTATGCAGATACATATTTTTTTCCTTCTGCTTCCTGCATAATCAAACAAGAAGAAATAAACCAAAAAGATTGAACATATTTCTTTGAACTTATCCTTACAAATTTCTCGGACCTGGATCATAGACCTATATCATTCAACTATTCGCATAAAATTACAAACCGAAATAAAAAAAAAATTGAGTTTTTAAGGTGGCCAAATAATTTGGGGTTATGATATTGTTAATTTTTTAACCAATCAAATTACATGTTATCTTCTTATTAATTAATTTTTTGCTTTTTCAAATTAGTCCATCAATATTACTTTTTAAAGCTTTAAAATTGTAACTTTTTAAATTAGAAAATATGATTAAAGATAACTTTAAATGTTTGAACCCTAAAATCTTTTTAGTTACTTTTAACACTTTTTTTTTTATAAAACCTATGCTTAAGAAAAAATAATAAGAAAATTTTAAACCCTAAACCCCAAAAGATTTTTTTTTTATAAAAAGTGTGAAAGTAACAAAAAATATTTTAGGGTTTAAACTTCTAAATGTATCTTTAATCATATTTTGTAATTTAAAAAGTTACAATTTTAAAATTTTTAAAAAAATAGTCAAGGACTAATTTGAAAAAATAAAAAAATAATTAATGAGAAGATGACATATAATTTGATAGATTAAAAAATTACCAATATCAAAACCCCTAAAATTATTGGAAACACCATAGAAACTCTTTAAAAAATAACATAAATGACGAATATCTCTAATAAATTATATTGAGCATGAAACATAATGAAATGAACAAAAGAAGGCAAGTAAGATCATTTAATTACTAGTTTCATTGAAAAACTAGTAAAGATTTTAATTTTCTCTTAACTTTACAAAATTTTTCACTACAAACTCATCTTCAACAAATAAGTATATGTACATTTGAAATAAGTAAAACAACAAAAAGGCCTTTCCAACTTTGAAGGCTTCTATATATCATACAACATACAAATGGACTCAATTATCATATGTTCTTCAATTTCATATACTTTCTTTAGTAAACTAGAAAATCGGTCATATGAAAGAAAAATAAATTAAAAGTAAAAGAAATAAACAAGACTATGAAAATTCACCTAGGGCCTGAGAGTTCCATGGCTTGGACTAACAATGAAGAGTCATCAGTGAGGTCAAAATACCTATCTGATGAAGAGAGTTCTTGAGGTTTGCAATTAGAAGTGTCAGCACTTTGTGAGGCTTCCCATTTCTCTGCAAGTCCATCACCTTTAGGCATGCGTACAACTTCGGAAATTTTGGGCCTATGGCCCAGAAGATGTTGTGTGCATAAGAGTGCCACTTGAACAATTTCCTCAAGCTCAATCCGATCATAGTTGGTCTAGGTGTCCTAAAATAGAAGGGCTGAAAAATCCTACATTACTAGGGTATCCTAAACTTGTCGGGTACCCTCCCTACACTATGGAGTCCTAAATACAAGGCCCAAAAATAATGAAACCCCAATCTAATATGTACAAAGATAAGTGGGTTCATACTTAGCTCATGGGCCCAAAATCTATCCTAAGGCTCATGAGAATCCTAGGACCTTCTCCTGCATCCTTGGCCCAATCTTCTTGGAGTCTCCTAACCATGACTCTGGTGATAGGTCCCCTCCTTGGGAGGATTGCATCATCCCCCCCCCCCTCTTGAAGAGGATTTGTCCTCAAATCTGCAAACCCTTCATCATCTAAATCAGCTACACCTGCAAAAGGAACCAAATCAGTAATGTTAAAGATGTGGCTAACTCCATACTCCTCTCGGGGGACTAGCCTATAAACATTATTGTTAATCCTCTCTAAGACCTGGAAAGGGCCATCACCTTTGCGACAAAGGCTCTCTTGGACTTAGCCCTTCTCCAACAATTCCTTAACTTAGGATTCAATCTCCTTGGTCTCTTGAGGATTAGTCCTATAAGCTGACCTATTAGGAAGGCTTGCTCCTGAGACTAAGTCTATTTGGTGTTCTATTCCCCTAAGAAGAGGTAACTCAGGGGGTATCTCTTTGGGAAATACACCACCAAATTCCTATAAGAGTTCTTGGACCTTTGGGGGAATGGTCTCAAGTGTGGGTATTATGGCAGTGCTAAGGGAAGTCTCCCTTGAGAGAAGAAGGTAGAAAGATTGCCTGAGAATAAGAGCTCTCTTAATATCTACTTTTGTTGCAAAATGACTCTCCTTCTTTACAACTTTCTTAGAGGAACACCCTCCCATTTTTTCCTTCTTCTTGACCTTTGGAGCTAAGGCCTTACTATCCTTTTTTTCTTCTTTTGTTCTTCTAACTTTTCCTCATCCCTCTTGTCCTTCATTGTAAGTTGATCCTTAGCTACCTATGAAGGTGTTTGAGGATGCAACACAAATTTAGTGCCAAGATGGGTGAAGGTAATCTCATTAGTTAGGTCATTGTAAATGATATTCCTATCAAATTGCCATGGCCTTCCCAAGAGAATATGCTCTGCCTCCATGGGAACTATATCACAAATAACTTCATCCTTATATGTCCCAATGGAGAAAGGTACTTCACTTGTTGGTTAACTATCATTTCCTCTTTCTCATTGAGCCATTGAAGTTTATAAGGTTTTGGGTGGGGAATGATAGCGAGATTCAACTTGGAAACTAATTTTGTGCCACAATAATTGCAACAAGATCCACTATCCATAATGAGAGAACAAGTTTTATCTAAAAATTTTCATCTTGTATGAAAGATGTTCTCTCTTTGGGATTGGGATAGATCACAAGATTGGACTCCAAGGAGCCTTCTAACCATTAGGAGGTCACCTTCTTCATGGGGGTAGACTTTCTCTCTAAACTCTTCACCGCTTGCTTCATCTTCACTTCCACTAGAGGAAAGGGAAGAAATAGTCTCCTCTTTACTACTATAAATGTCTTGATCCCTATAATCATGGTTTTCTTTGTGGGGCACTGAGAGGCAATGTGACCTCTCCTAAGACATTTGAAGCATTTAATGTTGCTAGTCCTTGCTAGGGAACTAGTCTTAGGGGAGAGTTTCTCTATGGTCTTACCCTTATCTTCCTCGAGTTTTGAAGGTGTAGCCCCCAAAATTCCTTGGGCTTGGTCCTTCCATGGATAAGAGTGAAAGCCATAAAATTTTGAAAAAGACTTTCTTTTAAGTTGTTGCTCCACTCTTATACAAATTTGGACTAGCTCATCTAGGTCCCTATATGGAAGGAGTTCAACCTTGTCCCTCACTTCCATATTAAGCCAACTAAGAAACCTAGCTATTCTTTTTCTTTCATCCTCCTTAAGTCCAACCCTTAAAAGGAGTAGTTCCATTTGTTGTCCATATTCTTCGACACTTATACTCCCTTGTCTAAGCCTTTGGAGCTTGTCCATAAGCTCCCTTTCATTGTAGGAGGGAATGTGCCTCTTCTTAAGGGAACTCTTAAGATCATTTCAATATTCTACTAGAGGATGCACATGAATCCTTCTTTCCCTAACAAGGGAAGTCCACCAATAAAAGGCATACCCAATGGAACTTTTCTTTCTTCACTAATATGATGGCAAACAAAGAGTTTTTTAACCTTTATTTCCCAATCTAGGTAGGCCTCAACATTATCTTTTCCATGGAAATATGGAAGGCTAATGCTAACCTCTTAAGACCTCATTCATTTTCTATTCTTTGGGAGTACGGTCTAGTATGGCACCTATGCCTCCTTCCATAGTAGTCAGTTAACTCTTCACTCAAACTTTTACAAGACTCATGACTACCATAGGAAGCATTTCTTCCTCTTCTTAATTCTTTCATTAATTTTCTTCTTTCTTCCTCTCTTTCATCTTGACTTATTTCTTTCACTCTTTTTTTCCTTTTTCTTTTCTCTCTTGTTTTTCTTTCCACAATTTAAGGGATCTCAACTCATCTAATATCCTATACAAGGGTTCCTTAAGAGTAAAACTCTCATCATTAACACTAGATGAAGAATGAAGACTCATGTTAGTTCCGAAGTTGTGGTTCTTTCTTGTTGGGGGTTTGAAAACAAAAGGTAAAAGAAACTATGGTTGAAACTAGCCAAAATAAACACTAAAAGAGGTTTGAAAGATAAGGTAAAAACTAATTGGTAAAAAGAAAGCTATCTAAGCAGTTTCCTATGTGAAAGCTTGGATGACCCTTTGTAGGTCCCAACTGGCTCTTCACTTAGTCTACACAGTTTACACTAAGCTATTACACACAAATAGAGGTTTGGGTGGTCTCTTGGAGACTTCCCATACACCCCTGAAGAATGTCCAAATACAATAAATCGCAATAGAAAAAGTTCAGCACTCAATTATTCTATTACAACAAATTTAACAAAGCAATTAAGGTATTCAAATTTGTCTCCAATGCTTGTTTGTTTTCTCAAGTGTTTCACTCAAAATTTGGTGAGGCTTTGGTTGCTTCAAATCCAATGGTGCTCTTGTGAATGTATGTATACATGATTTTGATGATGCCAAAGAAGAATCAAACAAGGCTGCTTCAAAGGATAAGCATTTGCTTCAAGATTAATACAAGATTGCTTCAACAAACAAAGCCTTTCTTCAAGATTTCTTCAAGATCAAGCCTTGCCTCAAAACAAAGGGTTTCAAAGTCATGCAAGGCTTTGGTAATCGATTACCAGGAAGTGTAATCGATTACCAGAAGGGAAGTTTGAAAAATAGCTGTTGAAAAGGGTTTTGAATTTGATTTTTGAACCTTTAATCGATTACCAAATGTTTGTAATCGATTACCAGCAACAGAACTCTTGAAATTCAAGTTCAAAAGTCATGACCCATCAAAATATAACTTTGTAATCGATTACCAGAAACCTATAATCGATTACCAATGAAGAATTTCAGAAAAAGCTTTTTGAAAAGACACATCTCTTCAAACCATTTTGAAAAGGCACGAAGGGCCTATATATATGTGTGTGTCTGACTTCAAAAAGCAATGAGAGAGATATTCCAAGAGAACTTCATTGCCAAATGCTCTCTCAAAAGAAATTCTCGGGCAAACACTTGCAAATCCATTAAGAGTTCATCCATGGACTTCAATTGTAATATCATTCTCTTCAAGAGAGAATTCCTCTTCTTTCTTCTTATACAAAGAGATTGTTTAAGGGACCGAGGGTTTCTTAAGTTGTAAGGAATTCTGAACACAAGGGAAGGGTTGTCCCTGTGTGGTTCAGACTTTGTAAAAGGGTTTTACAAATAGATAGTGGAAAATCTCAAGTGGGTTGCTTGAGGACTGGACGTAGGCACAAGGGTGTGGTCGTACTAGTATAAAACTGAGTTTGCATTCTCTCTTCTCTTATCTCATTTATTTTGTTGCAATCAATTTTGTCTTGCATGTTTAAAGAACATTATTAAATTGATTACTGCTTCTTCTGCATTCTGAGCCTATCTCATTTAGAAGGGGGGTTAAAAGTTTGTTAGTGGGAAATTAATTCACCCCTTCTTAAGATAACTGAAACCATATTTGTCCAACAACTCTTAGGATGGTTAACCTCCAATAATAAAAAATCTTCCTTCAAGCAATGCACCTATTTCCTCTTCTAATCCTTATTGTAGGCAGCACTTAAACACAAAAAAAAAAGACAGGCAAGAAGCCAAAATATGAAATGAAAGCTAAACCAAAAGGAAATTTAACATGACATTAATTCAATGATATTCAAGGAAAAATAAAGAAAAAGGACAACACCACAAGCCAAGGTGGAAAACAAAGGAAGTCCTATTATGCCACTAGATTAGATTGACAAATTAAAAATAAGACTCAAAGAAAAATTCTAGTTATGTCAATTTGGCAACACATCTAAAAGGTGAAAAATTCTAAGAAGTCAAATAGGATTGTAATACAACTCAAAATAATGAACAATTTTCAAGCAAATCAAGCACACATATGTATTTTTTATTTTTTATTTTTGGTTGCTCTGGACGTATATTTTGACGTTATTCTTTATCACCTTTTCTCGCTCATTTCTTTTTCGTTTTTGTTCATTCTTTTTCCATTGTTTTCTTTCAGATGTTTATTTTATCTTGTTAAAATTTAAGCTCAAAAATTGAAGTATTCAATCCATAGAGGATTTAAGAAGACAGTGTACCAGAAATGATGGCAACTAGAATTTCAACCTAGAAATCAAAAGTAGTGTTTATGTTGCTTAAGGCTTGGATAGTTACAATTTGTGTTTGCTTATGCTCAATTGTCTTGGATAGCACAATTCAAGAGAGCTTAAGACTTATTTTGATTGACAAATCCAGCCACAACTCAATTTCTTCATAGGCATCATATAGGAAACTTAGAAAACAAGAAAAGTTCAACAAGACTACTTATAGGAATTAATTTGTAACATATTATGAACTAAATAACATGCATGAATTAGACCCAAAATTCAAATGATAGGCTAAAAAGTGAAAGAATACTTGAACAAATGTATCTAGAATTCAATCAACAAAGTCAAAATTCAGCACAAACTTAAAACATAATGTGACAATTATTATGACTAAACATGACTCTAAGACAACATGAATGAAGTGATTTACACTTAGATTTTTGTGTTTTCTTTTCCAATCAATATTTTTCAAGAAAATTGAGATCTAAAGATTCAACACAAGAAGATTATGACTGAGAAATGATAGAACCTAAAATCAACACAAAACATGATTCAAGAGTAGATCTATAAAATTTGAACCATAGAAATTCAATAAAAAGTGTAGATCTAAGATTTAATCGATTTATTTTTTTGAAACTACTCTAAACAACACCAAACCACAAGACAATGGAGGATATACATGGAGAAGATGATGAAGAACAAGGAATTAAAGTGAATTGACTGAACAAAAGATAGAGGAAGCAAAAGAAAATCACCTAAAAGAAGATGCTCTAGTACCACATAATATAGCTTCATGTAGAGCTTGTAGGCCTTGGATCTTCTTCATCAATAGAGTCCTTTGCTTCTTGAAGATCAATGACAACGGAATGGAGAAGGAGGTAAGATGCCACTTCAAGGAGAAGATGAGTCAAGAATAAGCTCACCAACATAAGAAGCCATGGATAAGAGTTTGACGATAGGAGAAAATGAGTGGAGCGAGAGGGAGAAAGGGGAACAAAATTTTGAGAGAGAGAAGAGGGAGAATGAAGTCTGAACTTTGAAGTCTAATTTCTCAAATGATCAAAGTTGCCAAAATGCACACACAAGGCCTGTATTTATAGCCTAAGTGTCACACAAAATTGGAGCGAAATTTGAATTTCTATTCAAATTTCGCTTGAATTTGAATTTGTGGAGCCAAATTTGGAGCAAAAAATTCACTAATTATGATTAGTGAATTTCAACTATGGTTCAGCTCACTAATCCAAGATCAAATCCAAGATTCTCCACTAAGTGTACTTAGTTGTCATCGGGCATGTTGTTAGCCGATGAATACAACTAACTTTTGTGTATAAAACCTGTGTAAATTGTATCAAACTCCTCCAATTTATGGTTATTTTGTAGTGTTGTAATTACTTTTGTTAAAGATAGGTAATAAATACTTAGTACTCCCATTTTGTGTGTTTAATAACCATTTCCTCTCTATTTTAGGTTAATTAGGCAAGTTTGTGAAGTGTTGATTTTCATCCGCTCGCTAAGCCAATCCTCTGGCTTAGAGACCATCCGCTGAGCGCAACACTCCTCGGCTAAGCGCGAGGAAGAATCTGGAAGAAGGATGAGCTGTGCATTTGCGCTGAGCGAAGGGTCATCCCGCTAAGTGCACCGCTTCAGTCCATCCACTGAACGAGAAAAACATGCGCTAAGCCGAAATCCACTAATGGGCGCTGAGCGGTCCATAGTCGCGCTAAGCGTGCCAGCACAAACAAAGCAACCTATTTAAGCCTGAAATCAGATTTTGGAAGGGAGTTTGGTGCAATTCTCGAAGCTTTTGCATGTTTAGAGATTTCTAGAGAGAGAAAGGTCCAAGTTCTAGAGAGTTTTGAGAGCTTTTGCTGTGAGAAGACTGGTAGGGAACTGAGCGAGAAGAGGAAGCCATCCTGAGAGCATAAGATGAGTCTGTGAGTGATTGTGAGGTTCTAGAGGTGGAGGAGACATCCCCACCACTTGTATTTCTTCTATCCTTCATTTTTCTTTTCTCTTTGTTGTAAAGGAAGCTTCCCAGATATGAAGAGCTAAATCCTCTGTTGGTTCTTCCTTGTAGGTACTTGATGTAAATACTTGTATATCTATTTAATGATGTTTTATGTGTTATCTGTGCTATCAGTACATCATTTCAGTGTGATTTTGCCTTGATCATATAGATGCATTACATTTTGTGCAAAATAGAAATTCTTCAGTGAAACATTGAGCATCATCATCTGAACAACCAAACCAAAGAGGAAGATGCCAATGTTGGATCAATTTCATCCATGCATTCATGATTTCGTTGATAACATTGTTGATGTCAAAACTGATGGTAATTGTGGATTTAGTGGTATCAGAGCAGGTCAAACCTTTCGGCCAGTGTGTTATGAGCTTACCATATTCTGGTGTGCACTCTGTGTGATTACTTATGAATGCTTTTGTTGAGCATGCTTTGCATGATTAAATGAGACTGAATGGTGCTTGTGATGTATGTTGCATCCTTAATGTCTGCTATACCATAAATCCACCATTGAGTTATGAGTTATGAGATTAGCCATCTCTATAATTTGTGAAGTGCGGTTGGACATTATGACAAGCCATTAGGTGATGCAGATAGTCTTGATATTGATTGATAATGCCTTAATGAGCCCTTATCTTCATGCATGTATGTTATTAATAATCTTATTTCTCTCTTAATGTGTGGATTAGTGTTGTGAAAACCTTTTGAACCATATATGTGCCTTGGATGAGTGTGTCTTTCTTAATGTGTAAACACACGGTTACTTAACTCCCTTCTTTTGTGTGTAGTCATGAATGTGGTTGTTGAAGCTTGTGATTCAGTAATACACCATTAATGACAGCTTGATTCTTATTTCTTATATGCATGTTATATGCTTGTGGTAGGAATCTATAAGTCTATGTATGTTTGTTGTATGGATGTTTGTGATTCCTTGTTTGTATCGATGTTAATGCCTTATAGTTTGATGACATGTATTAAGATATATTTCATAAGGAATATTATTTTGATTATACCTTTCAATTCTAGTGCAACCTATTATTTGTGTTGCGTGCTTAAGTCAAATAGTTTGATTACACTTGCAAGTCCGAGTATAATTCATTCTTTGTGTTATGAGCACATGTCAAATAGTTTGAGTATTGATGTTTCTGTCACAATTAAGTGATTCTTGACGTCTCCATATATGCGTACATTGTGGTCATATTTTTGTTTCTAGAATTCATTTGGAATATCTATTGTTGATTCTAAATGAGTGATCATTCTTGATTTAAAATTATTGTCTCCTAGTCAATCGAATGTTAGTCTTGTTATGGGCTAATTGTCTTCCAATCATGCCTTGTTAAACTGCTTGATAATCTGTCATGTTGCTACTTTCGATACGAATAAAGACTTTCGCCCTTGTGAATCGCGTTAAGGTGTTTTGAGAGGAAACACCCAAGTATGCATGATCCTGGTTAATCATAGATGGAAGTCAAGCTTAGTGAGTGTCTTACTTGTGTTCCTTGAGGATGTGCTTAGTCTACCTCCTAAGTGCGAGATTGAGAATCTTGTAGGTGTAGTACCCATAGAAACTTGTAACCATAGTTCCTGAGAGATGTCTGATATAGAATTATTTAAGAGTATAGAGTAGTTGGCAAAGTTGTGAAGATTAGTTAAGAGGTTTAGTGTGAAACCTTAAGAAGAGTGTAAGGTAGTTAGTAGGGCGTTAATTGCTAAGCATAGAATGGTTCGAGAGAGAGTGTTCTTGTGTCAGGTAGGTAACCTAAAAGATTAGTGATAATAGTCATATAATTAGTGAGATAGATCTTACTTTTCTTTACCTTTTGATCTAGGCAAAGTTTGAGGATGCTCCAAGTACTACCTAGGAACCGTTGTGGTCTCTATTTGTACATGATCATGTCTTGACATGATTGATGCCCCTGTGTGTTCATGGGATGCATGAACAGGATCTCCCTACCCTGAGTTAGCTCTTGTAGTGATTTTGGTGATTGACGCTTTAGTGTGTTTCGAGTTAGGTTGGAGTATGTGAAGTATCTTAAGGTTGTTATAGACCCTTGGGAATCATCTTTCGTGTTAAGCGTTTTTTTATGCATTTAAGTTAGATGAGGATGACCCTTAGAGTATGCTACGTCTAGGTGAGAAATAACTATAAATCATGAGACACCCTTAACTAGTATCCGAACCATGAAGTTATTCTAGGATTCCTTAAATTAACCTTAACCGTTGTTAGAGACGACTCGAGTAAGTTTAAGTTTTTCGGTGAGATCCCTGTAGGGAGTAAACCCTAAGTTCATAGAGAAGTCGACCACCATAAACCATTGAGTACTACCTTAGTTGAGTAGGTCTTTGTTGGAGTAGTAAAATATTCGAAGTTTTAAGTTTAGAGGAGTGCTTATAGGAGGCCAAGTAGCAGCCTATGTTTTCTCGACAACTCAAGACTCAAGAAAAGATTTATCCTACGGATGATTTAGAATGGGTAACCATGGTGTCCACCTTAATGTTTTGGAGGCATTACCGTTAGTCTGATACGTTGTGAAAACCATAGGAGTTGAATCTGAGGTAGAAGAGATGGATAGAATTCTTAAGAATCTTGTTGTGAGTTTAGTTTCAACCGTTAGAGCTAGCTTAGTAGTTGGAGCTTGAGTAGGAAACCCTTGATATGACCAGTGTCCTAGTGATAGAGTTGGACATCATAAACAACAGTCGAACCCTTAAATTCAATTGCGAAGTTATATAGTGGCGTGAGTATAAATGTGTCAAGGTTACCTTAAGTTTGAACCGTTACAATCTCTTGAACCTAAGTGAGAGTTATGAGTCAAGTATACCAAAGTGAGGAAGATCGTGTTGAGGGAAGTGGCTTAGATTCAAGGGTAGGTAAATCATGTATTCTTGAGAGTCACTTGTGGACTATCATAATCATGGTTTTCTTGGTGGGGCATTGAGAAGTAATGTGTCCTCTTCTAAGACTTTTAAAGCACTTTATATAGCTAGTCTTCCCTTGCATACTAGCCTTAGAGGTCTGCTTTTCTATTGCCTTCCCTTTGTCACCTTTGGGCTTAGAAGGTGCCGCCCCTAAGATGCCTTGGCCTTAGTCTTTCTTTGGATATGAGTGAGAGCCATAGGATTTTGAAGTAGACTTCCTTTTAAGTTGTTGCTCTATCCTTATTTCCCAATCTAAATAAGCCTTTACATTTTCCTTCCCATTGAAGTATAGGAAGTTAATGTTAGCCTCTTGAGGCTTTCTTTCCTTTTCTCTCCAATGGGAGTGAGGTCTAAGATGTGACCTATGCCTTCCATCATAATAGTCATGAAGTTCTTCACTTAGGCTCTTGCATGAGTCATGACTACTATAAGAGGCATATTTTTATTTTCTTAACTCTTTTAGTATTTTCCTTCTTTCTTCTTCCCTTATTTGTTCCCTCTCATCTTGATTTATTTCTACCCTCTCTTTTCCTTTTTCTTTAATTTCTAGTTTTTCTTTCCATAACTTAAGGGAACTCAACTCATTTAAGATTCTAGATAGAGGGTCCTTATGACTAGTACCCTCATCATTAACACTAGATGAATGATGACTCATGTTGGTTCCTAAGTTGTAGTTCTTTCTTGTTGGGGGTTTGAAAAAGGTAAAAGCTAGGGTTTAAAAGAACTCAAGATAAGTGTGATAATTAAGAAGAAAGTATTATGTAATAACACTATAAACTAGGCGAGACTAGTAAAGAAAATAAGCTATGTAAATAAGCAAGAAATTAAAGTGCAAGAGATGTAAACTAGGCGGATCCTAAGAGTGTTTGGATGACCTCATTTAAGGTTCCCAACAAAGCACTCACTATTCTAAGGGAAAATTGCCTAAATTTATTACACACAAATGGAAGTAGGGTGACCTATTGGAGGCTCCCAACTTACTTCCAATGAAAGACCTTTTTGTTACAAAATTTGAAAGTAATGAAGGTACACGTACAAGTGTCCAATTACAAATAAATTGCCAATTACAAAAAGGTCCTCAATTTTGGTGACTATTCTCTCTTTGGTGTTTCACTCAATTTGGAGGGCTTCTTAGTCCAATAGCTCTTAAGGTGGTTGGTCCCTCTCTTCTTGATTGAAATTCTTCAATGAATGGCACCAATCCTCCTTTCCAATTCCCTATATGGCAACTCACAAACAAGGAAACAAAGAGACAAGCAATAACCAAAGACCAAAAAAATGAAATGAAAGATAAACCAATAGAGTTTTAACAACACAAATTTTCAAGGATTATTCAACAATTAAAGCAGTGAAAAGGACATAGAAGTAAGCTAGGACTCAAAGAGAAACTTAGAATGACTCTAGAGTAGAGTAAAAAAACAAAAAAAAAAGACTCAACAAACCTCTAGTTTTGGCACTTGTTTTCACACTAATTTTCAATTGAAATTTCAGAACTAAGATTTCTATAAAATAGGTACCAATTATAGAACAAATTTTGAGCCAAAACAACAAGCACACTTCCCTTTCACTTTTTTTCTGGATACTGATTTTTCTGCCAACTTGTGTGATTTTTCGTATTTTTTCATTTTATCCAAATCACTTTTTTCTTTTTTTATAATTTTTTCCCACATGTCTAGAAACTTCAGTAAAAATTTCAGCTCAAAATTCGAAGTGACCAATTCCTAGTAATATTTACTAGTTTGTATGTTCAAGTTGCCAGCACCAACGATTTCTGACTTCAAATTTTTTAAGCATGATATATATTGATTGTCTTGGGCTTACTTTCAACCTTCCTATGTATGTTGAACCCACTAGGCTTTTTTTACCATAATTTTAGGAGTTCAATATTAACTTAGGATCAAAATTTTAGCCAACAATTCAATCACCAAAACTCAAATTCACAATAGACACAATCATAAGGAAACCTAAAAGTTCAAGAGAATGTTCACAATCAAAGACTCTCTAAGAATTTTGCATGAACATGTTAAGGACTAATTAACATGAAAGATTTGACTCAAATCAAATAATAGGCTAAAAGAATTTCATACACTCATGAATAAATGAGTTAGACAAAGAAACAAGAAAAATAAAATTCAGCACAACATAAGAAATCTTATGTGACAAGTTTCATGACTAGACATGACTTCTATGGCAAAACTACAATAGGTGAACAAGTCACTCTAGATTTTTGAGGTTTTCTTGTGCTTTAATGATTTTGTAAGAATTTTATGGTTTAGGTTTCATCCACAAAAAATAGCAAGATAAAACTCAAAGGAACTTAAAACTCAACACAATTCATGGTTCAAGAACAAGAAATTTGAACCATAGAAAATCAAATCTAGCTTCTATAGCAAGTTTAATCGGTGGAAATTCTAAAGAATCATGTTAACAACATTTAACACAAGACATGTGTGGAGATACATGGAGAAAAAGGAAGAAACAACAATGGAGGATGAGGTAAAGCTGAAAATTAATGGAGGTTTAAGGAGAACCTACTTGAAGCTCTTGTGCTCTGATTACCACTTGATGGAAGCTTGCTTGTGAAGCTTCTACGGGGGCTGGATCTTTGAGCATCAATGAGGTCCTTCAATGGTGATTTTCCGCCATGGAGATGCAGCATAAAATAAAGGAGAAGAGGTGAAAGAAGGCGTCATCCACTAGGGAATAAGCCATGGAAGAAGGAGCTTCACCGCCGAGAGAGTGCCTTGGATGAGAAGCTTAGAGAGGAAGCTTCAATGGAGGAAAAGAAAGAGAGAGAGAAATAGAGAGGGGGAGCACAAAATTGAAGGAGGAAAAGAGGGAGAGAAATTGAACTTTGAAGTATGTCTTACAAGATTCTCACTCATCAAAATTACAACAAGTGTTACACTTGCTTCTATTTATAGCCTAGGTAGCTTCCTTGAGAAACTTCCTTGAGAAGTTTCCTTGAGAAACTACCTTGAGAAGCTTCTTTGAGAAGTTAAAGCTTAGCTACACATACTCCTCTAATAACTAAGCTCACCTCCTTGAGAAGCTTCCTTGAGAAGATTCCTAGAGAAGCTAGAGCTTAGCTACACACACTCCTCTAATAGCTAAGCTCACCTCCTTGAGATGAGAAGCTAGAGCTTAGCTACACACACCCCCTATAATAGCTAAGCTCACCCCATGCCAAAATACATGAAAATACAAAAAAGTCCATACTACAAAGACTACTTAAAATGCCCTAAAATACAAGACTAAAACCCTATACTACTAGAATGGCCAAAATACAAGGCCCAAAAGAAGAAAAAACCTATTCTAATATTTACAAAGAAGAGTGGACCCATCCTTGGCTCATGGGCTTAGAACTCTACCATAAGATTCATGAGAAACCTAGGGCCTTCTTTAGCAGCTATAGTTCAATCCTCTTAGAGTCTTCTATCCAATACCCTTGGGGGGTAGGATTGCATCACCCATTGTGCCTTTTCAAAATGGTTTGAAGAGATGTGTCTTTTAAAAAGCTTTTCTGAAATTTTCAAATTTTCAAGTTTCAAATTTCAAACTTTCTGAAAAAGCTTTTTAAAATAATTTTACTTTTGGTAATCAATTACAATGCCTGGTAATCGACTACTAGTTAAAAAATGTCTTTTTCAGAAAATGTTAAAAATATTCTAAGAAATTTTTATAATCAATTTAAAAACTATATTGTGAGGCCAAACCTTTGCAATCACTAAGAGACTCTTTTAACAAAGGTTGACTAAGACTTAGTTTTCTTCTTGATCTTTGTTTTCTTGGTCTTGATTTAATCTTAAGCAATCTTTGTTTGCTTAACCTTGAATGTTTCTTGAAGCAATTTTGTTTGATTATACTTTGGCATCATCAAAAACCTGTATTCATACATTCACAATTACGTCTTGACCCGAGTGTGTGATTCATGTGTAATGTGATTGGTGATTGAAATATGAATTTTAAATAATAAAGTGGTGAAGTGATCTAGATTGTATTAAGTTGAGTTATGTTATAAATACTTCCATAATTTATTTTGATTACGTCTTTGTTTATTTGTATTTTTTTAGATGTGATAACTCACTCCCTATGTGCTATTTATGTTTGTATCCTGTGATAATCTCGAACCTTGTGTTAGAAGGAGCAGATGACTAGGTGGATGATTTTAAAGAACCTCGTGCTAGAGGACGCTAGGACACAATGGTTTGATAGGATGTGACATTGGGGATGAGTTTTTTTAATTGCATGATGTTATTTTATTTTAATTTACCTCACTAATTTAACAAAATTTCTTTTGTAAACTTTGACAACCTTGTTTTGAGTCGGATATGTTTTTAATAAATTTTATTTGGTAATATTAAAGCGAATGTGACAACATAAAATCCTAAGCTCCAATGTCACATCCTATCAGAGCACGATGTCCCAGTATCCTCTAGCATGAAGTTTTTCATAGCCATTCACCTGACACATCACACACATTTTCACATCATTCACGTACTCAAGGATCAAAACACAATATCATTCAACCAGTCAATAATGATCAACACACAAACATTATATAACAGATATACTAAGACTCAATCCTAGATGTAATGTGATACCATGCCAGTGAAAAATCTTGTTAGATGTCCAAGAGTACATGACAAGACAGACCACACACTGGTAAGTCTAGTCACTCTCACTAGGTAAAATAATAGGGAGATCAGTCAGGATCATGCTGTTTTGCGAGAATGCTCTAACCATGTGGGACCAACACAAGTTTAAAGGAACACTCAAGTCGAGTGTATTTGTCCTGAAAGCTTAGACTCAAAAGAGTCTTTCAGGACCTCTTTTTCTTAATTCAATACTTGCATTTTTTGTTGGTGAATATGTGAAGTATTTATGTGGATATATGAATGATGATGTAGTGTGTGTGCTCTCAGACATCAAGACAAAGCACTTTTTAAGCATCCTACTAATTTTATGTTATAATATATTATCACCGATTTGGATGTTGTTGTTATAATGCGGATCTTGAATCATATGCAACTTTAGGTGTATTTTTAAATTATATCTCCAAAAGTGATCTCAAATCCCACTTGTTGAGTTCAGGTGATGTGAATTTTGAACGCGACACTTACGGTCCAAGTGGTAGTGTTTCATGCAATTGAAAATTAATTAGTGCAAATTAAGAAAGGGATTATTTATGAAATGGGTATATAAACCTTTAAAATAATTTAAAATTGAAAAATATTCTTACTGAAATTGATTGTATATGTTGAGGTTAGAGTTTGAGTGTGTGAAAATGTTTCTATTTTTCTCTTCTTCATTTTTCTAATGCATAATAACATAATTTGAAACTATGATTTCCCTCTTTTATTAAATACCATCAATTATTGAATTGATAAAGATATTAGCTTACAATTTATTAGTTTAAATATAGTTTAACTGTAAGGAAATTCGTGATAGATAAATGTTAGAGTTTGTGGTCTTAGTTCCTTTGTCCCACATCACTTGGTCTGTAAAACTTGTGTGGTCTTAGTCCCACATCGCTTGGTTTGTAAAAACTTGTGTCTCATTAGTGTTATATATAGAGACACCTTGTAAGCTTTTATGTGCAAGTAATAAAAAGTTCTCCTAGTGTAGCCGTGGACGTAGGCACATACATTGTGTGCTGAACCACGTTAAACTTTGTGTCTTTTTCTTTCTTCCCTTTATTTCTTTCTCTTCTTTTATTGCACTATACTAACAACTGGTATCAAGAGCTTTTGGTTACACCACGGGATTTCCTTAGTTTAAAGGAATTAGTGGGAGTCTTCATAGTTTAGAGGAGGCAGTGGGAGCAATGGCATTAGAAGAGGGGAAGGTGAAGATCGAGAAGTTCGATGGCAGAGATTTCAACTTTTGGAAGATGTAGATAGAGGATTATCTATATCAGAAGAAGCTGAATCAGCCCTTATCAGGGGTTAAGCCAGAAGACATTAGCCAAGAACGTCGCGTTCAACATCGTGAACGAGAAGACTACTACAGGCTTAATGAAGGCGTTATCAGATATGTACGAGAAGTCGTCGGCAGCCAACAAAGTATACTTGATGTGCCGGTTGTTCAACCTCAAGATGGGAGAAGGTATCTCTGTAACTGATCATACTAATGAATTTAATACTATTCTTGCCCAGTTGGAATCAGTGCAGATTAAATTTGAGGATGAGGTGAAGGCATTGATTCTATTGTCATCACTACCGGATAGTTGGGCTGCAACTGTTACTACAGTTAGTAGTTCTACAAGGGGAGAACACATTAAAGCTTAGTGACATTCGTGACTTGATCTTAAGCGAAGATGTTTGCAAGAGAGATTCAGGAGAATCTTCCAATCATGTTTCCAATTCAGCATTGAATACTGAAGGCAGGGGAAGGACTACCCAGAAGGGTCAGAATGGTCGAGGCAGATCAATGTCAAGAGGGAAAGGTCAGAGAAAATTTCAAAGTGACGTTACTTGCTGGAATTGTGACAAGAGAGGTCACTTTAGCAATCAGTGCAAGGCACCAAAGAAGAACAAGTCGCACAAAAACAAGAAGCGCGATGATGATGAATCCGCAAATGCAGCAACTGATGAACTTGATGATGCATTAATTTGCAGTTTGGATAGTCCTGTTGATTTATGGATCATGGACTCAGGTGCTTCGTTCCACACTACTCCCTCTAAAGATTTATTATCTAACTATGTTTCTGGAAGATTTGGAAAAGTTTACCTTGCAGATGGAAAATCTCTTGACATTGTCGGAAGAGGTGATATCAACATCAAGACCTCTAGTGGATCCCTATGGACATTGCACAATGTCAGACATATTCCTGCCTTAAAGAGAATTTTAATATCTATAGGGCAGTTGGATGATGAGGGACATCACACCACTTTTGGAGATGGAGCTTGGAAGGTAACAAAAGGCAATCTCGTTGTGGCTCGTGGAAAGAAGCGAGGATCTCTTTACATGATTGCAGATGAGGATATGGTAGCAGTTACTGAGGCTATCAATAATTCAACCATGTGGCATCAAAGACTTGGACACATGAGTGAAAAAGGAATGAAGCTTATGGCGGAAAAGGGTAAGCTATCAAGCCTCAAGCATGTTGATGTTGGTGCTTGTGAACATTGTATCCTTGGAAAGTAGAAAAAGGTCAGTTTCTCAAGGGCAAGGAAGACTCTTAAAGCTGAAAAGCTAGAATTGGTGCACACAGATGTTTGGGGGCCAGCCCTAGTGAAATCTATTGGAAACTCACGCTGTTATGTCACCTTTATCGACGACTCTACCAAAAAGGTATGGGTTTATTTTCTTAAAAATAAATCTGATGTGTTTTCTGTGTTTAGAAGGTGGAAAACAGAAGTTGAAAATCAGATAGGTCTAAAGGTTAAAAGTCTGAAATCTGACAATGGCAGGGAGTATGATAGTCAGGAGTTTAAAGACTTCTGTTCAGAACATGGGATCAGAATGATCAAGACAATACCAGGAACACCTGAGCAAAACGGTGTTGCAGAAAGGATGAATAGAACCTTGAACGAGAGAGCAAGGTGTATGCGGATCCAATCTGCCTTGCCTAAAGCATTATGGGCAGAAGCAATAAACACAACAGGATATCTCATCAATAGAGGACCATCAGTTCCTTTGAATTATCAGTTGCCCGAAGAAGTATGGTCTGGAAAGGAGGTAAAACTTTCACATTTGAGAATTTTTGGTTGTGTTTCATATATATTGACAGACTCTAATAGTAGAGATAAATTGGATCCAAAGGCGAGGAAGTGTTATTTTATTGGTTATGGATCTGACATGTATGGCTACAGGTTTTGGGATGACTAAACCAAGAAAGTTATCAGAAGCAGAAATGTTACTTTTAGTGAGAACTTATTTTATAAGGACAAATTTTCTGCAGAATCTACATGTGCAGGTAAACTGTCAGAAATTTCTGAGAAAGCAATACTTGAAGAAATTCCAGAAAGTGATGTAGCCAACAGAAACCAGAGTACAGGCGTAGAGGTTGAGTCAGAACCAGAACCATTAACTCCTCCAAGAAAATCTAGCAGAATTTCAGTACCACCAGATAAGTATTCCCCTTCATTGCATTATTTGTTGTTAACTGATGTTGGTGAGCCAAAATGTTTCAGTGAGGCTACACAGGGGAATGACACTATTGAGTGGGAGCTAGCGATGAAAGATGAGATGACATCCGTTCAGAAGAATAAGACGTGGTCTTTAACTAAATTTCCAGAAGGAAAGAAAGCGTTACAAAATAGGTGAGTCTATAGGCTAAAGGAAGAATCTGACAGTAGAAGAAGATACAAGGCGAGACTTGTGGTGAAAGGGTTTCAGCAGAAACAAGGAATTGATTTCACAGAGATCTTCTCTCCAGTTGTAAAGATGACTACCATCAGAGTTATTCTGAGCATAGTAGCTGCAGAGAATCTTCACTTGGAGCAGTTAGATGTTAAAACTGCATTCTTGCATGGGGATTTAGAGGAAGACATCTATATGACCCAACCAGAAGGTTTTGAAGTGCCAGGCAAGGAGAATCTTGTATGCAAGCTTCACAAAAGTTTATATGGCTTGAAACAAGCATTGAGGCAGTGGTACAAGAAGTTTAATGAGTTTATGAGCAACTCAGGATTCAAAAGATGTGACATAGACCATTGCTGCTATGTTAAGAAATATACTAATAGTTATGTTATCCTTGTCGTGTATGTTGATGACATGTTGATTGCAGGATCTAGTATGGCAGAAATTAACAAGTTGAAGCAGCAGTTGGCAAAAAACTTTGAAATGAAGGATCTTGGTCCAGCTAAACAAATCCTTGGTATGAGAATTCTTAGAAACAGATCAAAAGGAATCTTGAAGCTGTCTCAGGAGAAATATATACACAAATTGCTTGACAGGTTTTACCTTGGAGATTCTAAGTCCAGGAATACCCCTTTGAGATCTCATTTGAAGTTTTCAAAGAAGCAATCTTTGCAGACAGATGAAGAAAAATGTTACATGTCAAGAGTACCATATGCATCAGCAGTTGGGAGTTTGATGTATGCTATGGTGTGTACCAGACCTGACATAGCACATGCAGTGGGAGTTGTCAGTAGGTTCCTATCAAATCCAGCAAAGGAGCATTGGGAAGGCGTAAAGTGGATACTCAGATATCTGAAGGGTACTTCAGAGATGTGTTTGTGCTTCAGAGAAGGCAATCTCACTTTACAGGGATTTTCAGATGCAGACTTGGGAGGAGATTTTGATACCATGAAACGCACCATAGGCTACATTTTTACCTTGGGAGGTACTGTTGTGAGTTGGAAGTCTAAACTTCAAGATAGAGTTGCTCTCTCAACCATGGAAGCCGAGTACATAGCTATCTCAGAAGCAGCTAAGGAGATGATTTGGCTAAAGAATTTTCTCAATGAATTAGGGAAAGAACAAGATGATGCTCCAATGTTTAGTGACAGTCAAAGTGCTATAAGTCTTGCTAAGAATCCAGTCTTCCATTCTAGATGCAAGCATATTCAATTAAGATACCATTTTATCAGGGAGTTGATAAATAATGGAGACTTATCTTTATTGAAGATCTTAGGATCAGAGAATCCAGCAGATATGTTGACTAAAGTTGTTACAACTGACAAACTGAGGCTTTGCATTGCCTCAGTTGGCCTTCAAGGATAATTGAAGATGAAGGCGCTACACTAGGTAAAGAGTCGATGAACTCATTGCTTACAAGGAGATGCTAGAGTTTGGAACTTAGACCCCAAGTGGGAGAATTGTTAGAGTTTGTGGTCTTAGTTCCTTTGTCCCACATCGCTTGGTCTGTAAAACTTGTGTGGTCTTAGTCCCACATCGCTTGGTTTGTAAAAACTTGTGTCTCATCAGTGTTATGTATAGAGACACCTTGTAAGCTTTTATGTGCAAGTAATAAAAAGTTCTCCTAGTGTAGCCGTGGACGTAGGCACATACATTGTGTGCTGAACCACGTTAAACTTTGTGTCTTTTTCTTTCTTCCCTTTATTACTTTCTCTTCTTTTATTACTCTATACTAACATATAAATATTTTTAATATAAGAGTAATCTAAATTTAATATTAATTTATATGACAACACATTTATGATTAGTTATTGATTTAACATTAAGAGATTTATAACTTTAACAATTACACTTCAAAATAAATACAAACATGACATCACATTTATCATTACCATTTAAAATCTAATAATCATTAGAGTTCAATCACTAGCTAGTTAATAATGACATTTAAATAATCATAAGTAGTTAAACAGTAAAAAAAACATACAAAATAATAATGAACCTACAATGTGCGATTTTTTTTCTCAATATTTTCAACAAAAATAGGCTGTAGAGTGTTGTGGTCTAAAATATTTGGAATTATTAAATTAATCAGTTTCTAATTTTTAGATTAATTTAATAATTCCAAATATTTTAATCCTATTTTTGAATACTCCTATAGACTGTAGAGTGACTATAGAGTGTTACCTCTATATTCTAAGACGAGCAAATTGCTTTCGTAATGGAGCATCATAGTCCTGATCACTTTCAAATATGAAAAAAGAAAGAAAAGTGCAGAAAATTAAAGATAGATAGTTCCTTTGTGGGGTAATGAATTTCTTATTCTTGTTTTAGATCGATATGTTTTTAATAGGCATTGTTTTGGGTGGATATAAGAATTTTTCGCTTTGAATAGGTCCATAGCCCCTTTTCAAGTGGGAACTGCTCATTGATTAAAGTGATTGTGCGGTTGAACTCAGGTTACTCTTTTGTTTTATTATTTAGTATACTAACATGTGAAAAGTTAATAAAAAATAGCATTAATTAAAAGTATAGCTCATAATTGATTGAAAAATATTCAAAGATATAGTCCAATTCTTATTCATATTACAGAAAGAATTATTTAACCAAAATATTAAAAATTATTTAAAAAATATCTAGTTAAATATTAATAATATATTTTTACTATATTTTATTGAATATTGTGTATATCTCATGTTTTTAAAGACTTCTAGCAATATTTTTTCAGACTAACAATAACATTTATAAAAATATCTCTAAAGACTTTTAGCAATATTTTTCATATTAATAACAACATTTATAAAAATATTACTAAATGTTTTTAGCAACACTTTTTCAATACGAAGACAACATTCTAAAAATGTTATTGCTAACATATATCTTTTGTAACATTCAACAAATGTTACTAATTGGTTTCTTTTAAAATACAATAAAATATCATTTTTGTAATATTTTAAAATTTATTTAAATACATAATTTATACATTTTTTTTATTAGATACTAGGTGATTTTTTAACACCAAAAAATAAATTGTACAATGAGAAAAAAAATATATTATGATATTTTTCTAAAACTTTTAAAATAAAGTATCTACTAATTAGAAAATAAATGTATGTAAAGCACATGAAAACATGTGAAAATTAAAGTTAAAGTCAATAGGATCTAGCATTTACAATCAAAGTTATATAAAAGAGTAGTATATAAAAATTACGCATGAGAGTTACAAAAACTCTAATTTAATATAATATGGAAAAAAATAATGATCCCTATAGGCCACTAAAGCATTATACAATAATTAAATAATGTATAATCTTTCCTATTACTATAATTACATTATTTCTATCAAATATAAGATCCTAAGAATAAACTTAAAAATAAGAAAATCATATCAACAGATGCTACAGTAACCTTCAAAGTCCAACTTGCCAGCTCTTCAAGTTTTGATTTATGTTGTAATGTCTTTCACAATCAAGCATTATTCCCTGATCATCAATGCCAGAGTATCCCTGGTAATGATAATTCTGTTTATCTTTCTACAGTAGATGCAAACCTACCAGCATTGTCTTGCAAGGCTTGAACCATTCCCCTGGCAACTTCAAAATGAGTTTTATCTCCCACTTATATTAATTTGGTCACATTATAAAGTTACTGTAAGAGCTATATCTACTCAAGGTGAGATCTCCAACATAAGAAACCAATCCAAGACTTGCATCAGATCCAAATCACAAGTGTCTTTAACAATGACATTTGTTAGTGACAGAGCTATCCACACAATTAGGGGAACAAGAACAAACCAAGTTAAGAAGAAACTAAAAGGCTCCAGCAGCTGCATTCAACAATTCGTAATATCTGTTATAATTGCATGCATTAATGTAACAAATTCAAAAGTTATAGTATATGGCAGCAAAGGTCGTTTTCTTAACACAGTTAACTAGAAGCAGAGTGATTTTCTATATATACCTCATTTTTTCAACTTTTTTATCCTTATGGAGTGTAGCTCTTAGGCTTCTCCACTATCAAGAGCAGTTCAAGTTGTGATATATAAAATAATGCAAGAGAATATTCAGTTAATTAAAACCCAATGAGAAAGTAAGAGGGAGAGATTGGGGATAAAAATAAATGTACATTTAACAAAAATGTCTATATTGATTCAGAGCAAAAATGAAACAACAAATCATGTAAAATAAATAAATTGATTCAATCTAAAAATGATATCAGTCTAAAAATAACGTTTATTTAACAAATGTTTGAAAATTTTACTTATTAAGAAATTGTAACATTTATTTTAATAAACGTTAAGAAAAATTTTACTTAATAGGCAATAGCAAATTTTTTACGAATGTTACGGTTTAAATGTTGCTAAATGTGTTATATGTAGTAGTGGTATGGGTCGTATCTATAATTGCACAAAAAACAATTATGGGTAGGTAATTACTCATAACCTTCTTTATTACAAAACTAAACGTACACATGATGATGATTGAAGATTGGAAATATTTAAGGATAAAAGTTCAAGCATTTGCAGAAATAAAAGAAAAACTTAATTGCAAAACAAAAACAGAGAAGAAACTGGAGTGGAATCCTTGCTGGCATGAATAGCCGTGCTTAACAGTTGGAATTAGGAGTCTTGTACTTTTGAAGAGCAACAATGCAGTCGTCAATGTATCGACTATGAAGATCCGTGGAACTGAAAACCTTGCCCATTTCTTTGGCATTCTTCCTATAATCACTCCCTTCCTCATCTACTATTGCCAACTTTAATGTCTTGGCCACATCGTCTCGAGTAAAGGACCCATCTTTCTCGCTCCTTGGCACCTCAATACCCACTTTCTTTTCCTCTAGCACCCTCGAAAACAAAGCTTGGTCTAGCAAATAGGGAAGAGTCACAAGCACATGCCCAAAATTAAGCATCTCAACGAGAGAATTGGTACCACAGTGAGTGATGCATCCTCCAATAGCTGCATGGCCTAAGATCTTAATCTGGGGTGCCCAACTCTTCCAAACAATGCCACGTTCCTTGGTTCTCTCCTCAAACCCATGTGGCAAATCCTCTTTCTGCAGGTTCCTCAAAGCCCAAAAGAAACGCAACCCAGAAAGCTCAATACCATGAGCCAACTCGGTGACGTCCTGCTGACTCAGCCTCAACTCGCTCCCAAACCCTATATAAACCACGGATGATGACTCTTGTTTGTCCAACCAATCCTTAATTTTGACCCAGTCAGGGTTATTGTCTTCCTCTTCAACATCCCTTATCTGAATGGATGGTGGAACCAACCCTACCGGAACCACAGGAACCTTGTACTTGTGAGCAAGATAATCCAACCATTCTCCTTCGAGTTCTCTGCATGTTCTGAGAAGAAACATGTCGCAGCTGGAATATGCCTTTCTGAGATCAAAATTTGCCATGCGTCCTGTGTCCGAATCTTTGATAGAACTTGTTGCTCTTCTGATTTCGTGAGGCCTGAGATGAACGGTTGTGGTGAAAGGAAGCCACGTGGGAGGGAGACACATGTCTTGAAGCGTAATTGAGTTGTTCAGTTGATAATCCTTGGGTGGATCAATGAACACTTTGTTCCACGCTGCGGTTAAGTTGTAGTGTGCACAGGGAATGTTGAGGCTCTTGGCTATTGGTGGTAACCACTCGGTTGCGAAATCGTAAAAAACCCAATCGGGCTTTGAAGTTTTGAGCAACTCCGATACAGGGCCTTGGAGAGCCTCGTAAGCCAGCTTGAGGTAATAGCTTTTGTTTGAGGGAATGTCCATTGTGCTCTCAGCATCTTCTGGGAGATGATGATGATGATCTGTGTGTGGCAAGGGTAGCCTCACCAATTTGATGGATGGCTGTAAGGTTTCCGGGATTTTGGGCATGCCATCAATGTTTTTTGGAGTGCTTATAAAGGTAACAAAGTGTCCCTTTTGAGCAAGAATCTTTGACAGCTCCAAATAAGGGTTCACATGACCCACTGCGAGCCACGGGAGCATTGCAATGTGTAGAGGCATACTATCAATTCTAGAAGGAACTGTCTTCGTCAGTGTGTTTTCTTTTTCACCTGGGAGGCAGGAGGCAGAGCTCACCGCAATCCACAATTATATAAAGATAGTTTTGAAATTATTTTTTATCTGAGAGTGTAATTAACTGAGAGCTCACAGTAATCACTATCTATATTTAACTGAGAGTGTAATTATTTTTTATCTTCCCATTTTACACTATTTTATTTTTATTTTAAATAATATTAAAGTAATAATAATAATAATTAATTTTTTTAATTATGTAGATTAAAACTGATCTATTAACTAAAATTAAGTAATCACCAACTAATCACTTTTCACTGATTAGGTGTTTAATAGCATTTAAGGTATTTATTTATTTATTTATTTCTTTAATAAATTTAGAACATCATCATGATATAAGAGTGGTGACTGTGAAAATAAATATGGAAAAGGGTGGTGCGCACGGCAAAACTATTTGAAATATATTTAATTAAATTGCCAACGGACTTTTTATTTTTTTTAAGCAAATTTGTTCTAATAGTTATATTTAATTAAATTTTATTTATTAATATCTAAAAACTGATTGTATAGCTGGTAAGTAGTAACTAAAATATTAATAAAATGTAATATTTAATTTTTTTTTATTTAAATTATCAAATTAATAACAATCTTATTTTTTTAGGATTTTTTAAAAATATTACATTTTATTAAATTTTAGTTACTACTTACTAGCTATACAATCAGCTTTTATTTTTTACTTTTAAATTATAAATAAGTTTAATATCTATGTATATTAAAATAACCTTTTTGAAGATAAGTGGTAACTATTTTTATAACTTTTATTTATAATAAATATAAAAATTTCATAACTTCTTATTATAAAGTCATAATTACTTTTACGATTTATCCTGAGAATTAATTTTAAAATTATTTTTATTTATTTGATAATTTTGAAAAATAAAACTACCCCTGGATGATTAAAAAAACTCTATAGTGATTACGAAGTAAATTTTGTTAAAAAAAAAACAAAAATCTTGATGATCTCTACTTTTTAAAAGAATGATTTTTTAATGGGAAAAAAAAAACAGACTTAATGTTTCTCAAAGAAAAAAAGGATGTCTTTAATAAAAAAAAACGGGTCAATATTTTATTGAACAATCTTTTAAGTTAAAAAGAGAAAAAGTGAATTTAGCATTGTTGGAAAGTCAAGATGATGGATAAAAATAAATCTTTGAAAAAGAAAATCTTATCAAAAGTAATCGATTAAGTTTTTTTAAAAAATTAATCTTTACTAAAATTTAAATATTTTATGTTAATAATATGATGATAAAAATATTCTATTTATTAAAGTTAACCATTAACCGGTCAACGGTTAAGTAACATGAAACTCACTAATTTAACTGAGAGTTCACCCTAAATGCCTAAATCTTAGACAAAATCATAACAAAAATTATTTTATATTTACCACGGGTACCACACAGCTAATATTTTAAAAGTAGCACGAGGACCACGCAACAAAACTTATTTTATATTTATTTTAATATTACACACTTTCTCTTTCTAAATTATTACACTCTTTCTAATATTACACACTTTCATAACTAATTTCCAAAAACACCTGATTTTTAAGGCTATGAGAAATCGGGAGCTGACAACCCGACTTTTCAATGATCATTTTTTTTAATTATAGTATTTTCAAAATAAATTTTAAATTTTTTAGTTAATATTTTAATTATTTTTTTATAATATTTTTTACATTAATAAAAACTTAAAAATAAATTTATTTAACATTGTAATTATTCTAAAATATTATTGTTTTTTAATATTATTTTTGCATTAATAAAAAAATTAAATATTTTAATATTATTAATTTATTGAATATAAATTTTTTAATAATGACATTTAATTTTAAAGAAAATGATGTTGTTCTTAAATATAATTTTTTTGCTTATATTATTTAATTTTTAAATGTTGATAATATGTTTGATTGATAATAATTAATTTATAGAAGACTTTTGATCTTTTGATTTTTTTTTACTATGTATTATAAAGAACACAATGAATATATAGTCATGACATGTTAGTTATATTCTATGAAAAAATTAAAATTCTCAACTAGCGAAAAATACTATCAATAAAAATTGAAAATAGTAAAATGAGATTGAAACATAATAAAATGAACATAATAAAATGAAAATAATGGAATGTATTAACAATGACAATTCAAACATGAAAATGACAAAACTAATCACAGTTTAGAAGGTGTTGCGCAATAGAAATGTTTTCTTCCAATAGTTGGATTATTAGATTATTAAAAATAGATAAAATTTTTATTGGACAAAAATGCTTCAGTAGTTTGATTCTATTAACATCTCTAACATGTCTTCATTGGTTTTCAACTCTATTATTTGATACTTGATTAATTTTTCTGAATATTTTGTATGGTATGTCTGTCGAAAGAACAATTGTCTGACCAGTTGTGATTCGTGAATTCCATAAAGGGGAACCCCTATAGGCATAACTCTGATGACATCCTTGAGTTTTTTGATGCTACATCCCGAAGGAATTTGAAATCTTATTGGGTTTGTTCCAATGAAGAAGTAATCCAAAAAATTGTCTTGTCGTGGTATCTTTCACATATCGTTGTAATATAACATTGCATCATGAGTAAGAGTGATGGTGAATCAAAGTAGGTTGAGTATATCATCAATTGTTCTTGTTGGACAAGTGGCCTCAATAACTTAAGGGGGGGGGGGGTAAATTAAGTTTCACAATTTTCCCACTAACAAACTTTAACCCCTTTTAAATGATAGGCTTAAAATGCAGAAGTAGAAGAAGAAGAAGAATCAATCAATTTAACAATGTTCTTTTAATTGCGTAAGATAAAATTGATTGCAATAAAATAAATGAGATAAGGGAAGAGAGAAATGCAAACTTGATTTATACTAGTTCGGCCACTTCTCTTGCCTACGTTCAGTCCTCAAGCAACCCACTTGAGATTTTCACTAACTTTGTAAAAAAACCTTTTTACAACTTCTGAACACCCAAAGAATTCATTTCCCTTGTGTTCAGGAAACTCACAATTCAAGAGACAACCAGTCTCTTGATTACAATTGACTTCCTGAGAAGAACAGAAAGATTTCTCTCCTTTAGAGTGGATAATACAATTTGAAGTTCTTGGATAAACTCTCAATAGATTTGCAAGTGTTTGCCCAAGAGTTTTTGAGAGAGCATTTGACAATGAAGGTTTCTTGGAATATCTCTCTCTTGCTTTTTGAAATTAGACACATATATATATAGGCCCTTCATGTCTTTTCAAAATGGTTTGAAGAGATGTGTCTTTTCAAAAAGTTTTTTCTGAATTTTTTCATTGGTAATCGATTACAGGTTTCTGACAATCGATTACACAATTATATTTTGAAGGGTCATGACTTTTGAATTTGAATTTCAAGAGTTCTGTTGCTGGTAATCGATTACAAACATCTGATCGATAATCGATTACAGGTTCAAAATTGAAATTCAAAACCCTTTTTAACAGCTATTTTTCAAAATTGTCTTTTGGTAATCGATTACACTGCCTGGTAATCAATTACCATAGCCTTGGATGTCTTGGAAACACTTTGTTTTGAGGCAAGGCTTGATCTTGAGTTAATCTTGAAGCAAGGCTTTGTTTGTTGAAGCAACCTTGTATTAATCTTGAAGCAATGTTTATCCTTTGAAGCAACCTTGTTTGATTCTTCTTTGGCATCATCAAAATCATGTATTCATACATTCACAGTTCTGCTGATGGTACATAATAATTCTATAGGGCCAACACATGAGTATTGCTCATTGCACATTAGCACTGTGCAAACATCATCATCATTTTTCAATTGTAAAGAATGAAAAAAATATTTTTGACCTAGATTTGTGGATGATTGTCAGTAGTAGATTTCATCCACAAATTGGTCATTGGTTAACCGAAGGGTGTTGTGAATTGTACTTTTCAATGGCTCAAAAGAACAATTTTCAGGAACTTACATCAGTATTGTAGTAGGACATTGAAAATAAACACCAGTTTGGTTGTGAATGATTGATCCATTTGGGAAAATGAATGTTAATCTTAAGTTAAAAATGTGTTTGTTTCTCCCAAGAATGTCATAGTATTGAGATTGAATATGGTTTGTGAGGGTATGTTGTGCGGAAGTGTGTGACTATATTAAGGGTGTTTGGTGTTATTTATAGTTATTTGAAGGTTCACCCTGTTGATGTTTATTGACACATGTCATTATTGTAATTTTACTTTTATCGATATAATGCATAGTATTGTGAATTTTCAACTATGATTTTACCCTACTACTTGATGCACCAGACTGTCCATTATCACTTTGAGACTTGAATGTAAATTGTGAATTGTCAAATTAATGTCAGTTTTGTTAGTGAAGTATCTATTGTTTTTTCAAAGACTTGGGTAAATTGCAAAGTGTTTTCAATTTCGACTGTGATTTTACCCTACTACTTGGTGGACCAGATCATCCATTATCACTTTGAGACTTGAATGTAAATTGTGAGTTGTCAAATCAATGTAAGTTTTGTTGGTGAAACATCTATTGTTTTTTCAAAGACTTGGGTAAATTACAAAGTGTTGTCAATTTCAACTGTGATTTTATCCTACTACCTGGTGAATCAAACATCCATTATCGTTACTTTCATACTTAAATTTAAACTGTGAGTTGGCAATTCAATGTTAGTTGTATTGGTGAAACATTTATTTTTTAAAAGACTTGGATAAATTGTAAAGTGTTGTCAATTTCGACTGTGATTTTACCCTGCTACCTGGCGCACCAAACGTCTATTATTATTACTTTTATACTTAAATTTAAATTGTGAGTTGGCAATTCAATGTCAATTTTGCTGGTGAAGCATATATTGTTTTTTCAGAGACGTGTGTAAATTTCAAAGTGTTGTCAATTTTGAATTTGATTTTACTCTACTACGTTGTGCACCAGACGTCCATTATTATTATTTCAGACTTAAATTTAAATTGTGAATTATCAATTCAATTTCAGTTTTTTGTAAATAATAGAGAGTTGATTAATTTGCACAGACTTATAAAAAACAAGTGTCTGGATTTTAGTGAGTTGTCATTTTTAACCAAATTGTCAACATAAATTGAAACAAATGATTTATTTCATTACTTAAATTAAGTATTACAAATAACAAATACAAAACGAAATAGACAATGTAAACTCACAATGACTTAATGTTAAAGCACTGAACACCGACATGACACACCATTGGATAACCTCAAAGTGGAAACAACACACCTATTATCCCTAAATTACCAACGCCGTTTGAATATTGGTTTGTGGGAAGGAGACATGTTGCATCCTTCCGACCCGGAAGAGCAGTCACTATCACTACCATTGTCTTTGACCCAACAACTCTCGTATTGATATAATAGGTCGTCGACATTGGAGGTCGAGTCATGTTGGTTGTTTGATGGGTTATTGTTGTCACAAATTATGGTAAATAACTCCACGAATGGTAGTGTTGGGTTGTTGTAAAAAATGTTAAACATTTGTTGAACATCAACATCATCTCCCACAATAAAACATGTGTACATATACGATTGTCTTGACTCAAATATGGGGCATCGAAAGCAGAGTTCTTGGATATGTTGGTGTGGTTTAATGTTTTTTTTTGGTGAACAAGTTCAAGCAATTGCATAAGGGTTATGACCTTGTTGACCATGAAAGTTTTTGTGTTGTTACTAATGAAGGTGGTGCCCTCATTAGCATTACGGATTTCACCGTTGTAGTAAACACAAACATATGCAGTTAGGTGACACATTGTTGTAGGGGTTGAGATGAATATTTGAAATTTCTACGAATGTCTTCAGCCGGTAGTGATATTTATAGAAATTTTCAATTGCAAGCAAGTGTTCACTGTTTAGTCACATGCACTAGTAAATGGCATGTGAGTATGTACAACACATACTTTTTTTTACTCTTAATTTGAGGTATTTTTTGATGAAACTGTTACATGAGATATATTTTTTTAGATTCTTTGACATGAGGACTATGAAATAAAATTCCCACGGATATTTTTAATGTATTAGACATAAATTTTGAAAATTGCATAAGATGACCACTTAAACATTGTTTTAAGGGTGAGAAACATACTTTTTATTTTTATTTGTTACTCTTAATTTGAGGTTTTTTTTAGATTCTTTGACGTGAGGACTATGACATAAACTTCCCATGAATATTTTTAATGTATTGGATATAAATTTTAGAAATTGCATAAGATAACCAGTTAAACAGTGTTTTAAGGGTGAGAAACATAATTTTTATTTTTTTATTTTTTACTCTTAATTTGAAGTCTTTTTTTATGAAACTGTTACACGATATATTTTTTTGAACTCTTTGACGTGAAAACTATGAAATAAACTTTCCACGGATATTTTTAATGTATTGAACATAAATTTTAAAATTTGAATAAGATGACCACTTAAACATTGTTTTAAGGGTGGGAAACATACTTGATCCCATTATGACAACATTTTATACTTCAACGGCCAAGACGATGACCAGTCCCACAAGGCAGTGGACGTCGATTACATCATAGATTTCTTCTCTCATATATGACTAGTTCTCCCTTATGATGATGATGTTGTTCTGTGTTAGTGTATTTAGTGTGGGTTGCTGCAGCTGAAGAACTTTGTCCTTGCTCTCCAAATGAATATGGTGCATCGACATGTTTTAAAGAAGCAAAATTTGGTGTATTCAAATTGACACCAAATAAATTGGTCATCCATTCATGGCTAGTTGTGTTGACTAACTCGCGAATTTGGCCAAAAGTTTGATGAATAGGTGAAGGAGTACAAAACATTGACTGAGGATGTAGAACTTCGAAATGTGTTTGTTCAACACTTGTCCTTGCAACATCATGGGTAATTGTTGTGTGTGAATCATTTAGTTGTTGTGCAACAGACAAGAATAAAGTAGTGTTTTTTCTATACCATTCCATATACTCTAGTGTATGTGTTACTATTCCTTCAACCCATTGTCTAGTTAAAACATCATTGCGTTTGTTTTTTCATATATTAATCCACTCCGCATGATATTCCATCCAGTCACTGTAATGATTGCCTCATATGTCAATCTGGTGAAGTCAATCAAGATTCATAGAATCAATAGGAATATCTTGTTGTAGTCCAAATTGTAGCTTGACTCGGTTTGTATGATGTCATTCCACAATGGGAAAACAAATAATTATAGTACATGACGACCAAATCTCCTTGTCTCTATACGCATGTTTCGGTAGGTGTTTTTCCTATACCATTCCATATACTCTGGTGTATGTGTCACTATTCCTTCAACCCATTGTCCAGTTAAAACATCACTGTATTTGTTTTTCCAGATTATAATCCACTGCGCATGATATTCCATCCAGTCATTGTAATGATTGCCTTGCATGTCAATCTGGTGAAGTCGAACAAGATTCATGGGATCAATAGGGATATCTTATGGTAGTCCAAATTGTAGCTTGACCTGGTTTGTTTTATGCCATTCCACAATGGGAAAACAAATATTACATTACATGCAGACCAAATCTCCCTGTCTCTATATGCGTGTCTCGGTAGATGTTCTTCAAATCCTCTATATGGGACCCAAGAAACTGAAATATATGCTAATAATGCAACATTAGTAAATGTTAATATATACATATTGATGGTGTGGTTCATGATAGTATTATACCTCATGGCTCTACATATGATCTATATGAGGTGTGACCCTGTATTCTAATCTACCACCACTCCATTTGAATGTAGAAGAAACAAAACCACTATTTGTAAATTAAAAATTTAGATTTCACTATTTGAAAATAACATTTTAGCGAGTAGATAAGTTGTTTTGGGTTGCGGGACTCTTTGTGCAATAAAAGGCATGTGGTACCACACCCATGACTGCAATAGTATGGCATAACCACCCAAAACTCTACCAACCTCCAATGATGCCCGACACAGTTCTCTGTACAGGTTTGCTAAACAAGCAGAACCCCAACTATATTTTTTTATGTTGTCGAAATCACGTAATAGGTTCAAATACATTAGATGAACTCTATTTCCAGATTTATTAGGAATTAAAGCGCCACCAATCATGTACATTATGTAAGCTTTACACCTGCATTGTAGTTGGTGTATTGGTTGTTCAAGCAATGGTGTGCACAAGATGCTAAGCAACCATGTCAGCTTCAGTGCAGCTCCCTTATGTGCATTATCTGGAAGGACTTCACCTAGTAACTTGTCGCATAACTCATCCCAATGTAAGAAGCTAGGTCCAATGACAACACGACCATTGACTCTAATGCCTAGATGCAATGCAACATCTTCGAGTGTGATGGTGCACTCACCCCATGGCAAGTGAAAGGTGTGTGTTTCAAGCCTCCATCGTTCAACCAATGTAGTGATAAATGTAGGATCAATTCTGCACTGTTTGATTAGGGTAATATGTTGGAACTCGATAGACGATAATAATGGTATAATTTGTGGTTGTGGTTCAGGTATTGTATGGTAATATGAAGTGATTAAGTCGTTAATTATGGTACGTGAATGGTGAACGTGTTGATGACGCAATAGAGGTATATGAACCATGACAACGATGTTAAATGGTAAACCGAGTACAAATGATATAAAATTTGAAGTTGGGTGATGAGAATGTGGTATTGACATGCACCTCCCATTTATTTATAATATAAACTATGTCGAGATTCCAAAGCACATTTACACTTTGTCTCATTGTAAGACCTCAAGATTTGAAAGCACGTTAACACGACTGTGTTAGTGTCACACATCGAAATTCTAATTCACGTGAACCATGGACCTGTGGTTGATTGTATATATAAAGGCACCATATCACCATAGACTTTGCACAATTGCACCAAATCAAATTGTGAGAGTAAACAGAAAGAGCAACAAAATGATGTCATAGCTAATTTGTGCATACATTGATATCAATGGTGAAATCATTCAAAGTTCAAGTGCAAATGCATTTTTCAGAAGTGACAAGACAAAATCGTTACTGTTGAATCCAACAATTACGCTGCCAAACATAATCGCCGCAATACAATCATCAATTAGAGATACTAATGTTACGCCTAAAAGTACTACCCTTTGGTATCGTTGTCCTGCACAACAACCCAACTAACTTATGGGTTTAGGACACATCTCATTTCTTCTGCTTGTGTCACATTGTACAAAATTTCCTTTGCGGTAACTCAAATGACAAGCATTTGAAGAAACCACTCATCCTGGTTGGTGAGAATCTATTTTATTTCTTCATTAAACTTTACTTTGAATCAAATTTTATAACGCAATAAATTGATTGAATATTTATAGGGTATGTATGCATACACAGAGAAGATGCACTGGCAGATCTTGGAAATATTTGTGCGAATAAGACAAGTGGAATAACTTGATCAGTTACCCAAAAAATATTGGGTATAATGCTTCGATGAGGGGAAACGTTGGAGACATTTCACTACAAATTTGTCTGAGTTGGTCAATTCCATGTTCAAAAGCACAAGACATTTGTCAGTGTCGTCATTGATTGAGGAGACGTATTTCAAGACCACAAAACTCTTTACTATTAGAGGCTGACAAACCTAGGCAATGATAAACTTCAGCTCGCAATATTCCGAAGTCGTCTCCGAGACAATGAATAGTGGTTAGTAAGAATCAAATACGCATATTGTTAACGAATTCGACAAACACAACCACACATTTATTGTAACAAAGACTCAAACCCCAATTCAAACACCCAGACCACTTGGAAGGTTTAGGGTCATGTTACAATCCCAATATTGTGATTGTGGTGAATATTAAGTTAAACACTTACCATGTTCTCACGTCACGGTTGCCTGTAAATCTGCCAAAGTTGATCCCATGAACTATGTGGTGTCACTACTCACTTTACAAAATATTTTGCACGTCTAAGACAACTTCCTTGGTTTACTATCACATGAATTAATGTGACAAGAATATGAATGAGATCAGTGGGGTCCTGTTCCAAGGAAAAAGAGGAGTGCAAAAGGTCGACCGTTTCAAATTGCATTTCTACTGAGATGGACAAACAAGAAAACAAACAGGAAACTTGGAAAAAATGTGGAGTCTGTCGACAACAAGGGCATAAAAGAAACAATAATCTCAACATACCTTCATCTTCAGCTTTCCTTTAGACAAATATTATTATTTAGGTATATTATTTATGATGTAATGTTCTTTTATAAATAAATTGTTAAACAAAAAATATTATCATTTTTTTAAAAAATTGAATGTCATTATTAAAAAAATTATATTCAATAAACTAATACTATTAAAATATTTAATTTTGTTATTAATGCAAAAATAATATTAAAAAAATATTTTAAAATAATTACAATGTTAAATAAATTTATTTTTATTAATACAAAAATATTATTAAAAATAATTAAAATGTTAACTAAAAAAATTTAAAGTTTATTTTTAAAAATACTATAATTTTTTTTTAAAAAAAATGGCCAGTGAGAAGTCGGGTTGCCAGCTTCCAACTTCTCATAGCCTTAAAAATCAAGTGTATTTTGGAAATTAGTGATGAAAGAGGTGATTTAAGGATTTTGGAAAGAGAGAGTGTGTAGTACGAAAAAAAAAACATAAGCGGTCCGCTCTGATTCTCTTTGTCCACAATTCTCGTAGGTCAAACAGACTAGTCCGTGGATCTATTTTTTTTAATTATAATTTAATATAAATATATTTTTTCTCTTAAAAAAATAATCAATTACACTCAATTATATATATTTTTAAAAAAACTTAATAAATCTCTAACAAATACTCAATTATAAAAATTTTAACACAACCAAGTAAATTTTCAATATAAATGCCAAGAAATTCTCAACCTCAACAAAATCTCAAACAAATACTCAATTACATCATTCTAATAAAATTCTGAAACTACCAACTTAAATTCCAACACAAATGTAAATAAATAACGTCATGTTCTCTGTCATTTGACTCTTTTCCTTCTCCATCTCTTTCTTTTTTCCTTTTTAGTTATAAGACTGCTTACACCTTATTTTTTGGATCAAACTAGTGTAACATATTAGCAGTAATCTCAAATTCTCATTAGATCCTGCTATGTAAAAAATTTGCAATGTAAGTGTAAAACAGAAAAAATGTAGCACCATAGAAATTTTCAATGGCCTCTCACACTTAATTTCAGGTCTATGATTTTGACCCGTGTTCTGATTACCATGGGGAAGCCTATCTATCTAAATAGACAAGAGGTGCAACTAGCTCTTCATGCAAAACCCACAAACTGGACTCATTGCATGTAATTTACAATAACTTGGGATATAAAAAACATTACAGACCTATTTTTTGGTTTGAAAGAATTTTTTTTTTAATTATAATGATATCACCTTATTTTTACTCTATTTCCTGTTTTCAAGTAACTACATAAAAAATAATGAAAACAACTCAATCTCATATGAGCAATTTCCTATATAAATATTTTAAAACAAGAAGTATAGTAAATATAAAATGCAACATTTTTGTAATTATTTATCCAAACAAGAAATGAAAATAAAATTCACCTTCTCAAATGAACCACTACTATATATCTGTTATTAGCAAACCAAGCATGTATATCATATTTTTCAAAATTTACAGTGATATAATAAACTGGAACGACAACCCAGCTACCATCCTACTCGTCATTAAGTATTTCATTGACAGTGACATTGGATTGTGGAAGCAATAATCCCTCCCAAAATATACTCATTACCCATCATACTACTTCTTAATCAAATCCTTCAATCGACGCTCCTCAAGGTACTCTAGCTGATCTTCCTTGAGGAAGAGAGTGGTCTTAGTACCTCTGCCAAGAACCTCACTAGAGTTATCCCTGGTGACAGTGAATGAACCTCCAGCTTGGGACTCCCAAACATACTGCTCATCATCATTGTGCTTGCTGGTAACAATGACCTTTTCGCCAACAACATATGTAGAGTAGAACCCCACACCAAACTGTCCAATAATACTAATATTAGCACCAACAACCAAGGCTTCCATGAATTCCTAGGTTGCACACTCTTTGCTAGTAAGAGTGCCACACACATCAGTGTGAGATTCCTGGACGCATTTCGTGACCTCAACCAATCTGAAGGCTATTGATGGGGAGCGACTACACTAGTCCATATGTATGACAATATGAATGTTGCGTCCAAGCATACGACAAAACATCTTACATGATATATCACTCTGTTGTAGGTAATTATAATGATTTTTATCATTATTATATGTTTTAAACTTTATATGTACTATTGATTAGAAAATTTATTTGTATTTTTTAAAATGTGCAGTATTGGATCTACAAACATTTCCTTACAATTGCGTCCATTATTGCCGATGAGGATTACCATGAGAGGAAACCACGTGCTTGTTGCTGGAAGTCTGGGAAGGCATTACTAGTGATGACCTATTGTAAGCGCTTGGATAAGTTGACGCCAGATGTTGTGTGCTGGATACCTTATGGTGACCACCGTGCATTCCGAGAATTTGAACTTATTTCATTATTTTTTGGACATAACAGATGGGGTTCATCTATTGTCAGACACCAACCAGAGAGGATAGTTTGACAGTTTGGTTATGTTCAGACCATTCCTCCACTCCCTACTGCTCCATCTCTATCCACATAGGAGATTTATGATAGATGACTTCAGTTTTATGAATACCTTGCACCGGTTGGACAAATTTGTAGTTCTCCTGGTCAGTGTGCAACAAACTACATGGAGTGGTTTTATAGGATATCTCACCCATTCATAAGTTTACCATAACTTGGGGAGCCTCCTAGACATTCACCCATGGTGCATGATGATACATATATTATACTAGATCTACCTATGTTGCCTGTTCACTCAGCATCTATGCCACAACCACCTGCACCTGCAGCTACTGATCCAGGCATGCCTCGACATGCATTGGCACAATATATTTTCAATTCATTATTACTGATGTTTTGTTACATGCTTCCAATATTTATTTTTGACGTTGTTGTCAATGTTGTAGACCACTTGCCAAAAGATAACAAAAAGCTTGGAGCACATGATCAACATGAGGATGGCCAGGGAAAATAGTTTTCATTGCATTCATCAATGCTGAATCTTTGTCGGTAATAATAACTTGAGGGATTGCATCATGTCTTAGAAAAATACCTCGAAACTGTTCCAGAGCCCAAACAACATTGTTTATATGTTCTCCCTCCAAATAGGCAAATGCATCTGAAAATTTCATCCCAATACGTGTCACACCAACAATGTTAAGTAAAGGCAGCTTTTGTCTGTTTATTTTATAGGTACTATCTATGAAAAATATCAAATTACAGGAATTGCTTAATTTCATTGCATCTGGACGAGTCCAAAATATATCATTACAACATCTTCATCTTTTAGTCTATGCAAATGAATATACTGATCGTGTTTAAGAAGCTTCATTAGTTGTTGCATTTCACTATTACCGCCTCTTATAGAAGAACGATATACATATCTTGCATTGTATACTTGCTTCATTGTTGTACAACTGTTGGCATTGTGCTCTTTCAAAGTGAAAACAATATTATTTGGTTTGACCATTGACTTTGTCATATCACCAATAATAATCTTCTCATCCTCAATCAGTCAACCAACATATGGATGTCCAACGAATGACTTAGCCAGTGCATGATTATGAGTCCCACATATTAACTTTACCATCTACTCTTCACCTCTCAAGACTGGTTTTACTCGCAGCTAAAAGGGACACCCACGTTTTCTACTACTAGTCACCGTTCATATTAAATCTTTCTTGTATGCTCTATATTTTCTACTCTTCTCACAACTAATTAAAACAAATGAAGTCCTTCCTCTCTTTTTCCAGTATCTGTGTTTGACCTCATTATCATAGTGATAAAACCAATATCATATGCAACAGAACGAGCCCAATGCAAAACGTCATCACGGGTAGCAAACACCTACAAAAGGCATAATACATGTTTCGTCTTCTTGGGACATTCATTTACTTACTTTAACAAAATACAAAATCATATCAATACCTGAGAAGTATTGAAGGCATCAGAACAATCAATATTTTCAAACACACTAGGTTCCTCTCCATTGGCTTCATTCATATTAACTTCTTTAGACATTATGCTCTCATATATCCACTGATCTTCATCCATCTTAACATGATATTTTAAAAAATATTCAATGACAAACTAACAATAACGAATGAAATTTCATATGTATAGCCTATACGAATTTACATATAATAATTCATACCTCCATATACATATAACAATAATTTATCTCAATAAAATACATGAATTGTTATCACTCATAATTAATTCTAATAATTTATAAATGAATCTATTTATTTTAAAAAACTTTTATGTTGAAATTTATTTTAAAATCTTCTACACTAGATAAGTATGTAGATATATCAATACATATGTTTTTTAACATATACTTTCACACAATTTTATTATTTTTTTATTGCATATACTAATATATTACATTTAAATTGATAAGCATATGAAAATTTATATCTAAATTTTCATATTGTATACACTTGCATAAACTAGTTAATGTAATAATATTTATACAAATATATTAAAAAATTTAACTAAATTTATAAAAAACATTAAAAAATAAAATTTTAATTTTTTAATTTTTTTTTGTTATAAGGATTGACAATCCGTATAACTCATATGAATTGATAATCCTTATGAACCTTATGGATTGTCAATTCGTATGGTTCTTACAGATTGTCAATCCGTATGAATTATATGGATTGTCAATCCGAATGTTTATTATGGGTTTACATAGATCAAAGTTGTAGACAAAAAAACTAACCTCCTCTGCCATTGCACCGCAACACCCAATACGACGTCAACCGCGAAATGCAAATGAACCACCACGACAATATACCTTGACCAAACCAGCTACAACACGGAAGGAGGAGCTCAACCAAAAGAAAACAAAAATGAATGGTGTATGAGGAAAAAAATAGAATGAACAAATGAAGAAGGAGTTAACAGGGATAACTTTGTGGAATTTTTAAAAAATGTTGGGTGTAGAAGAATTATGAATGGTATATGAAGAAAATCCCTAAAGTTAGAAGCACTTCTTCTTAATTTTATTTCACATTTCTCTTGTCCCTTTCTCACTTATCTATATGAATTGTATATATTTGTGTGTATTACTTTAGTTTATCTACAACAAAGATATATTTACACCAAGTTATATTATTTATACAATACTTTTATCTAATTTTTTATGACAATATTTTTTGTAATAATACCCATAATTTAATCCTATATGTGTCTTTGTTTTCTTCCCATGTCTTATGTACATGCTAATATATACAACTTTTCATTATAATAATTCACCATAAAAATGGTTGCAACTTTAATTTATAGGATTCTAATCAATTAATGGTTTTCGAAAGACATATAATATAGAAAATCTCATGAAGAAACTTGGAAAATAAAATAAATTTTTTCATTTATTAAAACAAAAGATGTTGAACTTGAAAAAAAAAAGAAAAAAAAACTTATTTGGAAAGTAACTCTTAATTGTTCGAATTAATATATCTCTATTTCGCAATTTGTGGAAGATCCTCTCCTTCAGGAATTTTTCTACAACTCTTTCCAACAACAATCTTTATCCTATATTAATTTATGTAACTATTCACATAATTAATCAAGAATTATATGATATTGATATGACATGGTGAATTGACAAACATGTAGAGGGAGTCCCTATCTGAACTAGTTGATGAAGAAATGGGAGATCGCTTAGAGGAAATGATTTGTAACCTTGGACAAGAATCTTTTCAACAAGCATATGCCCTTATGTATGATACATTGCAAAGTGATTTGAAGAAACCTTTGTATCCAGGGTGAATAAGTCTTTGACGTTGTTGTCAGCAGTGTAAAGTCTGGTTAATGTCAAGGCCAGATATGGGTGGTGATGCAATCGTACCCCCCAAGGGCATTGGATAGAAGACTCCAAGAAGATTGGGCCAGAGATGCAAGACAAGACCTTAGGGTTCTCATAAGCCTTAGGGTAGATTTTCGGTCCATGGGCTAAGTATGAGCCCACTTATCTTTGTAAATGTTAGATTAAGGTTTCATTATTTTTGGGCCTTGTATTTAGGGCTCCATCATTTAGGGAGGGTACCCTAGTAATGTAGGATTTTTCAGCCCTTGTATTTTAGGGCACATAGACTAATTTTTGTATTAGGGGTAGTTTTTTAATTTTACATGCATTAAGTGCACTATTTGATGTGTGTGTTGGGAGATAAATTTAATTGAATTGGGAGAAGCCCAATCCAATTAAATTTTGGACCATCTTAAGGGGGAGTTGAGCATTTGCTTGCTACATTCCATTGCTGCCACATCATATAGTCACACTTTGTGCATGTCCTTCATGCTTTACATGCCTCATGACACCTAAGCACATTTAGTGGAGAATCTTGGACTTGATCTTGGATTAGTGGGCTAAACCATAGCTAAAATTCACCAATCATAATTAGTAAAATTTTGGCTCCACAAATTCAAGTGAAATTTGAATAGAAATTCAAATTTCCCTCCAATTTTGTGTGACACTTAGGCTATAAATAGAGGTCATGTGTGTGCATTTTTTAAACTTTGATCATTTGAGAATTATACTTCAAAGTTCAAACCTCATTTGAGGCACTAAATTTTGAGCTCCTTCTCTCCTTCTCCCTCTACTCATCTTCTCCTACCTTCAAGCTCTTATCCATGGCTTCCAATGGTCGTGAGGTTATTCTTGATTCATCTTCTCCTTGAAGTGGCATCTCCAATCATCTTTCTTCCTTCTCCATTCCGCTGCCATTGATCTTCAAGAAGCAAAAGAATCCATTGATGAAGGCAAAATCCAATCGGTCGTTCGTGCTGTAACCTTGGTTAAATAAAAAAAGGCAAAATAATAATAAAATAATCAAAATATCTTTGAAGAAAATAATAATAAAATAATCAAAATATCTTTGAAGAAAATAATAACAAAATAATCAAAATATCTCTGAAAAAAATAAAAAAAAAAATCGGACATTTTACTTTGAAAGTTTCCTTTAAATGAGTTGATAATAACCCAGTGAAAACTAAGGCTAAAATCAACTCACAAACCAAGCTTTGTCCGCAAAAATCGCTTGAAGCCATTTTAAGGTCCAACACCTTAAACGGTCACGAAGAACTACGTAGGTTTGATTTCCTCATCGCAATTGAGGATACGTAGGAGCAAAAACCCCGCTTTTGTTGACCACCCCAAGAGATCGTTAATGGTCCAACGCCTTGACATTTCTTTGTTGGATCAAGTGGCCTCAGAATGATTAAGAAGGGGGGGTTGAATTAATTATGAACGTGTCTTGACTAATTAAAAATTTATCCTTCTTAATGTTACTAGATTCAATTAGGCTTTACTACTAAGTTATGAGAAAGTAAAGAACAGAAACAATAACTTAGACAAAAGTAAAGCAATAAATAAAAAGTACACAGCGGAAAAGTAAAGAGTGTAGGGAAGAAGAAGACAAACACAAGATTTATACGGGTTCGGCAACAAACTGTGCCTACATTCAGTCCCCAAACAACCACCGGTTCTTGAGATTTCCAATAACCTTGTAAAATCCTTTACAAGCAAAGATCCACAAGGGATGTACCTTCCCTTGTTCTCTTTGAACAATCAAGTGGATGTACCCTCCACTTGAATTGATCCACAAGAGATGTACCCTCTCTTGTTCTCAGTATTACAACCCAAGTAGATGTACCCTCTACTTGTACCACAAAGGATGTACCCTCCAATGTGTTAAGACAAAGAATTTTTAGGCGGTTAGTCCCTTGAATCTTTGTAAGGGGAAACAAAAGATATCTCAGGCGGTTAGTCTTTTGAAATCTTTTGTTTAAAGGAAAGAGGAAGAATCAAAGGAATTCTCAAGCGGTTAGTCCTTTGAATCTTTTGGCTAGAGGGAGAAGGAAGAATCAAAAGAATTTTCAGGCGGTTAGTCCTGCGAATCTTTTGGCAAAAGGGAGAAGGAAGAAAAGGTAGCACACTTTTGTTTTCTGCAGAATTTCCACTTGCAGAAAAACAAAGTTTTGAAAACAAAGTTTAGAAAGCTTTTTGGCAAGAAAAAGCAATGGGCAATGGTTAGAGAAAGATTGTGAAAAAGGATTGTTTGGAAGAATATCACACATATCTATTGAACATGTGCCAAAGTCATGCTTTTATAGACTCTTCATGTCTAGTCAAAGAAACCATTGGAAGAGTTATGACTTTTGAGAAAACCATGTTAAGAGTTATAACTCTTAACTTTTTCTTTAAAACTATTCACTGGTAATCGATTACCACAATGGTGTAATCAATTACACAATGTATTTTATGAAAAGTTGTGACTCTTCACAATTGAATTTGAATTCCAACGCTCAGATTCACTTGTAATCAATTACTAATATAGTGTAATCGATTACACTATTTGAAAATCATTTTGGAATGTTGCAAACAATTTGAAAACATTTTAAAAACCAAACTAGTCACTGGTAATCGATTTCTGATAATTGGTAATCGATTACCAGAGAGTAATCACTCTGGTAACTTAGAAAATTTGAGAAAATTATTTTGTAAAACAAAACTGTGCTATTTGGTTTTTGAAAAATTCTTTTAATACTTATCCTATATGAAGTCTTGATTTGTTGCTTCTTGATTTCTTCTCTTGAATCTTGAATCTTGGATTGGATTCTTGATGCTTGATCTTGAAGTCTTGAATCAATCACTTGGGTTTTTGGTATCATCAAAATTGCTTGGTTCATCATCATGAAGCTTGCTTCTACATTCTTTCCTTTTCAAAAATCAAAAGATCGGTAAAAGGTCCAACTCCTTAAACGACTTTTGTTCAGTTAAAATCGATCTTGCGGAAAAAGATCAAAACAACTTAACCAATGTTCAGTTCTTACTAAAGAGCTACGTAGGTCTGATTTCCTCATCGCAATTGAGGGATACGTAGGAGCAAAAACCCCACTTTTGTTGACCCCCAAAGATAAAAACATAAAAAAGGGAAAATACATAAAAATTCAAGTCATGGTTTCGCACATTTAATTAAAGGCTGTCGTCCCTTGAGACGGACGTGTGGGGTGCTAATACCTTCCCCATACGTAAAAACAACTCTTGGACCTTTCATACTTAAAGTTCGTAGACCTACTTTTGGTTTTTTCTAACATTTTTCTCAAATAAACATTGGTGGCGACTCCGCATGTTTTCCTCCTTTGGAAGACGCACCCGCGAGTCTCGCGTCGCCCTCCCTTCGAAGGGTAAGTCGTGATAGTTGGCGACTCCGCTGGGAACAGTTAGAGAGTTAAGCTGCTCAGTCAGTGTGCAATGTTGTTATCATGACTCCTTCTTTATTTATGTTCCCTTTCCCCTTTTTCTGTTATGTTGTCCATGCTTGTACATAACCCTTGCTATGTTGTTGTGTTTGGTGTGTGTTTGTCTATTGATTACATTCATAGTTAGAAATATTTTTTCTACACACACATGGCATCTACACCTCGCACACACATTGAGATGTTAGGCTCTATACCCGAGTCTATGTGAGCCATAAGGAGTGGAGGTCAATCTGTGGTCATGCTGGGTCTCCGATTCGCTTGATGAAAATGAAGCCTCATCTAGAGTTTTCCTCTTTTAGTGGTGCATTGTCGCTGATAGTCCCTATCACCACAATGTATTACCTAAGAGGATGATATCTCTAGAAGCCAATAAAGTTACATTAAACCACCCTTGAGAGTATCACTAGAAGTGGACTTTTGGATCCTTTCCATTAGGTTCCTCAATTAGGGCACATAGTAAACTTACTTTGGCATATTCCTTGATTGCATCATGCATCTCTTCATGGCATCGTGATGAGCATATCATTCCTACATTTATCATATTCATGCATTGCATTTTGCATGAGTCATTGCATTATCATGCATCTTCATTCAACATGCTTTTGTTCTACAAACTGCATACCTTCTATTTTCATATTCACTCATGCATAGTCCTTGCATTTTCCTCTGCAAAAAAGGGGGGAGAACAAAAAAAAAAACAATAACAAAAGAACAAAAAGAAAATTCACACTGCATTCTTAGTTGCATGTGTTAGGTACCATGAGCCAACCATGTTCGGATCATAAACCCATTTCTCCAAAAAAAAAAAACAACAAAAAAAATGATTGGAAATCATGTCAACGTGGTACCTAATGCATGGTTAACTACGAAAGTGATGGTTCCTAGGGCATCTCATGTCAATCTCGTAATTGCATTTGTCGTGCATAGCATAAGTATGCTTGAGTCATTCATCTCTATGAGACGTTATTGGAGTATTGCCAATCAAAATTTCTTTTCCTTGGATTATGGCATTGAACCAAACACATGCTTTTAAGGAAAGGTTCATCAAGTCAAGGTCAAGTATGGAAGTATCCAGCTTGCAAAAATCGGGGCAGAAGAGGAATCTAGTTACATCGCTTCTTTGTCTACTGCCAACATATGATTTACAAAATTAAGGACTATTGATGTCCATGTTACTTCCAGTTTCACTTTGACTCTGACAAGATGTAATACTTCAACAATGCATCATTCACATACATCCATGCTTTTCATTGGTTGCATTGCTCATTGCATTCTTTCCTTCAAAATCGAACTGTAATCATTATTGTCAAAAGGAAAGAACGCGCTTTACGACGCCCTTATTGAATGCGTGTTAGAGCTGGAGTAATGGGTGAGACAGAGGAGGTGCAAGAGCGGATAAAGGCCGACATAGAGGCCATGAAAGAGAAAATGGCCACAATGATGGAGGCCATGATGAGTATCAAAAAGATAATGAAAGTCAACGCGGCTACAGTCGCCGCTGCTAGCGCTGTTGCTAGGGTGGACTCGACTCCCCCATCAGGCCTCAACCAAATAAATCATCCAGCCTCGAATGTGGATGGCCCCCATTTTGTGCAAATTCACAACAAGCATGCCTTCCCGCCATATGGCTTGCCTCCCAACTATACACCACCCAATGTGGTGTACACTCCTGGTGAGGATGACAATAACTCCGCTACCATACTCATTGAAAGCCGACAACCTCAAACTGATCATGCACATGTCTCTCAACCCATGGGGGAGATGCATGAAATACCCTACCGCAATCTAGTCGACTTCGAGCCTCGCCTCGGATATGCCACTGAAGGGAAAGCAGTTGGTGGTGTACCCCTACAAAACACTTTGGAGAGCACTCAATTTCGCCCCTAAATCACAACCCTTGCATTCCGCAGCGGGTAAAATCCCACCTGTTATGGCAAAAATGAGAAAGTTGGATCATCTAGAGGAAAGGCTCAGGGCCATTGAAGAAGGCAAAGATTATGCCTTTGCTGACATAGAAGAGTTGTTCCTAGCACCCAACATGGTCATTCCTCCGAAGTTCAAAGTGCTGAAGTTCGATAAGTACACGACAACTACTTGCCCCAAGAATCATTTGAAAATGTACTATCGAAAAATGGGGGTGTACGCGAAAGATGAAAAGCTGCTGATGCATTTGTTTCAGGAGAGCCTTATTGGGGCGGTTGTCACATGGTACACTAATCTTGAACCCTCCCGAGTCCATTCTTGGAAGGACCCAATGGTTTCCTTCGTTAGGCAGTATCAGCACAACTCTAAGTACAACTCTGGTATGACTTCGGATAGGATGCAACTACAGAACATGTGCAAAAGGAGCACGAATCCTTCAAGGAATATGCCCAAAGGTGGAGGGATCTGGCAGCTCAAGTGGCACCTCCAATGACTAAGAAAGAGATGATCACAAGGATAGTAGACGTATTACCAGTGTTTTACTATGAAAAATGATGGGTTACACACCTTCAAGCTTTGTGGATTTGGTCTTTGCCAGCAAAAGGGTCGAAGTGGGTCTGAAAAGAGGCAAATTTGATCATCCTACTTTGATGAATGCGAAAACTAGGGCAAATGAAGAGGATGAGAATGAGGGAGGAACCCATGTTGTGGCTGCCATTCCTACATGGCCAAACTTCCCACTAGCCCAACAATGTCATCACTCAGCCAATATCAACTCTTCTCATTACCCACCACCCAGTCATCCACAAAGTTTGCTGGCCGCATATCTAATGCCAAGCGCAAACCAAAACACCAACCAAGGAAGGAATTTTGCAGCGAAAAAGCCTGTAGAATTCACCCCAATCACGGTGTCCTATGTTAACTTGCTCCCATATCTACTCGATAATTCAATGGTTTCTATAACCCTAGCCAAGGTTCTTCAACCTCCATTTTTCCGAGGATACGACTCGAACGCAACATGTGTTTATCATGGAGGGGTTTCGAGGCATTCCATTGAGCATTGCGTGACCCTGAAGCATAAGGTGCAAGGTCTAATTGATGTGGGTTGGTTGGAATTTGAGGAGAATTGCTTGTGAATTTTGATGTTGGCAAGCAACACTATACATGGGGCAATTTGAAGGTTGTTGTTAGATGTCTCTAATGACTCATTAGGATTTTCAAGTTTATGCCATTATTGTAAACCACAGTTACAATGCTAATAATATGGATAAATTTGACATCCTTGTCTCTCATCCTCTCACAATTACATCTTTGCTTATTCAACTTTGACTGGGATGTGAGTGTAAGCCATTGTGGTTTATTTTCTCAAGCGACCTGCGCTCCTGAGTTCTGACTTCCATGACTGTTCAATAAGAAATTACTCATTTTGCACGTTTGGTCAGGGTGCTGTAAAAGAACGAGTAAAATTTGAAACAAAAAAACATTTGATTGGCTGTGTCTCAAATAAAGTACAGACATTCATGTGACCTCATTTTATCATCCTAAAAGTTTGTCTTTTTGAAAGAGAAAGTGAGTTATCAAGAATAGGAGTCATTTGACTTAATCTGTCAAATGAAAAATCCTTCAAATGTTTCTTGTCTTTGAGAATTCATTTTCGGGAACCTGCATAGTTTCTTTCTTTTCTTCCTTGCTACAAGGTGTCGCAATCTACCCTTTTTGCGGGCGAGCGAGGCGAGGCTCACGGGTGTATCTTCCAAAGGAGGAAAATGCGCGGAGTTGCCACCAACGTTTATTTGTGGAAAACGTAGAAAAAACCGAAGGAAACCGATCATAAAGAATATTCCAGATTCGGGAGTTGTATTTACGTTTGAGGAAGGTATTAGCACCTCTCACGTTTGTCCCAAAGGACAACAACCTTAAATTAGAATTGTGTGAAATTGTGTATCTAAACTTTTATTTCTTTTTTTATTTTTGAGGTCGACAAAAGCGGGGCTCTTGCTCCTACGTACCCTCCATCAAAGAGGAAGTCAGACCTACATAGTTCTTTCTAAAGGGGAAATCAAACGATTCTTTTTACTTGGAAAGAGGTCCTTTTAAGGCGTTGGACCTTAAAATGACCCATTTTTACTTGGTGAGAAAAACTGAGGTATCGAACCTTAAAATCCTTTTTAGTGATTTTTTGCGGACGAGCTTGACTTTGCGAGTTGATTTTAGCCTTAGTTTCACTTTAGTTATTAGTTAATTCAATTAAGAAAGAGAAATCCCAAAGAGAAACGTCCGATTGATTTTTTTGGTTTATTTTACTAAAAGATATTTTTTTATTATTATATTATTATTTTACCTATTTTTGGTTTCCAACGTGGTTACGGCATGACCGAATGGCCAGATTTCATTTTAACAGAAATTAACGGATATTACAAATCAAATGATCGGTGGAAATTTATTTTATTTTTTTATTAGGCGAAAAAATGACTTAAGTAAATGGCTAAAGCATGTCAAAAGGGGGTACGAAAAGTAAATGAAACGAGAATAAAAGTACACGAAACAAACGGGGACCACCAAGGGTACATAGAATGAATTGAAAAGTTCGATTTCGGGAACTTACCGATTGAAGACCGAAGAACGACGAAGAACGAACGACGAACGACGAAGAACGGTTGAAAATCTTCGCGAAATCACCCATGAAAACGTTACGGAAGCACCTCGGCTTGGATTTTCTTCATGGAAACAATTTTCCTCACTAATTTTAAGTGATTACGAAGTACCAAAAGGGCTGAACCCCTTTCTCCTCCACTCCTCGCCCTATTTATAGGAAAATAGGGGAGGAGCTTGCCCCCCAGCTCGCCCAGGCGAGCCAGGTTGCTTCCTCCACAAGGCGGTTGCTTCTGGAGGAACATCCTGGAAGGCCCAAGTGGGCCTGGTTTCTATTTGCACCCCCTTTTTTACTAAATACACCCCCATTTGATTTTTTGGTGATTCTTTTTCCGTAACGTTACGAAACTTTACGAATTTCGTAACGATACTTGTTTTCTTTCCGTAAGGTTACGGAATCATACGGGTCATGTAATTACTCCTTTTTTAGCTTTCGAAATGTTACGGAAACTCACGGATTGCGTAACAATACTTTCTTTTGATTTCCGGCATGTCTTAGAACTTCACGTATTGTGCAACAAAGGGTGCCAAGTACCTCGAAGCGGTCAACCAAAGGTTGCATGCCATCAAACAATAGTCCCCGGACGAAATTAGGGTATGACACAAGGTTATGGCGAAAGACAACGATTGATACCTCAAAGCCCTACATTGGGGCAATAAGGGGCACTGTGCATGAGCCTTAAGCGAACCTAGGGGTAGGTCTAATGTTCTCACGTGTCGATGTTTTTAAACAAAAAAAAGGGGGACAAACCCTGGGATTTCAATGAATTGATTAAACGGCTCCATTGCCATCACTCCAAAATTGTCGAGTGACTAAATCAAATAGAACATACACTCTGAGGGAGTTCCTGAAGAGATAAGATGAGGTTGCATGAATTATCACCTCTTTCAAAAGGACATTTAATATGTGTTTTCCAAAAAAAAAATCAAATCAAAATCAAAATCACAAAATAGGGAAAGAACATGAACATTGTACAACTTTCCATTACATTGTATTGCTGCATACAAAGTCTGCATTTACTGTATTACAAGAGAAAGGTTGCATGCATCTGCATCCCCAAAAATCATGTTAAATGCATAGATTTCCTAAATCTAATGTCCAAACTTTTGAGTTTGGGATGAGAGGCCATCTCAATGAGTCAATCTCTTGCTTTCTCACAAGGTTGGACCCCTTGAGGGCTACACGTCCTCACCTCCAGAGGGCTGCATGTCCTTGCCTTCAGAGGGCTACACGTCCTCGCCTTCAGAGGATTGTATGCCCTTGCCTTCAGAGGGCTACACATACTCGCCTCCAAAAGGATGTACATCCTCACCTTCAGAGGGCTACACATCCTCGACTCTAGAGGGCCACACGTCCTCACCTTCAGAGGGCTACACGTCCTTGCCTTCAGAGGACTGTACGTCCTCACCTTCAGAGGGCTACACGTCCTCTCCTCTAGAGGGTTGTACGTCTTTCCCTTCAGAGGGCTACACGTCCTCGCCTTTAGAGGGTTGTTACGTCCTTGCCTTCAGAGGGTTGTACATCCTCGCCTTCAGAGGGCTACACGTGCCCACCTTCAGAGGGCTAAACGTCCTTGCCTTCAAAGGGCTACACGTCCTCGCCTTTAGAGGGCTGTACATCCTCGCCTTCAGAGGGCTACACATCCTCGCCTTCAGAGGGCTATACATTCTTGCCTTGAGAGGGCTACACGTCCTTGCCTTGAGAGGGCTACACATCCTCACCTCTAGAGGGATGCACGTCCTTGCCTTTAGAGGGCTACACGTCCTCGCTTCAGAGGGCTACACGTCCTCGACTTCAGAGGGCTACACGTCCTCGCCTCCAGAGGGCTGTACATCCTCGCCTCCAGAGGGCTGTACGTCCTCGCCTTGAGAGGGCTATACATTCTCGCCTTGAGAGGGCTACACGTCCTCGCCTTGAGAGGGCTACACGTCCTCACCTCCAGAGGGTTGCACATCCTCGCCTTCAAAGGGCTACACGTCCTCGCTTCTGAGGGCTACACGTCCTCGCCTCCAGAGGGCAGTACATCCTTGCCTCCAGAAGGTTGTACATTGTCGCCTTTAGAGGGATACACGTCCTTGCCTCTAGAGGGCTGCACATCCTCGCCTTCAGAGGGCTGCACATCCTCGCCTTCAGAGGGCTACTCGTCCTCGCCTTCAGAGGGCTGTACGTCCTCGCCTTCAAAGGGCTACACGTCATCGCCTTCAGAGGGCTACATGTCCTCGCCTCTATAGGGCTACACGTCCCTGCCTCTAGAGGGCTACACGTCCTCGCCTCCAGAGGGCTACACATCTTAGCCTTCACAGGGCTATGCGTCCTTGCCTTCAGAGGGCTACACATCCTCGCCTCCAGAGGGCTACACGTCCTCGCCTTCAGAGGGTTGTACGTCCTTGCCTCCAGAGGACTACACATCCTCGCCTCTAAAGGGCTACATGTCCTCGCCTCTAGAGGGCTACACGTCCTCGCCTCAGAGGGCTACACGTCCTCGCTTTCAGAGGGCTGTATTTCTTCGCCTTCAGAGGGCTACACGTCCTCGCCTTTAGAGGATTGTACGTCCTCGCCTTCAGAGGGCTACACATCCTCGCCTTCAGAGAACTCAAGGTCCTTTGCCATTAATGCTTAACTGAGACTTGCACTCCTGGGTGAGGGGCCAGTGGTTTCCTTTTATCAGTTCTTGGGCCACCCCCCTGATCTGGGAGGAGGGCTAACTGTGCGAGCACAACCAGAGGAGGAGGTTATCGCGTAGCTACTATGCATACTAGGGCAAGATTTTTCCCAGACCGCTACAGGGAGACGAGTGTGGATCATGCGCACCAACACATGGATAATGTTGCTACTTAGCAACATTCTGCCCAGTGACAACAACTCTGATCTCCTCCTGCCAAAGTGTCAGTTGGTTTATGCCATCATTACATAGGTAAGTATGCACGTGACTCCACTGATTTCTGATGCCATCTACTGTTTGAAGGGATCGTGCCCCCAAGACACCCAGTGGTCCCAGAGAAGTCCAACAGGGCCCTGGGGTTTCCAGCTCTGATTACAGGCCTTTGTCAGTTCTACGAAGTGTCCGTCTCCCCCAACAAGGTCATCAGGCCCCTTATTAACAGGGCCTTCATTAAGAAGTATTGTGCCCCCAGGCTGGCGCAGGGTGAGGCACCACAGTAGCCTGGGGACGGCCAGCAGCGGGCGACAGACGCACCGCCGCCACCTCCAGAGTCCATCTCAGCTCATCTACAAAGGCTGGAGCATTGCCTACGACACATGGCCGACCACCAGGCGGCCAACCAATGGGGGCAGGTATGAGCAGGTACTAGGCCCGTGATCGATAAGTCGTCATTATGCGTTCGGCTCAAGACATTAAAGAAGCGCTACTAGGAAGCAGCCTAGTACCTTTTAAATTTCTGCTTGTTATTTGTTCACCTATGTTTCTTAAGTCATAGTTGGACACACCTAGTTGCTCATGGTCCTAGGAATTTAAATTAAACAAGAACAAGCTGGGAAGGTAGTCATACCTCACAAAATATATATGTGCGTGTTTAGGTGGCAAGATACCTTTGATATGCATGTATGTAATTTAGGTAGCAAAAATACCTCACAAAAACATATATATGTTTTGGTAGCAAAATACCTCATGATAAAAACAAAATAAAAATTGGTTAACTAAAAAGCCAACACGCTTTAAAAAAGAAATAAACTCCAGCTCTTTCTTTGAAAAAGATTCACCGATCAAAACACAAGGGTTTTGTTGAAAAAATGTGTATACGCTGAAAGGTGAATGCTGTGAAAATTTTCCCAAACGCCCAAAATGGACTTGAATGAATGCATGAATTGATAAAAGAGCATATTTTGGAAACACTGGGTTGACTTAAATAGGAAAAATGAAACCTGAGCCCTAGTGTCACATGACCACAAAACTTGATGCTTGAGTGTCCACATAGGTGCATGCATGACCAGTTTTGCATAAAATTTCTGAATCATCATTGTTGCACGCGTGTCATGGAAATAATGTGGGACATTCCTTTATCCCTGAACCATTGGCCAAACCAACACCGTAACATATATCATGTCTAGCCATTCTACAAGCCTTGAGCTAAAATCCCAACTCACCATAAACCTTGACCCAAGATGCGAATTTCCATCCTCGCCCTCAGAAGAAAACAAAAAAAAGAAAAAGGAGTTCCCAATCAAAGATCGAAAGAAAACAAAAAGAAAAAAGAAAGTTCCCGGTCAAAGATCAAAAGAAAACAAAGGAAAAAAAATAAAATCCCTGATCAAAGATCGGAAGAAAATGAAAGAAGCATACAAAAAGTCTTCGGACCAAGCAAATATCCAAACAATACAGAATTGTCACAAGCAAATAAGGAAAGAAAGGAAACCACAACTTGAAGTGGTCATCTCCCATTGATTGCCAACCAAAATAATGTGTGCTGGCGACTTTGTCACCCTGCACTAAACAAAAACAAAAAAGGAAAAGGCCAAAACACTCAGAGCCAAATTTCTCACCAAAACACCATTCCCGAAAAAGTCCTATTGATCCATGATCACACATGTAATCTTTGATTTGACATGAAATGATTTGTAAAATCAAGTCATGACATATCTATGGTTCGAAATTAGGATAAAACACTTGCCTGTGTGTGATTGATACACTCCGAGTGATTTTTCTCTATTTTAGTTGGACCCAATGTTTCCTCTAAATGGTCGTTTAGAAACAAAACACTAACATCCAAAATCTCATTTGTGGTTATGAGAAAATTTTATCAGCATACTTTCCTTCTCCAATAGACGCATTGTTTTTCTTCAAAAAATTATATGTTGTCTGGATCGGTTGGAGGTTTGTTTCTTTGCTAAAACATGTTCGCATTTTAGTGAAAAAACACCGAGACTATTTTAGTCTCACACACCCCATGATGAACTGCGTAGGTCTGATTTCCTCATCGCAAATTGAGGATACGTAGAAGCAAAAGCCCTGCTTTTGTCGACCACCCCAAGAGATCGTTAAAGGTCCAACGCCTTAACGTTTCTCTCTTTTCCAAAATCATGAAGAACTACGTAGGTATGAGTTCCTCATCACAATTGAGGATACGTAGGAGCAAAAGCTCTGCTTTTGTTGACCACCCCATACCTTCTGCTAGCCAGACCCGTGAGTCAGGTGGAAGGCGGAAATACCCGAGGGGTTATCCGCACACACAGAATTCTGCTATCCCAACCCATGAGTCAAGTGGCAGAAAGAAATACCCAAGGGGTTATCCGGACACACAAAATTCTTCTATCCCGATGATATCCGGGATGATGATGGTCGTTCGCTTTTTATCATTTTGAACATTTTTGCAGATTTACCTTTGTCATCCAGAGACAATCAAGTCCGATGACGTGTAAGGCTCGATCAAGTTCGATAGCGTGTACAGACGTCATGGCTATCCGATTTTATCACTTTCAAGGCACTGGGGTTTTTATTGATGCTCCTAATGCCTTTTCAAATTTTTCTGATTGATAGGTTTCGCTGGTTGAGCTATTAGTCGGTCGGGTGAGGTTTAGCTTGAACAAAGTTAGTGTCTTATCTTTACTTCCCTTTTATCTCCAATAAAAGATAAGTAAAGAGCACAACTGTCATACCCTAATTTCATCCGGAGACAATTGTTTTCGGCGTGTGGACCTTGGTTGATCACTTTGAGACGCTTAACACCTATCGCCGCGTAATATGTAAAGTTCCACGATGTTTCGGAAAGAAATCAGCCAAAAACACAAAAACGGGGCTGCACTTATCCAACTTGGGGGTGAAACTAGCATTGGGACCATCTAGAACATTTTGGAAAGGGTGCACTCAGGAAACTTAAGCACTAAGCAACCTGGAGGGGGGTGTGCTCAGGAAACTTCATCACTAAGCAACCTAAAAGGGGGTGTACTCATTAAATTGGGGGGTGCGCTCAAGAAACTTCACTCAGAACATTCTAGAAGGGGGGGGGTGAACTTATCAATTGCGGGGTGCGTTCAGGAAGCTTTCCAGGAAGCCTCTAGAGAGGGGGTAAACTTATCAATTGGGGGGTGCGGTAAAAAATTTTCCTTAGGAAGCCTCTGGGCGACAACCACCTCCCCTTTTCTCCTATAAATAGGGGAAGGGGGCTGAATTTAAGGATCCAACAATTTTTGCACTAAGCTTTCACTTGAAATTAGTGAGGAGAAGAGAAAGAAGGAAAAAAATCCAAGCCGAGGTGCTTCCGTAACGCTTCTGAGACGTTTTCGTGAGCGATTCCGTGGAAGTTCTTCACCGTTCTTCATCGTTCTTCGTTATTCAACCGGTAAGGTTCTGAATCCAAAGCTTTCAATTCATTCTTGTTTTGTTCACTTTCATTCTTCATCTCATTTACTTTCGGTATTATTTTCTTCCGCTTTTACGAGCTTTCAACCGTTTATTTAAGTCGTTATCTCGTTTAATAATTGATAAAATGAATTTCAACCGATCATTTATGTTGTAATCTCGTTTAATCACTGTTAAAACAAAATCCAACCGATCCTTCGTGCTGTAACCTCAGTTAAATAAAAAAGGCAAAATGATAATAAAATAATCAAAATATCTTTGAAGAAAATAATAATAAAATAATCAAAATATTTCTGAAAAAAATAATAATAAAATCAAAAAAATCAATTGGACATTTTACTTTGAAATTTTCCTTTAAATGAGTTGATAATAACCCAATGAAAACTAAGGCTAAAATCAACTTACAAATCAAGCTTTGTCCGCAAAAATCGCTTGAAGCCATTTTAAGGTCCAACACCTTAAACAGTGACGAAGAACTACATAAGTCTGATTTCCTCATCACAATTAAGTATACGTAGGACCAAAAGCCCCGCTTTTGTTGACCACCCCAAGAGATCGTTAATGGTCGAACGCCTTGACATTTCTCTAATTATCAAAAATCAAAAGATCGTTTAAAAGTCCAATGTCTTAAACGAATTTTGTTCGGTTAAAATTGATCTTGCAGAAAAAGATCAAAACAACATAACCAACATTCAGTTCTTACTAAAGAACTACGTAGATCTGATTTCCTCATTGCAATTGAAGGATACGTAGGAGCAAAAACCCCACTTTTGTTGACCCCAAAAGATAAAAAACATAAAAAAAGGGAAAAATACATAAAAATTCAAGTCATGGTTTTGCACATTTAATTAAAGGCTGTTGTACCTTGAGACGGACATGTGGGGTGCTAATACTTTCCTCGTACGTAAAAACAACTCTCGAACCTTTCACACTTAAAGTTCGTAGACCCACTTTTGGTTTTTTTTCTAACATTTTCCTCAAATAAATGTTGGTGGCGACTCCACGCGTTTTCCTCCCTTAGAAGACGCACCCGTGAGTCTCGCGGCACCCTCCCTTCAAAGGGTAGGTTGCGACATTTCTGTAGAGGGACCTAGATGACCTAGTCCAACTTTGCATAAGGGTAGAGCAACAACTTAAAAGGAACCCTACTTCAAAATCTTATGGCTCCCACTCTTATCCAAAGAAAGACCAAGGTCAAGGCATCTTGTGGGCTGCACCTTCTAAGCCCAAAGATGATAAGGGAAAGACAGTAGAAAAGAAACCCCCTAAGGCGAGCATGCAAGAGAAGACTCGCTCTATAAAGTGCTTTAAATGTCTTGGAAGAGGAGACATTGCTTCTCAATGCCCCAATAACAAACCATGATTATGAGAGGCCAAGACATTTATAGTAGCCAAGATGAGGTTACTACTTCACCTTCCTCTAGTGAAAGTGAAGAAGCAAAAGGGGAAGAATCTAGTGAAGAAATCTACCCCCAAGAAGAAGGACAACCTTTAATGGTTAAGGAGGAGTGTAAGGAGGTAAGTGTCTCCTCCAAGAGGTTAGATAAGAGGGAAAGTCATTTTGAAATAAAGACAAATATTAAAGAAACTTCCCCTCTTAGACAACCTGCACATCGTCTCCTTTGTAAAAAGACACTTGTTAGCACTACCACACCTCTTGGGCTTGAGGTTATTCCTCAAGTAAAGAAGTTGTTGGATGAGAGTTTGGTTTGTAAGAGCTTAAATCCTTGTGCTTTGTTGGTGCCTGAAATAGGTATTATTAGGCACCGAATCCCTATGATAGGTGGTATGATGAATGTGTTGAGTCGTGCAACCCTCTTTTGTAAAATCACCCATGCATCCAACATCTTAATGATTCACACACATAGGGACTCATTAGGTAGGTTTGTTCTTAGTTTTAGTTTCAATAAAAACTTAGGTGCTTATATAGGACACCTTAGGTTTGTTGTACTTTTTGGTAGGAATAATCAACCTGAAAATATAAAAAAGTTATGTTTTATTGCATTACTTTCCTTAATTTTTTAAATAAAGATCAAGGGGTTCTCACGGGCCCTAAGAGATGGAATGATGCAATACTACCCCCCCAAGGGCATTGGCTAGAAGACTCCAAGAAGATTGGGTCGGAGATGCAAGAGAAGATCATAGGGTTCTCATGAGCCTTATGATAGATTTTGGGCCCATGGGCTAAGAATGAGCCCACTTATCTTTGTACATATTAGATTAAGGCTTCATTATTTTTGGACCTTTTATTTAGGGCTCCATAGTGTAGGGAGTGTACCCTAGTAATGTAGGAATTTTCAGCCCTTACATTTTAGGGCACCTAGACGAGTTTCTGTATTAGGGGTAGTTTTGTAATTTCACATGCATTAAGTGCACTATTTGATGTGTGTTTTGGGAGATAAATTTAATTGAATTGGGAGAATCCCAATCCAATTAAATTTTGGATGATCTTAAGGAGGAGGTGAGCATTTGCTTGCTACACCCCATTACCATATCATATAGTCACACTTTGTGCATGCCCTTCATGCTTTACATGCCTCATGACACCTAAGCACACTTAGTGGAGAATCTTGGACTTGATCTTGGATTAGTGGGATGAACCATAGCTGACATTCACTAATAAAAATTTTGTTGAATTTTGGCTCCAAAATTTGGCTTCACAAATTCAATTTTAAATTCAAGTGAAATTTGAATAGAAATTCAAATTTCCCTCCAATTTTATGTGACACTTAGGCTATAAATAGAGGCCATGTGTGTGCATTTTTTTAACTTTGATCATTTGAGGATTACACTTCAAAGTTCAGACCTCAATTGACGCACAAAATTCCGTGCTCCTTCGCTCCTTCTCCTTCCACTCTTCTTCTCTTACCTTCAAGCTCTTATTCATGGCTTCCTATGGTGGTGAGCTTGTTTTTGACTCATCTTCTCCGTGAAGTGGCGTCTCCAATCATCTTTCTTCCTTCTCCATTCTGCTACCATTGATCTTCAAGAAGCAAAGGACTCGATTGATCAAGAAGATCCAAGGCCTACAAGCTCCACATGGAGCTACGTCAGGTGGAGTGACAAAAGCTTCACTTCACTTTGTAACATCCTAGAATTTCTACCTGGAATTTTGTAAGTGTTACATCTAAATAATTATATATATATATATATTATTCAGCGTATATATGTATATTCTTGGTAGAAGTATGTACATTGGGGGAGAAATACACCGGTTAGACCAATTAACGAAGAGTAATCCATAACTAGACAGTTATAGAGTTATAGATTAATTCTCAATCAATTAGTCTAAAAATTATCGTTTTGCGTGCAACTTAAAATTTAACAAAACCAACCTCTAAACTACGCTCAGGGTCTCATTCTGAGTGTTTTGATATATATATATATATATATATATATATATATATATATATATATATATATATATATATATATATATATTGCCTACTTTCAAAAACGGGCCCCGACGGGTGCAGAGAAACACGAGGAACTAGAACCATAGAGGCGACATGCAAACCGAGGCAGGATTTCAGCATCCAAAAAGGTTCAATTTTTCTTCCTTATGGTTGAGTATGATGTCAAATCAAAGGAAAAAGGTGGGCCCTTTTGCTCCACTTAAAATGGGACATGTGGCAATTGCTTTTAGAAAAGAAAATGAAAAAAAAAAGAAAATCATTTTTTATAAAAAGCCCAACTCTTCTCTCTCTTCCTTCAGAAATTTCAACAGCTTCTTCCTCCCTTCCACGTTGCTTTTCTTCCTTCTTCTTCTCCATTGTTGCCTACATTGAAGCTCCAAAATTCCTCTTCATTTCTACTCCAAATTGCAAGGAAAAACCATTTTCGGAGTCTTGGAGCACACCTCTATTTCGTGGGGCTTTAAATTTCAGGTAAGGGTGGACTTCTTCTCACTTGAAATTTGTGGGTGTTGGGTTTTTGGGAGTTATAATGGGTAGTTCTACTAGGTTATTGCCTTGGAGTAGTTGTTTGTGAAGGAATTTGTTGAAATCATGCTAAACTTGACATGTTTGATGTGAGCAAAACTACCCATGCTGATTTAGGGTTTAATAATGATGCTTTGTGATATATGTATGCTTAAAATGTTGATAGAAAACTGGTAGAGATGATGGGGAGAGTTAACTTAGGGTTAAATGTGAGAATGGTAGTGTTGTAGGTGGAAAAGTGTGAGATTTTGAAGGTTAGAAAAGCCAAATTTGGGGTTGGTGGAAATTGGAGCCTAAGGTGAGTTGATTCTAGTTTAGAATGTCAATTAGGACTTGTAGGAAAGCTTGGGCAGAGCAAACGAGAAAAATGAGTGACAAATGTGAAAGAAAAGAGCAATTTCTAGGGTAAATTGGGTGTTGAGAGGTCAAATTTTGAATAGGTGGAGATTTCACCTTAAAACCAGTTTGAGCAAGTCTAAATCAATGTTATAGACTTGATGAAGATGAGAGTTTACCCCAAAATTACCCAATTCTCATTTTCACCTTTCAAACCTTGAAAATTCACTAAATTGATGGGTTTTTGATACCTAGAATTTGATTTACCTTGATTTGAAGTTTGTTTTTGGCTTGAGTATGATTTATACATGATTTAGGACTTGTAGGATCCAATTTGAGTAAAATTGGATGTAGGCAAGTTGGATTTCGAAATCTGCCAAATAGTGCAGCAAAAGCTGTCAAATTGTGCAACAAACTTGACCAAATGTGCAGAAAAATGGTTGTGCAGAACTAGTCACGGGAAAGGTAGTACATATCGTGTTCTAGATATTTTCTAGCAGATCCCAACGGTCAAAATGTAAATTTCTGTACTAGGAACCTCTAGAAAAATTTTCAAGGCGATCCAATGGTTAACGAATCGGAAAGAAGAGAATGTTTCTGGGGCATGTGAGTAGGAAAAACTGTGGAATTTGAATGAGTTTTGGGCAGAGTTTTCTGCCTCTACTATGTTTTCTTGGTTTAGGGTAGTTTCATGACAAATGAAATTGAATTTTTGGATATTGTGAAAGCTTGGAGGGGTTGATGGGGACCCGGTGCTGAGAGGAACGAGGATAAGGGCTACGTAGGAGTGCATGAGCTAAATTTAAAGGTGGGCAACTGGGGATGGTGTGCTTATGCCTGACTTGTGGAAATGAGATAGTTGATTTGTGCCATCGCCCGATCGCCACCTAGTACCACATATGACGGGTGCCCCATAATCCAATAAGCTTGATGTGAGGAAGCGTGGAAGAGTCAGTCTTCCTACTTTTGTTTGTTGACCACCAAGTGGTACCTGGAGATATGTCGCGGGGGTCAGGAGACCTTGGGGACGTCAGGTGGGGTGCTATTGCCCAAAACCAAGCTTGGCCAATCCCGACCCAACCCGGGCATAGTCAGTCAGTGAGAACCTGTGACGTACCTAAATAGGCGAGCTCATGGCAATCAACCAATAAAAGAACAAAGTCCACGAAGCAAGGAGGCTTGTGTGGCGGCTGGCCAGCTATGTATCTTGGGTGGTATTAGAAAATTAGCCTCTGGTAATCGATTACCATTCATGGGTAATCGATTACAGGGGTTAAAAATGGAGACAGGATGTTAAATGGCTTCTGGTAATCGATTACCAATTGTGTGTAATCGATTACACAAGGTGATAAGGCACTGGTAATCGATTACCAGTTGGGTGTAATCGATTACACAGTGTTACCTGCTACTAGTAATCGATTACCATTTATGTGTACTCGATTACACAGTGTAATTTTTAGTTTCCAATGTGCAAAGGCTGTGTAATTCGTTTTTGGGCACTGGTAATCGATTACATACTTTGGTAATCGGTTACCAGAGAGGAAATCCCTTGAGAAAGACATTTTGACTATGCGTAGCCGTTATGGGACGCATTATATTGTTACCTGTGTAGTTAGATTTTCTTGTGAAAGAGTCTACCTTCTTTCTTTTATCTCTTGTAGATCGCGATGGCAGCATAGTTGATCCATGATCGCGTTGTGATGGAGTGCCTAGAGGGTGTTTGGGAGACCCTCGAAGGCAATGAGAGGTGCCGATTCCGCGGCACAATTCGACTCACTGCTACTTCATTAGTACATCCGGAGGAACCCGCACGCACACTTCAGCAGCCTGGGGAGTGGATACTACCTACACCTACTCCATATCGACTAGTTGAGCCGGTTCAAGTGATAGAGGTGTCATCCTCTGAAGAGGATCTTGAAGAGGACCTAGAGGAGTTACCTCCTGAACCTGCTATGGGCACCCTTGACTTACTTGAGGATGATGAAGACCCATTCCCTGATGTTGATTCTCCAGAGGATATTATGTTAGCATCTGAGGCAGACTCTACAGAGGAGAGTGGCCCTGGAGGGACAACGAATAGTGACGACTCTTCATCATAGTAGACGACTCCTTAGACTAGGCGTACATACTTTTTGTGGGTGGGTGTATTTAGTTCAGACAGTTAGGTTTACTCTTTTGATTTTTTGGTGGGTAGACCTCTTGTATAGAAATTTTGATGATTGTATATATTGTGGCTGAAGCCACCACAGTTGTTACCTTTGCTCTGGATGTCACTATGTTATTTTGTAAACTCCCATAGTTTGGACAATTTTAGATGATAAATATAATTATGTTTAATCTTGTTATTTGAAAAGGAAATGTTAACAAACTTTATTTGAAAAGAGTTTACCAACCGCATCTTATTATTTCTCACGTGACGACCTAAAATGATGGCTGGTATATTTTTGAAAGAGCAAACTAGTTTAGAGGTTATGAGTGATCAGAAAGAAATGACTCAGAATAGAGTTGTGAACTGGCCATTCAGGACTCTATAGTGATAATTTTCCTTTTGAATTTAAATACCGTGAAATGAATAACAGTGCAAAAAAAAAAGAGAAAGAAAAAAAAAATTTCCCATGGTTTCTGCTATTTAATCTATTACTATTAAACCAGTCATTATTTAGGGATGCCACACACTTCTTCAAGTGGTACATGATATGCTTCCAGAGTAAAACACGTTGCCAAAAAGTTAATATCATGCAAAGAAAATACTTTTTTCGATGGGTATGGAGTACCAAAAGATTCATGCATGCCCTAATGATTGCATGCATATTGTATAGAAATGAGTTTGAAGAAATGCACAACTGCCCCAGGTGTAGGGTATCATAGTACAAAGTGAAGGATGATTACGAGCGTAGCAGTGATGAAAGCACCAATAAAGACCCCCCAGCATAGGTGTTATGGTATCTTCTGATCATTCCAATGTTCAAGTGTTTGTTTGCTAATGCAGATGACACAAAAGACCTTACATGACATATAGATGAGAGAAATTGTGATGTAATGCTCTGCCATCTGGCTGATTCTTCTAAGTGGAAGAAGATTAATAGTCAGTATCTGAAATTCGGAAAAGGCAAGAAATCTTAGGCTTGGACTTGCCAGTGATGGAATGAATCCGTATGGCAGTTTAAGCATTCAACACAGTTCGTGGCTTGCTTTGCTAGTAATTTACAACTTGCTTACCTGGTTGTGCATGAAGTGAAAATACATGATGTTGTCTATGATGATATTGGGCCCAAGATAACCAGGAAATGACATGGATGTTTATCTCAGTCCCTTGATTGAAGACCTGACAAAGTTATGGGATGAGGGGGTTGCTGTGTTTGATGGGTGTCGAAATGAGACATTCAAGTTGTGTGCAATGCTATTTTGTACCATTAATGACTTTCTAGCATACGGAAATTTGAGTGGATACAATGTTAAGGGCCATCGTGCATGCCCTATCTGTGAAGATGACACAAGCTACATATAATTGAAACATGGAAGAAAAATAATATACATTGTAACGCCCTAAAATTTCAATAACTGAAAATAGATGTTTGATGTATTTCTTGTGTTATTTGATTACTTGATTAATTTGGATAAGTTGAGGTATTGTGTGAATTAGCCATGTGTGATTTGCTTGATGTGGATGTTGAGTTATGTGGACTTTTATTGGCTTAGGTTGAAATTATAAGATTTCAAGTTTTACCTAAACCTGTTTGGGTAAAATCACGATCCTGGATTCGTTAACCGTTGGATCGCCTTCAAGTCTACACGTTTTGACTGTTGGGATTTTGATAAAACATATGGAGTGTAAGATATGATATTTTTGCAGAAGCAGTAAAATATGTTGGAGTAGAATTCGTGCAGAACTCGCCTAGGCGAGTCTGAGTTGATCAGCTTGCCCAGGCGAGCAAAATTTTGCTTGGGCGAGTCTTATAGGCTACAAATACGTCCAACAACGTAAAACACCCATTTTGTTTCTTTCTTCTACCCTAAACCCTCACCCAACACCCCCAACCTCCTCCTTCACCACTACCGACCACTGGTGGTTGCCATGAGCTGTCGTTGTTTATTGCAAGACCACTACACGGAAAGGAAGACTTTAATTGGAGTGAAATCTTCAAAACTCAACTCGAGGATTCTGTAGAAAATGAAGCCTCCAATCCTCCCTTCATGGTTTCTTCGAGGTAACCATGATTACTTAGCCTTCTCCTAGTTAGTTTGAGCTTATCTTTGCATCTCTTATGGCTTGGATACCATTATTGGATTTTTTACACTTTATTTGAAAAATCCTTGAAAATGAGATGTTGCAAAAGTTGCCTTTTTATAAAATAGACTTCATTTTTGTAACATTCAGTGAACCTTGATCATAATGGCATAATTGGAATTTCAAAATGATGTCTCTTTGATGTGGATCTCAAAACACCATTTTAGCCCTTTTTAAAATTGAATGGGCATTTGACCCCAAAATTTGATATTAACCTTATCTTTGAAATCTATACTAAATTATCTTCAATTTGGTATATAGAGCTCTGTGTTTGGACAAATGAATGTGAATCTAAGAGATTTTAGAACAACCTCGCAAGGAACTAACAAAGAGATATAGATAGGTGAAGGGAGTTTATTGTTTGTTTATAGCCTTTGATACCATAGTTGGGGTCAAGGAACTCAATTATGGGGATGTATGTTTGTCCATGTGCATGCTGGTTTTCAAGAAAAACTGTATTTTTATCTAATGAGATGTGATTTATTTGTTATTGATGAATGAAACTATCAATGATGTTGTCGCTGTAAGGATTAAATTTTTTGGGAAAAGTCTTAATTACAGAGGAGAATCTGCCCAAAATTTTATATTTGTTCTTTTATTTACTTCTTTATTAAATTTTAAATGGGCATAAGAGTTTTGTTTTGAATATCATAGTTCTCATCTTTAATATAGAACTTTCCTTAAGATATTAGTCTCGTGATATCATAGATGGTTGTTGTAAGAGGTTTATGTTGTCTGAAGAGCTGGGGAATGTGAATCCTAGGCATGAATTTATAAGTATGTATGTGGAATTCGATTGCTTGTCATGTTGATGATGATATTAAGAAGAGATGATGTTGATGTTGATAATGACATTGAGATGAGATGATGTTGATGTTGATGTTGATGATGTCATTGTGACGATGTATGTTGTGTTTGTACATGGGGGTGCAGTGACCATGTTGGATATTCCTGGAGGAGAAAATAGAGTGTTTAAGGAGTTTTAAGCATCCCTGGAGAGAAGAGGGGATGACTTAGAATCTTTAACTATCCATGGTCAGTGCATCGATGATGCTCATGTTTCATACTTCATATTGCATGGAAATAGTATAAACTTTGTCAGCAAGTACTCGTAATTTTTTATGAGGAAAAATACATGTACTTGGGGTGATGTAGCTCAATGTGGAGCTTGTAGGCCTTGGATTTTTTTCATCAATGGAGTCCTTTGCTTCTTGAAGATCAATGGCAGTGGAATGGAGAAGGAAGAAAGATGATTGGAGATGCCACTTCAAGGAGAAGAGGAGTCAAGAACAAGCTCACCACCATAGGAAGCCACGAATAAGAGCTTGAAGGTAGGAGAAGATGAGTGGAGGAAGGAGAGAAGGAGCACGAAATTTTATACCTCAAATGAGGTCTGAACTTTGAAGTGTAATTCTCAAATGATCAATGTTGAAAAAACTGCACACACAAGGCCTCTATTTATAGCCTAAGTATCACAAAAAATTGGAGGGAAATTTGAATTTCTATTCAAACTTCACTTGAATTTGAATTGGTGGAGCCAAATTTGGAGCGAAAATTTCAATAATTATGATTAGTGAATTTTAGCTATGGTTCAGCCCACTAATCCAAGATCAAGTCCAAGATTCTCTACTAAGTGTGCTTAGGTGTTATGAGGCATGTAAAGCATGAAAGACATGCACAAAGTGTGACTATATGATGTGATAATAGGGTGTAGCAAGCAAATGCTCACCTCCCCCTTCAGATGGTCCAAAATTTAATTGGATTGGGCTTCTCCCAATTCAATTAAATTTATCTCCCAAGATACACACATCAAATAATGCACTTAATGCATGTGAAATTACATAGCTACCCCTAATTCAAAAACTAGTCTATATGTCCTAAAATACAAGGGCTGAAAAATCCTACATTACTAGGATACCCTCCCTACACTATGGAGCCCTAAATACAAGGTCCAAAAATAATGAAACCTTAATCTAATATGTACAAAGATAAGTGGGCTTATACCTAGCCCATGGGCCCAAAATCTACCCTAAGGCTTATGAGAACCCTAGGGCCTTCTCTTGCATCTTTGGTCCAATTTTCTTGGAGTCTTCTATCTAATGCCCTTGGGGGGTAGGATTGCATCATGGGGGCATGTCAGTCGGTTTGGAACTTCCTTGAGACTCAGGTTGATCACCATGTGGGGAAAGTTGCCTGTGCACGACAAGGTGACCACAACACTTGTTGCCTAGTTTTACTAAGTGAGAGTGTCATGTGGACATGCTTAGGCTATTTCCTAATAAATGATACCACATTGAATTTTAGAGTTGAGTCAGGTACATGCACCATTTTGAGCATAATAGATTTGAATTATGGAAAAGTTGATGACTAGTTTGTTAAGTGTACGTTGACCTAATGGGTTATTGAGAATGATTGTGGTTATTGTCATTGTTTTCTTGTTAATCATTGTCATTTAGTGTTTGTTGATCTTTTATAATAAACTCACCCTTGCGATTTTTGTACCGTGTGATTGGTGTCTGTGATGATCTCGAACTTTCGTTCGTGGGAGCAGATGAGCAACAATAGGTGATTTGGAGGGAAGTATTTTGCTAGAGCCGCCAAGCCGATGTGATAACATTGAAATTTATTTTAGGAAAGAGTTGTTTTTTGTTATCAACTCTTTCTTAGTTGGTTCCTTGACTCTTTTTGATTAGACATGTAAGTCTTAGGTTTAGATATATGTAGAAAACTGAATTATGTTCTGACATATGAATGATGTATAGTGGTTTAATATATACATACATATATATATATATATATATATATATATGTATGTATGTATGTATGTATGTATATATATATATATATGTGTATGTATTTATTCACATGTTTTTGCTTTGTTTGGTGAATGTATATCACGAAAAAATTACCATCATTTTCATAATCAAATTAATGGAGCATTCACTTAAAGTTAAAATGTCACATTTTATAGTTAGTGATATCATAGCGACGAGGCAGGTCGTTACAACTTAAACATGGAAGAAAAATAGTATAAACTTGGCATCACCATTTTCTGAAAGCTTATCACTCTTACTGGTGATTGAAAAAAGCTTTTAATGGAACTCAAGAGCATGATAGTGTGCCGATACCGTTAACTGGTGAACAGGTTCTTGAGCGGGTTGACGACATTAATACTGTATTTGGAAAGACTTCATTATTGGTCTGATCTAGATGTCAGACATTGTATTGATGTTATCCATGTCAAGAAAAATGATTGTGATAGTGTCATCGACACGCTTCTTAAGATTTAATGCAAGTCAAAGGATGGTTTGAATAATCACTAAGATCTAGTTGAGATGGGTATACGAGACCAGTTACATCCAAGGTCTGATGGTAACAAAATATACTTGCTTCTAGCTTGTCATACTTTGTCTAGAAAGGAAAAGATAACTTTTTGTCAGTGTTTGTGCCATGTCAAAGTGCCACAGGGATAATCTTCAAATGTTAACAGCCTTGTGCAGTTGAAGGATCTCAAGCTAGTAGGTTTAAAGTCTCATGATTGTCATGTTTTGATGCAACAACTGTTAGTTGTGGCGATACGAGACATTTTGCCTAAGAAAGTGAAGAATGCCATAACTCACCTGTGTTTTTTCTTCAATGCCATATGTAGCAAAGTCATTAATCCTCTCAAGTTAGATGAGTTGGAAAACGAGGCTGCTATTATCTTGTGTCAGTTGGAGATGTATTTTGCTCCTTTGTTTTTTGACATCGTGATTCACTTAATCGTTCATCTGGTGAGGGAAATTAAATGTCATGGTCTTGTTTATTTACGATGGATGTACCCGGTTGAGCAATACATGAAGATATTAAAAAGGTATACAAAGAATCTACACTATCTTGAAGGATCTATTGTTGAAAGGTACATTGCGGAAGAAGCTATTGAGTTTTGTTTTGAGTACATGGAAAAGGAAAAACCTGTTGGGGTTCCGAAGTCTAGGCATGAGAATAGAGTGAGAGGTAAGGGTTCAAGAGGACTGCATGTTATAACTCCAAGTCTAGAAGAATTGCATCAAGCTCATTTTTATATACTGAATAATAGTAATGAAGTTTTGTCGTACATAGTTCATCATGAAGCTTTAGCCAAGGAAAGTAACCCAAAAATGCCTAAGAATAGGGTCTTGAAAGAGCATAACAAAATTTTTCTAAATTGGTTTAAAGATAATCTTTGGTGACCATAATGCATATGAAATGTTAAGAAAGTTAGCAGATGGGCCTAAAAGAAATGTTGTAACTTGGCAAGGATACGATATCAACAAGTATTCGTTCTACACGAAATCACAAGACGACAAGAGTACAATGCAAAATAGTAGTGTAAGTCTAAGGGTTGAATCTCAACATTTTGCTACAGTACATGATGACAAACCCCGTATAGCTTTGATGCCTTACTTTGGAGTCATTGAAGAAATCTGGGAGGTTAATTATGTAAAATTCAGTGTTTGTGTTTTCAAGTGTAAATAGATAGATATCAATATCGGTGTGCGAACCAATGATTTTGGATTTATGTTGGTAGATCTGAAGAAGACAAGAAAAGCAACATGACTTAGATTGTTGGCTACTAGACTAGCTGGGGTGGAGAGACCAATGGTTCATGTTGATCCTGTCACTGGGAAGCCGATGGTCCCCATAGAAAGAAATTAAGAACATATATGGGGATTGTCACTCGCGATAAGGTGGATGCTACATATTATAATTGGAAACAAGTCCCTATCGCTCAAAAGGATTTAATCGGGGAGGATATTCAGGTATTTCAATTAAATGTTGAATGTTGTTGTAATATGTTGCACTAAAAATCCTAATTCGTAATTGGCTAACTACAAAATGTATTTATTGTATCGTAGGCTGAATTTGATATTCCTGAATCATCTGATCTGAGGACAAGGAAAAAAAATACTTTAGACCATAAGAGAGTGGTTGAGGCAGTTTAAGTTAGATTTGACCTCCAAATGGGCCCTAGCACACGACAAGGAGGGCGAGGATGACAAAGTCTGTGAAAAGTATGAAATAAGCAAAAAGAAGTGGACCTAGTTTTGTTAGAGCCATAGAGACCCTTCATGGGAGGTTAGTTGATTTTCATTGTTTTTTAAACTTCAAATTTATGTATTATTGTCAACTGTATTAAGTTACCGTTATGTGTTATTGTCACAGGATGTTTGAAAGAAGGTGTAGACAATTCAGAAACAAAACACTGCCCCTCACATGTTGTGTCGTGGGGGTTAAGATTTTCTAGAAAAAAACATTGATGGAGGAGAAGTAAAAGAAATGATTGGAGGAAGTAGCCCAATCCAGGAGCATTGATATAGTCATTGATCCTTCATCTCCCATTAGACGACACGTGAAGTGGAAGATGGCCCGCATGAAAAAAACTGGTCAAATGACATCTGAGGCTGCAAAGGAAATTGCAGACAGGATTGTAAGTCTCTTTCATTTATCAGTGGTCATTTTTTAAAATAATTGCTAGATGAGTAAACCAATTTTGTTCCGTCTGTTGACAACAGGATTCCCTGGAGGAGTAGGCCTCACAAGGAAGCTTTGTCGTCCATGGATGTCAGGATGTACTGATTGCTACTAATCGAGGCCGTACCCGAATCAAATAAACATGAAAATGCAGTAACTAGGAAGTGATCCTAGGTCGTTTCCCAACGAGCAGTGACACACCAATTGTTCATAATATACTTGCAGTAACAATAACGATTGGGGGGGGGGGTTTGTTTGTTTTGTGATTAAAGAGCAGAACAAGTAAACTGGAATACGAAACTACTAATATTAAAAACAGGTTGTTTCCTTTGATTCAGAAGCCATTCTCTTATCCTGGGTTATGGAGAATTCGTCCCTAACAGTCAACCACTTAATCCAACCCTATTTCAATTTACTAAGCGAAAATCAACTTAGGGTTGTCAATAAGAGATTAGGCACCACATACACCAGTTAGCCCTTCGTCCATTAAGCATGAACGCAAGTTAGGCTCCGAGGCAATTAATCGAACACGAAGCGTGCACTGATTAATATTCACAAATTTGGGATAACTGGTGAAGGGAAAACTGCCAGGAAACCACATTACAAGCGAAACCTCAAAGAGAGTTGGGCTTCGTCCTCAAAAGGAAACAACACCAGAAAATCTAGCCTTCCATGGATTCAAACAGAAAACGCAAATGAAACATGAAGCAGAAACGTAAATGAACAGAAACGTAAATGAGACAGAAACGTAAATGAAAGTAGAAGAAGAAACAAGAATGAACTCGTAATTAGAAGCAGAAAACGTAAAATTGCATTACGTGAACAGTAGCATCAAAGCAGAAAACGTAAAACCCTAAAACAAAAGCTCTGAATAATGAAAATAGCATAACAGAATGCCTTGCACGAATCCCAAGGCTGCTATTTAAAAAGAGTCACTCAAAGTCACTGGGCCCTATTACAATACTCTGGCCCAAAACGAAATAAACACTGAACAACATAAAATAAAATTGCGAAATTTCCTAATTAGAAATTAACTAAGGTAAGTGCTGCTTTATTTGCCCTCTTCAAGTCCACAGCCAAAATCCGGATTAAGCCCAATGTTTCATTAATTCCTGAAATTAGATTAAAAACATCAAATTAGCTAAATGGGCCCAAATAATAAAACTGCCTAATTAATTGACAATTAAGACCAATCAGTAATTAAAATGGTGCAAAAAGGGTTTAAAAAATAGAAGAAAATGATGGCACATCAAAACCCCCCATACTTAGCCTTTTGCACTCCTGGGCAAAATGAAACAAAGAACAAAATCCAAGGATATCAAAGAGAGACAAACGAAAACATTCACATATTTCTCAATAAACATCAAGGAATGAAAGTAATGGGTAACATCTAACATAAGGAGATCTGAAAAGTCAAGACATTCATGAAAATCATCCAAGCAACCCAATCATTGCAAAATAGTTAATCAACTCATGAATGAAAAGTGATAAAGCCTCACAAGATATACACTCTATCTCTCAAGTGTCTAGGCTACTATTTACCCTCAAAGCACCCAAGAAAACAAACACCACATAAACTTGGCAAGATTCTAAAATTGACAATCAACCCATAAACACAAGCATATGAGGATCAAAAGGTCTTTTAAGGTTGTAATGGGGCCAAGGACAAGGTATGGAAGAATATGAAATAAGTGGCTAAATCCCAAAGGAATAGAGGAGCAATGGGGAATAAGTGCATATTAAGAAAATAAAAAGAAGTAAAGATAAAATTTAAACATAAAGAGTAGAACCAAGAGTTTCATCATTCTTGTGCCATTTAAGATCTTATTCACTCAACTTTATTGCTTTTCTTTTTCTTTTTTTCGATTTTTTTTTTTACTCTATAGCCTTTGAGAAACAACATTTCATTCAGCATGTCCAACATTTAACCAATATACAATGTACATCAAGTATGGCCCAAAATACATCATGAAGCATAGCCAACAAAACAAGTTATCCAATGAAACAAAAAACCCCCACACTTATTCCCAAAACAATTCCAAAGCTCCAAAATTCCTTAAGGATATGGTGATATCATGGTTTTTCATTTAAGGCTTGTAGTGAGCTTCAAAACAAGGAAAGGGAAACAAGGCTCAAAAGGGCTATCAAAGGAATTAATTCAAGGTAAGTCCATTTGGCTAGAAGCTTATAAGAACAAAATTGCCTCAATCATTTCCAAATATGCATGTGAATTAGGAAGCATCAACAAGAATCAAGCCAAGGCTATTGTGTAAGCAATCAATGGGGCAAAACACACCAAATGATTATGATGATGGATGGCTCAAATTCTCACAAAGGTAAACTCATCACTTTCAAATTGAGCTTTCAAAACTATCATGACATGTAGAGGAGAATCAAGGATTTCAAGTCACAAAATGTCAAGAACTTTTATTTTCAAAATAATTACCCATTTCTTGAACATATCCTATAATTCAAAGAAAAACATGCAAAGTCGTACATGCACACAAAATTGAACCAAAATATTAAACTAAAAATCTGACGAAACTAACAACATTAACAAATTAACACAACTAACAAATTAACAAAACCAACAAAACTAGCAAAACCAAAGAACACTCCCCCCTCCCATACTTAAACAACACATTGTCCTCAATGTAGCACAATTAAAAGATTAAAAACAATTAAATCATCAAATAGAATCGGACAAGTGTAATAAAAGCAAAGAAGGAGATAGGAAAAGAAAAACTCCCCTAAGTCATGGTGGAGGAAGAGTAGGGTGGAGTAAGGAAGTCTCTTCCACCACTACGTCCACTAAAGAAGGGTTCGTGAGGAATGGCTTAAGTCGATGTCCGTTGACCTTGAAGCTCTTGTTTGTGGAGTTGCTTTTGATCTCAACTGTACCATAAGGAAAAACATTAGTAACAACAAAAGGACCAATCCACTTAGACCTCAACTTACCACTCATGAGTCCTAGCCTAGAATTATACAATAACACTTTTTGCCCAACCACGAAGTCTTTTTTAACTATCATGCTATCATGGAACTTCTTGGTCTTTTCTTTGTAGAACTTGGCATTCTCGTAGGCTTCTAGGCGGATTTCATCTAACTCACTCAGTTGCAACTTTCTTTCCTCACCAGCTTGATCCATAGAGAAGTTGCAAGTCTTCACTGCTCAGTAAGCTTTGTGCTCAATTTCCACTGGAAGATGACATGCCTTTCCAAAGACAACCCGATAAGGAGACATTCCTATGGGTGCTTTGTAGGCAGTCCGATGTGCCCAGAGAGCATCATAAAGCCTGGTACTCCAATCTTTCCTGTTTGGCTGCACAATCTTCTCTAAAATTCGCTTGATTTCTCGGTTAGAAATTTCTGCCTGTCCATTGGTCTGGGGGTGGTATGGTGTGGATACCCTGTGTACCACCCCGTACTTTTTAAGCAGGGCATGCATTGTCCTGTTGCAAAAATGGGTTCCTTGATCACTAACAATTGCTTTAGGTACTCCAAACCTGCAAAACATATTAGACCTGACAAAGTCTGCGACAACTTTAGCATCATTAGTTCTAGTGGGCTTGGCTTCCACCCATTTTGAAACAAAGTCAACTGTAAGGAGAATGTAAACATAACCAAAAGAGACAGGAAAAGGACCCATGAAATCTATACCCCAGACATCAAACACCTCACACAATTTCCACAAGTAGGGGTCGTCCCAAATAAAATGCTTAGCATCACTTTTAATTTTATCTTTTTGGGCCTTAGATGCTACGGGAGGAAAAACAGAAGCAACTAAATAATTGACAATATTAGCAAACCAGGGAGTAGAAAGAGAGTCAGAATTACTATACAGTATATACAAATGATCATCCGGGAAATCATCCCGAATAGGTGAATTTGCATCAGATACACGTTCGATCCGACTCAAATGATCAGCAACTAGATTTTGTGCTCCGCTCCTATCACGGATCTCCAAGTCAAACTCTTGGAGCCAGAGCATCCATCGGATCAACCTAGGCTTAGAATCAGCCTTCTTCAACAAGTACTTTAAAGCTGCATGGTCAGTATAAACAATAATGCGGGTACCAAGCAAATAAGATCGAAATTTTTCAAGAGCAAAAACTATGGCTAGAAGCTCCTTCTCAGTAGTAGTATAATTCGATTGGGCAGCATCTAAAGTCCTAGAAGCATAGTATATCACCCTGGGCAATTTATCAATTTTCTGAGCAAGGACAGCCCCCAATGCATAATTTGATGCATCACACATAAGCTCAAAAGGGGCTGTCCAGTCGGGTGCCTGGATGATGGGGGTGGTAGTCAGCGCTCTTTTGAGGCAATCAAAAGCCTCTTTGCATCTGTCATTAAAGTCAAACTCCACCTCCTTTTGCAACAAGTTGGACAATGGAAGGGCTACTTTGCTAAAATCCCTTATAAAGCGCCTGTAGAATCCTGCATGACCAAGAAAAGATCGCACCTCTCGCACACAAGAGGGGTAAGGCAATTGTGAAATAACAGAAATTTTTGCAGGATCTACTTCAATACCCTTATTGGAAATAATGTGGCCTAAAACTATACCTTGCTAAACCATAAAATGACATTTTTCAAAATTTAGAACAAGGTTAGTTTCAATGCATCTATTCAAAACTTTTTCCAAACTATTCAAACAACCATCAAAAGAGGATCCATATACAGTGAAATCATCCATAAACACCTCTATGCAATTTTCTAAAAAATCACTGAAAATACTAATCATGCACCGCTGGAAGGTACCAGAGGCATTGCACAGGCCGAAAGGCATCCTCCTATAGGCAAAAGTGCTGAAGGGGCAGGTGAATGTGGTCTTTTCCTGATCCTCAGGAGCAATAGTAATTTGCATATAACCAGAAAAACCATCAAGGAAACAGTAGTGGGATTTACCTGCCAGGCGTTCAAGCATCTGGTCAATGAATGGCAGGGGAAAATGGTCTTTTTTGGTAACCTGGTTCAGCCTCCTATAGTCAATGCAGACTCTCCAACTGTTCTGCACCCAAGTAGGAATTAGCTCCTCCTTCTCATTTTTTATCACTGTGAGGCCGGTCTTCTTCGGGACTACCTGGACGGGACTTACTGGACGGGACTTACCCATTGGCTGTCGGAGATAGGATAAATGATTCCAGCTTGCAAAAGCTTGGTTATCTCCTTCTTCACTACATCAAGAATCACCGGGTTGAGTCTTCTCTGTGGCTGTCTTACTAGTTTAGCTCCATCCTCTAAATTTATTCGATGCATACATGTGGATGGGCTAATACCATGAATGTCCACCAGGGTCCAGCCTATAGCCTTCTTATGCTTCTTGAGAACTGACAACAACTTCTCCTCTTGCTCATCAGCAAGGGAGGCAGATATAATCACTGGAAAACTCTTGCTATCATCCAAGTAAGCGTATTTTAAATTTGATGGCAGAGGCTTCAATTCTGGTGTGGTCGGCTGGACAGTGGTAGAAGGAGATGGTTTCTCAGCCTTTACCTCATAAAGAAAGTCAGAGGTATGTGTACTTCCTGAAACATGGTTAGTCCCATCTGACTCTATAAAATCAATCTCAAGAGGTAAAACACCACCACCAGACATGCAATCAATATCACTCTCAGATTCACTCTCAGCATCAAATTCAGACATATGATCAAGTACAATTTCAGACTCAATGCATGAAGAGTGAGAGGCATGCAGATTAGAATAAAGATCAGTCATGTATTCATCAACAACATGGTCAATTATTTCAGCACGAAATACAGAAAGATCTTCAGATGGGTATTTCATAGCATCCAAAATATTAAAATGAACAGTTATATCACCAAACTCCATGGATAGTGTGCCTGCATAAACATCTATCTTAGTTCTAGCAGTTTTCATAAAGGGTCTGCCTAGAATGATGGGAACTGATCCTTGAGAAAATCCATCTTCCATATTCAAAATATAAAAATCAACAGGGAAAATCAGTTCACCAACTCTAACTAAGACATCTTCTATGAAACCAACAGGGTAGGCAACACTTCTATTAGCTAAATGAATTACCACATCAGTTGACTGCAAGGGACCTAGAGATAGAGAATTAAAAATAGACAGAGGCATAACACTAATAGAAGCTCCTAAATCTAGCATGGCATTGTCAAACTTACTATTCCCTATAATACAAGGTATGCTGAATGTACCTGGATCTTTGCATTTTTCAGGAATTTGAGGAACAGATTTACCAATCAATGCGGAGACATTTCTGCCCATGCTAATCCGTTCACTTCCTTTAAGCTTCCGCTTATTAGTGCACAGCTCCTTCAAGAATTTGGCATATCTTGGAATTTGCTTTATTGCATCCAACAGAGGTATGTTTACCTCTACTTTTCTAAACGTGTCCAAGATCTCTTTCTCTGCCTCTTCCATTTTTTTTGTTTGAAACTGCTCTTGGAGGGAATGGAAGAGGGGGAATGTGCTGCTTCTGCAAATCAGAATTACCTGTGGAAGAAGATTCACCTGCACAGAAATTGTTAGGTAAATTTTTGTCATCACCTTTTTCTGGAGTAGAGTGAAGTTTGGCAGGTTCATTTGCAGATGAGGAAGGTGCTACGGGTTGAGGTCCTTGACACTGCTTTCCCGACCTCAATGAAATGGCACTGACATTTTTGGGATTTTGGATAGCTTGAGAAGGCAACTTGTTAGAATTCTGGGACTGTTGTTGATTCAATTGGGTAGCCAATTGTCCCATCTGATTGGTTAAGCTCTGAATGGAGGCTCTGGTCTCTTGCTGAAACTGCATGTTCTGCATAGTCATTTGCCTCACAAGTTCTTCGAGGGAAGGTTGTGGAGGGGCCTCAACTGTTGGCTGTTTCTGGGGTTTTTGTTGTTGTTGGATTGGTGGAGGAATGTATGGTCTGCTTGGGCCAGTAGCATTTTGGAAGGAAGGAGCAGGCTGTTGTTGTTGTTGCTGAGGGCTGGACCATCTGAGGTTAGGGTGATTCCTCCATCCAGGGTTGTATCTGTTGCTGGAGAGGTCATAATTGTTCTACTGTGGTTGATTTTGCTGCTGAGGTTGAGGAGGTCTATTGTAAATATTTGCAGCATAAGCTTCAGGCTGCTCGATTGCTCCAGGTTGCTGCATGGAAGGGCAAAGGTCTGTATGGTGGTCAGCAGAGGAGCACAAACCACAAACCCTTGCAACAGGTACAAATTTCTGATTCAAGGCCAACTGGGTTACCAAGTTAACCAATGCATCCAGTTTTCCTTCAAGCTTCTTAGTCTCAGATGATGCAGCTGAGTTTGTAGCTACCTCATGCACTCCTCTAATGACTATGGCATCATTTATGGCGCTAAACTGCTGAGAGTTGGAAGCCATCTTCTCAATTAAATTTCTGGCTTCAGTAGGAGTCATGTCTCCAAGGGCTCCACCACTAGCAGCATCTATCATACTTCTCTCCATATTACTGAGTCCTTCATAAAAATATTGGAGAAGAAGCTGCTCCGAAATCTGATGGTGAGGGCAACTGGCACATAGTTTTTTAAATCACTCCCAGTACTCATACAGGCTCTCTCCACTGAGTTGTCTAATACCTGGGATATCTTTGCTGATGGTTGTGGTCCTGGAAGCAGGGAAATTTTTTTCTAAGAATACTCTCTTAAGGTCATCCCAGCTCGTGATGGACCTTGGAGCAAGGTAATACAGCCAGTCCTTTGCCACTCCCTCCAGAGAATGAGGAAAAGCCTTTAGAAATATGTGATCCTCCTGGACATCTGGGGGTTTCATGGTGGAGCAGACAATATGAAATTCCTTCAAATGTTTGTGCAGGTCTTCACCTGCAAGGCCATGAAACTTTGGAAGCAAATGAATCAGTCCAGTTTTAAGAACATATGGGACATCCTCATCAGGGTATTGGATGCACAAGCTTTCGTAGGTGAAATCAGGTGCAGCCATTTCCCTTAGAGTCCTCTCACGGGGTGGAGGTTGTGCCATGTTCTTAGAATGTGCAAAATCAGAATGCTCAGAATCAGAATGCTCAAAATTATAATGCTCCAAATCAGGATGTTCAAAATCACCAATAACTGAATGCACAGATTCATCAGTAATGGAACGCTCAGGATGATCAAAAGGTATAAAATGATGCCTAACTAATCTATGAAATGTCCTATCTATCTTAGGGTCAAAGGGTTGTAAGTTAGATGGATTGCCTCTAGTCATACACTACATTCAGCATGCACAACTAGTTGCCTTGTCATGTAAATAAAGGTGCAGGTTTGAACTACAGCTACCCTCAAATGATATCCAAATGACTTGAAATTTTGTGAGCAACCTTATAAAATGATGAGAAGATAGCACAAAAATTTCAGACAAAAATTCATAGTCTAACTATGAAAGCTAAAATTGGTGGGTTAAGAAAAATAAGTGAATAAAACTTGAAAAATAAAAAAACTTTTGCCACGGCATAGGAAATTATTTTCTACCCCAAATGTATATATAATAATTGCGATTATGATAACTGGAGCAAAAGTTATGGCCGTTTGAAGTTTTGACAAACACAAAATTTGCTAGTTTTTTGGAACTTTCAAATCTGACCAAACTAAAGGCTCTAGCTATTTTTCCCACAAAATATGGATTAAAAGAAGTTACCACAAAAAAATTCAGCCAAAAATAACAACCCTAGCTACTAAAACAAAAAATCACAAATAATTCAGCATGGGTGGTCGCTAAAATCCGTCTCTAATTGATTTCTACTACTACTCTGTTTTGCCGCAAGCAAAAGTGGTCGCTAAGTCCGTCGCAAAACACTATTCATAGCAAAACACCCAAGACTGAAACAAGGGAAATGCTTAATGGGAAAACTGAAACAGAACACACACTAAACAAAATACCAGGACACTAAACAACACTAACACACATACTAACACAATACTAACAATTAAACATAAAACACGAAAGGATTAAACACACAACACTAGTTAGCTATTATGAACCTTTGAACACTGCTCCCCGGCAACGGTGCCAAATTTGATCGAGGCTGTACCCAAATCAAATAAACATGAAAATGCAGTAACTAGGAAGTGATCCTAGGTCGTTTCCCAACGAGCAGTGACACACCAATTGTTCATAATATACTTGCAGTAACAATAACGATTGGGGGGGTTTGTTTGTTTTGTGATTAAAGAGCAGAACAAGTAAACTGGAATACGAAACTACTAATATTAAAAACGGGTTGTTTCCTTTGATTCAGAAGCCATTCTCTTATCCTGGGTTATGGAGAATTTGTCCCTAACAGTCAACCACTTAATCCAACCCTATTTCAATTTACTAAGCGAAAATCAACTTAGGGTTGTCAATACGAGATTAGGCACCACATACACCAGTTAGCCCTTCGTCCATTAAGCATGAACGCAAGTTAGGCTCAGAGGCAATTAATCGAAGACGAAGCGTGCACTGATTAATATTCACGAATTTGGGATAACTGGTGAAGGGAAAACTACCAGGAAACCACATTACAAGCGAAACCTCAAAGAGAGTTGGGCTTTGTCCTCAAAAGGAAACAACACCAGAAAATCTAGCCTTCCATGGATTCAAATAGAAAATGCAAATGAAACATGAAGCAGAAACGTAAATGAACAGAAACGTAAATGAGACAGAAACGTAAATGAAAGTAGAAGAAGAAACAAGAATGAACTCGTAATTAGAAGCAGAAAACGTAAAATTGCATTGCATGAACAGTAGCATCAAAGCAGAAAACATAAAACCCTAAAACAAAAGCTCTGAATAATGAAAATAGCATAACAGAATGCCTTGCACGAATTCCAAGGCTGCTATTTAAAAAGAGTCACTCAAAGTCACTGGGCCCTATTACAATACTCTGGCCCAAAATGAAATAAACACTGAACAACATAAAATAAAATTGCGAAATTTCCTAATTAGAAATTAACTAAGGTAAGTGCTGCTTTATTTGCCCTCTTCAAGTCCACAACCAAAATCCGGATTAAGCCCAATGTTTCATTAAATCCTGAAATTAGATTAAAAAGATCAAATTAGCTAAATGGGCCCAAATAATAAAAATGCCTAATTAATTGACAATTAAGACCAATCAGTAATTAAAATGGTGCAAAAAGGGTTTAGAGAATAGAAGAAAATGAGGGCACATCACTACCATTAGGCGACCAATGCACCCTTGTCATGTACGTGCTGCTTGAGCTAGTGTCACGATCAAACACTACTTTGGTCCAACTTCAAGGGGCTCCCGCACCTCTTCGTCCATGGCTGTGGAAGACCTAGAGCAACTGACACAAAAGATCAGAGACTAGCTGGAGGAGTCGATTACACAAAAAGTGACTCAACAATTAATGATGTCCTTCAACTAGATGTAGTCCCAAATGCAATCACAGGGACTCGTTCTGCCTCCTGAGGCTAAGGTTGGTCCTTCTGCTGCTCATGTCAGCACAAAGGAAAGTTGTGTCAATCCCTCAGGGTAGGACTCAAAAATAGGAGACTTGGACAAATGTGTGTTGTATGTGAATGACAATCCTCCCCGACTGGTTGCTCTTGGAAGCGTTTATGAGGGGTCAGCAATTGTCCACAACGTTACTTTAGGCAATGATCAAGTGAAGGTTGGTGTTGAGGAAGTTTGAGATGATAATGCTCGTGTTCCTCAAGAGGTTTAGTTAGAGGGCGGGCACTTAACACCTTCCTTGCTTGGTTGACACATCTTGTAAAGCCATACTCAAAACATGTATTTCATTTTATTTTTTTAATAATTATTAATAAATGATTTGTTACAAATTAAGATTTGACTGTCATTTGCTTAATTTTATTAACTGTGTAGGATAAACAGGTAGCTGAGGGACTGGAGAAACCTGTAGATATGCTGGATCCTGATGTCGATCCCTTGTACCTGATAACATTGACCATTCCACAGCTTTTCCTCAAGCCGTTGCAGGTGTCGTGGGATTCTAGCATGTTTGGGGTGTATAATGATAACTTCCCATTGTACATAAAACATGAAGATCTTTCTGAAATAGCTCATGGTGGTTAATGTCTGAGCATCTCTATTATACAAGTGTGGATTCTGTAAGTCACTTTACATTATTGTATATTACCTAACTGTTTATTTTATATTCATGCATAATTTTCTATATTGTAACAACAATAGGCATATGACTGAGACAACTATGCAAGCAGGGAGTGCCGATGTGTATGGATTCATCGAGCCATAGTCTATACGAAGATCTAGGCAATCACAATTTGAATCAGAAGATTATATGAAGAAATTGATGCAAAATTCAAAAGGAGATGTGTACTTAGGAGCCTACTTGAATGTTTAAGTTAAATTGAACACATCAATTTAAATCATGTATGCTTTATAATAACTTAATGTTCTCCAATGCAGTGCGCATTGGCAAAATGATGTCATTTTGCCCAAGGACAATGTTGCCATCTTGGTATTGTTCCTTGCACAATAGGCTCGAAAACTACTTATTATTAACAGGTCAGTTGTATTTTATAAGACATTTACTTTATGATTGCAATTTGACATCAATATTTTTATTGTATAATACACATGCATGTATCTCTTAATCAGTGCTTTGAAGGGATTCAATGATAGTCAAGGAAGTAAATCTAAGGTTGTTGCTAGATGGATCATAGTTAAGGTAAGTCATTTAAATAATGTTTCATGTCTTAAAAATAAAATTTTACTATGCTTCGGTTAACTTTGAATATCTAAATATCTTATTCAATTTAGTGTAATAAGCAAAAAGGAAGCATTGAGTGCGGGTACTACGTAATGCATTAGATGTCAACAATAGTCTTAAGAGGTTTCAAGGATAATCAAGAAACAGTTATTGTTTACTTCAAAACTAGTGTCAATTTCTTATAATTGTTATTATTTAGACCCATTTATTAACTTATGTTTTATTATATCATACAATTTTGCAAACCCCAGTGGTAAGCCACTGGGGTTTGCAAAATTAACTTATGTTTTATTTTGTGAATCAAAATAAGTCTTAAGCTCTCTTGAATTGTTTTATTCAAGATAATTGAGCATAAGCAAACACAAATTGTAACTATCCAAGCCTTAAGCAACATAAACACTACTCTTGATTTCTAGGTTGAAATCGGTGGTGTTGGCAACTTGAACATACGAACTTGTATAAATTACTGGGAATTGGTCACTAAGTGTTTTGAGCTGAAATTTTTACTGAATTTTCTAGACATCTAGAAAAAAAATATGGAAAAAGAACCAAGCGATTTGGATTAAAGGAAAAAATAAGAAAAATCACACAAGTTGGAAGAAAAATCAGTGTTCAGGAAAAAAAAGAAGTGAAAGGGAAGTGTGCTTGTTGTGTTGTCTCAAAATTTGTTCAATAATTGGTGCCTATTTTATACCAATCCTAGTTCTGAAATTTCAATTGAAAATTACTTTGAATACAAGTTCCAAAACTAGAGGTTTCTTGAGTCTTTTTTTATAGTTTTTTTTTACTCAACTCTAGAACCATTCTAAGTTTCTCTTTGAGTCCTAGCTTGCTTTAATGTGCTTTTCATTGCTTTAATTGTTGAATAATCCTTGAAAATTTGTCTTGTTAAAATTCTATTGGTTTAGCTTTCATTTCATTTTTTTGGTCTTTGGTTATTGCTTGTCTTTTTGTTTCCTTGTTTGTGAGTTGCCATATAGGGAATTGGAAAAGAGGATTGGTGCCATCCCTTGAAGAATTTGAGTCAAGAAGCAAGGGGCAAACCACCTTAAGAGCTATCGGACTAAGAAGCACTCCAAATTGAGTGAATCACCAAAGAGAGAACAACCACCAAAATTGGGGACCTTTTTGTAATTTTTTTAATTGAGAATTTACTTACCTTCATAGCTTTCACATTTTGTAACAAAAAGGCCTTTCATTGGAAGTAAGTTGGGAGCCTCCAATAGGTCACCCTACTTCAATTTGTGTATAATAATTTTAGGTAATTTTTACTTAGGATAGTGAGTGTTTTGTTGGGAACCTTAAATGAAGTCATCCAAGCACTCTTAGGATCCGCCTAGTTTACATTTCTTTCACTTTAATTTCTTGCTTACTTTCATAGTTTATTTTCTTTACTAGCCACACCTAGTTTATCTTGTTATTGCATAGTACTTTCTTCTTTCTTATCACGCTTATATTGAGTTCTTTTGGAACCTTAGCTTTTACCTTTTTTACAAACCCCCAACAAGAAAGAACCACAACTTAGGAACCAACATGAGTCATCATTCATATAGTGTTAATGGCGAGGGTACTAGTCATAAGGACACTCTATCTAGAATCTTACATGAGTTGAGTTCCCTCAAGTTATGGAAAGAAAAACTAGAAAGAAAAGAAAAAGGAAAAGAGAGGGTAAAAATAAATCAAGATGAGAGGGAACAAATAAGGGAAGAAGAAAGAAAGAAAATACTAAAAGAATTAAGAAAAGAAAAATATGCCTCCTATAGTAGTCATAACTCTTGCAAGAGTCTAAGTGAAGAACTTCGTGACTATTATGAAGGAAGGCATAGGTCACATCTTAGACCTCACTCCCATATGAGAGAAAAGGAAAGAAAGCCTTAAGAGGCTAGCATTAACCTCCCATACTTCCATGGGAAAGACAATGTAGAGGCTAACTTTGATTGGGAAATAAGGGTAGAACAACAACTTAAAAGGAAGTCTACTTCAAAATCTTATGTCTCTCACTCTTATCCAAAGAAAGACCAAGCTCAAGGCATCTTAGGGGTGACACCTTCTAAGCCCAAAGATGATAAGGGGAAGACAATAGAAAGGCAACCCCTTAAGGCTAGTATGCAAGAGAAGACTAGATTTATAAAGTGCTCCAAATGTCTTGGAAGAGGACACATTACTTCTCAATGCCCCACCAAGAAAACCATGATTATGAGGGGACAAGACATTTATAGTAGCCAAGATGAGGCTACTACTTCTCCTTCCTCTAGTGAAAGTGAAGAAGCAAAAGGGGAAAAACCTAGTGAAGAGATCTACCCACAAGAAGAAGGACAACCTTTAATGGTTAAGGAGGAGTGTAAGGAGGCAAGTGTCTCCTCCAAGAGGTTAGCTAAAAAGGAAAGACATTTTGAAATAAAGACAAATATTAAAGTTATTTCCCCTCTTAGACAACCTCCACATTTTCTCCTTTGTGGAGAGACACTTGTTAGCATTGCCACACCTCTTAGGCTTGAATTTATTCCTCAAGTAAAGGAGTTGTTGGATGAGGGTTTGGTTCGCAAGAGCTTAAATCCTTGTGCTTTGTTGGTGGCCAAAATAGGTATTATTAGGCATCAAATCCCTAAAATAGGTCGTATGATGAATGTTTTGAGTAGTGCAACCTTCTTTTGTAAAATCACTCGTGCACCCAACATCTTCATGATTTGTGTACATAGGGACTCATTAGGTAGGTTTGTTCTTATTTTTAGTTTCAATACAAACTTAGGTACTTATATGGGACACCTTAGGTTTGTCATACTTTTTGGTAGGAATAATCAACATGAAAATACAGAAAAAGGTATGTTTTATTGCATTACTTTTCTTAATTTTTTAAATAGTAATCAAGAGGTGCCCATGAACCCTAAGAGAATAAAGCTCATTCCTGAGTGGCCCACTCCACCAAGTATAAGAAAAATTTGGGGCTTCCATGACTTAACAAACTTTTACAAAAGGTTTGTCCCATATTTTTCTATGCTTGTAGCACCACTCATTGAGTTGGTGAGGAACCATGTTCCTTCATGGGAAGATGCCCAGGAAATGGATTTTCAGACCTTACCTTACTTCAACATACCAAACACCACTAATACATATGTTTTTGTTCTTTTTATAGGTGTTGAGGAAAAAAGCCCAGAGTTTCAAGAATCTCAGGATTTGAGGTCAAATCCTTTTCAAGGGGGAGGGAATGATGCAATCCTACCCCGCAAGGGCATTGGATAGAAGACTCCAAGAAGATTGGACCAGAGATGCAAGAGAAGGCCCTAGGATTCTCATGAGCCTTAGGGTAGATTTCGGGCCCATGGGCTAAGTATGAGCCCGCTTATCTTTGTACATATTAGATTAAGGTTTCATTATTTTTGGGCCATGTATTTAGGGCTCCATAATATAGGTAAGGTACCCTAGAAATGTATGATTTTTCAGCCCTTGTATTTTAGGGCACCTAGACTAGTTTTTTGTATTAGGGGCAGTTTTGTAATTTCACATGCATTAAGTGAATATTTGATTTGTGTGGTTGGAAATAAATTTAATTGAATTTGGAGAAGCCCAATCCAATTAAATTTTAGAGGGGGAGGTGAGCATTTGCTTGCTACACCCCATTGCCACATCATATAGTCACACTTTGTGCATGTCCTTCATGCTTTGCATGCCTCATGACACCTAAACACATTTAGTGGAGAATCTTGGACTTGATCTTGGATTAGTGGGTTGAACCATAGCTAAAATTCACTAATCATAATTAGTGAAATTTTGGCTCCAAAATTTGGTTCCAGAAATTCAATTTCAAATTCAAGTGAAATTTGAATAGAAATTCAAATTTCCCTCTAATTTTGTGTGACACTTAGGCTATAAATAGAGGCCATGTGTGTGCATTTTTTGGGAACTTTGATCATTTGAAAATTAAACTTTAGATTTCAGAGCTCTTTTATAGCACAAAATTTCGTGCTCTTCTCTTCCTCTCCCTTCATTCATCTCATTCTTCCTCCAAGCTCTTATCAATGGCCTCATATGGTGGTGAGCTTCTTCTAGACTCATCTTGTCCTTGAAGTGGCATCTCCTCTCTCTCTTCCTTCTCCATTCTGTTGCCATTCATCTTCCAAGAAGCAAAGGAATCCATTGATGAAGAAGATCCTGGGCCTACAAGCTCCAATGGAGCTTACATCAAGCGTGGTAGTCAGGTTCATTAAAAAGGAAATAATCTACCGATATGGACTGCCCCGGAAGATTATCACAGACAATGCCACCAATCTGAATAACAAGATGATGAAGGAATTGTGCGAGGACTTTAAGATCCAACACCATAATTCCATGCCTTACAGGCCCAAGATGAATGGGGCCGTTGAGGAGGCCAATAAGAACATCAAAAAGATTATTCAAAAGATGACTGTGTCATATAAGGATTGGCACGAGATGTTGCCTTTCATGCTACATGGTTATCGAACCTCGGCACGCACATCAACCGGGGCAACGCCATTTGCATTGGTGTAAGGAATGGAAGTTGTATTGCCGTTTGAGGTAGAAGTTCCTTCTTTGAGGATCCTAGCAGAGTCAGGGTTGAAAGAGTCAGAGTGGGCTCAAGCATGCTTTGATCAGCTCAATCTTATAGAAGGCAAGGATCTGGCAGCTATGAGCCACGGGTGTCTGTACCAGAGACGAGTAAAGAACGCTTTCAAGAAGAAGGTACGCCTGTGCAAATTCAATGAGGGGGACCTCATTCTGAAGAAGGTATCCCAAGCCCTAAAGGACAGTAGGGAAAAGTGGACTTGCCTTCACCTATGAATGCCGATATCGTCACGTGATATTATTCTTAGCACTTGAGGCAGCTAGGAGAGTCACTACGTGATTATACACTGAGGCTCCCCAAATATTTTTTGTCCTTTGTAAACTCTGATCACAACATCTAATGAACATTGGATCGATGATTTGCATTTCAGCCCTTGTGTTGTGTCTGTTATTGCTTCAATATGTGTATTCTCTTTTTTGGGGGTCTGAGCCATCTCACTCGATCTATAGGGGTGTCGCAAGCGCTTAAGTAAAATTGAAAATAATGGATGTTTGTTTGATTTGTTGCACTTGAACTGCCCATGCATATGCATGAATCGAAGGACAGGAAAAGATTTTGTTCGAGTGATGGTCAATACCACGCCGAATTCAAGACAAGGATAAACCAAGGTAAGTGGTAGCGTAGTCATGTTTTACTGCATGGTGCCATTTCCTATTTTTAGAGACTTAGGGACGGGTGCGAGCAGCTGCCAGGCCCATGAGAAACAGATCATCATCCCGCGTCCGGCTCAAGATGTTAAAGAGGCGCTATTGAGAGGCGACCTAGTATCCTTAAGTTTCTGCTTGTTGGTTTATTCATCCATTTTTCTAAAGTCATAGTTGGATATGCCTAGTTTATTCTTAATCCTAGGAATTAAAATAAACAAGCGCCAACCCAAAGGTTAAACACAATTTTGCAAAAAAAAAATGTACAGAGTTAGCTCACCTGGGCGAGCACCCTTTGCACGAAAAATATAAAAAGGGGCTGGGGTGAAGCTTCATTCACCCCCCAAAACTCCCCCCAACACTCAAGAACAAAGGAGGTTGTGGAAATCACGAATTTTCCATCCCTAAGTCACCATTTCTTGCGTTTTTGGTTCCGTTTGGCATTGTTGTTCACTACCAACGAGTAAGTACATCATTCTTTGGTTTTCTAGCCTTCCGTTGATGCCCTTTTGTGCTATAAATTGTGTGAATTTGCTCAAATCCGTGGAGCAATTTGGCTTTGAATTCATGCTTGTTTGTTTGAGTTAGGAAGTTGTAGGCAATGGCCTTAGGCATAGGTTGTGTTCTGAAATGATTGGGCATGCCACATTGCCCCCTTTCCCTTGCTATTCATGCTTAAACATGCGCCCACCAAGTGCTCGGTGAAATGCCTCAATGGCATGTGAGCACAATTTTGTGAGTTTTGTTTGTGGGACTAACTTGGGCATAGGTGGCTACCGTCGTTGAGTTTAGGGACAACTTTTAGAAACTAGGATAGGTGCCAAAAATAGGACATAGGCCAAGGAACAAGAAGCTTTGATTTTGAATGCAAGAAAGCATGAAGATGAGAGCATGGTGGTGAGGATTTCCCTTTAGGACAGCATTCAATTTTGGGCTGCACCATGATGTTTTCCTTACACCTAGATGTTTAGAAATGTTGTTCATCATGAACATTGATGCAATCCTATCTCGCAAGGGCATTGGGTAGAAGACTCCAAGTAGATTGGGCTAGAGATCCAAGGGTAGGCCCTAGGGTTCTCATGAGCCTTAGGGTAGATTTCGAGCCCCTGGGCTAAGTATGAGCCTGCTTATCTTTGTAAATATTAGAATAAGTTTTTCCTTCGTTTGGGTCTTGTATTTTGGCCATTCTAGTAGTATAGGGTTTTTGCCTTGTATTTCGGGCCATTTTGAGTAGTCTTTGTAGTAAGAACTTTTTTTTGTATTTTCATGTTTTTTTGTCATGGGGGTGAGCTTAGCTATTATAGGGGGTGTGTAGCTAAGTTCTAGCTTCTCATCTCAAGGAGGTGAGCTTAGCTATTAGAGAGGTATGTGTAGCTAAGCTCTAGCTTCTTTAGGAATCTTCTTAAGGAAGCTTCTCAAGGAGGTGAGCTTAGTTATGAGAGGGGTGTGTGTAGCTAAGCTCTAGCTTCTCAAGGAAGTTTTCTCAAAGAAGCTTCTCAAGGAAGTTTTCTCAAGAAAGCTTCTCAAGGAAGCTACCTAGTCTATAAATAGAAGCATGTGTAACACTTGTTGTAACTTTGATGAATGAGAGTCTTGTGAGACACAACTCAAAGTTCAACTTCTCTCCCTTTTTCTTCCTTCAATTTCGTGCTCCCCCCTCTCTCTTTCTCTCCCTCTTTCTTTTCCTCCATTGAAGCATCCTCTCCAAGCTTCTAATCCAAGGCTCATCTTGATGGTGAAGCTCCTTCTTCCATGGCTTATTCCTTAATGGATGACGCCTCCTCTCACCTCTTTTCCTTTGTCTTCCGCTGCATCTCCATGGTGGAAAATCACCATTAAAGGACCCCATTGAAGCTCAAAGATCCAGCCTCCATAGAAGCTCCACAAGAAGGCTTCCATCAAGTGGTATCAGAGCACAAGAGCTTCAAGTAGGTGCTTCTTAAACCTCCATTAATTTTTTTTCTTTACCTTCTCTTCCATTGTTGTTTCTTCATTTTTCGCCATGTATCTCCTCACATGTCTTGTTCTAAATGTTGTTAACATGATTCTTTAGAGTTTCCACCGATTAAACGTGCTATAGAAACTAGATTTGATTTTCTATGGTTCAAATTTCTTGTTCTTGTTCTTGAACCATGAATTGTGTTGAGTTTAGGTTCCTTTGAGTTTTGTCTTGTTATTTTTTGTGGCTGAAACCTAAACCATAAAATTATTACAAAAATATTAAAGTAGAAGAAAACCTCAAAAATCTAGAGTGACTTGTTCACCTATTGTAGTTTTGTCATAGAAGTCATGTCTAGTCATGAAACTTGTCACATAAGATTTCTTATGTTGTGCTGAATTTTATTTTCTTGTTTCTTTGTCTAACTCATTTGTTCATGAGTGTATGAAATTGTTTTAGCCTACTATTTGATTTGAGTCAAATCTTTCATGTTAATTAGTGCTTAACATGTTCATGCAAAATTCTTAGAGAGTCTTTGATTGTGAACCTTTTCTTGAACTTTTAGGTTTCCTTATGATTGTGTCTATTGTGAATTTGAGTTTTGGTGATTGAATTGCTGGCTGAAATGTTGATCCTAAGTGAATATTGAACTCCTAAAATAGTGTTAAACAATCCTAGTGAGTTCAACATACGTAGGAAGGTTGAAAGTAAGCCCAAGGCAATCAATATACCATGCTTAAAGAAACAAATCGCTGGTGCTGGCAGCTTGGACATACAAACTTGTAAAAATTACTGAGAATTGGTTACTTCGAATTTTGAGCTAAAATTTTTACTGAATTTTCTAGACATCTGGAAAAAAGTTATAAAAAACGAAACAAGTGATTTGGATAAAAATAAAAAATACGAAAAATCACACAAGTTGGCAGGAAAATCAGTATGCAGAAAAAAAAAGGTGAAAAGGAAGTGTGTTTGTTGTTTTGGCTCAAAATTTATTCTATAATTGGAAATTTCAATTGAAAATTAGTGTGAAGACAAGTGCCAAAGCTAGAGGTTTGTTGAGTCTTTTTTTTCAGTTTTTTTACTCTACTCTAGAGCCATTCTAAGTTTCTCTTTGAGTCGTAGCTTGCTTCTATGTCCTTTTCATTGCTTTAATTATTGAATAATCCTTGAAAAATTGTCTTGTTAAAAATCCATTGGTTTAGCTTTCATTTCATTTTTTTTGGTCTTTGGTTATTGCTTGTCTCTTTGTTTCCTTGTTTGTGGGTTGCCATATAGGGAATTGGAAGGAGGATTGGTGCCATCCCTTGAAGAATTTGAGTCCAGAAGCAAGGGGCCAACCACCTTAAGAGCTATTGGACTAAAAAGCACTCCAAATTGAGTGAATCACCAAAGGGAGAACAACCACCAAAATTGAGGACCGTTTTGTAATTTTGTAATTTGCAATTTACTTACCTTCATTGCTTTCAAGTTTTGTAACAAAAAGGCCTTTCATTGGAAGTGTGTTGGGAGCCTTCAATAGGTTACCAAACTTCCATTTGTGTGTAATAATTTTAGGCAATTTTCCTTAGGATAGTGAGTGTTTTGATGGGAACCTTGAATGTGGTCATCCAAACACTCTTAGGATTCGCCTAGTTTACATTTCTTGCTTACTTTCATAGCTTATTTCCTTTACCTTCCATTGTCAAACCGCCTAGATAGCTTTCCTTTTACCAATTAGTTTTTTACCTTATCTTTCACACCTCTTTTAGTGTTTATTTGGCTAGTTTCAACCATAGTTTCTTTTACCTTTTGTTTTCAAACCTCCAACAAGAAAGAACCACAACTTAGGAACCAACATGAGTCATCATTCATCTAGTGTTAATGGCAAGGGTACCAGTCATAAAGACCCTTTATCTAGAATCTTAGATGAGTTGAGTTCCCTCAAGTTATGGAAAGAAAAACAAGAGAGAAAAGAAAAAGGAAAAAAAAGAGTGGATGAAATAAGTCAAGATGAAAGAAAGAAAATAAGAGAGGAAGAAAGAAGAAAAATAATGAAAGAAATGAAAAGAGAAAAACATGTCTCCTATAGTAGTCATAACTCTTGCAAAAGCCTAAGTGAAGAACTTCGTGACTATTACGAAGGAAGGCATAGGTCACATCTTAGACCTCACTCCTATAGAAGAGAAAAGGAAAGAAAGCCTCAAGAGGCTAACATTAAACTCTCATACTTCCATGGGAAGGACAATGTAGAGGCTAACTTAGATTGAGAAATAAGGGTAGAGCAACAACTTAAAAAGAAGTCTACTTCAAAATCTTATGGCTCTCACTCTTATCCAAAGAAAGACCAAGGTCAAGGCATCTTAGGGGTGACACCTTCTAAGCCCAAAGATGATAAGGGGAAGACAATAGAAAAGCAATCCCCTAAGGCTAGTATGCAAGAGAAAACTAGCTCTATAAAGTGCTTTAAATGTCTTGGAAGAGGACACATTACTTCTCAATGCCCCACCACAAAAACCATGATTATGAGGGGCCAAGACATTTATAGTAGCCAAGATGAGGCTACTACTTCACCTTCCTCTAGTGAAAGTAAAATAGCAAAAGGGGAAGAATCTAGTGAAGAAATCTACCCCCAAGAAGAAGGACAACCATTAGTGGTTAAAGAGAAGTGTAAGGAGGTAAGTGTCTCCTCCAAGAGTTTAGCTAAGAAGGAAACTCATTTTACAATAAAGACAAACATTAAAGAAACTTTCCCTCTTAGACAACCTCCACATTTTCTCTTTTGTAAAAAGGCACTTGCTAGCATTGCCACACCTCTTGGGCTTGAGTTTATTCCTCAAGTAAAGAAGTTGTTGGATGAGGGTTTGGTTCGCAAGAGCTTAAATCCTTGTGCTTTGTTGGTGCCCAAAATAGGTATTATTACGCACCAAGTCCCTAAAATAGGTGGTATGATGAATGTTTTGAGTGGTGCAACCCTCTTTTGTAAAATCACTCGTACACCTAACATCTTCATGGTGTGTGTACATAGGGACCCATTAGGTAGGTTTGTTCTTATTTTTAGTTTCAATACAAACTTAGGTACTCATATGGGACACCTTAGGTTTGTCATACTTTTTGGTAGGAATAATCAATATGAAAATATAGAAAAAGGTATGTTTTATTGCGTTACTTTTCTTAATTTTTCAAATACTGATCAAGGGGTTCCCATGAACCCTAGAAGAATAAAGGTCATTCCTGAGTGGCCCACTCCACCAAGTATAAGAAAAATTTGGGGCTTTCATGACTTAACAACTTTTTACAAAAGGTTTGTCCCATATTTTTCAATACTTGTAGCACCACTCATTGAGTTGGTGAGAAACCATGTTCCTTCATAGGAAGATGCCCAGAAAATGGGTTTTCAGACCTTACCTTACTTCAATATACCAAACACCACTAATACATATGTTTTTGTTCTTTTTACAAGTGTTGAGGGAAGGAGCCCAGAGTATGAAGAACCTCAGGATTTGAGGTCAAATCCTTTCCAAGGTGGAGGGAATGATGCAATCCTATCCCGCAAGGGCATTGGGTAGAAGACTCCAAGTAGATTGGGCTAGAGATCCAAGGGTAGGCCCTAGGGTTCTCATGAGCCTTAGGGTAGATTTCGAGCGCATGGGCTAAGTATGAGCCTGCTTATCTTTGTAAATATTAGAATAGGTTTTTCCTTCGTTTGGGCCTTGTATTTTGGCCATTCTAGTAGTATAGGGTTTTAGCCTTGTATTTCGGGGCAATTTGAGTAGTCTTTGTAGTAAGGAATTTTTTTTGTATTTTCATGTTTTTTTTTGTCATGGGGGTGAGCTTAGCTATTATAGGGGGTGTGCAGCTAAGTTCTAGCTTCTCATCTCAAGGAGGTGAGCTTAGCTATTAGAGAGGTATGTGTAGCTAAGCTCTAGCTTCTTTAGGAATCTTCTTAAGGAAGCTTCTCAAGGAGGTGAGCTTAGTTATGAGAGGGGTGTGTGTAGCTAAGCTCTAGCTTCTCAAGGAAGTTTTCTCAAAGAAGCTTCTCAAGGAAGTTTTCTCAAGAAAGCTTCTCAAGGAAGCTACCTAGTCTATAAATAGAAGCATGTGTAACACTTGTTGTAACTTTGATGAATGAGAGTCTTGTGAGACACAACTCAAAGTTCAACTTCTCTCCCTTTTTCTTCCTTCAATTTCGTGCTCCCCCCTCTCTCTTTCTCTCCCTCTTTCTTTTCCTCCATTGAAGCATCCTCTCCAAGCTTCTAATCCAGGCTCATCTTGATGGTGAAGCTCCTTCTTCCATGGCTTATTCCTTAATGGATGACGCCTCCTCTCACCTCTTTTCCTTTGTCTTCCGCTGCATCTCCATGGTGGAAAATCACCATTAAAGGACCCCATTGAAGCTCAAAGATCCAGCCTCCATAGAAGCTCCACAAGCAAGCTTCCATCAAACATAAAGGTGAAGAGTAGGTAGCAAAAATGCCTTTTCCTTATTAATTTAGGTAGTGAAAATTCCTTTGTTGAAATACCTTATTAATTTAGGTAACAAAAATACCTTATTAATTTAGGTAACAAAAATACCTTATTGATTTAGGTAACAAAATGCCTTATTAATTTAGGTAACAAAATGCCTTATTAATTTAGGTAGCAAAAATACCTTATTAATTTAGGTAACAAAATACCTTGTTAATTTGGGTAACAAAATGCCTTATTAATTTAGGTAACAAAAATACCTTATTGTTTAGGTAGCCAAAATACCTCACAAAAAAAAATTATTATATGTATAGGTAGCCAAAATACTTTGAATATGCATGTGTGCAATTGTTTGGTAGCAAAAATATCTTGGGACATCGTGTATGTGGTCTTTAGGTAGCCAAAATGCCTTGAGTGTGCATGTATGTAAATTTAGCAAAAAAATGCATGTATGTGATTTAGGTAGCAAATATGCCTTGAAAATGCATGTAGGTAATGTAGGTAGCAAAAATGCCTTGAATGTGCATGTGTGCAATTTTTAGGTAGCGGAATGTCTTGCGCGCATGTATGTTTATAAGAAAATGGGTGTATGAGTTTGCTCTAAATTTACATTGATGTTTGTGTTTATTGGAGGAAGTTGTATGCCATTTTTGCTTGACTTTGCTATTTCTGGTGCACTGACTTTACAAATGTCTTTTGCAAGAGATGGCCCCGAGAAAGCTTCCATCAAAAAGGTCCAGGAAGGACGCCACCGAAGAAGGCTCCAGCGCTGCCCAGCCAGCTGACACGGATTTTGGTAGGCATCGATTCCGAAGCGCCGAGCATCAGCAGTGCTTCGAGACCATCAAGGGATGGTCATTCCTTAGAGAGAGGCAGGTTCAGTTGAGTGACGATAAGTTCCTTGATTTTCAAGAAGAGATAGGCCGTAGGTGCTGGGCGCCACTCGTGACACCCGTGGCTAAATTCAACCCGGAGATAGTCATGGAGTTTTATGCCAATGCCTGGCCTACCGAGGAGGGAGCTCAGGATATGCGCTCTTGGGTGAGGGGCCAGTGGATCCCTTTCGACACAGACGCCCTTAGCCAGTTCTTAGGCCACCCGCTGATTTTGGAAGAGGGTCAACAGTGTGAATTCTTCCAGAGGAGGAGTCAGTTCTCTAGTTTTGACGAGGAGGCCATTGCTAAGCTTTTATGCATACTAGGGCAGGATTTCACTTGGACCGCTGCAAGGAGACGGGTGAGGATCATGCACACCAACATGACCACCCTGACCCAAATATGGATGACGTTACTGCTCAGCAACATCCTACCTAGTGACCACACCTCTGATCTTCCTCTACCGAAGTGTCAGTTGGCGTATGCCATCTTGACACAGGTGAGTATTCATGTGGCTCAGTTGATTGCTGACGCCATCTATCAGTTTGCAGGAACGGTGCCTACGAGGCACCCTATGGACCCAGAAAAGTCCAACAGGGCCTTGGGTTTCCCCGCTCTGATCACGGGTCTCTGCTAGTTTTATGGAGTGCCTATCGTCCCTAGTAAGGTCATTTGGCCCCCTATTACCAGAGCCTTCATCGAGAAGTATTGCACCTCCAGGTAGGCACAGGGCCAGGCATCACAGCAACTCGAGGAGGATCAGCAGTCAGCGGGAGATGCGCCACCACCGCCTGGTCGACGGCCGGCAAGTGCATCGGATCGCACAAGTAGTATAAAATGGTAAGAACCGAGTATTGAACTCTCGGGGAACTTGTTTTACTTGGTAAAGTTGTGGTTCAATAAATAAGTGCCTTTGGATTAAAGTTTGGTGCGTGGTATGGACAGGTATGTAAACTAAACTATTCAACAGAAAATCATGTGAGTAGTGGTGTGTGAAGACAGATAAAGAACGTGTTGGTCTTTTTACTGGATGACTGATGTTATTAAAGATGTTCTCTACCTAATAATGTTTGTGTTCTATGTTGTCTCCTGGACTGCTAAACCCTGATGTCTCATGCATGTTTAGCCTAATCCTAATCAAGCATCATCCTTAGATCCCTCTTGTTGGACTAAACTTGACCAGAACTGCATTAAGACATACATACCAACAACTAGGTTACCGTACCCCGATCCCTCATGAAAATATGATAAACTAGCCCCGTCCTATCTAGTTCTAAGGATCAAACCATTTCCCAATGTTGAATGACCCTAACTGAGCATGCATCTACGTGATCAAGGCAAAAGCATACCAAAAATGAAGTACCGATAGCACAGAGAACACATGCAACATCATTAGATAGATATAAGAGTATTTACATCAAGTACCCCATAGGAAGAACCAACTGAGGATTTAGCTCTCCATAACTGGGAAGCTTTTCTTACAAAGATGAAAAAGAGAAAATGAAAGATTAGGAAGTACAAGTGGTGAGGATGTCTCCTTCACCTCTAGAAACCTCACAATCACTCAAACTCTCATCCAATACTCTGCATGATAACTTCCTCTTTAGTCTTTGCTGTCCCTCAGAATCTTCACACCAGAAGTTCTCTCTGCCACTCAGCCACTCAGATGAATGCTTCCATTTTTTATTTCATGCTTCAAATAGTGTTGTTGATTTTTGGTCGTTCGCTCAACCACATTCTAGTTCGCTTAGCCAAATTAAGTGACATTTGGCTTAGCGCACCCCTTCTTCGCTCAGCCTAGAGGTTCAAGCAGTGCGCTTAGCTAATTGATTCTCACTGAGCGCATCATGACAACTCATCTGCTTCCAGGATCTTCTACGCGCTTAGCCATGAACTGCTGCGCTTAGCAGATGGCTCGCTAAGCCAGAAGAGGATGGGTCAACGAACTCCAAAAATCAACTTCACCAAACTTGCTTATTTTACCTAAAATTGAAATGGAAAGGTTATTAAATACACAAAAGTAGGATACTAAGTACTTATTACCTAAATTTACAAAAAGTACTTACAATACTACAAAAAGAAGTGTAAATGAAAGGAGTCGAATACAATTTACACAGCTTTTTTTACACAAAAGTTAGTCATACTAACCGACTAACACCGCCACGAGAGAAGGCACCGTCTCTGAGGTCCCTCTCTTATCGCCTGGAATAGATAGAGCTTCGGAAGGACAGGTATATACGTTATGTGATTAGACATCAGGCGGCTAATCAAGAGGGTAGAGGCGGCTGAATGAGATGTTTTATTGTTACAACCTGCACCAGCAAAGTTAGGACCCCAGTCCTTTCCCTTGGCCCACTCCCGAGCAGTTCGAGGCCACAGTGGCCTAGCCTGGGGACAAGTCTGAGTTTAAGACATAGGCAGGACCCACGGGGGCCTCTGGAGGTGGGGACGAAGCCCAAGACGATCAGGACATGGCAGACAGAGAGGTGGCTTCATTCATTCAAAGGCAACAGTCTTAAGACATGGGATGAAGTTGTGGAGAAATTTCTAAAGAAATATTTTCTTGAGTCTAAGACTGCGGAAGGCAAAGCTGCCATCTCTTCTTTTCACCAATTTCAAGATGAATCTCTGAGTGAGGCCTTAGAAAGATTCTGTGGTTTATTGAGAAAGACCCCCACTCTTGGATTCTCAGAACCGATACAACTCAACATTTTTATAGATGGGTTAAGACCGTAGTCCAAGCAGCTATTGAACGTCTCTGCAGGGGGAAAAATCAAGTTGAAGACCCTTGAAGGAGCCATGGATCTCATTGAAAATATGGTTGCAAGTGACATTGCTATTCTGAGAGATAGAGCCCACATTCCTACTAAAAAGAGCTTATTGGAGCTAACCTTACAAGATGCATTGTTGGCACAGAACAAGTTGCTATCTAAGCAACTGGAGGCATTGGCTGAAACACTAAGTAAGTTGCCAACTCAAATTCATTCTGTGCAAACTTCACATTCTTTTGTTTTGCAGGTTGCAGGATGTACAATTTGTGGTGGAGCTTATGAATCTGGATGTTGTATCCCTAATGAAAAACAAGTCACACATGAAGTCAATTATATGGGGAACCAGTCCAGAAACCATTTTAATGCAGGTGGATTTTTCGGATTCCAGCATGGACAACAATACAACCAACAACAGGGACAATGGAGGAACCATCCTGGGAATCAATTCAATAGAGACCAGGGATCATCCATAAGGCTGCAACCACAAGGGTCTAGTCTCTATGATCGAACCATGAAGCTGGAAGAGACTCTAGCTCAATTTATGCAGGTTTCTATGTCTAACCAAAAGAGCACAGAGTCTGCCATAAAGAATCTGGAGGTCCAAGTGGGACAGCTCGCAAAACAGTTGGCAGATAGGCCGTCAAGAAGCTTTAGTGCTAACACTAAGGAAAATCCAAAGGAAGAATGTAAAGCTATCATGACAAGGAGTAGAATGACAACCCATGTGGATGAAAGAAAAGTTGAGAAGAAGATGGAGGAACATAAACAACAACTGGCTGATGAACTGGCACTGGAACCGGTTGATGATTTAGTTGAACTTGAAGAAATTGTTGAGGAAGCAGAAGGTGATGAAGAAGGAGAGATATCAAAGACTATCAAGAGAGAATAAAGAAGGAAGAAAAAGAAAAAGAAAAAGAAACAAAAGAAAAGGAAGAAAAAGTAAAAAAATTGAAAAATGAAAAACAAAAAAAGAAGGTTGTTGAGATTGAAAAGAAGAAGGGCAAGAGTGAGGCTAACTCAAAAAAGAAGAAAGAGGCTACTCCTATTGAATGCAAGGAGGTACCTTATCCATTGGTATCCTCCAGGAAAGATAAAGAGCAACTTTGGCCAGATTTCTTGATATCTTCGAGAAACTGGAAATTACTTTGCCATTTGGAGAAGCACTTCAGCAAATGCCCTTCTATGCCAAATTTTTGAAGGATATGCTAACAAAGAAGAACTGGTACATCCATAGTGACAGAATTGCTGTGGAAGGTAATTGTAGTGTTGTGATTCAACGCATTCTTCCACCCAAGCACAAAGACCCTGGAGTTGTCACGATACCGTGTTGTATTGGTGAGGTTGCTACAGGAAAAACTCTCATAGACTTGGGAGTTAGTATCAATTTAATGCCTCTTTCCATGTGCCGATGACTTGGAGAGATAGAGATAATGCCTACACGCATGACTCTCCAGTTAGCTGACCGCTCCATTACAAGCCATATGGAGTCATTGAAGATGTTTTGGTGAAGGTTAAACACCTGATATTCCTAGCTGATTTTGTTGTCATAGATATAGAAGAGGATGTTGACATTCCTCTCATTCTTGGCCACCTATTCATGTCTACTACAAGCTGCATGGTGGACATGGGAAAGAAGATACTGCAGATGGGCATAGAAGACTAGAAGATCAACTTTGATATGTTCCATGAGGACAAAGATCTACCTCGCCAAAATGTCTGTCTGAAAGTGCATGTGATGGAGGAAAAGAGACCTGAGAAGAAGGTCCTTGAAGTAGGAACTCTCTTGGATCCTAGACAATAGAACGATGCATCAAGCTAATGACGTTAAAAGAGCGCTTACTGGGAGGCAACCCAGCTTTTCTTTCCCTTTTCTATTTTCATTTTTACCTCTTGCATATAACTAGGATATCTTGCTTGTGATTGTGATTAATTTCAGCTTGTTTAGTAATGAACAAGGGGTTGTGAGCTTGTGTGAAGAGATAGACAGAAAAAGACTTAGAAATTTTTTTGAAATTGTATATTCGCTAAGTGCAGACCTTGCGCTAAGCACTCAGTCTTCACGCGCTAAGCTGAGCTTTCTCACGCTAAGCGCACAGACCCCTGATTGGTTGGCTGAATAGTTCAGCTAAGCGCACATCACAACGCTAAGCCCCACATTTTTACAGTAATTGAACTTTAACCTATGGGCTTAGCGTGGATGATGCGCTAAGCACCACTTATTCTATGTAAACATTTCATTATAACAGCACTAAGCGCGCTGAGCCCAAATCTATTCTATAACTTGAGCTTTTAAGCTGGGCTTAGCTGGTCAGGAGGCGCTAAGCGTCAATCTCTTACAATTTTTAAACTCTTGGAAGTGCGCTAAGCGCGCCTGCTGCACTAAGCCTGAACTACTCTCTGTAAGTTGAAGTTTGATGTTACGCTAAGCCTCACATCTCAGGCTAAGCGCATGTTGCAGAAAATTTTGTGTTGTAGAAAGCGCTAAGCGCAGCCTGCTGCACTAAGCCCCAGATGCTCACTGGACCTTACAACTTCAAGTTGGACTTAGCGTAAGGCTAGGCTAAGCGCTAGTGTTTTAAACTCAAACATCACGTTGGCACGCTAAGCGCAGCTGCGCGCTAAGCGCACCATACAAATTTTAGTTTTTAAAAATCAAAGGCAGAGGCACTTGGGTTGCTACCTCTGCACCCTCTCATCTTTGAGCAAAGTTTTTTACTTTCTGCTACGTGTGTACTGCTTCTCTACATCATCTTTGCTTCATTTCAAGAACAATTCAAGTAAGTTAGCACATTTCTATTTTTACTTTTCATTCTTCAAACCTTAGGATAAATGACTTCTTGTTTTATTTAGTTAGTTGCTGTTAGGTTAAGGTTATTAGTTTTAGGGTTAGTTAATGTAGGAATTTTGGTAACCTAGAAGCCCATTAGGGGCAATGTGGCTGAAAAGGGGAGAAGACCCCTGAAGCTCTATCTGGAAATTGCGATGAACGCGCTAAGCATGCATGTGCGCTTAGCTTATTCATCGCAGCTGTCAAAACTTTGGATTTCCAGATGAACGCGCTAAGTGGACCATGTTGCATTGAGCGCGTTCATCCCTGCTGATGAACTTAAGTGATAAGCCTGCTAAGCATATCTGCGCTAAGCAGGACCAGTGTTATGACATTTAGGGTTTTGAAAATTTTTGTTTAGCGCTAATCCGAACTTGTACAACTAAGCGCCACTTTGCTTCAATGAGTTCTCCTATGTAATAAGGATAAGCGCGTCTGTGTGCTAAGCCCTTGTTGTGTATTGAGCTAAGTGCCCTGCTGCGCTAAGCTCAACTCCTTCACTGCCTTTTAAGTTTTTGTAGTCAAGCTAAGCGCGCCTTGTGTGCTAAGCCTGAGTGTCTGTCTGTTGAGGCTGAGCTAAGCGCCAGCATGCTGTGCTAAGCTCCAATCCTTTGCGGTTTTGAAAATTGTAGACTTAGGCTAAGCTCAGTTGTGCGCTAAGCCTATTCTACAGAAAAAAAATGTTTTATTTGTCTTCGAGTTAAGCGCCAGCTTGCTGCGTTTAGCGCTTGAGCAAAATTTTATAAGGTTCGCTAAGGTCAGCATGCTGCGCTAAGTGCCCAGTCAAAATTTCAGTTTTATTTTTTTGTTTTTGTGAAAATAACCTGTACTAATCTCTTGTGTTTGTCTTATATTTTGCAGATGGCATCTAAGAATAGGAAAGCACCCTTTACACCTATCCAAGCTAGATTTGATAGATCTAGGTTCACATCCCTAGAGGCTTGGGAGAGATATACAGACATTGTGGTGCCTCGCAAGCTTTTACCAGAAAGGAATGTGGTAGTTTATTATATAGAGTTTGATGAGTTCAAGGAGGAACTCGAGAGACGCCATTGGGATGAGAAGCTGGCTGATTTTTCTGACAGCAGCATAGACATCGCCATTGTAAAGGAGTTTTATGAGAACCTCTATGACCCCGATGATAAATCACCTAAGCAGGTGAGGGTGAGAGGTCATTTAGTGAAGTTTGATGAGGATACCTTCATCACATTTTTTAAGACCCCTATAGTGCTGGAAGAGGGGGAAAACTTGTGTACATATTCTAGATTTGCACTCCTGAGGCCTGATCCTCAAGAGTTGGCTACTAAGCTTTGTATCCCAGGGAGGGGATTTGAGCTTATTGCTGATGGGCAGCCTTTGAAGATTCTGAGGAAGAACATGACTACTCTAGCTTAGACATGGAGCGTTCTTTCTTTTTCCAACTTTATTCCCACCTCCCACACATCTGATGTGACCCTGGATAGAGCCAAATTGATTTATGGGATTATTATGAAGATGGACATGAACCTGGGGTACCTCATCTCCCACCAGATCTCTCTAATTGCACAGCATGACACATCTAGACTTGGATTCCCTGCCTTGATCACAGCTCTATGCAAGGCAAGAGGAGTCCAGTCAGACTCTAGATCCCTGGAGAACTTAAGTCCTACTATTAACTTGGCTTATATTAAGAAGAACTGTTGGAATCTTGATGATCCAACAGTGGCATTTAGAGGACCAAGGAAGGCCAGGGGTAAGAGATCAAAGGCCCCTACTACTTTAGCACCAGAGACACCAGCTCCTTCTTCTTCCACAACTCCATTACCTCTCACTCAGACTCCAGTTATTCTTCCTACACCTACACAGATACCACTTCCAGCTCCTCTATCTGCAGGACCATCAGATTTTATTTTTACACCACAGATGCTGCACTTCATGCTCCAGAGCATCCACAGGGGGCAGTCCATTATCATGAAGAGCCTTCAGGGCTTGGGCTTGCCATCCATCATGAGCATGGAAGAGTTTGATGCATAGGTGGCCTGGCCAGGAGCCCAGTCTTCTCCTTCTGGAGGGGGTGGGGCCTCCGCAGCCCAGGAGCCTGCTTTTGAGGAGCCAGCAGTAGCAGCAGCAGAGGGGGAGGATGAGCTCACCCCTTCTGAGCCCTTTTATTTCGATGTAGATGCACACATGGCTCAGGAGGAGGGTACCTCCACAGATCAGATACCTGAGCCATCCTCTGCACCTCCTCCTGAGGAGACCCAGCCATCTACACCAGTCACGGAGCCAAAGCAACCTATCCAGGATTCATTAGTAGCTCCAGCACTGGATCTTAATGAAGACTAGCCACATGATGAACATGACATTTAAATTTGTGCATCTTGAACATTTTAGTTTATTTTCAATTATTTTATGATTTATGTTCAGTTATTTTAATTTCAGTTTTTATGTTTCAGTTATTTTATATTTCATTTATTTAAAATTTCAACACTTTGAGTTGTTTACTTGTACCAAAAGCGTGTTTGAACAATGAATTGATTGAAAATGATATGCAGTGGATTATTTGGTATGAAATGAGTGTTTGAGAATGATTTGAATAAGCAATTGTATGATTTGAATGGATTGGAATGGTTAGAGAATTGTTTTGATCAAGCTTGTAGCCATTAGAAGAGAATGAGCATGTGATTAGAAGTATGACTAAAAATGTTAGTCAGTTTGTCAGATTGATTGTGAAGGAATGCATTAACCATATCATGGTGAGAGTGTGATCCTTAAATTTTGAGAGAAATGACTATCATTTAGTACTGATTTTTGCGTGAATCTTTGAGGGAGTTTGTTAGTGATGTAAGCTCCATTGGAGCTTCTAGGCCTAGGATATTCTTCATCAATGGATTTCTTTGCTTCTTGGAAGATGAATGGCAGCAGAATGGGGAAGGAAGAGAGAGAGGAGACACCACATCAAGGAGAAGATGAGTCTAGAAGAAGCTCACAACCATAGGAGGCCATGGATAAGAGCTTGGAGGAAGAAGGAGATGAATGAAGGGAGAGGAAGAGAAGAGCACGAAATTTTGTGCTCTAAAAGAGCTCTGAAATCTAAAGTTCAATATTCAATCTAAAAAATGCACACACATGACCTCTATTTATAGCCTAAGTGTCACACAAAATTGGAGGGAAATTTGAATTTCAATTCAAATTTCACTTGAATTTGAAATTGAATTTGTGGAGCCAAATTTTGGAGCCAAAATTTCACTAATTATGATTAGTGAATTTCAGTTATGGTTCAGCCCACTAATCCAAGATCAATTCCAAGATTCTCCACTAAGTGTGCTTAGGTGTCATGAGGCATGTAAAGCATGAAGGACATACACAAAGTGTGACTATATGATGTGGCAATCGGGTGTAGTAAGCAAATGCTCACCTCCCCCTCTAAAATTTAGTTGGATTGGGCTTCTACCAATTCAGTTAAATTTATTTCCCAACACACACATCAAATATTCACTTAGTGCATGTGAAATTACAAAACTACTCCTAATACAAAAACTAGTCTAGGTGCCCTAAAATACAAGGGATGAAAAATCCTATATTTCTAGGGTACCCTACCTACATTATGGAGCCCTAAATTCAAGGACCAAATATAATGACATCCTAATCTAATATGTACAAAGATAATTGGACCCAACCTTGGCCCATGGGCTCAGAAATCTATCCTAAGGTTCATGAGAACCCTAGGGCCTTCTTCAGCAGCTCTAGCCTAATCCTCTTGGAGCCTCTTGCTCATGGCTCTAGTGACTGGTCCCTTCCTAGGGAGGATTGCATCAGTTAGTCATCTTATACGACTAACTTTTGTATAGAAAACATTTTCCAAAACTTGTATAGTTCCCCAATTTATAGTTATTTTGTAGTGATTTTTTGTAAATAAATCTTGTTTTATGGTTAAAGTTGTCTCTAGAATATGTCCATTGGATTTAATAATGAAATATGTGCGATTTTAGGTGAAAATGAGGCTAAGTCATGAAGTGCTAAAAGTGATAGTTGATCTTAGCTCATCAGTGGGCTAAGCGCGCATCCACCGCTAAGCGCAGGTTCAGCATGCTTAGCGTGACAAAAGAATCTAGCCGGGCATCATCATCAAGGTCGCGCGCTAAGCGCGATATCAATGCGCTAAGCGCAGCAGTTATCTTTAGCCAGGCTCAGTGCACGACTGACGCTAAGCTCAAATCCACTTACTCGCGCTAAGCACGAGGGTGGCACTAAGCGCAACGTCGCAAATTCAGAGCCTATTTAAAGCCTGTCTTGTGCAGAATTAGGGTAACAACTTGAACAAGGGCCCAGGGCACAAAATTCCATAGCACACCACAGTTCCTATTTTGGGAAAAGAGCTCTGGAGGCAACAAGAGGAGCAACTTCTGTAGAGATACCTAGGTTTTGTAAGCTTATTATTTTTAGGGTTTCGTCTGTAATGGCTGGCAAAACACCCTTGTTGGAGATTTCTAATGAACAACTGATGTAATTATTTTCATATCTAATTGATTTTGTTTCGTGTGTTCAATGCTTCTTCAGTGCTTAAATTTTGTATGCTCTTAGTCTGATCAACCATTTGTGTGCCTAGTTAGGTGATTTTAACATTGGGAAATGTATTGTTGCCTTAGAACTTGAATGAAGCAGAATTGAAACTTAGTCTAACAAGAGGAATTTACGGATTAAGTTTTGGTTTTAAGAATGCTGTTACAATAATGTTGTTTGGTCTAAGTCTAGTCCAACAAGAGGAATCTGAGGACAAAGCTTAGGCTAAATTAGGCTAAACTTTCGTAAGCTATTTAAGCTAAGTCTAGTCCAACAAGAGGGATCTGAGGATGAAGCTTAGTTTAAGTTAGTCTAAACCTAGGAGGGTTGTCTAAATTAAGCCTAGTCCAACAAGAGGGATCTGAGGACGAAACTTGGATTGATTCAGTCTAACTAGGGACCGAGGTTTAGTAATTTAGGCTATAGCATAGAACACAAAAGCATGATTGATTAGAGAAACATCTTTATATGCATCAGCTGGTCTGTTAAAATGACCCAACACTTCTACCTACTGCTATCAATTTTACTATTTTTATCCTAGACCTAGTTTAATTCTCTTTCATCCATTTTAATTTTTAAATACTTGACGATCCGGTATGCTTTCTGGCAAATCGGATTTCCCTTGAATATATTTGTACGAAGAAAAAGTGGAACAAAAAGTAACCACAAGGGAAATCCAACAATGACAAAAGACTATTATAGTCTTTGAAAAGTAAAGGAAGCAAATGACCATGATTGTCCCCGCAAGCCAACGGACTTGATAGTCTCTGAGGCAAAGAAGATTGTGAAAGTCTTGATCGAAAGGCATTGAAGTCTTCGAAAAGAGGCAGATGACCTTGATTGTCTTTACATGCCAATGAACTTGATAGTCTTGGAGGCAAAGAAGACTATGATAGTCTTAATCGAAAGACATTGAAGTCTTCGAAAAGAGGTAGATGACCTTGATTGTCTCTGTAGGCAAAAGACTACGATAGTCTTTGAAAAGGATAAAGAATTTTTCGTCTTGAAAGCATAAATGATGGAGGACCTTGAGCCCTATGAAAGACAAAAGCGAGGACTTTGAGTCCTATGAAAGATAAAGGGGAGGACTTTGAGTCCTCTTAAAGATAAAAGTGAGGACTTTGAGTCTTATGAAAGAAGCCAATAGGCACTAGTACCGAAAGGCTTAACCTTATGAGAAAGCAAGAGGATGACTCTTTTCCTAGGACATTTAGATTTGGGAATTGGTATATACAGAGAAATCTATGCACTTAACATGAACATGATGTTTGGGATGCAGTTAATGCAGGCTTTGTATAAAACAATGCAATGAAAAATTGTACAATGTTCATGCCATTCTTTCCCATTTTTTTTTATTTTGCTTTTCTTTGTGGAAAACACAGATTGACTATTTTTTTTTAAGATGTGATAACTCATGCAACCTCATCCTGTTTGATTTAGTCACTTGACAATTTTGGAGTGATGGCAATGGAGCCGTTTGACATTTAATCAATCAACCGAAATATTGATCTTAGGGTTTTCCCCTTTCTTTTTAAAAACTTCGATTATTCTGCACAACAAGAAAATATATGGCTTTGGGACCAATCGTGCGCCCCATTGAAGAATGGCAATGGATTGTCACACTTTGGTAAGTGACCAAGTGGAACTTTCCTGATTTATGGTCATAGAGTAATGCCATGGGTCTGTTGATCCCACTAAAACTTGATGACACAGGCTGATCCCGAGGCAAAGGCCACCATTGGATTCAAAGGAATCCTAAGGAGTTTTGCATGAGCGACTAACATCACATGTACCCTACTATCACTATTGGCTTCGGGCATTTTCGGTGAGCTCCTGGTTGAATGAGATTTCTTCTCAAATGTGCAAGTGTGAACCTTAGGGGTTTCTCTTTTTTTGTTTTAGATAAATTTTTTTTAACAATCACAAGCGTGCACGAGTTTCATTCTAGAATCCCAACTTAAAAGCAAATTAGTCATTCCTTGATCCACATGGGCTTTATTGGGCTTGTAACGTGGTCAGGGGTAAAATGGCTATGAAAGAAATGATTAGACAAGCTCAAAGAGTGTTTGAGGGTTATATTGAGTAAGAACCTCAAGAGCGTTGCTTGTACCTTTTGGACTAGGCTCTACTCCTTTTGTATCATACATTAATCTTTCATTGCACTTTTGTGCTCTTCCCGCCGATTTAGCAGTGGTTCCAATTCAGGGTTTCCATTTTGATTTTGCTGTTTTCTTTTGTTGTTTTTTAGAAAACAAATATGCTTTGGCTTAGGGGGTAGCAAGGGATAAATTAGTGTTTGGAATGTTGAAACATGGCCATGTGTCATTTCAAATCTTGACTTAGATCCTTTTGAAGTTTGGATTTTGGGACAAAACCTTAATAACACGCCCCTGATTGTTTTTTTTATATCAACCTTAATTTTTGCTTAAGCCGCCCTTTTCGGGTTTTCAACCTACCAGGTGAAAAATTTTGATCTGCCCCCTAGGTTCGCTTAAGGCTCATGCATGGTGCCTCTCATTGCCCCAGTGTAGGGATTTGTCTTTTGTCATGACCTTGTAGCAAGGAAGATGTTGTGCAGATTCTCGAAAATAAATCTTCAAGGATGAGAAATATTTGAAGGGTTTTTGATGCAATCCTACCCCGCAAGGGCATTGGATAGAAAACTCCAAGTAGATTGGGCCAGAGATGCAAGAGAAGGCCCTAGGTTTCTTATGAGCCTTAGGGTAGATTTCGGGCCCATGGGCTAAGTACGAGCCCACTTATCTTTGTAAATATTAGATTAAGGTTTCATTATTTTTGGGCCTAGTATTTAGGGCTCCATAATGTAGGTAGGGTACCCTAGAAATATAGGATTTTTCAGCCCTTGTGATCAAGGTCGTACCCGAATCAAATAAACATGAAAATGCAGTAACTAGGAAGTGATCCTAGGTCGTTTCCCAACGAGCAGTGACAAACCAAATGTTCATAATATACTTGCAGTAACAGTAACGATTGGGGGGGGGGGTTTCATGGTGGAGCAGACAATGTGAAATTCTTTCAAATGTTTGTGCGGGTCTTCACCTGCAAGGCCATGAAACTTTGGAAGCAAATGAATCAGTCCAGTTTTAAGAACATATGGGACATCCTCATCAGGGTATTGGATGCACAAGCTTTCATAGGTGAAATCAGGTGCAGCCATTTCCCTTAGAGTCCTCTCACGAGGTGGAGGTTGTGCCATGTTCTCAGAATGTGCAAAATCAGAATGCTCAGAATCAGAATGCTCAAAATTATAATGCTCAAGATCAGGATGTTCAAAATCACCAATAACAGAATGCACAGATTCACCAGTTATGGAATGCTCAGAATGATCAAAAGGTATAAAATGATGCCTAACTAATCTATGAAATGTCCTATCTATCTCAGGATCAAAGGGTTGTAAGTCAGATGGATTGCCTCTAGTCATACACTGCATTCAGCATGCACACAACTAGTTGCCTTGTCATGTAAATAAAGGTGTAGGTTTGAACTACAGCTACCCTCAAATGATATCCAAATGACTTGAAATTTGGTGAGCAACCTTATACAATGATGAGAAGATAGCACAAAAAATTTCAGACAAAAATTCAAAGTCTAACTATGAAAGCTAAAATTGGTAGGTTAAGAAAAATAAGTGAATAAAACTTGAAAAATAAAAAACTTTTGACAGAATCGCTTTTTTTGGACGATGGAGACCTCAGCCGGCCTATGGCCGCCTACCACGGCGTAGGAAATTTTTTTCTACCCCAAATGCATATATAATAATTGCGATTCTGATAACCGGAGCAAAAGTTATGGCCGTTTGAAGTTTTGACAAACACAAAATTTGCTAGTTTTTTGGAACTTTCAAATCTGACCAAACTAAAGGCTCTAGCTATTTTTCTAACAAAATATGGATTAAAAGAATTTACCACAAAAAAATTCAGCCAAAAATAACAACCCTATCTACTAAAACAAAAAATCTCAAATAATTCAGCATGGGTGGTCGCTAAAATCCGTCTCTAATTGATTTCTACTACTACTCTGTTTTTGCCGCAAGCACAATCTTCTCAGCGAAACACCCAAGACTGAAACAGGGGAAACGCTTAATGGGAAAACTGAAACAGAACACACATTAAACAAAATTCCAGGACACTAAACAACACTAACACACATACTAACACAATACTAACAATTTAAACATAAAACACGAAAGGATTAAACACACAACACTAGCTAGCTATTATGAACCTTTTGACACTGCTCCCCGGCAACGGCGCCAAATTTGATCGAGGCCGTACCCGAATCAAATAAACATGAAAATGCAGTAACTAGGAAGTGATCCTAGGTCGTTTCCCAACGAGCAGTGACAAACCAAATGTTCATAATATACTTGCAGTAACAGTAACGATTGGGGGGGGGGGGGTTTGGTTGTTTGGTAATTAAAAAGCAGAACAAGTAAAATGGAATACGAAACTACTAATATTAAAAACGGGTTGTTTCCTCTGATTCAAAAGCCATTCTCTTATCCTGGGTTATGGAGAATTCGTCCCTAATAGTCAACCACTTAATCCAACCCTATTTCAATTTACTAAGCGAAAATCAACTTAGGGTTTTCAATACGTGATTAGGCACCACATACACCAGTTAGCCCTTCGTCCATTAAGCATGAACGCAAGTTGGGCTCAGAGGCAATTAATCGAACACGAAGCGTGCACTGATTAATATTCACGAATTTGGGATACTGGTGAAGGGAGAACTGCCAGGAAACCACATTACAAGCGAAACCTCAAAGAGAGTTGGGCTTCGTCCTCAAAAGGAAACAACACCAGAAAATCTAGCCTTCCATGGATTCAAACAGAAAACGCAATTGAAACATGAAGCAGAAACGTAAATGAACGGAAACGTAAATGAACAGAAACGTAAACAAACAGAAATGTAAAATGGAACAGAAACGTAAATGAGAGTAGAAGAAGAAGCAAGAACGAAATTGTAATTAGAAGCAGAAAACGTAAAATTGCATTACGAACTCAGAAGCATCAAAACAGAAAAACGAAAACCCTAAAACAAAGCTCTGAATATTGAATAGCATAACAGAATGCCCTGCACGAATCCCAAGGCAGCTATTTAAAAAGAGTCACTCAAAGTCACTGGGCCCTATTACAATACTCTGGCCCAAAACAAAATAAACACTGAACAACATAAAATAAAATTGCGAAATTTCCTAATTAGAAATTAACTAAGGTAAGCGCTGCTTTATTTGCCCTCTTCAAGTCCATAACCAAAATCCGGATTAAGCCCAATGTTTCATTAATTCCTGAAATTAGATTAAAAACATCAAATTAGCTAAATGAGCCCAAATAATAAAACTGCCTGATTAATTGACAATTAAGACCAATCAGTAATTAAAATGGTGCAAAAAGGGTTTAGAAAATAGAAGAAAATGATGGCACATCACCTTGTATTTTAGGGCACCTAGACTAGTTTTGGTATTAGGGGTAGTTTTGTAATTTCACATGCACTAAGTGAATATTTGATGTGTGTTGGGAAATAAATTTAATTGAATTGGTAGAAACCCAATCCAATTAAATTTTAGAGGGGGAGGTGAGCATTTGCTTACTACACCCCATTGCCACATCATATAGTCACACTTTGTGCATGTCCTTCATGCTTTACATGCCTCATGACACCTAAGCACACTTAGTGGAGAATCTTGGAATTGATCTTGGATTAGTGGGCTGAACCATAACTAAAATTCACTAATCATAATTAGTGAAATTTTGGCTCCAAAGTTTGGCTCCACAAATTCAATTTCAAATTCAAGTGAAATTTGAATTGAAATTCAAATTTCCCTCCAATTTTGTGTGACACTTAGGCTATAAATAGAGGTCATGTGTGTGCATTTTTTTTAACTTTGATCATTTGAATATTAACTTCAGATTTCAAAGCTCTATTAGAGCACAAAATTTTGTGCTCTTCTCTCTCTCTCTCTTCATTCATCTCTTTCTTCCTCCAAGCTCTTATCCATGGCCTCCTATGGTGGTGAGCTTCTTCTAGACTCATCTTCTCCTTGAAGTGGCATCTCCTCTCTCTCTTCCTTCTCCATTCCGCTGCCATTTATCTTCCAAGAAGCAAAGGAATCCATTGTTGAAGAAGATCCTAGGCCTACAAGCTCCAATGGAGCTTACATCAGTTTTCAATTGACAGATTAAGTCAAATGACTCCTATTCTTGATAACTCACTTTTCTCTCAAAAGAAAACCTTTAGGAATGATAAAATGAGGTCACATGAATGTCTGTACTTTTTTATTTGAAACACAGTCAATCGAACGTGTTTTTTTTTCTTTTGAACTTTTTACTCATTGTTTACGACACCCTCACCAAACATAGAGAACGAGCAATTTCTGATTGAATAGACTTGGAGATAAACTCAGGAGCGCAAGTCACTTGAGCAAACAAACCAATGGCTTACACTCACATTCTAGTGGAAGTTGAATAAGCAAATATGTAATTATGAGAGAATGAGAGACAAAGATATCAAATTTGTCCATATTATTAGCATTGTGACTGTTATCTACAGTAATGGCATAAACTTGAAAATCCTAATGAGTCATTGGAGACATCTAACAACAACCTCAAATTGCCCCATGCATAGTGTCGCTTGCCAATGTCAGAATTCACAAGCGATTATCCTCCTCAAATTTTAGCCAGCCAGCATCAATCAGACCTTGCACCTTATGTTTCAGGGTCATACAATGCTCAATGGAATGCCCCAAAACTCCTCCATGATAAGCACATGTTGCGTTTGAGTTGTATCCTTGGAAAAATGGAGGTTAAGAAACCTTGGCTGGGGTTATGGCTACCATTGCATTATTGAGTACATATGAGAGTAAGTCAGCATATAACACCGGAATTGGGGTGAATTCTACAGGCTTCTTTGCTGGAAAATTCCTTCCTTGGTTGGTGTTTTGGCTTGTGTTAAGGGTGGTGTTTGGTATTAGATGATTTAGGGGTGGCCTTTGTGGCTGATTTAGGGTTCTTGGTTGATAGGGTGGTGGGTAATGAGAAGGGTTGATGTTGGCGGAGTATTGATATTGTGGAGCTGGTGGGAAATTTGGCCATGTAGGAATGGCAGCCACAACATGGGTTTCTTCCTCATTCTTACTCTCTCAACTTGCAAGGGTGTTTGTAGCAGTGTTATTCTTTGTAGCAGTTGTTGTGCTCTATTCACATTTGCAAATAGGACACGACTATGCTACATTTATAATATAAAATTAGGGTTGAGACTTGGCCCAATGGGCCCAATGTTTTTATCTAGTGCTTTTTCTTCTTCTTTTTAGTTGTTAAGCCTTTATTTGAGCCAATTTTAGCTTCTCTTTAAATAAGTGTAGCATATATAATATAAAATTAACAAAGCAACAAAAACAACATCAAAAATAATAATAATAATAATAATAATAATAATAATAAGGATAGATACATAGATAGATAGATATAATAAACTATTATCTGAAGCATAACATATGGTTACAAATTTTAATTAAATTGTTCTACATCTTTTACTTATTGAAATATTCATTGTTGGAAGCGGTGATTAATCTTCATTGTGGACTGTGAGCGCACATAAAGTGGATATTATCCTCTCAACATTGTTTCTTTCATACCAAAAGCTAGGATTTGAATCCCAAACCACTTGATTAACGGACACAGGTCGCTATCACTTGTGTCAATCTGTGTTGATCAACATAAAAGTTAGTACTCACATTATCTATTTGCCTTCCCTAGAAATTAACCATTAAAATTTTGAATTCCAATTATCGTGCCTTCCAAAAGAAATTCCAATTACCGTTTATAGACTATTAAAATAAATAATTCATATGTTAGTGTCCATTACTTTTATCTCTAGTAAGAGAGTATTAAGTGATATTATTTTTAGTCTTCATTTGAGATTCATACAAGTGAGAAAATGAATTAAAAAAGAAGGAAAATACAAATTTTTAATCTTCCCTTTGTTTGAAGAGGACAAAGAAAGGAAGGACTTTTGCATGTAGGACTTCTGTCATTTTCATCTTCTCCCCAAAAGTAGATGAAAAAGGGAATGTCTTTTATCATACAAAGTCAAAATATTTTTATAGTACTGTAGGCCTAACTTTGTTTTTTCTTTATATAACTTATAAGTTACTTTTCAAATAAAGTGAAAAAACTTTAAAATTTAAGTTATATTACATTTCATGTTTTATTTAAGATAATTATGTTATTTTTCATACATATTTTTCTTTCCTTCTATGTTCTTTACAATCAAACTTGAAGAAAGAAACCGAAAAGATTGAAAATAAAATGACAATTTTATAACTATGGGTGCAATAAGTGGTAAAAAAAAACTAAATTATTGATCAATATAACACTTTTTTACACTAGATTTATTCTTTATAATACCCCTACTTATTTTATTTCATTTACCTTACCACTTTTTTACTTTTTCTGTTTATCTATTGGAAGCATTTTGGTATTTCACAACAGAAAGAAATGAAAAAGAAAGAATCTCAACACTATAATTTTATATCAGTAAATAACTTTAGTTTTATATCAATAATAGATTTTGTAACACCCTAATCTCTAATAGTGTAATTATGCCTTAATTAATTTATTTCTTTATTTTGTAAAGCATGTTAATCATTTTAATTTTGCAATCATGCAAAGTTGTGCAAATGTGAATCAAAATTTTTCTAGTGAAGTTTTAAAACTTTCCCTTAGTCGTTTCCTAAGTGATATCACTAAGTAAATAAAACATTCATTTATATTTTCAAAAAGTAAACGTAATGGAATTTCTCTTAGAAGAATAATTCTTAAAACATTAACTTACAACAACATAAGTGAAATAAAATATATCCAGTTACAACACATACACACACACATATGTATGTATGTATGTATGTATGTATGTAAAAACATGCATAAGTATCTCTTTGAGTAAAGTAGTGAGTACCGCCTCAAGGTACAATTGTATTTGATAATAAAGTAAATGACTGGAAATAATAACAAAAACACTAGAGTCTAGGCCTACCTAGATAAAATATACATACAAAAAGAAAAGTTTTAGACTAAGAGAAGTCATTTCTAATACCTAGCCTTGTGCAGAAGATACATAAAACGTAAGTCATAAAGTCTTAGCTCGGAAATCCCATCAGTAGGATCCCTATGAAGAATCATCAAATCCCTTCACTGGCTCTATGCACTCCTCTATAATATTCATGTCCTCCTTCAACTCGAAATCCTCCTTTAACCTTGCTAGTGTTAATGTCTCCTTCCTAGTCTTAGCTCTAGTCAAGGACAATGCCCGGGGTCGGGGCTAGAGGGATGAGTCTGTACTACAAATACCACAACTGCTAGAGAATCCTTCGTTGGTCCATTAGAAGAAAATGATGATGACAATGATGAAGATGAAAGCAAAGAGATATCCATAGCCTCCACTGGCATAGCTCGACAATAGTACGATGGAGTGGTTGTGTCCACCATATGTAGTACTCAAAAAGGTAAGGTAGCTCCTTGGGGTTGCCTATAAACATTGTTGTATATCATAGATACCTCAAAAAGTGATCTATGCCGTAGATCACATTGGGTACCCAAGCTCCCATGCACACTCAACTTTGAGGTGAAGCATTGGCTCCTCTGCCACCATTTGATCTTGAACAAAATGTAAGGGGTGAGACTTCCTACTTTGTCAAACAAACACATAAAGACTTAAAAACAAGTTATACAGACAAACTAGTAACCACGAAGTTGTGGTTATCTACTGGATCTCACATGTGTCCTAAAACATCTTTTTTCACTATCTCAACACACACACACATACACACTGGCCAACTACCACTAGAGCTCCCTGAACTTAGTGGTCTTTGTTTCATTCCTAGAGTTATGTATAGTGTTGACAAGCTAAGAGTCTAGGTAGTTGATTTTTACAAAGTTGTATATGTCTATATGCATGCTCGGAGAAGAAATGAGTTGCTCTGACATTGTATATATTTATGTTATATTGGAGTGCCATAAGGCTCATAGTTTATTCAGTTGTATATATATCACGTGATGTTTTATCTTGATATCATGCATTTTAGTTGTTTCTTTGAGTCATACCCTAATTTCGTCCGAGGATAACTATTTGTCAACATGCGGACCTTTGCTGACCAAGTTGAGATGCTTAACACTCATTGTCGCGTAATCCGTAAAGTTTTGCGATGTTTCATAAGGAAATCAGCCAAAAGCACAAAATGGGGGGTGAACTGATCAATTTAGGGGGGTGTACCTAGCCCTGAGCCCATCGGGGCCCATCTTGAATATTCTGGAGGGAGGTTACTTCAGGTGGAAGCTACCTAGCTTGCCTGGGTGAGCTGGGCGGCAACCACCTCCCTCATTTTTGCTATAAAATGGCATGAGGGGCTGAGGAAAAAGGTTTAGCATCTTTGGCACTCATAATTCATTTAAAATTAATGAGGAAAAGAAGAAAGAAGGAAAAAATCCAAACCAAGACGCTTCCGTAATGCATCCGTGACATTTTTGTGATCAATTCCGCTAACGTTCTTCACCGTTCTTCATTCATTCTTCATCGTTCGTCGATCTTCAACCGGTTAGCTTTTGATCTCGAAGCTTTGAATTCATTCTATGCACCCTTAGGGGTCCATTCTTGCTTTGAATGTTTTCTTCTTCATCTCGTTTACTTTCGGTATTCTTTTCTTCATTTTAAATGAGTTTTGACCGATTGTTTAAACCGTAACCTCACTTAATGAATGATAAAATGAACTCCAACTGATCATTTGTGTTGTAATGTTCTTTAATCATTGTTAAAATAAAATCCAACCGATCATTCACGTTGTAACCTCGATTAATCAAAAATAAGTAAGTTCCAACCGGAAATTTTACTCTGAAAGTTCTCTTTTAAATGAGTTGAGAAATAACTAAGTGAAACTAAAGCTAAAATCAACTCACAAATCCAACTTTGTCTGCGAAAAGTTCATTTGAAACCATTTGAGGTCCAACGCCTTAAACGGTCCTCTTTGCTTTTATCGGTCAAAATGGGTCGTTCAAAAGTATAAAATCAACACCCCGCATAACTTTACCGCTTTTTAAAGAACTATGTAGGTCTGAGTTCCTCATCGCAATTGAGGATGCGTAGGAGCAAAAGCCCCGCTTTTGTTGACCCCAAAAGATAAAAACATAAAAAGGAAAAATAAAAATAATTTAAAGTCATGATTTTGCACATTTGATTAAAGGTTGTCGTCCCTCATGACAAACGCATGGGGTGCTAATACCTTCCCTGTGCGTAAAAACAATTCCCGAACCTCTCGTACTTAAAGTTCGTAGACTTACACGTATTAGTTTTGCCAACATTTTTCACAAATAAACGTTGGTGGCAATTTCGTATGCTTTCCTCCCTTGGAAGACACACCTGTGAATCTCGCATCGCCCTCCCATCGAAGGGTAGGTTGCGAAAGTTGGCGACTCTGCTGGGGACTGTTTTTAGAGAGTTAGGCCTTCTAAATCTTGTGCAAATATCATGACTTTCCCTTTTGTTGGTTTCCTTTTATTTCTCTTATGTTCTTGTATATAACTCTTGGATGCTTTTGGTGTTTTTTTTATGTATGCATGAGGTAGATATTTATTTATTTGATGCACACAAACACCAACACTTTTTGCACACACAGTGAGTTGAAAAAGGACCCTATACCCGAGTCGGTGGGAACATAGGAAGTGGAGGTGAATTTGTGATCATGCTAAGTCTCCGACTTGCTTGATGACAATGAAACCTCATCTAGATTTTTTCTCTTTGATGATATGTTGTCACTGGTAGTCCCTACCACCACGACATTGATATCAAAAGGAATGATATCTCTAGAAACCATTGAGAGAGATATAACCTCCTTGGGGAGTTATCACTAAAAGCCTTTTTAGTTCCTCCCGTATAGGTTCCTAAAATAGGGGCGCAAGTGAATACGTTGCGTGTTTTTTTTTCTTTAACACTGCCATGCATATCCTTTAAATGTCATGAGCGTCTCTCCTGTGTGATAATTTGATGATGTTACCATGCTTGTACGTCCCCTTGTTGCGCTATAAACCATGCACATTTTATGTCTACATCCCGTCATCACGCATGTGTTGTATTTTTGGTCTCGTCATTTTGTCATAGGAAGCCGGAAGGTCCGTATCACTTTCTTAAGTGCATACATGGGGCACTGTGCTGCCAAATGCTGCAAGTACGAAGAGATAAATTTTCTGCGCTCTCATGTCCGTAAAATACATTTTTGTCATGCATCGCATAAGCATCTCTTCATGCATCCATCCGATGATAGATGTCGAAGTATTGATTCAAACTGGACTTTTCATTCTAGTAGACATGGGATCAAATCAAACACCTATTCTCAAGAAAAGGTTCTATCAAGCCAAAATCAAGAGCTTAGAGGTCACCAGTTTACGAGAGTTGCGGCAATTGATGGGTCAACTTCAACGGCAAGCCTTCCGCAAAGCCTATGGTAAGATTTGAGACCTAGCTACGATAGAATTCTCGATGGAAGCGATTGCATCCCTTGCCCAGTATTATGACCAGCCCCTGAGATGCTTCACATTTGAGGACTTCCAACTAGTGCCGACTGTGGAAGAGTTTGAAGAAATCCTGGGATGCCCACTGGGAGGAAGGAAGCCATATCTTTTCTCTGGGTTCTATCCCTCCATGACAAGAGTTGCCAAGGTAGTGAAAATCTAAGCACAAGAGTTGGACCGGGTAAAACAAAATAAGAATGGGGTAGTCAGAGTACCAAGGAAGTGTTTGGAGGAAAGGGCAAAGGCCTTGGCAAATCAAGGCGAATGGGCTTCTTTTATTGACATCTTGGCGCTGTTGATCTTCAGAGTTGTCCTCTTTCCAAATGTGGAAGGGTTAGTGGACCTAGCAGCGATTGATGCTTTCCTCGCCTTTCATCATGGCAAGGAAAGCCCGGTCATCGCTATTTTGGCCGACATGTATGACACGTACGATCGGAGATGTGAAAAGAGCATCATAAGAATTGTTTGCTGTACACCGGCTCTCTATGTGTGGCTGGTTTCTCACCTTTTTCCCCAAGAAGGTAGACCCATATGTTTGCTACAAGATCACCGCTCGTGTGCCAAAAAAGGAAAGGCGAATTGGGACCAACTCTTGGCTAGCATGGAAGGGGCGTCCATTAATTGGTTCCTCGCTGGAAGGAAGGAAGAACTGGGATTCTGTCCTTGTGCAAAGGATTTTTGAATGTTCCCTTGATGGGAACAAGGGGTTGTATTAATTATAATCCCATCCTCACCAAAAGACAACTTGGCTACCCCATGCGAGGAGTGCCATCGGAGGAAAGCATCACGCCTTTCATCGCAAGAGGTTTCAGTGACTCCAACGCGAGGGTACTTCAAGGAGTTCGCAAGGCATGGGATGCGATGCGAACGAAGGACAAAGAGCTTAGGGGAAGCAGTAATGGGATCATCGGTGACTATCGAAAGTGGCTGAGAGTCTGGACACAAGGATTAGATTGGCTCCCAAAGCTAAGGGCTGCGAGAAACGAAGAGGCTGAAGCTCCGGAAGAAAGTGAGGAGGTATAAGCCCTAAAGGCGGAGCTTGAAAGAGCTCGGACAGTCAAAGAAAAGTTCAAGTCAACGGCCATCAAAGTCTGAAGAGAGTACGATGAACTAAGGGACGTCAATATGGCCACTACCGAAGCCTTAGAACGAGAAACCAAGAGGGCCCGAAAGGAAGAACACGGCCGAAACAAGTTTCGAGGGGCTTTATGGGGTAGCAACAGTGAGCTCAAGCTCCGAAGAGACGAAAGGGATCAATCATGGTTCGAAGGCATGATTTTGAAGGACGAGTTAAAGGCTTGCCTTAGGTCGAAAAGAAAATTATCCCAATAGTTAAGCGAGATTGAAGGGAATATGTGAGCCATCATCAATGACTACAAAGAGAAGCTAAACCTAGCAGCGACTCACGAGCAAAGGCTAAAGGATGAGTGCACCAAGATATCAGCAAAAAGGGAAGCAAGGGAAAGGGTAATCGACTCATTGCACAGAGAGACAATGATGTGGATTGACAGATTTGCCTTTACTTTGAATGGAAGTCAAGAGCTTCCCCGACTGCTAGCTAAGGCCAAAGCAATGGCGGACGTGTACTCGGCCCCTAAAGAAATTCACGGGCTCCTCAACTATTTCCAGCACATGATTGATCTAATGGCTCACATAATTAGGAGCCGTTAAGGCAATTGTATTGTCACTCTGATTTTGGCTAGTTAAGACCTTTTTGTTCTCTAATAAGATGAGGTTGGTTTAATTCCATGAGTTTACTTAAAAAACCTGTGTAAATCCAATGCTTCAACAATTTATCTCTAGCATGCATTCATGTTTGAATTCCTTGTTGCATACACACCATATTTTGTCTCTTTAGGGAATAACACCATAACTAAGCGCGCTTCAAGGAACCCTTATCAAACCCTTTCTAAATCTAGGGCTATAGGTGACCTAAAGGAAGTGCAAGAACAGATGAAGGCCGTCATGTTGGCTCTAAAAGATCAAATGGCTTCCATGATGGAAGCAATGCTAGGTATGAAAAGATTAATAGAGAGTAATGCAGCCACAGCTACTGCCGCCAGCACCGCCGCTGAAGCAGACCTGGTCCTTTCGTCTATAGCAAATCTAGCGCATCAACCTTCCTTGGATATGGTGGGACGAGGAAAGGACACATTGGGGAATACCAACAGCCCGCATTTGGGGTACAACCGAAGTGCTTACCCCTACACTCTACCCCCCAACTTTATGCCACCTACCATGCATGAGAACTTGGATCGCACCACAGGGGGCGCTCGCGAAGACCGTCGGGAGCATGCCCAAGGGGACGTCAACTCCTACCCCCTTTTCACCACTGAGGGACCAGCGCCCAATGTCTTGCCTCAGCCCAATATTGTAGGAGTCTCTCAACCCTGCCCGATGCAACCACTGCTCTTCTCTGTAGGGGGGTCGCCTCTAGCAGTGGAAGGAAGTGAAAAGCTCGATCTCATCGAAGAGAGATTGAGATCGGTTAAAGGGTTCGGTGATTATCCCTTTGTCAGTGATTATCCCTTTGCCTCATGCCCATGTCGTCACCTCGACACCTACTTGGTCGAAGCCTCAGCAAGCCTCACATGGTACTCATCCATACACTCAACACCACCCGAGTTTTCCAGCCTGTGCCGGAAACTCTTCCAGCTCAGCTCCTGTCCAACCAAGGATGTATGCACCATCGTAAAGGGCCCCTACTCATACTTTGGCTCTAGCGCAACCTCATCCCGCCAACAATGCCAATTCTGGCATGATTTCCAATGGGGGAAGAAACCCTCCGGTAAAGAAACTTCCGGAGTTTGCCCCAATCCCAATGTCATATGGGGACCTATTGTCGTCACTAAACAAGGTCGAGCAATCGGTCGAGCATGGGGGAACTCCGGGGCATTCGATCGAGCAATGCATGGCTCTTAAGCACAAGTCCCAGAGCTTGATCGAGGCGGGATGGTTGATGTTCCAAGAAGACGGGCCAAATATGAAAGCAAACCCGCTCACCAACCATGGAGGATCATATGTAAATGCAATTAAGGTGTGTAAACTACAAAAGCCTAAGTATTTAAAGGATGTAATGACCTCTAGGAGGTTTATTTTTGAAGCCCTACAAAAGATGGGCGTGGTTCCTCTCGGTGAGTGATGTGTCATTATTTTCTCCTATTTCTTAACCCTTTTTGTCACCATTTTAATTACTGATTAGCCTTAATTGTCAAATTATTTATGCAGTTTTATCATTTGGGCCTACTTGACTAATTTTGTGTTTTTAACTTAATTTCAGGAGAATTATAAGCAATTGGGCTTGAATCCGGAATTGGGCTTGGACTTGAAGAGAGCAGACAATTTTATTTTATCAAATTTTATCTTATCCAGATTTTATTTCATCTAGATTTTATTTCGTCTAAATTTTATTTCATCCAATCTTATCTTATCTTGTCTAAACTTTATTTTATTTCATTTATGGGCTTGGACTTAAAATAGATTTGTAAGCTTTGGGGCTGAGGAGCTATATAACGGCACCAGGGTTTTTGTTTAAGGAGTTTTTTCGAAGAGGAGAATAATTCTAGGGTTTTAGAATTCCAGTTTTTACTGTTCATGCGCACTATTCACGTAGAATAAAATAAATTTTCTGTAATTTCGTTTCTGCTTCAATCTACAATTTCGTTTTCTACTGATTAATGGAAGGCTAAGTCTCCAGCATTGTTTTCTCTTGAGGATCAAGCACAGCTCTCTTTGAGGTTTTGTCATTACTATTAAATTCTGATCAGTTTTTCCTCTTCACCTATTACTCTGTATTTGTTGCTATTAGTCCGTGCATGCTTAGTGCTTGATTAATTGTCTTTGCGCTTAATTTACGTTGATGCTTAATGATCAGTTTCGTTCATGATTAATTGGTGTATGTGTTGCTTAATCACATAATGACAGCCTTATGTTAATTTTCGCTTAGTAATTTAATTTAGGGTTGGATTAAGTGGTTGAACTGATTAAGGATAAATTCTCGTAACCTAGGATAAGAGACTTGCTTGTGAATCAAGGGGAAACAACATGTTTTAATTCTGTTATTTTCTAATTCAATTTTGCTTGCTGTTAAATTTACAAAAACAAACAACCCCCCCAATTCGTTATTGTTTTATTACTATCTGTTATGAATGTTTGGTTGACCATTTCTCGTTGGGAGACAACCTAGGATCACTTCCTAGATACTGCATTTTTAATGTTTATTCGATTCGGGTACGGCCTCGATCAGTGAGCATAAGGGGGATCCCTTCTTGATGCATTCGGGTGCACCGCATGATATGGAAACATGTTCCAGCGATGGAGGAGCTGTTACAGCAGATGATAGACCAAGGCCGATTCGAGATCGGTGATGAGGGCGAGAAAGAGTAGCACGTCTGCATGCAGTCAGTTGACAAGGAAAGTCCTAGGAAACCCAAGCCTTTGGTGATACATTTCACCAGAGATGCTGCTCCCCAAAAGCACCGAGGCCCTTCGACTTTGTCAAGTGGTTAACCCTTTCCCCTTCTCGTATAATAGCAACAAGGCAGTCCCGTGGAGGTATACTCTTTAGAAGCCAAGCGAGGGGAAGGAGGGGGCCACCAACATTGACTCACTTTCTGCCTAAGTGACCAATATCACTAGACTAAGTAGCGTGACCCGTAGTGGTTGCATCTTTGCGGCACCTGACATTCTGGTACAGCCCGCGAATGCCAAAGGAAAAGCAAAGGTGGCCATGGAGGAGACCAACGAAGCAAGCCCCACCCCGGATGAGGATGTTCCGGTGGGGAGGTTCGCTGAAGAAAGGGAAGGTTTTGGCAGAAAAAGGGTATCCTTAGAGGAGGATAATGAGTTCCTCCGCATAATCCAACAGAGTGAGTTCAAAATAATCGAACAACTCAACAAGACTCCAACTAGGGTCTCTCTATTAGAGTTGCTCATGAGTTCCTAACCTCATCGGGTATTGCTAGTTAAAGTTTTGAATGAGGCCCACGTGGCCCAGGATATCTCCGTAGAAGGCTTCGAGGGGATTGTCAACAATATCAAAGCCAATAACTACCTTACCTTCGTCGAGGAGGAGATTCTTGTCGAAGGACGATGACATAATAGGGCTCTGCATGTATCTATCAAGTGCATGGATCACATTGTGGCCAAGGTGCTCATTGACAATGGCTCAAGCCTAAACGTGATGCCCAAAAGCATGTTGGAGAAACTACCATTCAATGCCCCTCACCTGAGACCAAGCTCCATGGTAGTCCGGGCTTTTGACGGCAGTCACCGGGAAGTAAGAGGGGAGATTGATCTCCCGATTCAGATAGGACCCCACACCTGTCAAGTTACCTTTCAAGTGATGGATATTAACCTAGCCTATAGTTGCTTGTTGGGCCGACCGTGGATTCACTCGGTGGGAGTTGTCCCTTCGATGCATCACCAAAAGCTGAAGTTCTTGGTAGAGGGGCACTATGTCATTGTTTTGGGGGAGGAAGACATTCTGGTAACCTGCCCTTCTTCTATGCCATATGTTGAGGCCACAGAAGAGTCCTTGGAAACAACTTTTCAGTCCTTTGAGGTGGTAAGCAACGTTTCCGTAGAATCCCTTCCGATGCGGCCTCGCATGTCTGATGCTGCGATGATGGTGGTCCGTGTGATGTTGGGGCATAGCTATGAGCCCGGAATGGGCTTGGGGAAGAATAATGATGGCATGGCTAGCTTAGTAGACATGAAGGAAAACCGTGGGAAGTTTGGGCTAGGCTATAAGCCCACGCAGACTGATATGAGAAAAAGTGTCTTAGGAAGGAGGAACAGAGGCAGGGGCCCACAACTAAGGCCTCAAGTGAGAGAGGCCCCTTCTTGTCATATTAGCGAGAGCTTTGTAAGTGCAGGCTTGAGACGCGAAAAGCAAGTCTCCATGACACATGACAAAGCCCCTTAAGAGCATTTGAGCTGGGTGCAGCCATGCCTTCCTGATTTTCAATTGGGAAACTGATAAGTCGTCGAACGACCCGAAGTTTCCATGGCGGACACAATGTAATTCTTTAGTTTTAATCCTACAGCTGGGCCTAGGCTTTAGGGTTTTCTCCTTATTAAGGCATTATGTCTTTTGCTATCTAAGAATATAATATAAGATCTTTCCTTCATATGTTCTTGTGCCTTCACCCATTCTCATTCATCTGCATGTTTATTTCTGTTGCGTTTAAATGGTATAGATCTGCCGACGAGTCTTGTGAAGGTACTAATACCGAGGACCCAACCGTCGATTTTGAACGAGAAACAAATCGACCTGAGGATGAAGAAGACAAAGATATGGGGTTTTCCCCAGAGCTAGAAATGATAGCCACTTAGGAAGGCCGAGAGATGAAGCCGCACCAAGAAGAAACGAAGATCGTAAACTTAGGTTTTGGCAGTGAAAGGAAATGGGTAAAGGTGGGTACAGGCATGACCACACCTATCCATGACGAATTAGTGGCTCTACTACGAGACTACCAAGACATCTTCGCTTGGTCGTACCAAGATATGCTTGGCTTGAACCCTGATATTGTGCAGCATAGGTTGCCTTTGAATTTCAGTTTTTCCTCGGTGAAACAAAAGCTAAGAAGGATGAAGCCTGAGATGTCCTTAAAGATTAAAGAGGAAGTGAAAAAGCAGTTCAATGCTGGCTTCTTGGTGGTTGCTCGATACCCTGAGTGGGTGGCCAACATTGTGCCAATCCCTAAGAAAGATGGGAAGGTACGAATGTGTGTGGACTATCGGGAGCTAAACTGAGCCAGTCCCAAAGATAACTTTCCTTTGCCACATATTGATGTCCTTGTGGATAACATGACCAATTTTGCTTTGTTTTCCTTCATGGACGGATTCTCGGGTTACAACCAAATAAAGATGGCACCAGAGGACATGGAGAAGACTATGTTCAACTCCTTGTGGGGAACATTCTGTTATAAGGTGATGTCCTTTGGGCTTAAGAACGTCGAGGCATCCTATCAGCGGGCCATGGTAGCATTATTCCACGACATGATGCATAAGGAAATTGAAGTCTACGTGGATGATATGATTGCCAAATCTAGAATAGAGGGGAAACACCTTATCAACTTGCGAAAGTTGTTTGAACGACAACGTAAGTACCAGCTAAGATTGAACCCCGCCAAGTGCACTTTTGGGGTCAAGTTAGGAAAGCTACTTGGCTTCGTTGTAAGTCAGGGAGGGATAGAAGTGGATCCGGACAAGTTGAAAACCATCCTAGACATGCCTAAGCTGTGAACGGAGAAGCAGGTCCGAGGTTTCTTGGGGAGTTTCAACTACATAGTAAGGTTCATATCACATTTCACCGCTACCTGCGAGCCGCTCTTCAAACTCTTGTGCAAGAACCAATCCGTTCGTTGGAACGATGGCTGTCAAGAGGCATTTGGAAGGATCAAACAATGCCTTATGAATCCTCCTGTGCTTATGCCACCGGTACCCAGGAGGCCTCTTATCCTATACATGACAGTGTTGGATGAGTCGATGGGATGCATGCTGGGGCAGCACGACAATTCTGGAAAAAGAGAACGGGTTGTCTATTACTTGAGCAAAAAGTTCACGGCCCGTGAGATGAACTACTCTCTGCTGGAAAAGACATGTTGTGCCTTGGTATGGGCATCCCATCGTCTAAGGCATTATATGTTGAGCCATACCACTTGGTTGGTATCCAAGATGGACCCAGTCAAGTACATTTTTGAGAAGCCCGCTCTTATGGGGCGAATTGCTCAGTGGCAAGTTTTGCTATCTGAGTTTGATATCATCTATGTCGCCCAAAAGGCGATAAAGGGAAGTGCCTTGGCAGACTATTTGGCTCATCAGCCTCTCAATGATTACCAGCCCATGCATCCGGAGTTTCCAGATGAAGACATTATGGCCTTGTTCAAAGAGAAGTTAGAGGATAAGGACATGGATAAGTGGATTGTGTGGTTCGACGGCGCGTCCAACACCCTAGGCCTTGGGGTTAGGGCGGCTTTGATCTCTCCTGAAAATCAATGCATTCCCTTCACGGCCAAATTAGGTTTCGATTGCATGAACAACATGGCCGAATACGAGGCATTTGCCCTCGGGATCCATGTGACAATTGACTTCAACATCAAGTTGCTCAAAGTGTACGGAGACTCAGCCTTGGTGATTCACCAGCTAAGGGGAGAATGGGAGACTAGGGATCATAAGCTGATACCCTATCAGAACTACATCAAGAAGTTGGCTGAGTTCTTTGAAGATGTCTCTTTCCACCACGTTCCCAGAGAGGAGAATCAAATGGCTGATGCGTCGCCACTCTAGCATCCATGTTCCAGCTGTCTCCGCATGGAGACTTGTCGTACATCGAGTTCAGATGTCACGGCAAGCCTGTGCATTGCTGTTTTATAGAAGAGGAACAAGATGTTAAACCTTGGTACTTCGACATCAAGATATACATCAAAAACAAGGAGTACCCACAAGAGGCTTCTGACAATGACAAAAGAACATTAAGAAGGTTGGCAGCTGGTTTCTTCTTGAGTGGAAGCATTTTGTACTAAAGAAACCATGACATGGTTTTACTCCGATGTGTGGAGGCCAAGGAGGTTGAACAGATGCTAGTAGAAGTCCACGAAGGTTCCTTTGGAAAAAATGCCAACAGGCATGCTATGGCCCGAAAGATTCTGAGGGCGGGATATTACTGGCTCACCATGGAGTGCGAATGCTGCATCCATGTTAGGAAATGCCACAAATGCCAGACATTCATGGACAATGTCAATGCTCCGCCCATGCCTTTGAATGTTTTGGCAGCACCGTGGCCCTTCTCCATGTGGGGAATAGATGTGATCGGGGCCATTGAGCCCAAGGCTTCAAACGGGCTTCGCTTCATCCTGGTTGCGATCGACTACTTTACCAAATGGGTTGAAGCCGCCTTATACTCCAGCGTCACGGGAAACGTGGTATTGAGGTTCATTAAAAAGGAAATAATCTACCGGTATGGGCTGCCCGGGAAGATTATCACATACAATGCCATCAATCTGAATAACAAGATGATGAAGGAAATATGCGAAGATTTCAAGATCCAACACCATAATTCTACGTCTTATAGGCCCAAGATGAATGGAGCAGTTGAGGCGGCCAACAAGAACATCAAAAATATTAATCAGAAGATGAACGTGTCATATAAGGATTGGCACAAAATGCTCCCCTTTGCATTGCATGGTTATCGAACCTCGGTACGCACATCAATCGGGGCAACGCCATTTTCATTGTTGTACAGAATGGAAGTCGTGCTGCCATTTGAGGTGGAAGTCCCTTCTTTAAGGATTCTGGCAGAGTTCGGGCTGGAAGAATCGGAGTGGGCCCAACCACGCTTTGATCAACTCAATCTTATCGAAGGCAAGAGTCTAGCAGCTATGAGCCATGGGCGTCTGTACCAGAGACGGGTGAAGAACGCTTTCGACAAGAAGGTATGCCCGTGCAAATTCAACAAGGGGGACCTTGTTCTGAAGAAAGTATCTTAAGCCCTAAAGGACAATAGGGGAAAGTGGGTTCCAAACTAGGAAGGGCCTTTCATCGTGAAAAAGGCATTCTCCAGAGGAGCGCTGGTGCTCACTAACATGGATGGTGAAGAATTGCCTTCACCTATGAACGCTGATACCGTCAAGCGATATTATGATTAGCACTTGGGGCAGCTAGGAGAGTCACTACGTGATTGTACTCTAAGGCTCCCTAAAGATTTTCGGTCCTTTGTAAGCTTTCATCATAACATTTAATGAACATCGGATTGATTATTTGCATTTCAGCCCTTGCATTGTGTCTGTTATTTCTTTAAGATGCATATTCTCTTTTTATTGTCCAAGCCATCTCGCTCAATCTATAGGGGTGCCACAAGTGTTTGAGTAAAATTGAACATAACATATGTTTGTTTACGTTATTGCACTTGAACTGCCCATGCATACGCATTCATATGCATATTTTTATCCTGTGAGTTGAAGGACAGGGGAAGATTTGTTTCGAGTGATGGTCAATACCGCGACAGATTCAAGACAAAGATAAACCAAGGTAAGTGGTAGTGTAGTCATGTTTTACTGCATGGTGCCATTTCCTATTTTCATAAGACTTAGGAACGGGTATGAGCAGACACTAGGCCCATGATCAACAAATCATCATCCTGCGTCCGGCTCAAGACGTTAAAGAAGCGCTACTAGGAGGTAGCCTAGTACCTTTTAAATTTCTGCTTGTTATTTATTCATCTATTTTCTTAAGTCATAGTTGATTATTCCTAGTTTGTTCGCAATCCTAGGGTCTAAAATAAACAAGCACGAACTAGGAGGATGGTCAAATTTTGCCAAAAAAGTCTTGCAAAAAAAAAATACAGAGTTAGCTCACCTAGGCGAGCACCCTCTATACGAAAATATAAAAAAAAGGGGGTTGGGGTGAAGTTTCATTCACCCTAAAACCTTCCCTAACACTCAAGAACGAAGGACCTTGCAGAAATCATGAATTTTCCAGTCCAAAGTCGCCTTTTCTTGCAATTTTGGTTCCGTTTGGCATTGTTGTTCACTCCCAACAAGTGAGTACATCATTCTTTGTTTTTCTAGCCTTCCATTGATGCCCTTTTGTGCTCTAAATTGTGTGAATTTGCTCAAATCCGTGGAGCAATTTGGCCTTAGGCCTAGGTTGTGTTCTGAGATAATTGGGCATGTCACATTGCCCTTATTCCCCATTTGTTTCATGCTTAAAGGTGCACCCACCAAGTGCTCAGTGAAATGCCTCAATGGCATGTGAGCACAATTTTGAGTTTTATTTATGGGACTAACTTGGGCATAGGTGGCTGCTGTTGTTAAGTTTAGGGACGACTTTTAGAAACTAAGATAGGTGCCAAAAATAGGACTTCGGCCTAGGAACACCAAGCTTTGATTTTGAATGCAAGAGAGCATGAAGATGAGAGCATGGTGGTGAGGATTTCCCTTTAGGACAGCATTCAATTTTGAGCTGCACCATGATGTTTTCCTTGCACCTAGATGTTTGAAAATGCCGTTCATCATGTACTTGTACATATGAATAGGTAGCAAAGGTGCCGCATAAAATGTATGTATGTTGCATGTTAGGTAGCAAAAATGCCTCATAAAATGTATGTATGTTGCATGTTAGGTAGCAAAAATGCCTCATAAAATGTATGTATGTTGCATGTAGGTAGCAAAAATACCTTATTAATTTAGGTAACAAAAATACCTTATTGTTTAGGCAGCCAAAATACCTCACAAAACTTATATGTATAGGTAGCAAAAATACTTGAATATGCATGTATGCATTTTAGATAGCAAAAATACCTTGGACATACGTGTATGCAATTAGGTAGCAAAAATACTTGAATACGCATGAAATGTAATTTTTGGTAGCAAAATACTTGAATATGCATGTATGCAATTGCTTGGTAGCAGAAATATCTTGAACATGCATGTATGTTATCTTTAGGTAACCAAAATACTTTGAGTATGCATGTATGTAAATTTAGCAAAAATGCATGTATGTGTTTTAGGTAGCAAAGATGGCTTGAAAATGCATGTATGTAATCTAGGTAGAAAAAATGCCTTGAATGTGCATGAGTGTGATTTTTAGGCAGCCGAATGTCTTGCGTGCATGTATGTTCGTAAATGTACTTCCTTAAGGAAATGTGTGTATGAGTTTGCTCTAAATTTACATTGATGTTTGTGGTTGGAAAGAGTTGTATGCTGTTTTTGTTTGGTTTTGCTTTAAAATGGTGTTTCTTTGTGAACTGACTCTACAACTGTGTTTTCACAGGAGATGGCCCCGAGAAAGCTTCCATCAAAGAGGTCCAGGAAGGACACCACAGGAGAAGGCTCCAGCGCTGCCCCACAGGCTGACACAGACTTCGACAGGCATCGATTCCGGAGCACTTAACATTAGCAGCGCTTCGGAACCATCAAGGGATAGTCATTCCTTAGAGAGAGGTGGGTCTAGCTGAGGGACAATGAGTTCCCTGACTTTTAGAAGGAGATAGGCCGCAGGTGCTGGGCGCCACTTGTGCCACCCATGGCTAAATTCGACCCGGAGATAGTTGATGTAGGCTCCATTAGAGCTTGAAGGCCTAGGATCTTCTTCATCAATGGATTCCTTTGCTTCTTAGAAGATGAATGGCAGCGGAATGGAGAAGGAAGAGAGAGAGGAGATGCCATTTCTAGGAGAAGATGAGTCTAGATGAAGCTCACCACCATAAGAGGCCATGGATAAGAGCTTGGAGGAAGAAGGAGATGAATGAAGGGAGAGGAAGAGAAGAGGACGAAATTTTGTGCTCTAAAAGAGCTCTAAAATCTGAAGTTTAATTTTCAAATGATCAAAGTTGAAAAAATGCACACACATGACCTCTATTTATAACCTAAGTGTAACACAAAATTGGAGGGAAATTTGAACTTCAATTCAAATTTCACTTGAATTTGACATTGAATTTGTGGAGCCAAAATTTCACTAATTATGATTAGTGAATTTTAGTTATGGTTCAGCCCACTAATCCAAGATTAATTCCAAGATTCTCCACTAAGTGTGCTTAGGTGTCATGAGGCATGTAAAGCGTGAATGACATGCACAAAGTGTGACTATATGATTTGACAATAGGGTGTAGTAAGAAAATGCTCACCTCCCCCTCTAAAATTTAATTGGATTGGGCTTCTACCAATTCAATTAAATTTATTTCCAACCACACACATCAAATATTCACTTAGTGCATGTGAAATTACAAAACTACCCCTAATACAAAAACTAGTCTAGGTGCCCTAAAATACAAGGGCTGAAAAATCCTATATTTCTTGGGTACCCTACCTACATTATAGAGCCCTAAATACAAGGACCAAATATTATGACATCCTAGTCTAATATGTACAAAGATAATTGGATCCAACCTTGGCCCTAGGACCTTCTTCAGTAGCTCTAGACCAATCCTCTTGGAGCCTCTTGCTCATGGCTCTATGGTCCCTTCTTAGGGAGGATTGCATCATCCCCTTCCCCTTGAAGTGGATTTGACCTCAAATCTGTTGGTTCCTCCTCCTCAATATCAGCTCCACCTGCAAAACGAATTAAATCAGAAATGTTAAAAGTGGTCTAGGGCTAAGCTTGGATTTCCTTTTAGTAGGGAATCTATCCTTCCTAAGATGGAGCCAAACCCAATCACCCTCATTAAGAACTAGCTTTTTTCTTCCTCTATTGCCTTTAGTTGAATACACCTTTGTTTGGTTCTCTATTTGGTTCTTAACCCTTTCATGCAACTTCTTTACAAACTCTGACCTAGATTCCCCTTCTTTATGTATAAAAGAAGTGTCCAGTGGGAGGGGAATGAGGTCTAACGGTGTTAGGGGATTGAACCCATAGACAACCTCAAAAGGGGACTGCTTGGTGGTTCTATGAACCCCCATGTTGTAGGCAAATTCTACATGAGGAAGATACTCATCCCAAGACTTATGGTTGCCTTTCAGAAGAGCCCTTAAAAGGGTGGATAAAGACCAATTCACTACCTCTGTTTGCCATCAGTTTGTGGATGACAAGTGGTAGAGAAAAGAATTTTAGTTCCTAGCTTAGCCCATAAGGTTTTCCCGAAGTGGCTAAGGAACTTAGCATCTCTATTTGACACAATGGTCCTAGGCAAACCATGGAGTCTCATAACTTCCCTGAAAAAGAGTTTTGAGATGTGGGAAGCATCATCCACCTTGTGGCATGGTATAAAGTGTGCCATCTTGCTAAACCTATCCACCACCACAAAGATAGAGTCTACACCTCTTTGGGTTCTAGGAAGCCCAAGGACAAAGTCCACACTAATGTCTACCCAAGGTGCAGATGGGATGGGTAAGGGTGTGTATAGCCCATGAGGCATCACCCTAGACTTGGCTTGTAAACAAGCCACACACCTAGTGCAATGCTTATGGACATCTTTCTTCATATAGGACCAATAAAACTTTTCTTTGAGTAAGACAAGGGTCTTGTCTATCCCAAAGTGGCCCATGAGCCCACCCTCATGGCTCTCTTTCACAAGTAATTTCCTAATGGATCCTTGGGGTATGCAAAGCTTTCCCTCTTTGAACAAATACCCCTCAGCCAAATAGAATCCATCTTGGGCCTTTTTCCCACAACTCTCATAAATGGGAGAGAAATGTTCATCTAAAGCATACAAGTTCCTAATATTATCAAATCCTAAAATTTGAGCTCCTAGGGAGCAAAACAATGTGTGTCTCCTAGAGAGGGCATAAGCTACCACATTTGTTTTTCCCATTTTGTATTTGATAACATATGGAAATTGCTCTAGGTACTCTACCCATTTTGCATGCCTTTTGTTTAACTTGCTTTGTCCTCTAATGTACTTGAGTGATTGATGATCACTATGAATGACAAATTCCTTGGAAACAAGGTAATGTTCCCATGTTTGGAGGGCTCTTATTAAGGCATAAAGCTCTTTATCATAGGTGGGGTAGTTGAGGGTGGCACTATGAAGTTTTTCACTAAAATAAGAAATAGGGTGCCCACCTTGTAACAATACAACTCCAACTCCCACTCTAGAGGCATCACATTCTAGCTCAAAAGTTTTAGAAAAGTCAGGAAAAGCTAGAACAGGTGCCTTAGTAAGCTTTTCTTTGAGCAAAGCAAAGGCTTGCTCTTGTTTTTCACCCCAGGTAAATGCCACATTCTTCTTCACCAGCTCATTGAGAGGTGATGCAATTGTAGAGAAATTAGGAATGGACCTTCTATAGAAGCTTGCTAACCCATGGAAGCTCCTAATATCTCCCACACTTTTTGGGATGGGCCATTCTTGGATGGCCTTGATTTTCTCAGGGTCCACTTGGACCCCATTTCTACCAACTACAAACCCTAAGAAAACTATATTATCTATACAAAAAGTACACTTCTCTATATTTGCATAGAGGGTGTTTTTTCTAAGGACTAAAAGAACTTTCCTGAGATATCCTAAGTGATCATCTAGGCTCCTACTATACACTAAAATATCATCAAAATAAACAACTACAAATCTACCTATGAAATCCCTTAAGACATGATGCATAAGCCTCATAAAGGTGCTTGGTGCATTAGTGAGCCCAAAAGGCATCACTAGCCATTCATACAAACCAAACTTGGTCTTGAAAGCGGTTTTCCACTCATCACCCTTTTTCATCCTCATTTGGTGATAACCACTTTTAAGATCAATTTTTGAAAAGATATTGGCACCATGCAACTCATCAAGCAAATCATCAAGTCTAGGAATGGGGTGCCTATACTTTACAATGATGTTGTTGATGGCCCTGCAATCTGTACATATTCTCCACGTACCATCCTTTTTGGGCACCAACAACACTGGCACAACACATGGGCTTAGGCTTTCTTTGACCCAGCCCTTCTCCAACAATTCTTTAACCTGAGACTATATCTCCTTAGTCTCTTGAGGGTTAGTCCTATAGGCTGGTCTATTAGGAAGGCTTGCTTCTGGGACTAAATCTATTTGGTGTTCTATTCCCCTTAAAGGAGGTAGCCCAAGGGGTATCTCTTTGGGAAATATATCACCAAATTCATGTAAGAGTTCTTGGACCTTTGGGGGTAAGGTCTCAAATGTAGGAATTGTGGCAGTGCTTAGGGATGTTTCCCTTGATATGAGAAGGTAGAAAGATTGTTTAAGAAGGAGTGCTCTTTTAATATCACCTTTTGTTGCAAAATGATTTTCCTTCTTAACAATCTTCTTGGAGGAATCCTTTTCCTCTTTTTCCTTCCCCTTGGACTTTAAAGAAAAGGCCTTACTATCCTTCTTTCTCTTTTGTTTTTCTACTTTTTCTTCCTCATCCCTCTTATCTTTCATAGTTAGTTGATCTTTGGCCACCTGTGAAGGTGTTTGAGGATGCAACACAAATTTAGTGCCAAGATGGATGAGGGTAATCTCATTAGTTAGGCCATTATAAATGATCTTCCTATCAAATTGCCACGGCCTTCCTAAAAGAATATGTCCTGCCTCCATGGGAACTATATCACAATTAACTTCATCCTTATATGTCCCAATGGAGAAAGGTACCTTCACTTGTTGGTTAACTATCATTTCCTCTTGCTCATTGAGCCTTTGAAGTTTATAAGGTTTTGGGTGGGGAATGATGGTGAGGTTCAACTTGGAAACTAATCTTGTGCTACAATAATTGCAACAAGATCCACTATCCATAATGAGAGAACAAGTTTTATCTAAAATTTTGCATCTTGTATGAAAGATGTTCTCTCTTTGGGATTGGGATAGATCACAAGATTGAACTCCAAGGAGCTTTCTAACCATTAAGAGGTCACCTTCTTCGTAGGGGTAGACTTCCTCACTAGACTCTTCACCCCTTACTTCATCTTCACTTCCACTAGAGGAAGGGCAAGAAGTAGTCTCCTCTTGACTACTATAAATGTCTTGACCCCTCATGATCATGGTTTTCTTTGTGGGGGCATTGAGAGGCAATGTGACCTCTCCCAAGACATTTGAAGCATTTAATGTTGCTAGTCCTTTCTTGGGAACTAGTCTTAGGGGTGTATTTCTCTATGGTCTTACCCTTATCTTCCTTGGGTTTTGAAGGTGCAGCCCCCAAAATTCCATGAGTTTGGTTCTTCCTTGGATAAGAGTGAGAGCCATAAGATTTTGAAGAAGGCTTTCTTTTAAGTTGTTGATCCACTCTTATACAAAGTTGGACTAGATCATCTAGGTCCCTATATGGAAGAAGTTCAACCTTGTCCCTCACTTCCATATTAAGCCCACTAAGGAACCTAGCTGTGCTTGTTCTTTCCTCCTCCCTAAGTCCAGCTCTTAAAAAGAGTAGTTTCATTTGTTGTCTATATTCTTCAACACTCATACTCCCTTGTCTAAGCCTTTGGAGCTTGTCCATAAGCTCCCTTTCATAGTAGGAAGGAATGTGCCTCTTCCTAAGGGCACTCTTAAGATCATTCCAATACTGTACTAGAGGATCCCCATGAATCCTTCGTTCCCTAACAAGGGAAGTCCACCAATAGAGGGCATACCCTTGAAAGCTAAGGGTAGCCAATGGAACTTTTCTCTCTTTGCTAATATGATGGCAAGCAAAGAGTTGTTCAACCTTCATTTCCCAATCTAAGTAGGCCTTAACATTATCTTTTCCATGGAAATATGGGAGGCTAATGTTAACCTCTTGAGGCCTTCTATCCTTTTATTTTCTTTGGGAGTGATGTTTAGTATGTGAACTATGGCACCCTCTATAATAGTCTCTAAGTTCTTCACTTAAACTCTTGCAAGAGTCATGACTACTATAGGAGGCAGGTTTTTCTCTTTTCATTTCTTTTATTATTTGTCTTCTTTCTTCCTCTCTTATTTTCTCTCTTTCATCTTGACTTATTTCTTCCACTCTTTTTTTACCTTTTTCTTTTCTCTCTTGTTTTTCTTTCCACAACTTAAGGGATCTCAACTCATCTAATATCTTATACAAGGGGTCCTTAGGAGTAGAACCATCACCATTAACACTAGATAAAGAATGAAGACTCATGTTGGTTCCTAAGTTATGGTTCTTTCTTGTTGGGGGTTTGAAAACAAAAGGTAAAAGAAACTATGGTTGAAACTAGCCAAAATAAACACTAAAGGAGGTGTCAAAGATAAGGTAAAAACTAATTGGTAAAAGGTAAACTATCTAGGCGGTTTGACAATGGAAGGTAAAGGAAATAAGCTATGAAAGTAAGCAAGAAATGTAAACTAGGCGAATCCTAAGAGTGTTTGGACGACCAAATTTAAGGTTCCCAACAAAACACTCACAATCCTAACGGTAAATTGCCTAAAATCATTACACACAAATGGAAGTAGAGTGACCTATTGGAGGCTCTCAACTTACTTCCAATGAAAGGCCTTTTTGTTACAAAATTTAAAAGCAATGAAAGTAAATTGTTAATTAAAAAATTACAACAAGGTCCTCAATTTTGGTGGTTGTTCTCTCTTTGGTGATTCACTCAATTTAGAGTGCTTCTTAGTCCAATAGCTCTTAAGGTTGTTTTCCCCTTGCTTCTTGACTCAAATTCTTCAAGGGATGGCACCAATCCTCCTTTCCAATTCCCTATGTGGCAACTCACCAACAAGGAAACAAAGAGACAAGCAATAACCAAAGAACAATAAAAATGAAATGAAAGCTAAACCAATAGAGTTTTAACAAGACAAATTTTCAAGGATTATTCAACAATTAAGGAAATGAAAAGCACACAAAAGCAAGCTAGGACTCAAAGAGAAATCTAGAATGGCTCTAGAGTAGAGTAGAAAAACTATAAAAAAAAAGACTCAAGAAACCTCTAGTTTTGGCACTTTTTTTTTCACACTAATTTTCAATTGAAATTTTAGAACTAGGGTTCGTATAAAATAGGCACCAATTATAGAACAAATTTTGAGCCAAAACAACAAGCACACTTTCCTTTCACTTTTTTTTTCCTGGACACTGATTTTTATTCCAACTTGTGTGATTTTTCTTATTTTTTCCTTTAATCCAAATCGCTTGTTTCTTTTTTCATAATTTTGGTCCAGATGTCAAGAAAATTCAGTAAAAATTTCAGCTCAAAAAACGTAGAAATCAATAGTAGTGTTTATGTTGCTTAAGGCTTGGATAGTTACAATTTGTGTTTGCTTATGCTCAATTATCTTGAATAATACAATTCAAGAGAGCTTAAGACTTATTTTGATTCACAAATCCAGCCACAACTCAGCACCACAACTCAACTTCATCATAGGCATCATGTAGGAAACTTAGAAAACAAAAAAAAAAAAAGAGTTCAACAAGACTACTTCTAGGAATTGATTTAGAACATGTTATGAACTAAATAACATGCATGAATTAGACTCAAAATTCCAAAGATAGGCTAAGAATGACAAGAATACATGAACAAATGTATCTAGAATTCAATCAACAAAATAAAAATTCAACACAAACTTAAAACATAATGTGACAATTTCTATGACTAAACATGACTCTAAGACAACATGGATTAAGTGATTTACACTTAGATTTTTGTGTTTTTCTTCTAATCAATATTTTGGAAGAAAATTTAGATCTAAGGTTCAGTACAAGAATGTTATGAATGAAAAATGATAGAACCTAAAATTCACAAAAACATGATTCAAGAGTAGATCTACAAAATTTGAACCATAGAAATGCAAGAACAAGTGTAGATCTAAGATTTAATCGGTTTTTTTCTTTTTTGAATCTACTCTAAACAGCACCAAACCACGAGACAATGGAGGATATACATGGAGAATAAGATGAAGAACAAGGAATTAAAGAGAATTCACCGAACAAAAAGATAGAGGAAGCAAAAGAACATCACCTAGATGAAGATGCTCTTGATACCACATGATGTAAGCTCCATTGGAGCTTGAAGGCCTAGGATCTTATTCATCAATGGATTCCTTTGCTTCTTGGAAGATGAATGTCAGTGGAATGGAGAAGGAAGAGAGAGAGGAGACGCCACTTCAATGAGAAGATGAGTCTAGAAGAAGCTCACCACCATAGGAGACCATGGATAAGAGCTTGGAGGAAGAAGGAGATGAATGAAGGGAGAGGAAGAGAAGAGCACGAAATTTTGTGCTCTAAAAGAGCTCTAAAATCTGAAGTTTAATTTTCAAATGATCAAAGTTGAAAAAATGCACACACATGACCTCTATTTATAGCCTAAGTGTCACACAAAATTGGAGGGAAATTTGAATTTCAATTCAAATTTCACTTGAATTTGAAATTGAATTTGTGGAGCCAAACTTAGGAACCAAAATTTCACTAATTATGATTAGTGAATTTTAGTTATGGTTCAGCCCACTAATCCAAGATCAATTCCAAGATTCTCCACTAAGTGTGCTTAGGTGTCATGAGGCATGTAAAGCATGAAGGACATGCACAAAGTGTGACTATATGATGTGGCAATGGGGTGTAGTAAGCAAATGCTCACCTCCCCCTCTAAAATTCAATTAAATTTATTTCCAACCACACACATCAAATATTCACTTAGTGCATGTGAAATTACAAAACTACCCTTATACAAAAACTAGTCTATGTGCCCTAAAATACAACGGCTGAAAAATCCTATATTTCTAGGGTACCCTACCTACATTATGGAGCCCTAAATACAAGGACCAAATATAATGACATCCTAGTCTAATATGTACAAAGATAATTGGACCCAACCCTTGCCCATGGGCTCAGAAATCTACCTTGATGTTCATGAGAACCCTAGGGCCTTCTTCAGCAACTATAGCCCAATCCTCTTGGAGCCTCTTACTCATGGCTCTAGTGACTGGTCCCTTCATAGGGAGGATTGCATCAATAGTCATGGAGTTTTACGCCAATGCCTAGCCTACCGAAGAGGGAGCTAGAGATATGTGCTCCTGAGTGAGGGGCCAGTGGATCCCCTTTGATGCAGACGCCCTCAGTCAATTCTTGGGCCACCCGCTGATCTTGGAAGAGGGCCAGCAGTGCAAATTCAGCCAAAGGAAGAGTCAGGTCTCTAGTTTTGATGAGGAGGCCATTGCTCAGCTATTATGCATACTGGAGCAAGATTTCGCCCGGACCACTTCAGGGAGACGGGTGCGGATCATGCGCACCAGCATGACCACCTTTACCCAGATATGGATGATGTTGCTGCTCAGCAACATCCTACCCAGTGATCACAACTCCGACCTCCCTCTATCAAAGTGTCAGTTGGTGTATGCCATCCTGACACAAGTGAGTGTTCACGTGGCTCAGCTGATTTCTGATGCCATTTATCAGTTTACAGGGACGGCACCTACAAGACACCCTATGGACCTGGAGAGGTCCAACAAGGCCCTAGGGTTCCCAGCTCTGATCATGGGCCTCTGCCAATTCTACAGAGTGCCTGTCGCCCCCAGCAAGGTCATTTGGCCTCCCATTACCAGAGCCTTCATCAAGAAGTACTGCATCCCCGGGCACCGCAGTAGCTCGAGGAGGATCAGCAGCCAGGGGCAGATGCGCCACTGCCGCCACGAGAGGAGGCACCATCTTTGAGGTCCTTCTCTGATCACCTGGATAGGATAGAGCTCCGGATGGATAGGTATATGTGTCACGTGATTAGACAGCAAGCAGCTAATCACAGAGGGTAGGGGCGGCTGAACGAGATGTTCTATCGTTACAACCTGCACCAGCAAAGTCAGGACCTCAGTCCTTTCCCTTGGCCCACTCCCGAGCAGTTCGAGGCCACGATGGCCTAGCCTGTGGACGAGGCCGAGTTTAAGACGCTGGCAGGGCCTGCGGGGACCTTTGGAGGTGGGGACAAAGCCCAGGACGATCAGGACATGGCAGACATGCTGGATTTCCTCCTCTGAGAAGGACAAGGATGACCAGATCGCCAAACTTGTGATTCGTCTTCCTTTCAACATTATTGCTTTTGGTTTATTTTGTTATTTTCGTGTGGTTTGACATTATTTGCTACCAGTTATTATGTCCATTATGATTAAACTGAACATGCCGTTATCGCCTTCGGTTATCAGTCGCTCATTGTGAGTAATTTTTACCGCGTCTAGCATTTTGTCGTATTTACATTGAGATGGTTTGTCTAAAACGCCAAAAATGCAGGTCTTGTGTACTTTCAGTTATGCGCCTCTTTTTCAATAAAATGTAATTTTGAATACCAACTGTGCCCGATTTACAAACCGTGTCTAATCCGTTACATAGAAAAACAATAATTAATCAAATAACAAAACAAAAAGGCCAACACGCTTTTGAAAAGAAATAACTGCCATTTTTTTCTTTGGAAAATTTTCACCAGCCAGAACACATGCGGATTTTTGAAAAAAATGTGTGTACACCTGAAGGGTGAATGCTGTGGAAGTTTTCCCGAATGTTGAAATGGACTCAGATGAATGCATAAATTGATAAAGGAGCATCTTTTGGAAACTTTGGGTTGATTTAAATAGGCAAAATGAATCCCAAGCCTTAGTGACACATGACCACAAACTTCATATTTGAGTGTCCGCATGGGTGCATGCATGATCAGTTTTGCATAAGTTTCTAAATCGTCATTGTTGCATGCGTATCATGGAAATAATGTGGGGCATTCCCTTATCCCTGAACCGCATCGAACAAATATCCCTGGCATACATCATGTCCAGCCTTCTACAAGCCTTTCGAGCCAAAACCTCAACTCATTGGCCATAAACCTCAACCTAGGATAGAAATTTTTATCCTTACCCTCGGAAGAAGGAACTGAAGGGTCTCCCAAGAAAGAAGATCCATTCACTGTTAAGCTGCAATCGTGCTTCAAAAGCAAAAGAAAAAGAAAGTTCCCGATCAAAGATCGGAAGAAAGCAAAAGAAAAAAGGAAATTCCTGATCAAAGATCGGAAGAAAACAAAAGAAATATACATAAAGGTTTTCAGACCAAACAATATCTGAATAACATACAGAATTATCACAAGCAAGAAAGAAAAGAAAGGAAACCATGGCTTACAACACATGAAGCGGTCCCCTTCTTGATTACCAACCAAAATCTTTTGCGCTGGTGACTCTTTCGCCCCGGGCTAAGCAAAAACAGAAAAGGAAAAGGCCGAAATACCCAAAGCCAAGTTTCCCACCGAAGATAGTTTCCCGAAAATGTCCTATTGATTCATGATTGCGCGTGTTGTCTTTGATTTGATAGAAATGATTTGTAAAGTCAAGTCATGACGTATCCATGGTTCGGAATTACGATGAAACACTTGCCTGTGTGAGATTTATACACTTTGAGTGATTTTCTTCTATTTCAGTTGGACCCAGTGTTTCTTCTAAATGCTCGTTTAGAAACAAAATGCTAATATCCTAAATCTCATTTACGGTTATGAGAAAAGTCTATCATCATGGTTTCCTTCCCCAATGGAAACATTATTTTTCTTCAAAATGTATGTGGCTCTGATCGATTGGAGGTTTATTTCTTTGCTAAAGCATGTTCGCATTTTAGTGAAGGGACGCCTAGACTACTTTAGTCTCTCCTTTCGTCAACCAGAGGCAAGAAAGCTCGTTGACACACAGAAACCATCATGGTCGTCTGCACCCTTTGTTGAAGACTCAATGTCTATCGATCGAGACTACTTTAGTCTCTCATTTTCGTTAAACAGAGGCAAGTGAGCCCGTTGACGCGCAGAGACAAATATGGTCATCTGCACCTCTTCGTCAAAGACTCAATGTCTATTGACCGATACTACTTTAGTCTCCATTTTCGTTATCCAGAGACAGGTGAGTCTGATGACGCACCTGAGACTACTTTAATCTCTCATTTCGTCATCCAGAGACAATCAAGTCTGATGACACGCGAAGACTGATGTGTCATTATTTACTCCTATTTCTTAACCCTTTTTGTCACCATTTTAATTACTAATTAGCCTTAATTGTCAAATTAATTATGCAGTTTTATCATTTGGGCCTAGTTGACTAATTTTGTGTTTTCAATTTAATTTCAGGAGAATTATAAGCAATTGGGCTTGAATCCGGAATTGGGCTTGGACTTGAAGAGAGCAGACAATTTTATTTTATCAAATCTTATCTTATCCAGATTTTATTTCATCTAGATTTTATTTCGTCCAGATTGTATTTCATCCAATCTTTTCTTATCTTGTCCAGATTTTATTTTTATTTCGTTTACGGGCTTGGACTTAAAATAGATTTGTAAGCTTTGGGGCTGAGGACCTATATAACAGCACCAGGGTTTTAGTTTTGGAGTTTTTGGAGAGGAGAATAATTCTAGGATTTTACAATTCCAGTTTTTACTGTTCATGCGCACTGTTCACATAGAATAAAATTCATTTTCTGCAATTTTGTTTCTGCTTCAATCTACAATTTCGTTTTCTACTGATTAATGGAAGGCTAAGTCTCTAGCGTTGTTTTCTCTTGAGGATCAAGCACAACTCTCTTTGAGATTTTGTTATTACTATTGAATTCTGATAAGTTTTTCCTCTTCACAAATTACTCTGTATTTGTTGCTATTAATCCATGCATGCTTAGTGCTTGATTAATTGTCTCTGCGCTTAATTTATGTTCATGCTTAATGATCAATTTCGTTCATGATTAATTGGTGTATGTGTTGCTTAATCACATAATGACAACCTTATGTTAATTTTTGCTTAGTAATTTAATTTAGGGTTGGATTAAGTGGTTGAACTGATTAAGGATAAATTCTCGTAACCTAGGATAAGAGACTTGCTTGTGAATCAAGGGGAAACAACATGTTTTAATTCTGTTATTTTCTAATTCAAATTTGCTTGCTATTTAATTTACAAAAACAAACACCCCCCCCCCCAATTCGTTACCATTTTTATTAGAATCTGTTATGAACGTTTGGTTGACCATTGCTCATTGGGAGACGACCTAGGATCACTTCCTAGATACTGCATTTTTAATGTTTATTTGATTCGGGTACAACCTCGATAAAATTTGGCGCCGTTGCCAGGGAGCAGTGGGCCAAAGGTTCATAATAGTGTTTAGCTGTTTTGTTTTGTGTAGCGTTCTGTTTTGCATTTTAGTTGCGTCCCCTGTTTAGCGACTATTTTGCGACTGTTTCAGCTTTGTGTTTTGCTGTGAACAGTCATTAGCGACTAATTTTGTAATTTAATTAGCGATTTTTGTTTTGATAGTTAGAGTTGTTATTTTTGGATGATTTTTTGTGTGGTAGCTTCTTTTGGTCCATATTTTGTGTGAAAAATACCAGGAGCACTTGGTGTGGTAGTATTTGAGAGAGAGAAATTTTGGGAACTTGTTTTTAGCAAAACTTAAAACAACCATAACTTTTGCTCCGGGTATCAGAATCACTTTTATTATATATGCATTTGGGGTAGAAAAAAATTTCCCATACTGTCTCAACCCTCTTTAGCCAGTTGGGGTCTCCCAAACTCAAAAAATCAGTTGTTTACTAAGTTTTTTTTTATTTTTCAAGTATTATTGTCCTATTTTTCTAAACTTTGCTTAGGACGTTTTCATAGTTAGACTTTGAATTTTTGTTTGAAATTTTTTGTGCTATCTTCTCATGATTTTAGGGTGTTGCTCACAAAATTTCAGCTAATTTGGATATCATTTGACTATAGTTATAGTTTTAACCCTCCCCTGGTGCTTATTTGAGAGATACATGATTTGTTGCATATAGTGCATGACTAGGGGCAATCCAGGTGATTTACAACCCTTTGATCCTGAAATAGATAGAACCTTTCATAGATTAGTTAGGCATAGTGTGCATCCTGATCATTATGTGCATTTCGAGCATTTTGAGTATTTTGTTGCTGGTGATTCTGAACATTCTGATTTTGAGCATTCAACTACTAATTTTCATACTGAGAACATGGCTCAACCTCCACCTCGTGAGAGGACTCTTAGGGAGATGGTTGCACCTGATTTCACTTATGAAAGCTTGTGCATTCAATATCCTGATGAGGGTGTTCCATATGTTCTCAAGACTGGACTAATACATTTGCTGCCCAAGTTTCATGGTCTTGCAGGTGAAGATCCTCATAAGCATCTTAAGAAGTTCCATATTGTTTGTTCCACCATGAAGCCCCCTGATGTCCAAGAAGATCATATCTCACTAAAGGCTTTTCCTCATTCTCTGGAGGGAGTGGCAAAAGATTGGCTATACTACCTTGCCCCCAGGTCCATTTTCAGCTGGGATGACCTTAAGAGGGTGTTCTTGGAGAAATTCTTCCCCGCATCTAGGACCACTGCCATCAAAAAAGACATTTAAGGCATCAGGCAACTTAGTGGAGAGAGCTTGTATGAGTATTGGGAAAGATTCAAGAAATTGTGTGCAAGCTGTCCTCACCACCAGTTTCCAGAGCAACTCCTTCTTCAATATTTCTATGAGGAACTTAGCAACATGGAGAGGAGTATGATTGATGCTGCCAGTGGTGGAGCTCTCAGTGATATGACTCCTGCCGAGGCTAGGAATTTGATTGGGAAGATGGCTTCCAACTCCCAACAATTCAGTGCGAGAAATGATGCTATTTTCCTTAGAAAAGTCCATTTGGTGGCCACAGATTCATCTTCATCTACTGAAAATAAAAAGCTTGAGGGAAAACTTGATGCCTTGGTCAACCTAGTAACTCAGCTTGCCTTGAATTAGAAATCTGCACCTGTTGCAAGAGTCTGTGGTTTATGTTCTTCTGCAGATCACTATACAGATCTTTGTCCTTCTTTGAAGCAATCTGGAGTCAATAAGCAACCTGAAACTTATGTTGCAAACATTTATAATAGACCCCCTCAGCAGCAAAATCAACAACAGTAGAATAATTATGATCTTTCAAGCAACAGATACAATCCAGGTTGGAGAAATCATCCAAATCTAAGATGGGCAAGTCCTCCACAACAACAACAGTCTGTCCCTTGGGGGGTAGGATTGCATCATCCCCTCTGCCTTGGAAAGGATTTGACCTCAAATCTCGAGGTTCTTCATACTCTGGGCTCCTTTCCACGACACCTGTAAAAAGAATAAAAACATATATATTAGTGGTGTTGGGTATGTTAGAGTAGGGAAAGGTCTGAAAACCCTTTTCATGGGCATCATCCCATGAGGGAACATGGTTCCTCACCAACTCAATAGGTGGTGCTATAAGTATAGAAAAATATGGGACAAACCTTTTGTAAAAGTTTGTTAAGTTATGGCAGCCCCAGATTTCCCTTATACTTGGTGGAGTGGGCCAATCAGGAATGACCTTTATTCTCTAAGGGTCCGTGGGAACCCCTTGATCACTATTTAAAAAATTAAGGAAAGTAATGCAATAAAATGTACCTTTTCTGTATTTTCATGTTGATTATTCCTAAAAAAATACAACAAACCTAACGTGTCCCATATGAGCACCTAGGTTTGTATTAAAACTAAAAATAAGAACAAGCCTTCCTAATGAGTCCCTATGTACATGAATCATGAAGATGTTGGGTGCATGACTGATTTTACAAAAGAGGGTTGCAACATTCAACACATTCATCATATCAATTTGGTGCCTAATAATACCTATTTTGGGCACCAACAAAGCACAAGGATTTAAGCTCTTACGAACCAAACCCTCATCCAACAACTTCTTTACTTGAGGAATAACCTCAAGCCCAAGAGATGTGGCAGTGCTAACAAGTGTCTTTTTGCAAACGAGAAAATGAGGAGGTTGTCTAAGAGGGGAAGTTTTTCTTTAATATTTGTCTTTATTTCAAAATGACTTTCATTCTTAGCTAACCTCTTGGAGGAGACACTTACCTCCTTACACTCCTTGTTAACCATTAAAGGTTGTCCTTCTTCTTGGGGTAGATTTCTTCACTAGATTCTTCCCCTTTTGCTTTTTCACTTTTACTTGAGGAAGGTGAAGTAGTAGCCTCATCTTGGCTACTATAAATGTCTTGGCCCCTCATAATCGTGGTTTTCTTGGTGGGGCATTGAGAAGTAATCTATCCTCTTCCAAGACATTTAAAGCACTTTATGGAGCTAGTCTTCTCTTGCATACTAGCCTTAAGCAGTTGCTTTTCTATTGTCTTCCCCTTATCATCTTCGGGCTTAGAAGGTATCACCCCTAAGATGCCTTAACCTTGGTCTTTCTTTGGATAAGAGTGAGAGCCATAAGATTTTGAAGTAGACTTCTTTTTTAAGTTGTTGCTCTACCCTTATTTCACAATCTAAGTTAGCCTCTACATTGTCCTTCCCATGGAAGTATGGGAGGTTAATGTTAGCCTCTTGAGGCTTTCTTTCCCTTTCTCTCCAATGGGAGTGAGGTCTAATATGTGCCCTATGCCTTCCTTCATAATAATCACGAAGTTCTTCACTTAGGCTCTTGCAAGAGTTATGACTACTATAGGAGGCATGCTTTTCTTTTCTTAACTCTCTTAGAGGGTCCTTATGACTAGTACCCTCATCATTAACACTAGTTGAATGATGACTGATATCGGTTCCAAAGTTGAGGTTCTTTCTTGTTGGGGGTTTGAAAACAAAAGATAAAAGAAACTATAGTTGAAACTAGCCAAAATAAACGCTAAAAGAGGTGTGAAAGATAAGGTAAAAACTAATAGGTAAAAGGCAAGCTATCTAGGCGGTTTGATAATGGAAGGTAAAGGAAATAAGCTATGAAAGTAAGTAAGAAATGTAAACTAGGCGAATCCTAAGAGTGTGTGGATGACCACATTTAAGGTTCCCAACAAAATGCTCACTATCCTAAGCAAAAATTTCCTAAAATTATTACACACAAATGGAAGTAGGGTGACCTATTGGAGGCTCCTAACTTACTTCCAATGAAAGGCCTTCTTGTTACAAAATTTAAAAGCAATGAAGGTAAGTAAATTGACAGTTACAAAATTACAAAAGGTCCTCAATTTTGGTGGTTGTTCTCTCTTTGGTGATTCACTCAACTTGGAGTTCTTCTTAGTCCAATAGCTCTTAAGGTGGTTGGCCCCTGGCTTCTTGACTCAAATTCTTCAAGGGATGACACCAATCCTCCTTTCCAATTCCCTATATGGCAACTCACAAACAAGGAAACAAAAAGACAAGCAATAACCAAAGACCAAAAAAATGAAATGAAAGCTAAACCAATGGAGTTTTAACAAGACAATTTATCAAGGATTATTCAACAATTAAAGCAATAAAAAGGACATAGAAGCAAGCTAGGACTCAAAGAGAAACTTAGAATGGCTCTAGAGTAGAGTAAAAAAACTATAAAAAAAAGACTCAACAAACCTCTAGCTCTGGAACTTGTTTTCACACTAATTTTCAATTGAAATTGCGGAACTAAGATTGGTATAAAATAGGCACCAATTATAGAATAAATTTTGAGCCAAAACAACAAGCACACTTCCCTTTCACCTTTTTTTTTCTTGATACTGATTTTTCTGCCAACTTGTGTGATTTTTCGTATTTTTTACTTTTATTCAAATCACTTGATTCTTTCTTTCTAACTTTTTTCCATATGTCTAGAAAATTCATTAAAAATTTCAGCTCAAAATTCGTAGTGATCAATTCTCAGTAATTTTTACAATTTCAGATGTCCAAACTGCCAGCACCAGCGATTTCAGACTTCGATTTTTTTTTAGCATGCAATATTGATTGCCTTGGGCTTACTTTCAACCTTCCTATGTATGTTTAACTCACTAGGCTTGTTTACCACAGTTTTAGGAGTTCAATATTCACTTATGATCAAAATTTCAGCCAGCAATTCATTCACCAAAACTCAAATTCACAATAGACACAATCATAAGGAAATCTAAAAGTTCAAGAAAAGGTTCACAATCAAAGACTCTCTAAGAATTTTGAATGAACATGTTAAGGACTAATTAACATGCAAGATTTGACTCAACTCAAATAATAGGCTAAAAGAATTTCATACACTCATGAACAAATGAGTTAGACAAAGAAAGAAGAAAAATAAAATTCAGCACAATATAAGAAATCTTATGTGACAAGTTTCATGACTAGACATGACTTCTATGAAAAACCTACAATAGGTGAACAAGTCACTCTATATTTTTAAGGTTTTATTCTAATTTAATGTTTTTGTAAGAATTTTATGGTTTAGGTTTCAGCCACAAAAAATAGCAAGACAAAACTCAAAGGAACCTAAACTCAACACAACTCATGGTTCAAGAACATAAACAAGAAATTTGAACCATAGAAAATCAAATCTAGCTTCTATAGCAAGATTAATCGGTTGAAATTCTAAAGAATCATGTTAACAACATTTAGCACAAGACATGTGAGGAGATACATGGAGAAAAATGAAGAAACAACAATGGAGGAGAAGGTAAAGCTGAAAATTAATGGAGGTTTAAGGAGCACCTACTTGAAGCTCTTATGCTATGATTACCACTTGATGGAAGCTTGCTTGTGAAGCTTCAATGGAGGCTGGATCTTTGAGCTTCAATGAGTTCCTTTAATGGTGATTTTCCACCATGGAGATGCAGTGGAAGACAAAGCAGAAGTGGTGAGAGGAGGTGTCATCCACTAGGGAATAAGCCATGGAAGAAGGAGCTTCGCCACCAAGAATGTGCCTTGGATAAGAAGCTTGGAGAGGATGCTTCAATGGAGGAAAAGAAAGAGAGAGAGAGAAAGAGAGAGGGAGGAGCACGAAATTGAAGGAAGAAAAAGAGGGAGAGAAGTTGAACTTTGAGTTGTGTCTCACAAGACTCTCATTCATCAAAGTTACAACAAGTGTTACACATGCTTCTATATATAGACTAGGTAGCTTCCTTGAGAAGCTTTCTTGAGAAAACTTCCTTGAGAAGCTTCTTTGAGAAAACTTCCTTGAGAAGCTAGAGCTTAGCTACACACACCCGTCTAATAACTAAGCTCACCTCCTTGAGAAGCTTCCTTGAGAAGATTCCTAAAGAAGCTAGAGCTTAACTACACACACCTCTCTAATAGCTAAGCTCACCTCCTTGAGATGAGAAGCTAGAGCTTAGCTACACACCCCCTATAATAGCTAAGTTCACCCCCTTGACAAAATACATGGAAATACAAAAAAAAGTCCCACTACAAAGACTACTCAAAAGGCCCTGAAATACAAGGCTAAAACCTTATACTACTAGAATGGCTAAAATACAAGGCCTAAAAGAAGAAAAAAAACCTATTCTAATATTTACAAAGAAGAGTGGACCCAACCTTGGCCCATGGGCTTAGAAATCTACCCTAAGGTTCATGAGAACCCTAGGGCCTTCTTTAGTAGCTCTAGCCCAATCCTCTTGGATTCTTCTATCCAATACCATTGGGGGGTAGGATTGCATCATAAAGGGATGAGACATAATGTCTCACTAAGTGCTCTAGGGACTCTAAGGTTGGGTTAGACTTCTCTACTAGAACAACCCAATCATTTGCTTCTCGTAGTTTTATCCTCTCTGGGTCTCTATCAAATGCTATCCTTTATATAGTTGGGTTTACATCCATTGATAATAAACACTTTCCTCTTACTTGTCCCTTGTAATCGCTTACTACGCTAGTTCATCTTCACTATATCTTAAGATTCATTCTTTAAACAATAAGTTACTTAATTTTATAATTCATTCTCTCTCTCTTGCGATAACTCCACTTTTCTTACTCGATTTTTACTGCCAAACACTCACCTTACGTCAATCTATGCTCAAAGGAAATATACGTTTTGGCCTATGCTCACATAGTGATCTCTCCATGCCCTTAAAGAGTCACATCTCATCTATTCCAAGTCATCACAATATATCATAACTAAGGATGGAACCATACACACATAACACAATATCAACTCAAGGTATTCATGGCATCCACATCATCATGTTAGGTTTGGACAACTATGCATCTCACCCACCTTGGATAGGATCATTACGTTAAAGTAATTTACAACATTTAGTAACATCCATAATTATAGAAAGAATGCTCTATTTTTATCTAGCGTCCAAACACGCTATATCAAGTGAACATCCACCCTTGTGTAAATCAATATAACACACTATCTTAAGGGAAACTCATATGTCTAGTCTTAAAAGACTGAATATGATGAAAAGGGAATTGCACATGTACTGCTTCATTCAAATTCTATTTGCCTCTCTTATTTTTGAATTGCTAACATTTGAATTTAAGAAAAGGACAATATAGAAGAGTATAGAAGGTTTTCACAGAATATTCCATTAAAGGTCGCTTTCACTACGGACATAAAGCACATGGCATTGTCTGTACTATCGATCATTCCTCTCCATTCAGAGCATGGCACGTCATCTTATTCTTTAGTGTGAGACAACAGTCCTTTCAAGGGATCAACATTGATCCTGTAATGGATCCTTCACTAAAGTCTCCATCGAGGGAATAACTAATAAAAATAGAGCAAAACCATAAGAAAATACGTGAACCAAAACTCTTCTAAGATCACTAGACAACCAATACACAATTTTCATTAGCTTATTCTTTGCGAAGCAAAGTTATTCTGTATTGGTAAGAATACTTTTATTCATTCAAATTTTTGTTTGTGAAAGCCAGGAGTGACTTAGTGTTAAACAATACTTGGGTTCTTAGATTTTGGGCGAGTTTAAGAAGGTACCAGAAGTGGTGTTAAGAATACTTGTAAAGGAAGGAGTAACAAGTTAGAATACTTGTTTTGTAATCAAGTTTTGATTAGTGGAACCCTTTACTATTGAGTAAAGGAGAACTGGATGTAGCTCAGGTTGAGTGAACCAATATAAACCAAGTGTTTCTACTTCTCTCCATGGCATTTTATTAAGCCTTCTTATAAAATTTTCTATCACCTTTTTAACACCAAGTTTTTATTTAAAAAACTATTTCAAGAACTCTATTTTATCTGTCATTGAACGACCATATTGATCTTCATTAAATATCTGCCATATCCCTATGGGCGACTTGTGTTTAATACTCTAATAATTATATTTTCTTTTATATTGCAAAATTTTATATCTTTTGATATACACATTGTCGCAACCTACCCTTTGGCGAGAGGGCGACGTGAGACTCACGGGTGCATCTTCCTAGGAAGGAAAACACGCGGAGTCGACACCAACGTTTATTTGAGTAAAATGTTAGAAACTAACCAAAAGGGTCTACGAATTTTAAGAACAAAGGTTTGGGAGTTGTTTACTCACGGGGAAGGTATTAGCACCCCATGTGTCCGCCTCAAGGGACGGCAGCCTTTAACCAAATGTGCAAAATCATGAATTCAATATTTGTTTATTTTCCCTTTTTTATGTTTTTTTTTTTTACTTTTTGGTGTCGACAAGAACACGGCTCTTGCTCCTATGTATCCTCAATTGCGATGAGGAACTCAGACCTACGTAATTCTTTGAAAGCAAGAAATTTATGCGTAAGGTTGATTTTAAACTTTTAAAAGGTTCATTTTAACTGATAAAAGTAAAAGAGACTATTTTAACTTTGTAAGAAATTTTTGTGGATAAAAGCTTGTTTATGTGTTGATTTTAGCTTTGGTTTCACTTGGTTATTTTCAAACTCATTAAAAGAGGGCTTGCAAAGTAAATGACCGGTTGAAACTTTATTTTTCATTGATTAACCGAGGTTACAACACAAATGATCTGTTGAATTTTTATTTTTCATTGATTAAGTGAGATTACAATACAATTAATTGGTTGAAACTCGCTTTACAATGATAAAAAGGAGATTACGGCACAATTAATCGGTCGAAACTCGCTTTACACAAAGAAGTAAAATTACTGATGGTAGAAGAATGAAGATGAAGATGTGAAAAGCAAGAGTGGACCCCTAAGGGTGCATAGAATGAATTCACAACTTTAAAAATAAAAACTAACCGGTCAATGGACAAAGAACGACGAAGAAGGATCACGGAATCGATCACTGAAACATTAAGAAAACGTTACGGAAGCGCCTCGGCCTTGTTTTTTCTTCTAACGAAAGCGGATGACCATGATTGTCTCCACATGATGTCAGACTTTAATAGTCTTGAAAACAACGAAAGTGGATGACCATGATTGTCTCTGCATGACGTCAGACTTTAATAGTCTTGAAAACAATGAAAGAGGATGACCATGATTGTCTCTGCATGACGTCAGACTTTAATAGTCTTGAAAACAACGAAAATGGATGACCATAATTGTCTCTGCATGACGTCAGACTTTAATAGTCTTGAAAACAACGAAAATGGATGACCATGATTGTCTCTGCATGACGTCAGACTTTAATAGTCTTGAAAACAATGAAAATAGAAAACCATGATTGTCTCCGCATGACATTAGACTTTAATAGTCTTGAAAATATTTTACTAAAACGGGAACACGCTTAGCAAAGAGCAAACCTCCAAACCGATCAGAGCAACATATATTTTTTGAAGAAAAACAATGTGACTACTGGGGAATGAAAGCATGCAGATAGAATTTCTCATAACCACAAATGAGATTTGGGACATTTGCATTTCATTTCTAAAAGAGCATTAGAAAAAACATTGGGTCCAATTGAAATAGAGGAAAACTGCTCAAAGTGTATAAAATCTCACACAGGCAAGTGTTTCATCCTAACTCCAAACCACAAACATGTCATGATTTTGACTTTGTAAGTCATTTCCCATCAAATCAAAGGTAATATACGCGATCATGGATCAAACAGGACTTTTAGGAAGTTGGATTTTGGTGGGAAATTTGGCTTTGGTCATTCTATCATTTCCTTTTTGTTTCCTTTTCTCTTTGGTTCGGCGCAGAACAAAAGTGGGCACAAAGATTTGATTTGTGACTAAGAAGGGGATTGTTTCATGCATCCCTCAGGTTTTAACCAAGTCATTGTTACTATTTTCTTTCTTTCTGACAATTCTGTACATCGTTCAGACATTGTTGGGTTCAAAGAACCTCTTTTTTTCTTTTCTTTTCTTTTGCTTTTCTCCAATCTTTGATTGATTGATTTCTTTTCTTTTCTCTTGCTTTTCTTCAATCTTTGATTGATTGATTTTTTTTCTTTTTCTTTTCTTTTCTCTTGACTAATACTTGTAACCTAAGGTAAAGGGGGCTTTTCTCAGAAGATCTTTCTGTTCTCCCTTCCAAGGGTAAGGTTGGAAATTTCCATCTTAAGTCAAGGTTTTGGCCAAAAAATTTGGCATTTGGCTCAAAAGTTCTGCAAATGGCGAGACATGATGTATGTCAGGATGTTTGTTTCACAGGTGGTTCAAGAATAAGGGAATGCCCCAAATCATTTCCATGACACGCATATGATGATGATGATTAGAAATTCATGCAAAACTGATCATAACACACATCCATGTGGACACTCAAACATGAAGCTTTGTGGCCATGTAAACACTAAGGCTTAGGGTTCGTTTCCCCCATTCAATCAACCCAGTGTCTCCGAAAAATGCTCCTTTATCAAGTCACCCATACATCCGAGTCCATTTAGGCATTCGGGAAAATCTTTCATTGCTTCACCCTTTAGGCGCACATATTTTTTTTTCAAAAAACTTTTTATGTCATGATCCGTGAATTTTCCAAAGAAAAACTGGCGGTCACTCTCTTTCAAAAACGTGTTGGCTTTTTAGTTTTCTTTCTCTTAGCTTTTTATTTCAATGAATCTCTTTCAAGCAATTTTTTTTCAGAAAAGGTTTGTAACCCAAGCAAAGTTGGTATCGAAGATTACACTTTATCGAAAGGAATAAAAGGCGTGTGAATAAAAATAAACCAATACCAAGATCCCCTATTTTTTTTGGTTCAGAAAAACCATCGCAAAGTAAATACTATAATATGCTAGAAGCGGTAAAGTTAATCACAATGAGACAACAAAATAATTGAATGCAATAACATAAAGCCCAGTTTTTATCGCAATGAGATAACCAAATAACTGAAAGCAATGACGTAAAGTCCAGTTTTATCGCAATGAGATAACAAAATAAAAGCTGAAAGCAATAACATCAAAATAAAGACAAAATCAAAAATTTTTTGGGGCGATCCTAGTCGTGCAACTCTGCCTCCTCAAGTGAAGAAATCTAGCACATCAGCCATATTATCGTCCTCATGGGCTCCCTCGTCGTCCCCAGGGGCCCCTGCGGGTCCTGCCCCTATCTCAAAATCACGCTCATCCCCAGGCCAAGCAACTGTGGCCCCAAACTGCTCGGGGGTAGGCCAAGGGAAAGGACTGGGGTCTTGGCTCTGCTGGTGCATAGTGTACCGGTAGAAAGTCTCATTCAGCTGCACCTGACCCCTGTGATTAGCCGCCTGCTAGCTAGTCACATGTTGCATGTACCTGTGCATCTGGAGCTCTAACCTTCACAGATGAACGGAGATGGACCCTAGGGATGGTGTCTCCTGTGGAGGGGGGGACAGTGCATCTGTGGTTGGTTGTTGTTGGCCTTCCTCCTACTGCTGCTGGGCCTGCTTGGGCATGAAATATTTCTCTATGAAAGCCCTGCTGATGGGGGGCTGGATAAGCTTGGTGGGGGTGACTGGCACTCCATAGAACTAGGTCCAGTGGGTGTCTAGGAGACGTGATCCCTACAAACTGATAAATAGCATCTAAGATCAACTGGGCAACATGGACACTCACCTAAGTTAGGATGGCGTAGACCAGCTAACACTTCGGCAGGGGGAGGTCTGAATTATGGTTGTTGGGGAGAATGTTGCTAAGCAGCAACGTCATCCAAATCTGTGTGAGGGTGGTCATGCTAGTGCGCATGATCCGCACTTGTCTCCCTGCCATGCTCCGGGCAAAGTCCTGCCCTGGAAGGCACAACAACTGGTTGATGGCCTCCTCGTCGGAACCCGAGGCTTGGCTCCTCCTCTAGCTGAACTCACAGCGTTGGCCCTCCTCCAAGACCAATAGATGCCCAAAAATTGGTTAATGGCATCCTCATCGAACGGGATCCATTGGCCTCTCACCCTGGAGCGCTTGTCTCTGACTTCCTCCTCCGTGGGCCAGGCATTGACATAGAACTCCATGACTATCTCGGGATCATACTTAGCCATGGGTGATACCAGCTGAGTCCATTGCCTCCGGGCAATTTCCTCCTGAAACTCAACATGCTCTTTGTTCCTCAGTTGGACTCGCCTCTCCTTGAGGAACGACTAGCCTTTAATGGCCTCAAATCATCGATGGTGCTCCTCACTCTGGAACCTGTGTCCATCAAAATCCACATCTACCTGTGGGGCCGCATTGGAACCTTCCCCAGCGGCATCTTTCCTCGACCTCGGCTGGGAGCTTCTTCGGAGCCATTTCCTGCAAGGACACATTTGCAAAGTTAGTTTGCAAGAAATACGAATCCTCACAACAAAGGCCAAGCAAGCTTAAATGGTGAACATCTCTTCCCACCAAACATAAGTGTCAACATGCAATTAGAAAGCAATCACACTGGGGCTTGTGCTATTTTATGATATACATCCATATATATGCATATACATATATTTTTGTGAAAGGCGCTTTATGATACATATCCACAGATATATATATATACACATTTTCTTGAAAAGCATTTTATGACATATATCTATATCTACATTGTTAGTCGTCTTATACGACTAACTTTTGTATAGAAAACATTTTCCGAAACTTGTATAGTTCCCCCAATTTATGGTCATTTTGTAGTGATTTTGTAAATAATTTTTTTTTTATTGTTAAAGCTGTCTCTAGAATATTTCCATTGGATTTAATGATGAAATATGTGCAATTTCAGGTGAAAAAGAGGCTAAGTCATGAAGTGCTAAAAGTGACAGTTGAGCTTAGTACATCAGTGGGCTAAGCGCACATCGACCGTTAAGCACAGCTTTAGCGCGCTTAGCGCAACAGAAGAATCTGGCAAAGCATCAATATCAAGGCCGCGTGCTAAACACGAGATTAATGCTCTAAGCGTAGCCTTTTTCTTCAGCCAGGCTTAGCGCACGACTGGTGCTAAGCTCAAATCCACTTACTCGCGCTAAGCGCGAGGGTGGCGCTAAGCGCAACGTCGCGGATTTAGAGCCTGTTTTGTGCAGAATTAGGGAAGGTAGATGATTTGCACAGAATTCCAGAGCACACCACAGTGCCTATTTTGGGAAAAGAGATCTGGAGGCAGCATGAGGAGCAGTTTTTTGCAAAGATACCTAGGTTTTGTAATCTCATTATTGTTAGGGTATTTTCTCTCATGGTAATCACCCTTGTTGGGGATTTCTAAAGAACAGCGGATGTAATTACTTTAATATCTAATTGATTGTGTTTCTTGTGTTCAATGCTTCTTCCAGTGCTTATATTTTGTATGCTCTTGGTATGATTAACCATTTGTGTGCCTAGTTAGGTGACTTTAGCATTGGGAAATGTATTGTTGCCTTAGAACTTTAATGAAGTAGAATTGAAACTTAGTCTTAAATGAACGATCTGCGGATTAAGTTTTGGTTTTAAATATGCTGTTACAATAATGTTGTTTGATCTAAGTCTAGTCCAACAAGAGGGATCTGAGGACAAAGCTTAGGCTAAATTAGTCTAAACTTTAGTAAGCTATTTAAGCTGAGTATAGTCCAACAAGAGGGATCTGAGAATGAAACTTAGTTTAAGTTAGTCTAAACCTAGGAGGGCTGTCTAAATTAAGCCTAGTCCAACAAGAGGGATCTCAGAACACAAAAGCATGATTGATTAGAGAAACATCTTCATATACATCAGCTGGTTTGTTAGAAAGACCCCAACATCTTTACCAACTGCTGTCAATCAATCTTACTTGCATTTTTACTGTTTTTAGCCTAGACTTAATTTAATTCTGTTCTAAATCATCCTTTATCAATGTTTCTTTCAACAATGCCTTATTTTTTAATTTAATCATGTCTAAGACTAGTTCCCTGATTTTGATACTCAGATTCATCTGTTTTAAATTATAAACACTTAACGATCCAGTGCACTTTCCGATAAACCGGATTTCCCTTGAACATATTTGCATAAAGAAAAAGTGGACCACAAAGTAACTGTAGGGGAAATCTGACAAAGTATTTATGGCGCCGTTGCCGAGGAACTAGATTCAAGAAGAGTTTTGTTCAATTTTACGGCATTGCTATATATTTTTCTCTTTGATTCATTGATTCTTTTTGTTCATGTCATACCCTAATTTCGTCAGGGGACCATTGTTTGTCGGCATGCAACCTCCATTTGACCACTTCAAAATGTTTAATACCCATTGCCATGCAATTTGTAAAGTTCCAGGACATTTCGGAAAGAAAATAGCCAAAAAAGCAAAAGCGAGGGGTCAACTTATCAAACACGGAGGGTGCACTTAGAAAACTTCATCTAGAACACTCTAGAAGGTGGGGTGAACTTATCAATTACGGGGTGCATTCAGGAATCTTCCTCAAGAAGCCTATGGGCGGCAACCACCTCCATTTTGTTAAAAAATGGCATCTGCGACTTCCGTAATGCTTTCGTAAAATTTTTGAAAACCTTGGGTTATCATATTTCACTTAATATTGGTGAAAGGGGAGAGAAAAAAGAGGAAAATCAAGTCCAAAATGCTTATGTAATCTTTTCCGTAAAGTACGAAAAGGCAGGGTGAACTTAGTAGTTGGAGTGCGATCATAAATCTTCCTCAAGAAGCCTCTGGGCGGCAAGCACCTCCCCATTTCTCCTATAAATAGGGGGAGGAGACTGATTTTCAAGGATCCCTGACCCCTAAGCTATGCATTTCAGCTGTTTTGGGTGAAAAAACGTGTTTCCGTGAATAAAATCCAAGTCGAGGTGCTTCCGTAACGCTTCCGAGACGTTTTCGTGAGCAAATCCGTGAAGATTTTCTACCGTTCTTCGTCTGCTATTCGTTCGTTCTTCGGTCTTCAACCGGTAAGTATTCGAATCCGAGACTTTCAATTCATTTCTTGTTTTGTTTGCTTTCATCTTCATCTTGTTCACTTTCGATTTCCTTTTCTCCCGCTTTTAACGAGCTTTTTACCATTTATTTAAGCCGTTATCTCGCCTAATAATTGATAAAATGAATTTCAACCAATCATTTGCGTTGTAATCTCGTTTAATCACTATAAAAATAAAATCCAACCGATCGTTCACGTTGTAACTTCGGTTAAATAAAAAAGGCAAAAATAATAATAAAATAATCAAAATATCTTTGAAAAAAATAAAATATAATAATCAAAATATCTTTGAAAAAATATAATAAAATAATCAAAATATCTTTGAATAAAATAATAAAAAAAATCAATCGGACGTTTTGCTTTGAAAGTTTCCTTGAATGAATTGACTAATAACCAAAGTGAAACTAAGGCTAAAATCAACTCACAAATCAAGCTTTGTCCGCAAAAGTCACTTAAACCCATTTTAAGGTCCAACGCCTTAAACGGTACTCTTTGCTTTTATCGGTTAACATAGACCGTTCAAAAGCATAAAATCAACACATAAGTTTACCGCTTTTTGGCAAGAACTACGTAGGTCTGAGTTCCTCACCACAAATCGAGAATACGTTGGAGCAAAAGTCTCGCTTTTCTCGACCACCCATTTTCAAACAAACCAAGAGATCGTTAATGATCCAATGCCTTAACGTTTCTCTCCTTTCAAAAAAACCAAGAGATCGTTAATGGTCCAACGCCTTAACATTTCTCTCCTTTCAAAAAACCAAGAGATCGTTAATGGTCCAACGCCTTAACATTTTTCTCCTTTCGAAAACAATAGATTGTTAATGGTCCAACGCCTTAACGTTTCTCTCCTTTCAAAATCAAAAGATTGTTTAATGGTCAAACACCTTAAATGACCTTTGTTTAATTAAAATCCATCTTGTGAAAAAAGATAAAAACAACTTAACCAACGCTTAGTTCTGAAAGAACTACGTAGGTCTGATTTCCTCATCGCAATTAAGGATACGTAGGAGCGAAGGACACACCCTTGTCGACCACAAAAAGATAAAAAATACAAAAAGCCCATAAAGAGCAAAAAAAAATAAAAAAAAAAGGGAAATACGTAGTTTTGAAGTCATATTTGCACACTTGATTGAAGGTTGTCGTCCCTTGTGATGGATGCGTGGGGTGCTAATACCTTCCTTGTGTGTAAAAACAACTCTCGAACCTTTCACGATTAAAGTTCGTAGACCACACGTTTCGGTTTTTCTGACATTTTCCTTGAATAAACGTTGATGGCGACTCTGTGCATTTTCCTCCCTTGGAAGACACACCTGTGAGCCTCGCGTCGCCCTCCCGCTGAAGGGTAGGTCGCGACAGTTCATATTTTAGTTACCATACATTCATTGTTCTTTTGTACTAGATAATTGTTGTTCTGTTTTCTTGTATGCAAAGAAGATCTACTGCAGGTGATTTGATTCCTATTGATTTGGAGATTAACGCCACTTGTAGAAGGCGTAATTCAGAGAGAATCAGAAATTTTTTGCAGGATTTAGAAGCAACAGCAACTCCTAAAGAAGAACCTCGATCTTCTGAGGCATCTTCTAGTTTTCCTTTTGCAGGACATTCTCATATAGAACCTGTTGAAGACACAATCATGGCTGAAGAGCTAAGAAGAGTAACCATGGAGGATTATTCAAGTTCTATTGTGCCATAATTTTTCACTAGTATTGCACAGCCAGAAGTTCAAGCTCAGAAAATTACATATCCCCTTTCTTTGATACAGCTAATTCAAAATAATCTATTTCATGGTCTACCCAATGAAGACCCTTATGCTCACTTGGCCACCTATATAGAGATATGCAATACTATCAGGTTGGCCGGTGTGCCTGCGGATGCAATCAGGTTGAGTCTGTTCTCATTTTCTTTATCTAGAGAAGCTAAGAGATGTCTTCATTCTTTTAAAGGAAATAGTCTAAAGTCATGGGATGAAGTGGTAGAAAAGTTCTTGAAGAAGTACTTCCCTGAATCGAAGACTGCAGAAGGCAAAGCTGTCATCTCTTCCTTCCACCAATTTCCAAATGAATCGTTGAGTGAGGCACTTGAAAGATTCAGAGGTTTATTGTGGAAGACTCCCACTCACAGTTTTTCAGAACCAATATAGCTCAACATATTCACAGATGGGTTGAGACTACAATCTAAGTAGCTTTTGGATGCTTCAGCTGGGGGTAAGATCAAAATGAAGACCCCTAATGAAGCAATGGACTTAATTGAAAGCATGGCCGCTAGTGACATTGCCATTTTGAGAGACCAAGCCCACATTCTGACCAAGAAGAGTTTATTGGAGCTAACCTCACAGGACGCTCTGTTGGCACAAAACAAGTTGCTATCCAAGCAACTCGAGACATTAACAGAAACACTCAGTAAGTTGCCAACTTAGCTTCATTCTGCACAAACTTCACATTCTTCTATTTTGCAGGTTGCAGGATGTACAATTTGTGATGGAGCTCATGAATCTGGATGTTGTATTCCTAATGAAGAGCAAATTGCACATGAAGTCAATTATATGGGGAATCAGCCCAGAGGCAATTTCAATACAAGTGGATTTCCAGGATTTTAGAATAACCAGTAATATCAATAGTAGAGACAGTGGCAAAATCACCCTGGTAACCAATTGAACAGAGACCAGGGTAGTTCATCTACAAGGCCACAACAGCAGATGCCAAGTCTCTATGATCAAACCACAAAGATGGAAGAGACTCTAGCTCAATTCATGCAAGTGTCAACGTCTAACCCAAAGAGCACCGAGTCTGCAATTAAGAATCTGGAAGTCCAGGTGGGCCAGCTTGCAAATCAGTTAGCTGAAAGACCATCAAACAACTTTATAGCAAACACAGAGAAAAATCCTAGAGAAGAGTGCAAAGCTGTGATGACTAGAAGCAAAATGGTGATTCAAGCGGAGGAAAGTAAAGCTAATCAGAAGGTGGAGGGATTTAAACAACAGCTGGCTGATGAACTGGCGTTGGAACCGGTTGATGACTTAGTTGAACTTGAAGAAATTGTTGAGGAAGTATAAGGTGATGAAGAAGGAGAGACACCAATAAGAGACTGTCAAGAGAAAATAAAGAAGAAGGAAGAAAAAAGAAAAAGAAGAAGAAGAAGAAATAAAAGAAGAAGAAAAAAAGAAAAAAAGTTGAAAAATGAAAAACAAAAAGAGAAGGTTGTTGAGACTGAGAAGAAGAAGGGCAAGAGTGAGGCTAACATAGAAAATAAGAAAGAGGCTACTCCTATTGAATGCAAGGAGGTACCTTATCTGTTGGTACCTTCCCAGAAAGATAAAGAGAAACATTTGGCCAGATTTCTTGATATCTTCAAGAAACTGGAAATTACTTTGCCTTTTGGAGAAGCACTTCAGCAAATACCCCTCTATGCCAAATTTTTGAAGGATATGTTAACCAAGAAGAACCGGTACATCCATAGTGACAAAATTGTTGTGGAAGGTAACTGTAGTGTTGTTGTTATTCAACGCATTCTTCCACCCAAGCACAAAGATCCAGGAGTTGTCACAATTCCGTGTTCTATTGGTGAGGTCGTTGTAGGCAAAGCTCTATTAGACTTGGGAGCTAGTATCAATTTAATGTCTCTTTCCATGTGTCGGCGACTTGGAGAGATAGAGATAATACCCACACGCATGACCCTTCAGTTAGCTTACTGCTGTGACATCCTAGAATTATTTCTACCCGGAATTTTGTAAGTGTTACATTTTAAATATATATATATATATGTATGTATTATTCAGTGTGTGTATATATATATATATATTCTTGGTAGAAGTATGTACATTGGGGGAAAGATACGCGGGTTAGACTAATTAGCGAAGAGTAATCCATAACTGGACAGTTATAGATTAATCCTCAATTAATTAGTCTAAAAATTATCATTTTGCGTGCAACTTAAAATTTAACAAAACCAACCTCTGAACCACGCTCAGGGTCTCATTCTGAGCGTTTTGATATATATATTGCCTACTTTTGAAAACAGGCCCCGATGGGTGCAGAGAAACGCGAGGAACTGGAACCAGAGAAGCGGCATGCAAACCGAGGCAGGATTTTAGCATTAAAAAGGTCAAATTTTTCTCTCCTTGTGGCTGAGTATGAAGTCACATCAAGGGGAAAAGGTGGGCCCCTTTTGCTCCACTCAAAATGAGATATGTGGCATTGCTTTTAGAAAAAGGAAAGAGAAAATCTTTTTTTTATAAATAAAAGCCAAATTCTCTCTCTCCTTCTTCAGCAGATTTCAGAAAAGCTTTTCCTCCCTCTTCCACGTTGCTTTTCTTCTTCCTTTCGCCTCCACCATTGTTGCCCTTTGAAGCTCCAAAATTCCTCCACATTTCTACTCCAAATCGCAAGGAGAAGCCATTTTCGGAGTTGTGAAGCACACCTCTACGTTGTGGGGCTTCGAATTTCAGGTATGGGTGGACTTCTTCTCACATGAAATTCGTGGGTATTGGGTTTTTGGGAGCTATGATGGGTAGTTCTACTAGGTTAATGCCTTATGGTAGTTATTTGTGAAGGAATTTGTTGAAAGCATGCGAAACTTGACATGTTTGATGTGAGTAAAGCTACCCATTCTGTTTTAGGGTTTTATGATGATGCTTTGTGATGTTTGTGTGCTGAAATTGTTGATAGAAAACTGGTAGAGATGATGGGGAAAGTTAACTTAGGGTTAAATGTGAGAATGACAATGTTGTAGGTAGAAAAGTGTGAGATTTTGAGGGTGTGAGAAGCCAAATTTGGGGTTAGTGGAAATTGGAGTCTAAAGTGAGTTGATTCTAGTTTAAAATGTCAATTAGGACTTGTAGGAAAGCTTGGGCAGAGCAAATGAGAAAAATGAGTGACAAATGTGAAAGAGGAGAGCCATTTCTAGGGTAAATTGGGTGTTGAGAGGTCAAATTTTGAATCGCTGGAGTTTTCGCCTTAAAACCAGTTTGAGCAAGTCTAAATCAATGTTATAGACTTGATTGAGATGAGAGTTTACCCCAAAATTAACCAATTCTCATTTTCACTTCTCAAACCTTGAAAATCCACTAAATTGATGGGTTTTGGATACCTAGATTTTGATTTACCTTGATCTGAAGCTTTTTTTTTGGTTTCAATATGATTTATACATGATTTAGGACTTGTAGGATCAAATTTGAGCAAAAATTGGATGTGGGCAAGATGGATTTCGAAATCTGCCCTATTATGCAGAAAAATGTTGTTGAATTGTGCAGCAGATTTTTGATGTGTGTAGAAAAATGCTTGTGCATTGCTAGTTAGGGGAAAGGTAGTACATATTGGGTTCTAGACATTTTCTTGCAGATCCCAACGGTCAAAATGTAGATTTATGTACTAGGAACCTCCAATAAAATTTTCAAGTCGATCCAATGGTTAACAAATCGGAACAAAGAGAATGTTACTGGGATATATGAGTAAGGAAAGTTGTGATATGTGAATGTGTTTTGGGCAGAGTTTTCTGCCTCTGCCCTGTTTTCTTGGTTTAGGATAGTTTCATGGTATTTGGAATTGAATTGCTTGGATATTGTGGAAGCTTGGAGGGGTTGATGGGGACCCGATGCTGAGAGGAACGAGGATAAGGGCTACATAGGAGTGCGTGAGCTCTGTTGAAAGGTGGGCAACTGGGGATGGTATGTTTATGTTTGACTTGTGAAAGTGGGAGAGTTGATTTGCACCATCGCCCAATCGCCACCTAGTACCACATATGACGGGTACCCCATAATCCACTAAGCTTGATGTGAGAAAGCGTGGAAGAGTTAGTCTTCCTACTTTTGTTTGTTGACCACAGAGTGGTACCTGGAGATATGTCGCAGGGGTCAGGATACCTTGGGGACGTCAGGTGGGGTGGTATTGCCCAAAACCAAGCTTGACCAATCCCGACCCAACCCGGGCATAGTCAGTCAGTGAGAACCTGTGACGTACCTAAACAGGCGAGCTCTTGGCAGTCAACCAATAAAAGAACAAAGTCCACGAAGCAAGGAAGCTTGTGTGGCGGCTGGCCAGCTATGAATCTTGAGTGGTATCTGGAAATTGGCCTCTGGCAACTACGGCCGCATTTTATCTTTCAAGGCCTCCATATCGGCCTTCATTTGTTCTTGCACCTCTTCTATTTCACCCATGACTCTAGTTTTGGAACGGGTTCGATAGGGGTGCCTTAAAGCGTGTTTAGTTATGGTGTTTACTGCTAAAAGAACAAAAATGCAGTGAGCAATGCGACAAAGAACTAAACATGAATGCATGCTAAAGATAAGTTGTCGAAGTATTGGACTCGTGCAGAATTTTTGAGTAAAGACATAGGATTGAACCAAACTTATTTTTATTAAGGAACAAAAATATTCATCTTGTCAAAATTAAAGCAAAACTACAAATGCCTTAGCGGTTCCTAATTATGTGGGCCATTAAATCGATCATGTGCTGACAATAATCAAGGAGCCCATGAACTTCCTCGGGATCCAAGTACACGTCCGTCATCGCCTTGGCTTTGGCTAGCAGTCTTAGAAGCTCTTGACTCCCATTCAAGGTGAAAGCAAACCTATCCATCCACATCATTGCTTCTCTGTGTAATGAATCAATCACCCTCTCCCTTGCTTCCCTTTCTGCTTGTAGGATTGATACCTTCGCATACTCGTCCTCTAGCCTTTGCTCATGGGTTGAAGCTAGATTTAGCTTCTCTTTGTATAGGTCAATGATGGCCCACATGTTTTCTTCCATCCTACTCAATTGTTCGGACAAACTCCTCTTTGACCTTTGATAAGCCTTCAACTTGTCCTCTAATATCATACCTTCGACTGGTCTCTCTCGGTCCTTCGAAGCTTGAGCTTGTTGTTGCTGCCCTACAAAGCCCCTCAGAACTTGTTTTGACCCTATTCTTCCTTTTAGGCCCTCTTTGTTTCCTATTCCAATGCTTCGGCTGTGGCCACGTTGACATCTCTCAGCTTGTCGCACTCTTTTCGGACCTTGATGGCCATTGTCTTGAACCTTTCCTCAACCGCTTACGCCCTTTCAAGTTCCGCCTTCAAGGCTTGCACCTCTTCACTCTCCTCAGGGGTTTCAGCCTCTTCCTTACTTGAGAGCTTTAGCTTTAAGAGCCAAGTTATTTCTTGCGCTCTAGCCTTCTACCACTTGTGATAACCACCGACGATCCCATTGCTACTTCCCCTAAGCTCCTTATCCTTCTTTTGAACCACACTCTATGCCTTTCAGACTCTTTGAAACATCCTTACATTGGGGCCACTGAAACCCCGTGCGATGAAAGGCATGATGCTTTCTTCCGACGATGCTCCTCTCATGGGATAGTCAAGTTGTCTTATGGCAAGTACGAGATTATAATTGATACAACCCCTTGTTCCCATTAAGGGGACGTTTGAGAACCTCTCACATGAGGACAAAACTATAGCTTTTCCTTCCTTCCATCGGGGGAACCAATTAATGGATGCCTCTACCATTCCAGCCAAGAGCTGCTCCCAATTTGCCTCCCCTTTCTCGACGCACATGCGGTGACCTTGTAGGGGACAGACAGGTCTACTTTCATGATGAAAGAGGTGAGAGACCAACCATATATAAGGAACGGTTGTGCAACAGACGATCCTTGCGCCTCTCTTCTCGCATCTCCGGTCAAATATGTCATAAGCATCGGCCAAAACAGCAACGACCGGACTTTCCTTGCTATAGTGATAAGCAAGGAAGGCGTCGATCGCCACTAGATCCACTAGCCCATCCGTATTTGGAAAGAGGACAACTCCAAACACCAATAGCACCAAGATATCAATGAATGAAGCCCATTCACCTTGAACCGCTAAAGCCTTCGCTTTCTCCTCCAAATGCTTCCTTGGTATTTCGACCACCCCATTTCTATTTTGTTTTACTCAGTCCAATTCTTGTGCCGAGATTTTGATCACTTTGCCTATTCTTGCCATGGAGGGGTAGAACCCAAAAAAGAAATATGGTTTTCTTCCCCCTAGTGGGCATCCCAAGATCTCTTCAAACTCTTTACAGTCGGTACCAACTAAAAGTCCCCAAACATGAAGCACCTTAGCGACTGATCGTAATACTGAGTGAGGGATGCAATGGCTTCAACAGAGACTTTATCATAGCCAGATCCCAGCTCTTTCCATATGTCTTGTGGAAAGCTTGACGTTGGAGTTGATCCATCCGCTGTTCTAATTCTCACAAACTGGAAACTTCTAGGCTTTTGATTTTGACATGATAGAACCTTTTCTTAAAAGTGGGTGCTTGATTCAATCCCATGTTTTTGCAAGAATGAAAAACTTTGTTGATCAATACTTCGACACCTTATCATGGAGGAAATATGATGAATGCATGAGGGAATGTTTATGCTATGCATGGCACAAATGCTTTTATAGACACAAGAGCCCGGAAGATCATCTCTTCTTACTCACAAACATTTGGGCATCATGGTTCATTTGCAGTCCTTACCATGGTGCCCCGTGCATGCATTTAAGAAGGTGATGCGGACCTTCCAATTTCCCGTGACAAAATGATGAGATAAATGCAATGCATGAGTGACGACACAATACATGCATGAGAGCACATGGTTGATAGCATGAAAAGAAACATACTAGACGGACAAGCATGGTAACACAATTAATTAATGCCAAAATGACGTAACAACATAACAAGCATAGGAAAGACGCACAATATCATGACATCCTAAAGATATGCATGGCAACAACATGTAGCATGTTTGCTCCGTGCCCCTATTTCAGGAACCTAATGGGAGGAACTAAGGGTTTTGCTATTTAGTGATAATTCCTAAGGTGGTTGCACCTAACTTTCAAAGGTTTCTAGAGATATCATTCCCTTTGATATCAAACATTATGGTGGTAGGGACTACCAGTGACAACGTATCATCAAAAAGAAAAACTCTAGATGAGGTTTCACTGTCATCAAGCAAGTCAGAGACTTAGCATGACCACAGATTCACCTCCACTTCCTATGTTCCCATGGACCCAGGTATAAGGCCCTTAATAACTCACAGTGTGTGCAAAAAGTGTTGGTGTTGTGTGTGCATCAAATGAACAAATATTTATCAGTGCACGTATGTTAAATAAACAACCACACAAACTACAACAACATCCAAGAATTATATGAATACAAGAACATAAAAGGAAGAGAGGCGAACAAAAATCAAATAGAAAGTCATGATAAATATTGCACACGGATTAAATGGCTTAACTCTCTAAAAAAGGTCCCCAATGGAGTCACCAACTGTCACAACCTACCCTTCGGCAGGAAGGCGACGCGAGACTCACGGGTGCATCTTCCAAGGAAGGAAAACGCGCAGAGTCGCCACCAACGTTTATTTGAGGAAAATGTTAGAAAAAAACCAAAAGAAGGTCTACGAATTTTAAGAACAAAGGTTCGGGAGTTGTTTATGCACAGGGAAGGTATTAACACCCTACGCATCCACCTCAAGGTACGGCAGTCTTTAATTAAATATGCAAAATCATGACTTTAATATTTTTTTATTTTCCCTTTTATGTTTTTCATTTAATTTTTAGGGTCGACAAGAACATGGCTCTTGCTCCTACGTATCCTTAATTGCGATGAGGAACTCAAACCTATGTAGTTCTTTGAAAGCAAGAAACTTACGCGTAGGGTTGATTTTAAACTTTTAAAAGGTTCATTTTAACCGATAAAAGTAAAAGAGACTATTTAAGGTGTTGGACCTTTGGACGGATTCAAGCGATTTTTGTGGATAAAAGCTTGTTTTGTGTTGATTTTAGCTTTGGTTTCACTTGGTTATTTTCAAACTCATTAAAAGAGGGCTTGCAAAGTAAATGACCGGTTGAAACTTTATTTTTCAATGATTAACCAAGGTTACAGCACAAACGATCGGTTGAATTTTTATTTTGCATTGATTAACTGATATTACAGCACAATTAATCGGTTGAAACTTGCTTTACAATGATAAAAAGGAGATTACGGCATAATTAATCAGTCGAAACTCGCTTTACAAAAAGAAATAAAATTACTGATGGTACAAGAATGAAGAAGAAGATGCGAAAAGCAAGAGTGGACCCCTAAGGATGCATAGAATGAATTCGCAACTTCAAAAATAAAAACTAACTGGTCGACGAATGAAGAACGATGAAGAACGATCACGAAAAATTTATAGAAACGTTACGGAAGTGCCTCGGCCTTGTTTTTTCTCCTTTTTCTCACAAATTTCAGTGAAAATCTGTCAATTTCAGATGTTGGACCTTTCTCCTCAACCCCCTCACACCTATTTATAGGAAATGAAGGGTGGAGGTTGCACAGTAGCTCACCCAAGCGAGCTGCTTGCTTTCTCCAGAAGTAACCTAGCTCGCCCAGGCAAGCTGGTTACTTCAACCCTAAGCTTCCTAGTGGGCCCAGGGGCTGGAAAATGCCCCAAAAGTGACCCTTTTGTCCTCCTTTTGAATATTTTGCTCATTTCCTTCCGAAATGTCACAAAACCTTATAGATTGCATGGCAATTAGTGTTAAGCAACTCAATTCGGCTGGCAAGAATCCAAATGTTGGCAAATGATCGTCCCTAGACGAAACTAGGGTATGACACACACTATTCAACCCCCCTCACCCCCTTTTAGTGTGTTTCTTGTTATTTCAATTGGTATCAAAGTTTGGCCTTAAGGGTTGAGTATTTGACAATACTAAGGAAAAGATCCTATATTTCAAAGATATGGAAGAGGGATTCTCCACCAACAAATGACCTCTGTTCAGAGGGATAAAGTATGATTACTAGAAGGAACGTATGATAGCCCACTTCAAATCGATTCATATAGATCTATGGGATGTGGTGGAAAATGGAGATTATATTCCATATGATGATCAATTGAATGAGATTTCTAGAAGCCAGTGGACGAATCAACAAAAACTCAATGAATTGTGTTGAGTTTAGGTTCCTTTAAGTTTTGTCTTGCTATTTTTTGTGGCTGAAACCTAAACCATGAAATTCTTACAAAAACATTAAAGTAGAAGAAAACCTCAATAATGTAGAGTGACGTGTTCAGCTATTTTAGTTTTGTCATAGAAGTCATGTCGAGTCATGAAACTTGTCACATAAGATTTCTTATGTTGTACTGAATTTTATTTTTCTTGTTTCTTTGTCTAACTCATTTGTTCATGAATGTATGAAATTCTTTTAGCGTATTAGTCCTTAACATGTTCATGCAAAATTCTTAGAGAGTCTTTGATTGTGAACCTTTTCTTGAACTTTTAGGTTTTCTTATGATTGTGTCTATTGTGAATTTGAGTTTTGGTGATTGAATTGCTAGCTGAAATTTTGATCCTAAGTGAATATTGAACTCCTAAAATTGTGGTAAACAAGCCTAGTGAGTTCAACATACATAGGAAGGTTGAAAGTAAGCCCAAGGCAATCAATATACCATGCTTAAAAAATTCGAAGTCCAAAATCGCTGGTGCTGGCAGCTTGAACATACAAACTTGTAAACATTACTGGGAATAGGTCACTGCAAATTTTGAGCTGAAATTTCAACTTAATTTTCTAGAAATCTGGAAAAAATTAGAAAAAAAAAAGAACCAAGCGATTTGGATAAAAGGAAAAATACGAAAAATCACACAAGTTGGCAGAAAAATCAGTATCTAAGAAAAAAAAAGTGAAAGAGAAGTGTGCTTGTTGTTTTGGCTCAAATTTTGTTCTATAACTTGTGCCTACTTTATACCAATCTTAGTTCTGAAATTTCAATTCAAAATTAGTGTGAAAAAAAGTGCCAAAACTAGAGGTTTGTTGAGTCTTTTATTTTTAGTTTTTTTACTCTACTCTAGAGCCATTCTAAGTTTCTCTTTGAGTCCTAGCTTGCTTCTATGTCCTTTTCATTGCTTTAATTGTTGAATAATCCTTGAAAATTAGTCTTGTTAAAACTATATTGGTTTAGCTTTCATTTAATTTTTTGATCTTTGGTTATTGCGTGTCTCTTTGTTTCCTTGTTTGTGAGTTGCCATATAGGGAATTGGAAAGGAGGATTGGTGTCATCCATTGAAGAATTTTAGTCAAGAAGCAAGGGGCCAACCACCTTAAGAGCTATTGGAATAAGAAGTAATCCAAATTGAGTGAAACACCAAAGAGAGAATAGCCACCACAATTGAGGACCCTTTTGTAATTGGACACTTGTACGTTTACCTTTATTACTTTCAAATTTTGTAACAAAAAGGCCTTTCATTGGAAGTAAGTTGGGGGCCTCCAATAGGTCACCCTACTTCCATTTGTGTTTAATGATTCTAGGCAATTTTCCCTTAGGATAGTGAGTGCTTTGTTGGGAACCTTAAATGAGGTCATCCAAACACTTTTAGGATCCGCCTAGTTTACATCTCTTGCACTTTAATTTCTTGCTTATTTACATAGCTTATTTTGTTTACTAGTCTCCCCTAGTTTATCTTGTTATTGCATAATACTTTCTTCTTTCTTATCACGCTTATCTTGAGTTCTTTTAAACCCTAGCTTTTACCTTTTGCAAATCCCCAACAAGAAAGAACCACAACTTAGGAATCATCATGAGTCATCATTCATCTAGTGTTAATGGTGAGGGTACTAGACAAAAGGACCCTCTATCTAGAATCTTAGATGAGTTGAGTTCCCTCAAGTTATGAAAAGAAAAACTAGAAAGAAAAGAAAAAGGAAAAGAGAGGGTAGAAATAAATCAAGATGAGAGGGAACAAATAAGGGAATAAGAAAGAAGGAAAATACTAAAAGAGTTAAGAAAAGAAAAACATGTCTCCTATGGTAGTCATGACTCTTGCGAGAGCCTAAGTGAAGAACTTTATGACTATTATGAAGGAAGGCATAGGTCACATCTTAAACCTCACTCCCATAGGAGAGAAAAGGAAAGAAAGCCTCAAGAGACTAACATTAACCTCCCATACTTCTATGGGAAGGACAATGTAGAGGCTTACTTAGATTAGGAAATAAGGGTAGAGCAACAACTTAAAAGGAAGTCTACTTCAAAATCTTATGGCTCTCACTCATATCCAAAGAAAGACCAAGGTCAAGGCATCTTAGGGGCGGCACCTTCTAAGCCCAAAGATGATAAGGGGAAGACAATAGAAAAAGCAACCCCCTAAGGCTAGTATGCAAGAAAAGACTAGCTCTATAAAGTGCTTTAAATGTCTTCGAAGAGGACACATTACTTCTCAATGCCTCACCAAGAAAGTCATGATTATGAGGGGCCAAGACATTTATAATAGCCAAGATGAAGCTACTACTTCACCTTCCTCTAGTGAAAGTGAAGAAGCAAAAGGGGAAGAATCTAGTGAAGAAGTCTATCACCAAGAAGAAGGACAACCTTTAATGGGTGAGAAGGAGTGTAAGGAGGTAAGTGTCTCCTCCAAGAGGTTATCTAAGAAGGAAAGTCATTTTTCAATAAAGACAAAAATTAAAGAAGGAAATCCATTAAAGACAACCATGAATATGGTTTTCAAGGAAGTTTTTCAAAATCTATGGTAAGTATCTCAAAATTGATTCATTGTATTTATAATATTTATCTCTCTATAAAATACTAATCATATTCCTGATAATTATGCAGATTTACACACTTCAACAACAATGAAGTGCATTTTGAATCGACACCAAATATATTCTGGTAAGTGCTTTTAGGAAATGATGTTCTTAGATTCAGTACTTTTGCTTGCAATTCACAAATTCAATAATTATTGACAATACACTTTCTGATATAAAAACCCAAATAAGGATAATGCTAGTTATTATACTGTGAATTTTACTGATAAATATTTAGAGATATACATTTGTGATGACACTAATCAGTCAATATTCGAATTTCTGATTACATAAAATACTAATTTGCTAATATAATTTGTCACTAGGTACCACTTTATGACAACAGATTCAACAACGACAGTACATGCAACAGACTATACATTGACCAACTTTTATCAATTTGGGTTATAAGTTTCTTTTGAAAAGAATTTGATTAAACTCCTTTTGTAATATTGTAGCTCTGTCTTTTTGGCTATGTAGTTTATTGTCAATCTTAATTGTATTACATACATTCATTTATAAAGAAAATCACTAATAATATTTTGTTTTTTAAAAAGTCAATCAATAGTATATTTTTCTCCTAAATATATAGTTTTAATTAATTGTTCATTTCACATATATATCGTTTATCAATTGATATAAAAAAACGTGTAGATAACAATATTACCCGTGAGTACGCATGAGTATTGTACTAGTTAAGCCTAAAAAATAAATTCTCTTGTACCAAGTGTTATCATTCTATGTGTGTCACCATTTCCTTTCTCCTCATGTTTTTCTTCTTGTTTATCTTCTTTTTACCCTTTATTTCCTTCTTCATCTCTTTCACTCTCGGGCACTCCTTTCCTCCTTTCCTTCTCATCTCCACTTCAAAAAAAATAAAAAATTATCTGTTCTTTCCCTTTTTTCCGTGTATATATATATTTATAATAATTACTCTTTTATTAATATTATATTACTATTTAAAAATAACTTCTTAAAGATATAAACTTTAAGAAAATATGATTAACAATCACATGCTAACCTTTATTTAATAAGTATAATTTAATAAAAAAAATTAATCTATCACTCTTAATTCAACGTAAGTTTTATTTTTTTTTAAAACTTCTTTTAAAAATTTAAAAAGTAATTGCTTCTCTAAAATAACTCAAATAAAAAATTTATTAAGATAGATGAAATATAAATTAAAAAAATTATTAACAAGTATCTGATAAAAAACATTAATAACATTTGTGAATAATTTTTTACTGTGAATAATGTCAGATTTATTTTGTATTTAAAGCTAAATTTTTATATATCCTTTTGTGGAAGAAATAAATCAACCAATTCAGTGCTTTCTAGAAAGCTTTAGCATGAAATTTTGTTACACCGTAAAATTTATTTCATCACTTTATATTTCATAATAAATTAGATTTCAATTTATATTTTTAAATAAAAAACAGATAAAGTAAATTATATTTTTGAAAATTACATATTTCCTAATTTTATTTTATTTCTATAATATTGTTAAGAACTTTATTTATATATATATATATATATATATATATATATATATATATATATATATATATATTACAACATTTGCATGTTTAAATATTTTTATGGTTTTGAGAGATATTTCTCATTGAATATTCAATTTTTATAAATTCATTATTTAGGGATAGGGATAATAATGGACAAGATTGAAACAAGTGCTAGCCTATTTAATATGTTCTATTAGATAAATATCTTTTATGTACTTGCATGTGTACCCATTAAACAAGTATTCAAAGATTTTTTTAAATCCATGTGTATCCACATATATCCTTGGATATTTAATGAAAAAAGTTAAAATACAATTTAACTATAATTTAATTTATTCTAACATTTTCTTCAAAAAATATATTTAAAGATCAAAACCAAAATTATTCAATTATTAATTTTATAAAATTAATCTGCATAATTTTTAAATAATTTTGTTTAAATTATTAAAATATTTATAATGCTTCAATCTCATAAGTCTAAATAAAAGATAATAAACTAAAATAATTTGATCTTATAAGTCCAAACAAAAATTTACAAAGGTACGATACTTCAATCTCATTAGAAGTCAAAACAAAACCATTTAAACGGGGACATTTAAGTAAGACAATTAAGTATTAGCTATTTGTAAGACAATCAACGTTACTTTTTTACTCTTTGAACGCTGTCTTCTCTCATGGAAAACAACGCAGTTAGGATTGGGGAATCCTCGAAGGAGGAAGAAGTAACATGAACAGGAGCAAAAAACACGTGAGAGACGCTCATAAAGTTTGTTCCGGTGAATCATCTAAGCCTTTTCATACGAAGATGTTGAGAGTGTGAAGGAACCAAAAGGGGTCGATTTGGGGTCCCATTACAAGGATGTTATGCTCGGAAATAACAAAGAAGATTTTAGTATTGCTAGTGACAAAGAAACAGAGGATGAACTTGAAAGTGAAGAGGAAGGTTCTGAAATCAGGATTGAAGAAAGGAATGTGGGGCAATATGCATGTTCTGCTTTCTTTCTATCTGAAAGGGAGAAGGCTCGACTCAATAGACCATGGAAAAATGTGGTCATCGCCAAGCTCTTGGGAAGGAAGATTGGTTACAAAGTTTAAGAGACACGATTGAATCAGTTGTGGGTACGTAATAGGGTTTTCCGTATGATAGATCTGGGGAATGATTTCTTTCTCAAACAGGGAGGACCATTGAAAAAGTGCCTTGGCTTATCTATGATCATTACCTTACACTTAGGGAATGGTCTCCAGATCTTCACTCGACTAATGAGGCCATTGAAGAAGTGGCAGTGCGGGTAAGATTCTCTAAGCTTCCGATTGAATACTATGATGCCAAACTTCTTCAAGTGATAGGAGATAGGATTGGTAGGCCTATGCATGTTGACAGAAACACTTTAACTCAAGAAAGGGGGAAACATGCTAGACTTTGTGTTGAAGTGGATCTTACTAAACCACTGCTAGCTTTGTTTGAGATAAACAATAGATGTTACAAGATTGAGTATGAACGGCTCCATTTTTTATGTCTTACCCGTTGTCGTTTTGGCCATTATATGGAAGGTTGCCTGGATAAAGTTGTTAACACTTGGTATGGTAAAGGAACAAGGAGGTGGGGGTCCTAATATAGTTAGAGGTTCTGGGTCCCGCTTTGATCTGTTGGGGAAGCAAGTGGAGGATATTATATAGCAGCAACTTGAGGAGGTAGCAGCTGAACAGTCAAAGAATTAATTAAGTAATGAAATTGGTGATAATTTGAGTAGTTAGCTTTCTCTTCCTTTGAAAATTGGTTCCCTCAATCGGGAGAAAGGAAAAAACAAAGCCACATAAGGGAATAATAAAGAGGCTACACATTCAAATTTTCAAGAGGCCAATAAGGAAGATAAAACAGGGGACATAGTCACCAATAATGGAGAGAAAGAGATCGAGAATCAACATGTGACTCATGAGGTGGAAATTTGTGATGTTAACATGCAGGAAAACTTGTAGTTCCTAATACCCAAAAAACAATATGCAGCACTCTCCTAGACCGCCGGATATTGTGGTCCATAAGAGTGGGTGTGCTAACAATTATATGTGAATGACCTTCATGGGGTCTACTACAGAAGTGGTGTTAGTGCTTAGCTTTACTGAGTCTTAAAAGATTGGCTAAAATTTTGTTAAAACATAAGCACTTAGACAATGAAGGAAAGCTGGAGTTGCTGCACATGATGTCTAACATTATGTCAAGGAATCAGATCGGGCTGCACAATGCACAAGGCAAGATAAAATGTCAAATGAAGAATTGAAGCTGCAGGATCCACGATGTCGGATACAATGTCCAGGACATCCTGCCCGAAAATACTGGACACATAAATCTGTTATACCTTTAACAGATTAATGTGCAGTCAGCAACAGATTAGGCGATCTATCTTTAGGAACGAATTAAAAGATAATTAAAGTTCGAATTACAAACTTGAATAGTTCGTTCAGGGATTAAAGATTAAAGATAAAAACTAAAAGATCAAACTTTATCTTTTAGATCTTTAAGTGCAGATTTTTCAGGAGAATGATAGATCTTATCCAGCGCAAGTTGTTGCAGTCCAGATACGCACACTGCTATATAAACATGAAGGCTGCACGAGTTTTCTACCAAGTCCGAGATTGAAGAGTTATTTTGTGAGTTTTGAGACTTGAGTGTTTTGTGAGCCACCTTGATGTTACCCTAACATCAAGTGTTGGACCTGAGTGTGTAGAGTTGATCTCTATTGTTCAGAGAGCAATCTCTGGTGTGTCCTTGATTTGTTTGTAAACACGGGTGAGTGATTGAGAGGGAGTGAGAGGGGTTCTCATATCTAAGAGTGGCTCTTAGGTAGAAGTTGCATGGGTAGTGATTAGGTGAGAAGGTTGTATACAGTGGCTGTTAGATCTTCGAACTAATACTATTCTAGTGGATTTCCTCCCTGGCTTGGTAGCCCCCAGATGTAGGTGACGTTGCACCGAACTGGGTTAACAATTCTCTTGTGTTATTTACTTGTTTAATCTGTTCATACTGTCATATATAATCTGCATGTTCTGAAGCGGGATGTCGTGACATCCTGTACGACATCTGTCCTCAGTATCAGAATTTCAATTGGTATCAGAGCGGGCACTCTAAATCACTGAGTGAGATCTAGGGAGATAAATTCTGATGAACATGGAGAAAGAAGGAGGACCAGTGAACAGACCACCAATTCTGGATGGAACCAACTATGAATACTGGAAAGCAAGGATGGTGGCCTTCCTCAAATCACTGGATAGCAGAACCTGGAAAGCTGTCATCAAAGGCTGGGAACATCCCAAGATGCTGGACACAGAAGGAAAGCCCACTGATGAATTGAAGCCAGAAGAAGACTGGACAAAAGAAGAAGACGAATTGGCACTTGGAAACTCCAAAGCCTTGAATGCCCTATTCAATGGAGTTGACAAGAATATCTTCAGATTGATCAACACATGCACAGTTGCCAAGGATGCATGGGAGATTCTGAAAACCACTCATGAAGGAACCTCCAAAGTGAAGATGTCCAGATTGCAACTATTGGCTACAAAATTCGAAAATCTGAAGATGAAGGAGGAAGAATGCATTCATGACTTCCACATGAACATTCTTGAAATTGCCAATGCTTGCACTGCCTTGGGAGAAAGGATGACAGATGAAAAGCTGGTGAGAAAGATCCTCAGATCTTTGCCTAAGAGATTTGACATGAAAGTCACTGCAATAGAGGAGGCCCAAGACATTTGCAACATGAGAGTTGATGAACTCATTGGTTCCCTTCAAACCTTTGAGCTAGGACTCTCGGATAGGACTGAAAAGAAGAGCAAGAACCTGGTGTTCGTGTCCAATGATGAAGGAGAGGAAGATGAGTATGACCTGGATACTGATGAAGGTCTGACTAACGCAGTTGTGCTCCTTGGAAAACAGTTCAACAAAGTGCTGAAAAGAATGGACAGGAGGCAGAAACCACATGTCCGGAACATCCCTTTCGACATCAGGAAAGGTAGTGAACACCAGAAGATGTCAGATGAAAAGCCCAGCAAAGGAATTCAATGCCATGGGTGTGAAGGCTACGGACACATCAAAGCTGAATGTCCCACCCATCTCAAGAAGCAGAGGAAAGGACTTTCTGTATGTTGGTCTGATGATACAGAGAGTGAACAAGAAAGTGATTCTGACAGAGATGTGAATGCACTCACTGGGATATTTGAATCTGATGAAGATTCAAGTGATATTGATGTTGAAATCACTTTTGATGAGCTTGCTATATCCTATAGAGAACTATGCATCAAAAGTGAGAAGATTCTTCAGCAAGAAGCACAACTGAAGAAGATCATTGCAAATCTGGAGGCAGAGAAGGAGGCACATGAAGAGGAAATCTCTGAGCTTAAAGGAGAAATTGGTTTTCTGAACTCTAAACTGGAAAACATGACAAAATCAATAAAGATGCTGAATAAAGGCTCAGATATGCTTGATGAGGTGCTACAGCTTGGAAAGAATGTTGGAAACCAGAGAGGACTTGGATTTAATCATAAATCTGCTGGCAGATCAACCATGACAGAATTTGTTCCTGCCAAAAACAGCACTGGAGCCTCGATGTCACAACATCGGTCTCGACATCATGGAACGCAGCAGAAAAAGAGCAACAGAAAGAAGTGGAGGTGTCACTACTGTGGCAAGTATGGTCACATAAAGCCTTTTTGTTATCTTCTACATGGCCATCTACGTCATGGAACTCAAAATAGCAGCAGCGGAAGAAAGATGGTGTGGGTTCCAAAACACAAGATTGTTAGTCTTGTTGTTCATACTTCACTTAGAGCATCAGCTAAGGAAGATTGGTACCTAGATAGCGGCTGTTCCAGACACATGACAGGAGTTAAAGAATTCCTGGTGAACATTGAACCTTGCTCCACTAGCTATGTGACATTTGGAGATGGCTCTAAAGGAAAGATCACTGGAATGGGAAAGCTAGTCCATGATGGACTTCCTAGTCTGAACAAAGTACTGCTGGTAAAGGGACTGACTGCAAACTTGATCAGCATCAGTCAGTTGTGTGATGAAGGATTCAATGTAAACTTCACAAAGTCAGAATGCTTGGTGACAAATGAGAAGAATGAAGTTCTAATGAAGGGCAGCAGATCAAAGGACAACTGCTACCTATGGACACCTCAAGAAACCAGTTACTCCTCCACATGTCCATCCTCCAAAGAAGATGAAGTCAAAATATGGCATCAAAGATTTGGACATCTGCACTTAAGAGGCATGAAGAATATCATTGACAAAGGTGCTGTTAGAGGCATTCCCAATCTGAAAATAGAAGAAGGCAGAATCTGTGGTGAATGTCAGATTGGAAAGCAAGTCAAGATGTCCCACCAGAAGCTTCAACATCAGACCACTTCCAGGGTGCTGGAACTACTTCACATGGACTTGATGGGGCCTATGCAAGTTGAAAGCCTTGGAGGAAAGAGGTATGCCTATGTTGTTGTGGATGATTTCTCCAGATTTACCTGGGTCAACTTTATCAGAGAGAAATCAGACACCTTTGAAGTATTCAAAGAGTTGAGTCTAAGACTTCAAAGAGAAAAAGACTGTGTCATCAAGAGAATTAGGAGTGACCATGGCAGAGAGTTTGAAAACAGCAAGTTTACTGAATTCTGCACATCTGAAGGCATCACTCATGAGTTCTCTGCAGCCATCACACCACAACAAAATGGCATAGTTGAAAGGAAAAACAGGACTTTGCAAGAAGCTGCTAGGGTCATGCTTCATGCCAAAGAACTTCCCTATAATTTCTGGGCTGAAGCCATGAACACAGCATGCTATATCCACAACAGAGTCACACTTAGAAGAGGGACTCCAACCACACTGTATGAAATCTGGAAAGGGAGGAAGCCAACTGTCAAGCACTTCCACATCTTTGGAAGTCCATGTTACATTTTGGCAGATAGAGAGCAAAGGAGAAAGATGGATCCCAAGAGTGATGCAGGAATATTCTTGGGATACTCTACAAACAGCAGAGCATATAGAGTATTCAATTCCAGAACCAGAACTGTGATGGAATCCATCAATGTGGTTGTTGATGATCTAACTCCAGCAAGAAAGAAGGATGTCGAAGACGATGTCAGAACATCGGGAGACAATGTAGCAGAAACAGCTAAAAGTGCAGAAAATGCAGAAAATGCAGAAAACTCTGATTCTGCTACAGATGAACCAAACATCAATCAACCTGACAAGAGTCCTTCCATTAGAATCCAGAAGATGCACCCCAAGGAGCTGATTATAGGAGATCCAAACAGAGGAGTCACTACAAGATCAAGGGAGTCTGAGATTGTCTCCAATTCATGTTTTGTCTCCAAAACTGAGCCAAAGAATGTGAAAGAGGCACTGACTGATGAGTTCTGGATCAATGCTATGCAAGAAGAATTGGAGCAATTCAAAAGGAATGAAGTCTGGGAGCTAGTTCCTAGACCCAAGGGAACTAATGTGATTGGCACCAAGTGGATCTTCAAGAACAAAACCAATGAAGAAGGTGTTATAACCAGAAACAAGGCCAGACTTGTTGCTCAAGGCTACACTCAGATTGAAGGTGTAGACTTTGATGAAACTTTCGCCCCTGTTGCTAGACTTGAGTCCATCAGACTATTACTTGGTGTAGCTTGCATCCTCAAATTCAAGTTGTATCAGATGGATGTGAAGAGCGCGTTTCTGAATGGATACCTGAATGAAGAAGTCTATGTGGAGCAGCCAAAGGGATTTGCAGATCCAACTCATCCAGATCATGTATACAAGCTCAAGAAGGCTCTCTATGGATTGAAGCAAGCTCCAAGAGCTTGGTATGAAAGGCTAACAAAGTTCCTTACTCAGCAAGGGTATAGGAAGGGAGGAATTGACAAGACTCTCTTTGTTAAACAAGATGCTGAAAACTTGATGATAGCACAGATATATGTTGATGACATTGTGTTTGGAGGGATGTCGAATGAGATGCTTCGACATTTTGTCCAACAGATGCAATCTGAATTTGAGATGAGTCTTGTTGGAGAGCTGACTTATTTTCTGGGACTCCAAGTGAAGCAGATGGAAGACTCCATATTCCTCTCACAAAGCAAGTATGCAAAGAACATTGTCAAGAAGTTTGGGATGGAAAATGCCAGCCATAAAAGAACACCTGCACCTACTCACTTGAAGCTGTCAAAGGATGAAGCTGGCACCAGTGTTGATCAAAGGTTGTACAGAAGCATGATTGGGAGCTTACTATATTTAACAGCAAGCAGACCTGACATCACCTTTGCAGTAGGTGTTTGTGCAAGATATCAAGCCAATCCCAAGATAAGTCACTTGAATCAAGTAAAGAGAATTCTGAAATATGTAAATGGCACCAGTGACTATGGGATTATGTATTGTCATTGTTCAGATTCAATGCTGGTTGGATATTGTGATGCTGATTGGGCTGGAAGTGCAGATGACAGAAAAAGCACTTCTGGTGGATGTTTCTATTTGGGAAACAATCTTATGTCATGGTTCAGCAAGAAGCAGAACTGTGTGTCCCTATCTACTGCAGAAGCAGAGTATATTGCAGCAGGAAGCAGCTGTTCATAACTAGTTTGGATGAAGCAGATGCTGAAGGAGTACAATGTCGAACAAGATGTCATGACATTGTACTGTGACAACATGAGTGCTATTAATATTTCTAAAAATCCTGTTCAACACAGCAGAACCAAGCACATTGACATTAGACATCACTATATTAGAGATCTTGTTGATGATAAAGTTATCACACTGGAGCATGTTGCCACTGAGGAACAAGTAGCAGATATTTTCACAAAGGCATTGGATGCAAATCAGTTTGAAAAACTGAGGGGCAAGCTGGGCATTTGTCTGCTAGAGGAGTTATAGCAATTACTTCTATCTGAACGTGCTCAAACGTCAATAGCACGTTCACTACTGGGCCAAAACAAATTCAACCTTCGTTTCACACATCCCTCTACATTCCTCATTCAAACTTACATTTTCGTGGCAATCTTGTTTTCATCAGCATTCCCCAACACTTCTCAGATATTCACGAAACCACTCCAAAAGCTCTGCTTCTCCATGGCTACCTCACCAAAAGAAACCTCATCCCCTGTTTCACCCTCTGTACCATCATCCCCATCATCCACCAAAACTCCATCAAACCAGGAACAACCTGAATTCAACATCCAACCCATACAAATGATTCCTGGTCCAGGCCCTGTTCCTGAGAAACTGGTCCCTAAAAGACGACAGAGAGTGAAGATTTCTGAAAACCCTAGCTTTGCACCAAGCCCTAGGGAAGAAGACACTGAGATGGATAAGAAGATCCGCAGTCTTGTGAATAGCATTTTGAAAAATGCTTCTGTCCCTGATGCTGATAAAGATGTTCCAACATCTTCCACCCCAAATGCTGAAGTCCGCTCTTCATCCAGTGAAGAGGAATCAACAGAGGAAGAAGATCAAGCCACAGAGGAGACCCCTGCACCAAGGGCACCAGAACCTGCTCCAGGTGACCTCATTGACCTAGAAGAAGTAGAATCTGATGAGGAACCCATTGCCAAAAGGTTGGCACCTGGCATTGCAGAAAGATTACAAAGCAGAAAGGGAAAAACCCCCATTACTAGGTCTGGACGAATCAAAACTACTGCACAGAAGAAGAGCACACCAATCACTCCTACCACATCCAGATGGAGCAAAGTTGCAATCCCTTCCAAGAAGAGGAAAGAAATTTCCTCATCTGATTCTGATGATGATGTCGAACTAGATGTTCCCGACATCAAGAGAGCCAAGAAATCAGGGAAAAAGGTGCCTGGAAATGTCCCTGATGCCCCATTGGACAACATTTCATTCCACTCCATTGGCAATGTTGAAAGGTGGAAATTTGTATATCAACGCAGACTTGCTTTAGAAAGAGAACTGGGAAGAGATGCCTTGGATTGCAAGGAGATCATGGACCTCATCAAGGCTGCTGGACTGCTGAAAACAGTCACCAAGTTGGGAGATTGTTATGAAAGCCTAGTCAGGGAATTCATTGTCAACATTCCCTCTGACATAACAAACAGAAAGAGTGATGAGTATCAGAAAGTGTTTGTCAGAGGAAAATGTATTAGATTCTCCCCTGCTGTAATCAACAAATACCTGGGCAGACCAACTGAAGGAGTGGTGGATATTGCTGTTTCTGAGCATCAAATTGCCAAGGAAATCACTGCCAAGCAAGTCCAGCATTGGCCAAAGAAAGGGAAGCTTTCTGCAGGGAAGCTAAGTGTGAAGTATGCAATCCTGCATAGGATTGGCACTGCCAACTGGGTACCCACCAATCATACTTCCACTGTTGCCACAGGTTTGGGTAAATTTCTGTATGCTGTTGGAACCGAGTCCAAATTTAATTTTGGAAACTATATTTTTGATCAAACTATTAAGCATTCAGAATCTTTTGCTGTCAAATTACCCATTGCCTTCCCAACTGTATTGTGTGGCATTATGTTGAGTCAACATCCCAATATCTTAAACAACATTGACTCTGTGAAGAAGAGAGAATCTCCTCTATCCCTGCATTACAAACTGTTTGAGGGGACACATGTCCCAGACATTGTCTCGACATCAGGGAAAGCTGCTGCTTCAGGTGCTGTGTCCAAGGATGATTTGATTGCTGAACTCAAGGACACATGCAAGGTGTTGGAGGCAACCATCAAAGCCAACACAGAGAAGAAAATGGAGCTGGAACGCCTGATCAAAAGACTCTCAGACAATGGCATTGATGATGGAGAAGCAGCTGAGGAAGAAGAAGATGCAGCAGAGGATACAGAATCAGATGATGATGATTCTGATGCCACCCCATGACCATCAGACCTTTATTTTTTTACTGTTACTAGCTATTGGGGCATGTCCCTTTGAACAATGGATTGCTATTGGTCTGTAATATTTGCACCTTAATTTCATGCATTCTACTTTTGCCAAATTCTGTCTAAAAAGGGGGAGTAGTAGGATAGGATATTATGCATGTAGATTATGCAGTAGATTATGCATGTAGGATATTATGCATGATTTATGATTTTGAGGGGGAGTAGTATTTATACTGCTGCTGCTGATGATGATTGATGTAAGCTACTGAAACTAGTAGCTGATAGAAGATGCTGCAGTAAGAGCATGGAGACAGGGGGAGCAGAAAGCTGATGTCACGTGAGATGTCTTGACATCCTGGAAAAGACTTGTAGATTTGCAACTTGCAGAATTTTGCTGTCACCACTACAGAGACTACTGTGCTTGATTACTCTGATAATGAAAGTTGCTGATCCCACTTGCATGACTGCTCGTACCTGCTCAGGAAGTGTCTAAGTATGTTTTAGACAAAATTTGCCAAAGGGGGAGATTGTTAGTGCTTAGCTTTACTGAGTCTTAAAAGATTGGCTAAAATTTTGTTAAAACATAAGCACTTAGACAATGAAGGAAAGCTGGAGTTGCTGCACATGATGTCTAACATTATGTCAAGGAATCAGATCGGGCTGCACAATGCACAAGGCAAGATAAAATGTCAAATGAAGAATTGAAGCTGCAGGATCCACGATGTCGGATACAATGTCCAGGACATCCTGCCCGAAAATACTGGACACATAAATCTGTTATACCTTTAACAGATTAATGTGCAGTCAGCAACAGATTAGGCGATCTATCTTTAGGAACGAATTAAAAGATAATTAAAGTTCGAATTACAAACTTGAATAGTTCGTTCAGGGATTAAAGATTAAAGATAAAAACTAAAAGATCAAACTTTATCTTTTAGATCTTTAAGTGCAGATTTTTCAGGAGAATGATAGATCTTATCCAGCGCAAGTTGTTGCAGCCCAGATACGCACACTGCTATATAAACATGAAGGCTGCACGAGTTTTCTACCAAGTCCGAGATTGAAGAGTTATTTTGTGAGTTTTGGGACTTGAGTGTTTTGTGAGCCACCTTGATGTTACCCTAACATCAAGTGTTGGACCTGAGTGTGTAGAGTTGATCTCTATTGTTCAGAGAGCAATCTCTGGTGTGTCCTTGATTTGTTTGTAAACACGGGTGAGTGATTGAGAGGGAGTGAGAGGGGTTCTCATATCTAAGAGTGGCTCTTAGGTAGAGGTTGCATGGGTAGTGGTTAGGTGAGAAGGTTGTAAACAGTGGCTGTTAGATCTTCGAACTAATACTATTCTAGTGGATTTCCTCCCTGGCTTGGTAGCCCCCAGATGTAGGTGACGTTGCACCGAACTGGGTTAACAATTCTCTTGTGTTATTTACTTGTTTAATCTGTTCATACTGTCATATATAATCTGCATGTTCTGAAGCGGGATGTCGTGACATCCTGTACGACATCTGTCCTCAGTATCAGAATTTCAAGTGGTAACGGCTCCAACGGAAGACATGGAATTAGTTATGGAGACTTTGCCTCTTCTATAGGGAGAGAATTTGAGTAACCCTATCATTTAATTGATGTTTATTATGAATAGTATTTTTTTGTGGAATTGCAGAGGTGCAAAGTCCTCATCTTTTTTTGGTTATTGCAAGCAGTATCTCGATAATAATAAGGCAGATATAGTCATTATAATGGAAACCAGAATTAACCCCTAGAAGCTTGAGAAAACTTTTCGTCTTCTAGGTTATGATGTTTTTGATTTTTCAGACACTAATGGATTTTCTGTTAGAATAAATCTCTTAACCTGTGATATTACAAATTATAAAAGAAACACAGGTTATTAATAAAATGCGGAAATTACAGATCAAATCATACCTCCAGCCATTGCTATGAAGAGTTTCTTGTTTTGGTTCTTCCAAGCTCTCTCTTCCTCTCTCTAGATGGTGTATAAGACTGAATTCGAAGGGATGAGTTCAGGGACCAAATTCATGTGCTTATATAGGCATTCTACCATCAAGAAAGCATTTACCAGTCATTACCACTCATTATTGGCTGTTACAATTCATTAGTGGTCATTACCACCCATTAACAGCCATTAAATTTGGCTTCCAAAACTGACGAGCGTTACAGATTTTCAAAATGCTAGGACCAAATTATTACATTCTCCCACTTGGTCCAAACATTTTGACTTAATGCTCAATCTTCTTAAGAAATAAATATACAAATCATAGCGATAGTTCCTCTTATAACGAGTAATATCATCCATGTATTACAATATACTCAATTTCCCAAGAAATATACTCAAAGTGGTAATAAAACTTAATGAATAAACCCAATGTGCACTAATGAATTTTTCTCAAAAACATATTTTTTCTCAAATAAATCAATGTGCACCTAAATATGAGAAAATATCATAATATAAAAGTTTCAATTTTAACATATAAGTATACAATCATAAAGTGGAACCAAGTCCTATTCTTTCTACATGATCCTTAAATTTAAATGGTGGCATGCCCTTAGTTAAAGGATTAGCGATCATCAACTCAGTGCTTATATGCTCAATGACCACTTTCTTGACTTTTACTCTTTCTCTAATGGCTAAGTACTTAATGTCGATGTGCTTACTTCGACTTCCACTTTTGTTATTCTTAGCCATAAAGACAGCAGCTGAGTTATCACAAAAAATTCTTAAAGGCCTTGAAATAGTACCAATTATCTTCAGCCCAGAAATGAAACTTTTAAGCCATACACCATGTGTTGTAGCCTCAAAACAAGAAACAAACTCAGCTTCCATGGTAGAAGTAGCAGTCAAAGACTGCTTAACACTCCTCCATGAAATAGCTCCACCAGCCATCATGAAAATGTACCCAGATGTTGATCTACGAGAGTCAACACAACTAGCAAATTCTGAGTCTGAATAACCAATCACATATAGATTGTCTGTCTGTCTATACATAAGCATGTAATCTTTGGTCCCTTGAAGGTACCTCAACACTTTCTTAGCAGCTCTCCAGTGGTCAATACCTGCATTACTCTGATATCTTCCTAACATTCCAACTGCAAAAGCAATGTCAGGCCTTGTGCATACTTGAGCATACATGAGGCTTCCAACAATTGAAGCATAAGGAATGTTTTTCATTTGTTCCCTCTCAAAGTCATTCTTCGGACATTGGTTCAAATTAAACCTATCACCCTTCACAATGGGAGCAACACTTGGTGAACAACCTTTCATCCGAAATCTCTCTAGAATTTTGTTAATATAGGTTTCTTGTGATAGACCTAAAATACCTCGAGATCTATCTCTATGAATCTTAATGCCGATGACATAAGATGCATCACCCATATCCTTCATGTCAAAATTCTTAGAGAGAAATTGTTTCACCTCATGTGGCAAACCCCGATCGTTGGCTGCAAGTAAAATATCATCTACAAATAAAATAAGAAAACATATTTTACTCCCACTAACCTTGTGGTATATGCATTGATCCATGTGGTTTTCATCAAAACCAAATGAAGAAATTATCCCATGAAACTTAAGGTACCACTGACGGGAAGCTTGTTTTAAACCATATATAGATTTATTAAGCTTGCAAACCAAATGCTCACCACTATCAGAGGAGAAACCTTCAGGTTGTTTCATATAAACCTCCTCCTCTAAATCACCATTAAGAAAAGTTGTTTTCACATCCATTTGTTGCAACTCAAAGTCAAAATGAGCAACTAATGCCAAGATTATACGAAGAGAATCTTTCTTAGATACTGGAGAAAAAGTCTCTTTGTAATCTATTCCTTCATTTTGAGTAAATCCCTTAGCAACAAGTCTTGCCTTGTATCTCTCAATGTTGCCTAATGAATCCCTTTTGGTCTTAAAGACCCATTTACATCCAATGGTCTTTGCCCCATTAGGCAACTCTACAAGGTTCCAAACTTTGTCTGCATAGAATTCATCTCATCCTTCATGTCATCATACCATAAATTTGACTCTTTACAACTCATGGCTTGATCAAAAGTTTCAGGATCATTTTCAGCTCCAATATTATAGTCAGATTCTTGCAAATATACAATATAATCACTAGGAATAGCTGATTTTCTTACTCTAGTAGACCTCCTTAATGTTGCATCAACATTTTCTTGGGGATCATGTTGTTCAACTGGTTGTTCATCATTTTCATGAATTTGATGATCAACTTGATCTACTGGATTATCAACAATAGTTTGTGGAATGCCAATCATGTGTTGTTCATCATCCCTTTGGACTTGAGGGGTATGAATTACAACCAATCTTTCATTTGATGTGGAAGGTTGAGATTCTATATAATCAATTTCAGAACCTAAGTCCCTCAATTGATCACTCCCACTGATCAAATCATTTTCAATAAATTTGGCATTTCTTGATTCCACAATCCTAGTAATATGATGTGGACAATAAAACATATAACCTTTAGACCTTTTGGCATATCCAATGAAATACCCACTAATGGTCCTCGGGTCAAGTTTCTTCTCTTGTGGGTTATATATTCTCACCTCAGACGGACAACCCCAAACGCGCATATGTTTCAAACTCGGTTTCCAACCTTTAAACAACTCAAAAGGTGTCTTTGGGACAGCCTTGGTTGGAACATGATTTAATATATACACTGCCGTCTTTAGTGCTTCAGCCCACAAGGATTTAGGAAGATTGGAGTTGCTAAGCATACTCCGCACCATGTCCAATAATGTTCGGTTCCTTGTTTCTGCCACACCATTCTGATTTGGAGAACCAGGCATAGTGTATTGGGCAACAATCCCATGTTCTTGAAGAAACTTTGCAAAGAGACCAAGTGATATGAACCCTCATGGCATAAGGGCTGACTTAGGATCGTCTAGGATTAAACCTCGATGGAAAATGCGAAAATTGATTAAGGATGAAAAATAAGGTGGTTAATTTCGTGGGTCTTAATAAGGTGGTTCTTGGCATAAAATGGATTAATGGGATGGTAAAACGTAGGTTAAGTGGTGGTTGGACAGAAATATAGAAATGACAATAACTTAAGCTACAGGGCTCCAAATGAGGTGATTCCAAAACGAGGTGAAAGGTCTCGTTTTGAAATTCAATTTAGGCTCAAGAATCACTTAATTTGAGTGCGTAAAATGGGAGTTATGGCCACCAGATAATTCTGGGCAGAAGTGGATTTTCTGGAATTGTGGTTTGAAAGAACAAGGTTGAAGATGAAAGGAAGGAAAGAATCACTCTTTCCGGCGAGGGCAACACACAAAGGTTGTGAAAGTCCTTTGATACAGCCAGGGTGTTCTTGAATCACTCAAGAATTTAGGAGAATCACTCTCACTAAGATAAAAGAGATAAACTCTAATTTTCTGAATAAAACTCAACTTGTGTTTATTGATAAAATGGTTTAGCTTATATAGAAGCTTTACAGCAGATTTTAGTAATGACCCACTAACCTAGAATTAAAATAACTTAATGCCATTAACCTAGGGAATTAAAAAAAACTTAATGGCTGAGTGTAACTAAAATTGTGGCAACCAAAAGTCACCCCAACAGCTAACAAGTCAGCCACCATTTGGTCTCCCAAAAGGCTGATGCCTAGGTTGCCAATTGGGCCCTTATTACAACTTGAACTAAACCTAACTAAAGCACTTTTAGTTGATTAACCCAAAACATATTTTTGGTCAGCCAACTTTACAAGGATTGGACCATTATTTAGACAAACTAAACACTCTAAAATTGAGACAAAGTGGTCTCATTTAGTCCTCCTCCATTTGGGCCATGATACAACTCACAACCTTGGACTTTTCTCCTTGAAACGTGGGCTTGTATTCAAATAGTATGGACAGCACTTGTTGAAGAGCTTCCTTGGCTTTCCTTGCTCTAGCCCTTGTCATAGGTCCTCCAAGTCCTTCAAGTGGATCCTTGCCCTTGCTCTTGGTCATGTCCTCATCACCAGGTGCTTGTCCATTCTTAGTATATCTGCCATAGTATTCTCCACCTCTATCTGATCTCACTATTTTTATTTGCTTGCCACATTGGTTCTCAACTTCAGCCTTAAAGACTTTGAAGGCATCCAATGCTTCGTATTTTTTATGAAGCAAATAAACATTCATATATCGTGAATAATCATCAATAAAGCTGATAAAATATTTCTGACCACGTGCATCCATATTTGGACAACAAATATCAGTATGAATTATTTCTAATATGCTTGAACTCCTGTTAGAACCTTTCTTAGACATGTTGGTCTGCTTACCCTTAATGCAGTCCACACAAGTCTTAAAGTCAGCAAAATCTAGAGTATTGAGTACCCCATCTTTCACTAACCTTTTAATCCTCTCAATGGAGATATGTCCTAATCTCCGGTGCCACAACATAGAGGAATTCTCATTAATATTACACCTTTTAATACCAGTTTGAACATGCATAGAACTATAAGTGGCATTATTTTGTAAACCAAGAAGATAAAGACCATCAGACAAGATACCATTCCCAACACATTCAGAATTATAAAATAACTCAAATGATGTGTCTTTGAAATTAAAGGAATATCCAAACGGTACAAGCCTTGAAATAGAAATCAAGTTTCGGGAAAAACTTGGTACATAAAAAGTCCTTTCTAATTTTAAAATAAAGTCACTACTTAAAGTCAAAATGCAAGTTCCAATGGCCTCCACATGTGAGCCTAGCTTATTGCCTGATAAAATGCTTTGCTCACTTCCCACTGGTTTCCTTAGGTTTTGCATACCCTGTAAAGAATTTGCAATATGAATAGTAGATCCAGAATCAATCCACCAGGTGTTAATATTAACACTAACCATATTAGATTCATAACATACTAATAAGATTGATTTACCTTTCTTCTCAAGCCATTTATGGAACCTGGGGCAATTCTTCTTCATGTGTCCCTTCTTCTTGCAAAAGAAACACTTTGCCACCTTCTTAATATCAGCTTGAGGTGGTATTTTACCATTCCCCTTCTGATTAGCTTGAGACTTAATTGCTTTGTTCTTCCCATAAGCAGTAGTCAGCAATGCACTCTCACCCATCTCCATCACAAGCCTTTCTTCTTCCTGAACACACATGGTCATTAATTTATTGATAGACCATTTATCTTTATGTGTGTTGTAGGAGATCTTAAACGACCCATATTCATGTGGAAGGGTGTTCAAAATGAAATGCACTAGGAAGGACTCAGACATATCAACCTCTAGTTTCTTAAGTTGAGCTGAAATATCTCGCATTTTCATGATGTACTCACACACACCTTTCACACTGGTGAGGCGAAGAGAAGAAAACTTCATGATCAAGGTGCTTGCTAAAGTCTTATTTGAAGTGATGAACTGATCATCAATGACCTTAAGCAAGTCTCGGACCTTTTCATGGTGGTCAATAGAACCACGTATCCCAGCCGAGATTTTGGTCTTAATGAACATCACGCTGAGCCGGTTGGATCGCTACCACCGCTCATATAGCGCAACGTCAGATGGGCTACTTTCATCAGTGATTACAGGTGGTTTGTCTTTCCTTATAGCATAGTCTATGTCCATCCACCCCAATTGTAGAAGAATTCTCTCCTTCAATATCTTATAGTTATCTCCTTTGAGTTCGGGAACATCACATTGAATATCAGAAAAACTAATAGTTTTGAGAAGCTGCAAAATCCAAAGGCTTATGTCAAAATTTGAGACATACTAATCTTAATTGTATCTTTTACCAATGTAAACATACCATAAATTTGAATCATGTGACATAAAAATTGCCTGTGGGCTAAATTTTTAATTCAATAAGAAACAATTAAATCTTATGATAGAATAATCAAATTACTTGCTCAATATTCATGCTTTACGGGTACAACATGAAAATAATTTAATTTCTATCGTAAATATTTACTTTATGATAAAATCGACAAATTATACATACATCATGATGCCTGTGGGTAAATCATGAAAAATAGTACGTCATTTTATCCCAATTAATTATACAGATATAATAAAAATTCCTGAGAGATAAAATTCATTATATAAGTATAATTAATTACAATATTATGTCTAATTCCTTATATGATCTTTAACCAACTTAATATATAATTTTAATCAAATATAAATGCTGTGGCTAATCCACAATTAATCAAAATTATAAAGATCACTTAGACATAAAACTTTATTATATGAGAATAAATGGTATTTTGCATTTCAAAATTAAGATACAATATGATTATGAATAAGATTCTCATATAATTTTATAATTGAAACATAATATTATGCATTTGATTTCATATATATATGCATTTAGAATAAAATTTTCCAGAATATATTCATGCATAAATTAAATCAAAATTCCAAAAACTGTAAAGCAGAATGAGTATATAAGGTATTAAAAACGACTGCATATCAGAAAAGCTTTACTGGTTTAGTGGTCTTCTTGTACTATTGCATTCTAAGAGTCAAGGGTTCGACACCCAATTAGCTCAAAACGTAGGAGTTTTCATTTTTTTTAACACTGTTCATCATCTTCACCCTTTAGCGGGTCAAACCCGACCCATACACAGACCCGGTCGGGTTTCATTCATTTGGACACCATTTTTCACGATTCAAAAGCCAAAATTAAGGAAATCAAATGAAATATAGATTTCGAATTTTATTTTTAAGAAACAAGGTCCTTCATACCATAAACAAAATCAAATCGGAAAAATACCGAAAACCTAAAATGGACAAGGCAGAGGCAATTGTGGCTCTGATACCAAATGTTAGAATAAATCTCTTACCCTATGATATTACAAACTATAAAAGAAACACAAGTTATTAATAAAATGCGGAAATTACAAATCAAATCATACCTCCAGCCATTGCTATGAAGAGTTTCTTGTTTTGGTTCTTCCAAGCTCTCTCTTCCTCTCTCTAGATGGTGTATAAGACTAAATTAGAAGGGATGAGCTCAGGGACCAAATTCATGTGCTTATATAGGCATTCTACCATCAAGAATGCATTTACCTGCCATTACCACTCATTATTGGCTGTTACAATTCATTAGTGGCCATTACCACCCATTAACAGCCATTGAATTTGGCTTCCAAAACTGACGAGCGTTACAGATTTTCAAAATGCTAGGACCAAATTATTACATTTTCTAGTGGCATTGTGGCTTCTTGGAGAAAGGATAAAATCTGGGTTCAAGTGGAAATCAAGGAGTTTCAGTATATGCTCTTGCAAGTGAAGCTTCAAGAGGAGCATCCCTGGTGGTTCTCTCCTACTTATGCTAGTCCCATTGAAAGTAATCCCTCTAGTCTTTGGAAATCTTTCAAGCATCTATTGTCTCTTATTACGGGAAGCTGGCTAGTGGCTGGTGATTTGAATGATATTGCTTCTTATGAAAAAAAGGAGGTGCTCCAGCCTTAGCTAGGAAGTGCCAGATTTTCCAGTGTAGAATTAATGAATGCAATCTCATGGACCTAGGTGCAGTGGGCTCAAAGTTTACTTGGAGAGTACAAATTTCTCATGGTTATAGTAGAGTTTTTGAGAGACTTGATAGAGCCTTATGCAGTACTCAATGGAGGCTTCAATTCTCTGGAGCTATAGTTAAAGTGTTGCCTCGGGTGGATTTCTTTGACCACCACCTGATTTTAGTCTCTCTTCATGACAATTTTAATAACAGACTTCATTGCCAATTCCGTATTGAATGTGCTTAGGTTACTCACCCGACTTAGAGTGCTGCTAGGTGCACCCAGCATTATTGCTGGTGCACCCAGCAATTAAGAGGAAAAGACAAATGTACCCCTGGGCTAATTAATTTAAAAAAAAACAGTTCATTTCCGCCATTTCTTCTTCTTTGTCATTTCTGTTGCTTATTCCTCTTCCTCGCCATTCCTCTTCTTCCTCGCCATTGCTGCTTCTTCGTGACCTTCATTGGTGACCTTTGCATCCTTCTTCTTCCTCTTGAAAAAGCTTGGCTGCGTCTTCTTCTGCGTCTTCTTCGTGACCTTCCAATCGTGTGATTCGTTCGTCTTCTATGGGTGTTGACGGTGGTGTTGCTGTGTCCTCGCGTCGGCATTGTCGAGGTAAGTTCCTCTTTGTCTTCGTCTCCGCCATGGGTGTTGACAGGGAAGCTTACGGATCAACTTGATCCGTAAGATTTTCGGATCATGTTGATCCAGAAAAGCTTACGGATCAAGTTGATCCGGAAGGTTTGTAAACATAATTTCCGGATCAACTTGATCCAGAAATTGTGTTTACACCTTTTCTTTATTACGGATCAACTTGATCTGTAAGTAGTGTAAAAACAGCTTATAGATCATGTTGATCCGGAAGTTGTCTGAAACTGCATTTTTAAAATTGCTAACTCTGAATTTTGTGTGTTTTTGATTCTGAAATTTGCAGCTTACTTCATCAAGGCTATTTCTTTAATACAAGGTCTTCGTTTGAACTTTGAACAAGGTGAGTACTTGATATATTTGACGAATTTTTTTTCAACGTTTAGCATTACTTTGGTAGAATAGTAAATATTGGCTGTAATTTGGATCATTCTTATTAGATTGTTGTTACAATTTGTTTTGACCTTAGTCACAATTTGGTTGTAAATAATGACATGTTGACATATAGATAGATAAATAGTATTGATTGATTAGTATGAATTATGATTATATATACATATATTGATTATCCAAATAGTATGAATTATGATTATATTGACATGTAAATAGTCAATGTTACATTCAACCATTTAGACACTTTTTTTACCCAAAGTCTTTCACAAAACTTCTCTTGACACTTGTGTAAGTCTCTTTTTTAATTAGGTACCTTTCCATCAAAACCTCATTAAAGATAAATGACTTACGTTGTAAACCTTCCTAACATAAATTGATTCTCTGCAATCCTCATGTCTTCCTTTATAAAGTTTCGAAGTCATGATAAAGGGTCCAAAACTAGCCTCCCGGATGTTGAGAGAAAAATTTTCCCTAGAAGCTTGTTTACATTGATGTAGACTACAAGTGTAGCACAATTTAATCTATTAGGAGAGGGTAGTGTAATTTTAAAAAATATAAGAGAAAACAATATTATTTGAGCATCTCTCAAAGGGAGGGGAGTGTAATTTATTCTAATAGATAAAATAAATGGTTTAGTGTTTCTAGGTTACACCACTATATGACCCATGTACTATTTGAATGTGAAAAGTAATTGATCCTTACAACAACAACAACAACTACAAACACCTTATTCCAACATGCATGTATTGAACCAAATCCCTAAATTTGATCCTTACACCAGTTAAATATATCCAAATGCTATTTTCCAATATTTTAGTTTATTTATATAATTCTTAGCACTTTGGTTAATTTACATTAACACGATTAGCCACACTCATTCTGACTATCTTAAATTCCTCCAAAAATGTCTCTTGAGAAACAGGCTTATCCAAATCAGAGCCATCTTGAGATAGCAGTGTCGGTTCCACAATGTTGCTCAATACCTAAACCAAAAAAAAAATGATAAGCCAAGAGAGGAAGGAATTAAATGAAACAAGTTTGAGATTTTTATGTTTCTTGGTTAAAGTATAAAAATAAAGTTTCTTAGCAACAAATGAAAACTTGTTTTAATTTCTCATGACTTTTTTGATAACATAAGTAGCATCTCTAAGTAGCATAAGGAATTCCTTGTTCAACAGTGAGCTTGCCAAGAGCTTCAATTATATGGTCATGAAGTGATCTGTCAGGGGACTCAATCTGAGAGAATATGGATACCATTTCAGCTTCATAACCTGAACCATTCCTGCTTCCCATGTGTGAATTCATTCAACACCTATGGAATAAATCATTCTACATGTCAATTCTCTCTTCCTGATTGGCTCAACATTGGCCAATCAAAGTCTTGATACACAAATATAATTAATCTTATAGACAAAAAGGAAAATTTAATGAAGAGATAAACAATCCATTTAATCCTCATAATGTCAAGTTATTTTAGAACTAATTGCTGCAACTTTTTTTTTGGCTTCTTGTGACATTTATAAAACCATGCATGGAGATATTTATAAAACAATCCGTTTAATCCTCATAAGGAAAATTTTACCCTTAATTCTCGCAACAAAGTCCTTAATTCTTTGATCCATTGAATTTTGTGCCTTCTCTGGCCTGAATTAAATTGTCCATACTCTACTGATGTTAGTATCAATGAGACGAACACAACCAAAACCATGCATGGAGTTAGGGTATACTATACTGATGTTAACAGGAACGATCTGTTTCTCAGATTCCTAAATCAAGGTCAATACCACTAAGCATTTGAGATGTTGTTGACCATTGTTTCTCAGATTCATAAAGCTGAGCAAGTTTCTCTCTAATAACTAAAACATATGATAAAACAACAAGTTGGCATTTAGAGTAATTGAATTGAGTCAACCAACTGCTTGAACAACCATTAGGTGATGGTGCTTTGTTGTCCCAAATCAATGTCCTATATGCGTTAGACGCATGAAATTTGAGAAAATGAAATGAGTGATGGATTTTGTGGTACTCATTTGCAGATCATGGTTATGACCAGAGGATTAGGTCGTGCCTTAGGTCAGGTCACTAGCAGAGGTGTGGGCAGAGGAGAACATGATGATTCCGATGATGCTCCATAGGGTCGACGACCTACTGCATCCGCACGGAGGCAGCGAGTCACTGTGACTGTGGATCACGTCGATGAGCCAGTCATCCCTGACCCAGATGTTCAAGATGACCCGATGGAGGCACCAGCTGCTGTGGAGGACATTCTTGTGGACGCAGGCGCAGGCGGCTGAGGATCAGCATCAGGGATTTCCGGGTGGTCTGAGCGACCCATCCGTGTTGACAGCGTATGCGGATCACATTGCTTGTAGCGTATGGACGGGAGAGGTATTTATACTATTTATTTTTAGTTACTTGTAAATTATACTTTATGATTGAAATTAGTTTTCCTTTAAATGATAATTTTAACGAATTTTGTGTTCCTTTATACTTCAATTCAGGAGTGTCCTGAATTGAAGCTATCCTCTCATGGGAGGAAGGTCCACAGTTTAGGCAGGCCTGTCCCTGCCATTGAGGGACTTATTGCTGGTACAGGACTAAGTCCTCTGATCGCGTGTTTGGCAGACACCGGCGATCGGTGACTTTTGTCCGTGTTTGTGGAGTGGTGGCACCGGGAGACGTCTAGTTTCCATCTCCCGGTGGGAGAGCTCACCATCACATTGGACGACATCTCCTCTCTTCTCCATCTTCCCGTTATTGGCGACTTACACGCATTTCAGCCCTTGCACGTGGACGATGCGGTTCAGATGCTGGTGGAGTTGTTGATGGTCTCTCCAGAGTCTGCTAGGGCTGAGACAGTCCATTGTCGCGGACCATACGTATGCCTGCAATGGGTACGTGATATTTATCAGCGCTGATGCCAGGCAGGTCATTGGACAGCTGCGACTCGCGCATATCTTCTTCACCTACTGGGTTGCACTCTATTTGCTAACAAGAGTGCAACCAATGTCTATGTTGTCTACTTGGAGGCCCTTTGTGACCTCAGTATGACAGAGAGGTACGCCTGGGGAGTGGCTGCTTTGGTTCATATGTACGACCAGCTGAACGATGCATCTATGAGCCACAGTCGACAGCTTGGCGGTTACATCTCACTGCTGCAGGTAACAAATATGTTTTTCATTCATTCAGGCTAAACAATGTTTAACTTTAAATTTTGTTACACTTTCATTATTAATGTTTATAATTTGAATGTTACATCTATAGTGCTGGATTTATGAGCACTTTCCCTCGGTCACGGAGTCCACCGCTGATCAGGACTACGACAAGGCTTCTCCGCGTGCGTGCAGGTGAATTGTGACGAAGAAGACCGTGAAGAGCATTCGCACGCCGTCATACAGGGAGCGCCTGGACCGACTCCGGATTTCGGATGTCTGTTGGATCCCTTATGGGGAGCATCGGGAGGTCCGGGACTTCCACGTCAGATCATGCTATTCCAGTCTCTTGCGCTGGGGGCCTGTTGCTGTTTATTATCGACCGGAGAGGGTCGTGCAGCAGTTTGGCTACACACAGACCATTCCTGCTCCTCCTGTCGATTCATGGGTCTCGTATGATGATATACACGACAGGTGGATGCACTACGAGGATCATATCGTACCAGCAAGTGAGGTGTGCGTTGTGCCAAGGGTGTGTTCTAGTGACTACATCGACTGGTTCTTCCGCATCTCCCATCCTTTCATGACACCAGGCCACGTATTAGATCCTCTGTCTCATGGTCACGCCCCGTAGCCCCGAGTCGTCCCTGAGGCCCCGCAGACGGATATCCCTCACGTGTCGGAGCCAGGAGCATCGTCAACATCTGCGGAGGAGCCCAGACATGCAGTGGTAAGTAATACTAATAATTTACGTCATTTACATCAATATTTGCATAATAATTTGTGTAATAAGTTTTTTTTTGTATGTAACAGGAAGTTTGTGATGATATTGTTGAGAGGTTGGAGCGCCATCTGAGTCTAGGGGTGGTCACGCCTGGCTCTTCGACACATGAAGTGATCGAAGAATGCCTCAGATTGGCCAGGAGTGTGACACATGACCATCTAGTATATGTTAGGTGTAGACGCAGGCGGCGCACTAATCAGGCGTGGTTTATGTACATATTTTATATTGATATTCCTTGTATATACATATATTGTACATGAACTCATTTCATGAGTATTATTGGTTTTATTTATTTTCATTACTAATGTTAGTTTTATTTATTTTCATTGATTGTGTATTCCATTTGGTCTATATACACGCTTGTTATTAAAATGGTCTAGTTAACTTAGTTATAGTATATGTAAATTATTATAAATGGTCTAATTTAAAATATAACTTTAAATATAATTGAAATAAAGAAGTTGAAAAGGGTGTAAAAAAATGAAACAAAAAATGGACATCATTCGTTATCTAAGATCCTTATTTTATATAACGTACTAATATTTTTAAATTCCCTTATAATTACTATTTTCCCACGTATACTAATGATCATGTAAAAAATGTATTATAAAGTAGTTAGTATTTTAATTTTTAATATAATACTAATTGTTTTTTTTATATTCTTTATAATATTAATAATGATATGATTAATTATAAAAATAAAAAATAAATTAATGATGATAATATTAATTTTATAAAATTATTATTATCTTTTATGTATTTATTGATTTTTATTAATATGTATAAAATAACCTTAAACAATATCTTTAAATATGTAGTTAAAAAATTATTATTTTTCTTCTTACGAATCAATTTGATCCGTAAGTCACTTACGGATCAAGTTACAGATCAACTTCATCCGTAGGAAGAAAATCAAGCAAGGGCAATTTCGCCATTTTTATAGAATGTTGGGTGCACCAGCAATAATGCTGGTGCACCTAGCAACACTCCCCGACTTATAATCAATTTATTCAAGCCCAATGCTGTAGATGCAATTGCCTTTGATGTTTTGATGATGATCATGATGATGTGTTGCAATTGATGCAAATGGGCTTTTCAAGATTAAATTCAAGACAATACTTCAAGATTACAAGTCACAACATCAAGATGATCACTAGAATATTAGGAAGGGAATTCCTAATTGAATTAGCAAAAGTTTGGCCAAGTGATTTAAATTAAAAAAAGTGTTTCTCAAAGGTTTTACTCTCTGGTAATCGATTACCAGAGGATGTAATCGATTACCAGTGGCCAAATACGTTTTATAACAGCTACAAAAATTTGAATTCGAAATTTTAGACTGTGTAATCGATTACACAATTTTGGTAATCGATTACCAGCAGTTAGTAAATGTTTTAATTCAAATTTTAAAAGCTGTAATCGATTACAAAATTACTGTAATCGATTACCAGACAGGATTTTCAGAAAAATAATTTTAAGAGTCACAACTTTTCAAAGGCTTTATTCATGACCACCAATGGTCTATATATATGTGACTTAAACACGAAATTGCTTAGAGATTTTCAGAACAACAAGTGTTTATCCTCTCAAAGAGCAAATTCATTTTATCCTCTTAAGAATTCCTTGGCCAATTCAATTGCAATTCATTAAGGAATTATTTGAGTGCTCAATCTGTAAAATCCATCTCTTTCTAGAGAGATTTGTTCTTCTTCTTCTTCTCATTCTCTAAGGGATTAAGAGACTGTGAGTCTCTTGTTGTAAAGGAATTCTAAACACAAAGGATGAATTGTCCTTGTGTGTTTAGAACTTGTAAAAGGAATTTACAAGATAGTGGAACTCTCAAGCGGGTTGCTTGGGGACTGGACGTAGGCACAAGGGTGTGGTCGAACCAGTATAAAACTGAGTTTGCATTCTCTCTTCCCTTAATCTCCTTTATTTATTATTGCTTTATATTCATATTCAAATTGTTTTATTTGAAGTAATATTTAAGAAGATTGTCATTAAGGGAATTCATAACTTGAATAAAAAGTGAAATAGATTTTTAATTGGGGAAGTAGTTTGGAATATCTTAATTCAACCCCCCCTTCTTAAGATATTTGAGGCCACTTGTCTAACAAGTGGTATCAGAGCTTCATTCTTGTATAAAGTTTAGAAGCTTCAAGAAAAAGATGGCCTCAGCAAATTCCTTATTTCAAGATGGAAATTCTATAAATAGACCTCCAATCTTCAATGGAGAGGGTTACCACTACTGGAAAACCCGAATGCAAATTTTTATTGAGGCAATAGATCTAAATATCTGGGAAGCCATAGAAATAGGGCCTTATATACCCACCACAGTAGAAAGAGTTTCAATAGATGGTAGTTCATCAAGTGAAAGCATAACCATAGAAAAACCTAGAGATAGATGGTATGAAGAAGATAGAAAACGAGTACAATACAACTTAAAAGCCAAAAACATAATAACATCTGCCCTGGGAATGGATGAATATTTCAGGGTATCAAATTGTAAGAGTGCTAAGGAAATGTGGGACACTCTTCGATTAACACATGAAGGAACTACAGATGTTAAAAGATCTAGGATAAATGCACTAACTCATGAGTATGAATTATTTAGAATGAATGCAAATGAAAATATTCAAAGCATGCAAAAGAGATTTACACATATAGTAAATCATCTAGCAGCCTTAGGCAAAGAATTTCAAAATGAGGATCTTATAAACAAAGTGTTAAGATGTTTAAGTAGAGAATGGCAACCCAAAGTAACGGCTATTTCTGAATCAAGAGATTTGTCTAACATGTCTCTTGCCACTTTATTTGGAAAGTTGCAGGAACACGAGATGGAACTATTGAGATTGCACCAAAATGAAGAAAATGACAAGAAAAAGAAAGGAATTTCTCTTAAAGCGTCATCCTCAATTCAAGAAGAAAGTGATCAGGATAATGATCCAGATGATGATGATGATCTAAGTCTTTTTGTGAAAAGGTTCAACAAATTTCTTAAAGTAAGAGGAAATCAGAGGCGACCTAATTTTAAATCAAAGAAAAGGACAGAAACTTCATCCTCTACTCTAAAATGCTTTGAATGCAATCAACCTGGACATCTGAGGGTTGATTGTCCCATCTTCAAGAAAAAGATGGAAAAATCTGAAAAGAAAAATCATAGTGAAAAGAAACTGAAGAAAGCATACATCACATGGGATGAAAATGATTTGGAATCCTCTGAAGATTCTGAAAATGAAGAGATAAATCTCTGCCTTATGGCTAAAAGTTACGAAAGTGATGAAGAGGTAACATCTTCAAATAACTTATCTATTTCTTTTGATGAATTGCAATATGCATTTGTTGATTTGCATAAAGAATCAATTAAACTTGCAAAATTAGTTTCATCATCAAAGAAAACAATTTCAAATTTAGAAAATGAAATTTCGAAATTAAACAAAGAATTAGATCTTCTTAGAAATGAAGTCTCAATTTCTAAAACAAATGAAAAAGTTAATATCTCCACTATTAATGACAAGAAAATAACAGATTCTTGTAGTTGTTGTGATAAATATGTAAAAGAAATTAAAGAGTTGAAAAATTCACTTGCAAAATTTTCATATAGTAGAAATAATTTAGATGTTATATTAAGTAAACAAAGATATGTGTCTAATAAAAATGGACTAGGGTATAAATATGAAAAACAACAAAAGTTTCATAAAAACTTTTCCACTTCCACACAAAAATGTAATTCTAATTCTATCACTTGTTTTTACTGTGGAAGAAGAGGACATGGCATATCAACTTGCTACTTCAAGAAAAATTACAGTAACATTAAAATGATATGGGTCCCAAAAGGATCCTCAGTTTATACTAACATGCAAGGACCCAATAAAATTTGGGTACCTAAGTCAAAAACTTGATTATGCAGGTATCTTTGAGAAAGAAGTGGTACATAGATAGCGGATGCTCAAAACATATGACTAGAGATGCATCAAATTTTACACATATCTCTCCAAAGAAAAGCAGGCATGTAACATATGGTGACAACAACAAAGGTAGAATCCTTGGAGTGGGTAAAATAGGTACAAATTCTTCAAACTCCATTGAAAATGTTCTACTTGTTGAAGGCCTTAAGCACAGCCTACTTAGTGTTAGTCAATTATGCGACAAAGGCTATCTAGTATCATTTGATTCTCATAAATGTCTTATAGAACATAAGCATGACATTAATATAAAGCATGTGGGACATAGAGTCAATAATGTTTACATGATAGACTTAAGCATAAAACAAGAAAACAATCATTGCTTTCTTAGTAAAGATGATGATCCATGGTTATGGCATAAAAGAATTGCTCACATAAACATGGATCACTTAAATAAATTAATTTCAAAAGATTTAGTAGTTGGTTTGCCTAAATTGAAATTTGAAAAAGATAAACTATGTGATGCATGTCAAAAGGGCAAACAAACAAGAGTCTCATTCAAACCTAAAAATGTTGTTTCAACCACTCGACCCTTACAGTTATTGCATATGGATCTATTTGGTCCATCTAGAACCATGAGTTTTGGAGGAAATTACTATGCTCTAGTTATAGTTGATGATTTCTCTAGATATACTTGGACATTATTTATTACACATAAAAGTGATTCATTCCAAGCATTTAGGAAACTTGCTAAAGTCATACAAAACAAGAAAAATCTCAAGATTGCATCCATTAGAAGTGATCATGGGGGTGAATTTGAAAATAAAGATTTTGAATTATTTTGTGATGAACATGGTATTGAACATAATTTTTCTGCACCAAGAACCCCTCAACAAAATGGAGTTGTTGAGAGGAAAAATAGGTCATTGGAAGAAATTGCAAGAACTTTATTAAATGATACTTCTCTTCCAAAGTATTTTTGGGCTGAAGCTGTCAATACTGCATGTTACATCATGAATAGGGCCTTGATAAGACCTATTTTAAAGAAAACCCCATATGAGTTATTTAATGGTAGAAAACCTAATATCTCTCATCTACATGTTTTTGGTTGCATGTGCTTTGTACTTAATAATGGTAAAGATAATCTAGGAAAATTCGATGCAAAATCTGATGAAGGCATTTTTCTTGGATATTCATTACAAAGCAAAGCATATAGGATATATAATAAAAGAACTATGAATATCGAGGAATCCATTCATGTTACCTTTGATGAATCTAATGCTATATTGTCAAGAAAGAATATGCTAGATGACATTGCAGATTCTTTAGAACATATGAACATTCATGAACAAAATTCCAAAGGAAATGATAAAGGAAACAATGAAGATCCTCCAGAAGAAGTCAAATCCAATGATGAACTTCCAAGAGAATGGAAAGCTTCAAGAGATCATCCCCTCGACAACATTATTGGTGATATCTCAAAAGGGGTAACAACTAGACATTCTATTAAAGATTTATGCAATAATATGGCTTTTGTATCCATGATTGAACCTAAAAATATAAAAGAAGCCATAGTAGATGATAATTGGATCATTGCCATGCAAGAAGAACTAAACCAATTTGAAAGAAACAATGTGTGGAAATTAGTAGAAAAACCTGAAAATTATCCTGTCATAGGAACAAAATGGGATTTTAGAAATAAATTAGATGAACATGGTATAATTATTAGAAATAAAGCCAGGTTAGTAGCAAAAGGGTATAATCAAGAAGAGGGAATAGACTATGAAGAAACATATGCTCCTGTTGCAAGATTAGAAGCCATTAGAATGCTTTTGGCATATGCATCCATAATGGACTTTAAACTTTATCAAATGGATGTTAAGAGTGCCTTTCTAAATGGTTTAATTCAAGAAGAGGTATATGTTGAACAACCCCCTGGTTTTGAAATTCCTGATAAACCAAACCATGTTTATAAATTACAAAAGGCTCTTTATGGTTTGAAACAAGCCCCTAGGGCGAGGTATGAACGCTTAAGCAATTTTCTTCTAGAAAAAGATTTCTCCAGAGGTAAAGTGGATACCACATTGTTCATAAAGAGAAAGCATAATGATATTTTGTTGGTTCAAATATATGTTGATGATATAATTTTTGGATCCACTAATGATTCATTGTGCAAGCAGTTTTCCCTTGATATGCAAAGTGAATTTGAAATGTCAATGATGGGAGAACTAAAGTACTTTCTGGGATTACAAATCAAGCAAACTCAAGAAGGTGTATTCATCAATCAATCCAAATACTGCAAGGAATTGATCAAAAGATTTGGGATGGATAGTGCAAAACACATGTCTACACCGATGAGCACTAATTGTTACTTAGATAAAGATGAATCTGGTCAGTCTATAGACATAAAACAATATCGAGGTATGATCGGATCTCTTCTTTATTTATCTGCTAGTAGACCTGATATTATGTTTAGTGTATGCATGTGTGCTAGGTTTCAATCCAACCCCAAACAATCACATTTAAGTGCAGTAAAGAGAATCATGAGATATCTATTAGGAACAATCAATTTAGGATTATGGTATCCTAAGAATTCAACATGTAACTTAATAGGATATTCTGATTCTGATTTTGCCGGATGTAGAACTGATAGAAAAAGTACAAGTGGAACTTGTCAATTTATTGGATCGGCTCTTGTCTCGTGGCATAGTAAGAAACAAAACAGTGTTGCTTTATCTACTGCTGAAGCGGAGTATATCTCTGCCGGTAGTTGTTGTGCACAGATTTTATGGATGAAGCAACAATTATCTGACTATGGCATCATTCTTGATCGCATACCTATTAAGTGTGATAATACTAGTGCCATAAATCTATCCAAAAACCCAGTTCAACACTCTAGAACTAAACATATAGAGATTAGACACCACTTTCTTAGAGATCATGTCCTAAAGGGAGATTGTGTATTAGAATTTGTTGATACTAAGAATCAACTTGCTGATATTTTCACTAAACCTCTCCCCAAGGAAGTGTTCTTCTCTATTAGAAGAGAATTAGGTCTCTTAGATGTAAGAGATTTAGAAAAATAGGGATTGATTGGTTGATTGATTGGTTGATTTACTCTTACCTTTTTGATTGTAGATTATTTTGTTTGAATTCTTGTTTTTATGATAGAATTTATGATTTCTTGTATATATAATAATTGAATGATTGAATTTAGTATATTAGGAGTAATAATTAATCATATAGGATATATTTTAGCATAAACATAGATATTCTCTTAAGAAAATAGCCTAGGATAGGCTCTGGTAATCGATTACCACCCAGTGTAATCGATTACACATGAACAGGCAGCCTGTAATCGATTACAACATCCTGTAATCGATTACCAGAAGGCTTATTGGGCCTGTAATCGATTACCAATACCTGTAATCGATTACAATATGTCATCTTCTATAAATACTCACGAAATCAGAGCTGCTGCTCAGCCAAAGCCTCCTCCACGTTTTCCTCCATACCTAGAACTTCAAACCTTCGATTCTCACTCAATTCTTCACCAAATCATGTCCCGTAAAGCCCAATCTTCCTCTTTTTCACTCCTCTTTCACTTCCACCGATCAAAATCCACAAAAACTTCATCAAATGGCAGAGCCATCGAAGAAGAGAAAGGGATCATCCTCCACCGCTGCTGCTGCTGCCCATCGCCGCCATGGCCCATCCGGAGCACCCACAGCACCTATTCCTCCTTCTTTGTCATCTCCAAGATCATCAACATTGTTTTCATCTGATGATCAGCGTCTACGGTACCTTTCTCAGTTTTCTTCTAGAATAATCTTAGACCCTAAGTACCTAGATGTAGAATTCTTTAATGATGAAACGTTTGATTGTTATCAAGTGTTTCAAAATTCTGGTCTTGTTGATTTCATGTCATTAAAATTGTCATATTATCCTGAACTTGTAAAGGTCTTTTACTGCAATTTAAAAATTCAGGATGGTATTATTATGTCTGAGGTGCATGGTACTTCTATGGTCATTGATCAGTCACTATTCTTTTCTTTGACTCATTACCTTTTGAGGGCACCATTGTTGATGACTGGAAATTCGATTATTCGAGTCATGATGCTCGTCGCATGGTATGCAATGATCAAGCTGAAATGACCGGTAGATTGTTGGCCGGGTCATTAACTTTTGATAATCGCATCATGCATTATATCATTGTTATAATTTTGCTTCCTCGGTCTTCAAATTTAGCACAAGCCTCTGAGGAGGATTTGATTCTTATGTGGGCTTTTCTTACCGGTCGTCAGATCGACTGGGCCCATTTGGTTCGGTACCGAATGCATAAGGCATTACAGGCCAATGCACCTCTTCCTTATCCACATTTGATTACTCTGTTTTTGCATCATTTTCAAATTCCGCTTGATGATGAACCCTTTGTTCAAGTCAAGCATTCCTTTGCAATTGGTGCTGGTGCAGTGACCTCCTTTGGGTATCGTAAAGATCGGAATGGAGAATGGCTGAAGAGGGATGCACTCCCTCCTCAAGATGAACGTACTCCTTCACCTCCTCCTCAACGTGAAGATTCCGCACTCATGAATGAAGTCCTCTCCGAATTACGGGGTCTTCGTTCTTATGTTGGTGACCGCTTCAACTCGTTAGATTCACGCTTTGCCGGTATGAACATTCGCCTTACACAGCTTGAAGAGGATGTCGGATACATTCGTCAGAGTTTCGATCTTCCACCATCACCTCCGTCTTCTTAGATTTTAGTTTCTGATTATATGTCTTTTATAAGCCGTGTATTTTGGCTTTTAGTTTCTTAGAATTTACATTATTATGCTAAGTACTTTGCTTATTCATCTTGTGGTTTTTAAATTTCAGTCTTGGATGTTTTGTGGTTGTTGACATTTTAAGTTATTTGGATTCTAGTTTGATAATTTCTTCTTTGTGAGTTTGGCTTATTGTGTTTTATACTCTGATATTTATATCTTTCTACTCCATTGTTATATCTGTGTTGATTTCCGAGTTCTTTGGCTTTTTGATGTTGCCAAAGGGGGGGAAAAGGTTGTAGAAAAAGCTTAATAAACTTAGAAATCAAGTGATCATGAATTCCGAAATATAGGGGGAGTAAACGCACATTTTATCTATATACAATTGTTTGTTGCTTGCTTGAATCTTGATTTCAGGTATTGTATTGTCATTATCAAAAAGGGGGAGATTGTAGATGCAATTGCTTTTGATGTTTTGATGATGATCATGATGATGTGTTGCAATTGATGCAAATGGGCTTTTCAAGATTAAATTCAAGACAATACTTCAAGATTACAAGTCACAACATCAAGATGATCACTAGAATATTAGGAAGGGAATTCCTAATTGAATTAGCAAAAGTTTGGCCAAGTGATTTAAATTAAAAAAAGTGTTTCTCAAAGGTTTTACTCTCTGGTAATCGATTACCAGAGGATGTAATCGATTACCAGTGGCCAAATACGTTTTATAACAGCTACAAAAATTTGAATTCGAAATTTTAGACTGTGTAATCGATTACACAATTTTGGTAATCGATTACCAGCAGTTAGTAAATGTTTTAATTCAAATTTTAAAAGCTGTAATCGATTACAAAATTACTGTAATCGATTACCAGACAGGATTTTCAGAAAAATAATTTTAAGAGTCACAACTTTTCAAAGGCTTTATTCATGACCACCAATGGTCTATATATATGTGACTTAAACACGAAATTGCTTAGAGATTTTCAGAACAACAAGTGTTTATCCTCTCAAAGAGCAAATTCATTTTATCCTCTTAAGAATTCCTTGGCCAATTCAATTGCAATTCATTAAGGAATTATTTGAGTGCTCAATCTGTAAAATCCATCTCTTTCTAGAGAGATTTGTTCTTCTTCTTCTTCTCATTCTCTAAGGGATTAAGAGATTGTGAGTCTCTTGTTGTAAAGGAATTCTAAACACAAAGGAAGGATTGTCCTTGTGTGTTTAGAACTTGTAAAAGGAATTTACAAGATAGTGGAACTCTCAAGCGGGTTGCTTGGGGACTAGACGTAGGCACAAGGGTGTGGCCGAACCAGTATAAAACTGAGTTTGCATTCTTTCTTCCCTTAATCTCCTTTATTTATTATTGCTTTATATTCATATTCAAATTGTTTTATTTGAATTAATATTTAAGAAGATTGTCATTAAGGGAATTCATAATTTGAATAAAAAGTGAAATAGATTTTTAATTGGGGAAGTAGTTTGGAATATCTTAATTCAACCCCCCCTTCTTAAGATATTTGAGGCCACTTGTCTAACAAATGCCGCATGAGGCCCAACTTCCAACCAACATAAGGTTGATGCTAGGTGCACCCAGCATTATTGCTGGTGCACCCAGCATTTTTTAAAAAATGCCAGAAATGCCCCTCTTCTATCTTCTTCGTTAAAAAGGTGGGTGTGCAGTGCTTTTCGCTGCGAAGCTTTTTTTTTCTTCCGTTTCTCTCTTCCATGTGATTTTTTCTTGCGATAGGTGTGCTTTGGTGAAGGTGAAGGGGTCGGTGTTCATTGTTGCAGTAGTTGGTTCGTCGGCGGCGGCATACGAGGTACGCATTTCTACTGGATGTGCGTGAGTGGGGTGGTCCGTAAGGCTGATACGGATCAAGTTGATCCGTATGTTGAAATTAAACATATGGATCAACTTGATTCGTATAAGCCTTACAAATCAACTTGATCCATAAGGCTTATACAGATTTTGAATTTGTAACATTTATTTAAGTTTAAATTTTTTTTAATTATTACTTTGTTTATATTTTCATTTTAAAAAATAATTTAATTGTTTATACGTGTAATTGATTAAAATCGTATGTAGAATGATATAGGGTTTTTGTATTTTACTAATCATGAGTTATTGTGACTGACAGTAAAAGATTATGTAGAGTTTTGTATTATATGTATAGTGCGATTAGGTGTTGTATGTATGTGCTGAAATTTATGATTTATTGTTAAGATAGACGAAGATCAATGGATGTATGACACTATAATGTCTGAAGAAGTTGATATGAATGATCAAAATGAACAAGAATGTGGTGTGAATGAACCACATGTTGATTGTTCGAATGCATTCAATACTTCTCAGGTAATAATGTTCATTATTGTGAGTGATTTAATAAAATGAATGTGTTGTAGAAAACTAAAATTGTCTGGGTTGCGTTGTAGGTGTTTAGCAGCCGAGATGATGTTTTGCAGTGGGCTCGATCTGTTGCTCATGAAAACGGATTTGTGGCAGTCATTATAAGGTTTGACATAAACATTGGTAGTAGAGGAAGGACTTTGTTTGTGTTCATTGGCTGTGAAAGGAGTGGTGAGTATAGGTGTAGGAAGAAAGAATTTGTTAGAAGAGATACTGGGACTAGGAAATGTGGGTGTCCCTTCAAGCTTCATGGCAAACCAGTGGTTGGAGGGCAAGGCTGGATTGTGAAGTTGATGTGTGGGATTCATAATCATGAATTGGCCAAGTCATTAGTTGGACATCCATATGCTGGACGATTGACTAAAGCTGAAAAGACACTTATTGCTGATATGACCAAGTCAATGGTGAAACCAAAAAACATTTCGCTAACTTTGAAGGAGCACAATGCCAATAGTTGTACAACCATCAAACAAATATACAATGCAAGAAGTGCATATTGTTCTTCCATTTGAGGAAGTGATACTGAAATGCAACATCTAATGAAGCTTCTTGAACGGGATCAATATATTCATTGGCATAGATTAAAGGATGAAGACGTGGTACGTGATATCTTTTGGTGTCACCCCGATGCAGTGAAGTTAGTCAATGCATATAATTTGATGTTTTTGATAGATAGTACCTACAAAACAAACAGGTACAAATGGTATATTATAATTACTTGAAGAATGATGATGATGTTAACACAATGTTAATGTGTAATCATCAATTTTCATGTGTTGGTACGATTGAGTTATTATGCACCATTGGTAGAACACCAGATGGTATATTAAACTTACTTGAAGCGACTATGACCCCTACTCATGATGCCCTGCTATATTACAATGGGAGGTGGAACATGCCATGCCAGCATGAGTTTGTTGGTTACTTGTTCATAGGAAAAAATCCCAAAAAGTTTGACATTCCTTCTGGATGAACTGAAGGATTTGATCAAACAAGTTGCACCTAATGGGATTCCCCCTTATGGTATTCATGAAACACAAACGGTAAGTCGATTGTTTTTTTGACAACCAAGCCACCATGAGTATTTAGACAAAATTATCAAATTCAAAATTACTGATTTGAAAACTAATGATGACATGCTAAAGGTCTTAGTGCAGTCCAACTACTGGAAACAATTTGGGCCAATAGAAATTTTAGTTGTTTTTAGTAAACATGTAATGGAAATAGAAGACGACGTGTCCTTGTTGCAAAATTAGCATTACTTAGTTGTAGTATTTCACACAAATTTTATTTCTTTCCACTATGTTGAAGTTAATGTAATGTTTGAATTCGTGTCCATTACGGAATGAAACTGTATGATTATTATTTTATGTTCATGGTTTACCTAAGTCAAGAAATTGGTTAAATTAAAATGATAATAGTGGGAGCAAAAAATAAATTTGTTGGTAAATAAAAAATTGTAGAAAGATAAAAAACAAAGAGAGTAAATAAAAAAAAAAAAAAAAAAACTCCCCATCTATCAACTTATTACATTTTTACTTTTTTTTCATATTCTTCTTTTTCAACTCACTTATAATATTAGTTAGTATTTTTCGATCTCGCAGTTTAATCTAAAGAGAGAATGAAAAATATATTTAATTATGATATTTAATTGGTAATATCATAATTATGATTATCATAATTATGATATTTAATTATCTAGTAAAATTTCAAAGTATATTTTAGTCCTTTGAATTAATTATAGAACTAATATTTAGTTTTAGATTGAGGTTTAATGATATTCACAATATTTCGTTCCTAATTAATGACGTGTTTTGCAAAAAATTGAACTGATATTTTCTCTATAAATATAAGTGGGTTTATTTTATCCTCCCACTGTTATCATTTTTTGTAATTTTATATCAACTTAGTTGTTAGTTGTTTGCTTCAATTTGGAATCACATTCATACTATTTCGACGAATTTGGAATCAATTTGGAAATACAAGAAAATATTTCGACGAATTTGGAATCACATTCATAAAATTTTAGCGTTAACACTAATATTTCGACGAATTAACGTTAAATTAAAATTATAAATCAAAATAGCTTAAAATATACAAAATGTTCATTCAAAACAAAATGTTTTCAAATACAATAAAATTATAAACATCGTCCAAATATGATAATATAAAATGTCTAAAGAAACTATGGTTGATCCGTGTGTCGCCTACGTCGAGACCTCACATACACATTGTCGTCTTTTGTGACACCCCTGGCAATCCTGATGCATTCTTCCATGACCTCGTGTGTCTCTGTGCCTGCCGTGACTATCCTAAGGTTGAGCAGACGCTCCAACCTTTCAGTGATCGCATGACAAGCATCCTATTAAATAGAAAACAAACAAATTAGATAAATTAGTATTAAAATAATTGACAAAAATGACATTTGATGCATTTAACCAAATAGTAACACTTACCACTGCATGTCTAGACTGGTCCACATAAGAGCGAGCATGTGTTGGTGTTGTTGCTGGTGGCTTTGGGACCTGAGGGATATGTGGCTCCATAAATGAGGCATCATGCATCGCAGGTGAATGTCACGACAGATCTAATTGCTATGCCGAGGTCATGAATGGATGAGAAATAAGGAAGAACCAGTCCTTGTACTCGGCAACACACTGAGCTGGCACAACACAAATCTCCCCTGCTGGTGCAAGATGGTCTGAGTAGTGCATCCACCTGTCATCTATTTCTTCAAATGACACCCATGAATTGATGCAATCCTACCCCCCAAGGGCATTGGATAGAAGACTCCGATAAGATTGGGCCAGAGATGCAAGAGAAGGTCCTAAGGTTCTCATGAGCCTTAAGGTAGATTTTGGGCCCATGGGCTAAGTGTGAGCCCACTTATGTTTGTACATATTAGATTAAGATTTCATTATTTTTGTGCCATATATTTAAGGCTCCATAATGTAGGTAGGGTACCCTAGAAATGTAGGATTTTTCAGCCCTTGTATTTTAGGGCACCTAGACTAGTTTTTGTATTAGGGGTAATTTTGTAATTTCAAATTCATTAAGTGAATATTTTATGTGTGTGTTGAGAAATAAATTTAATTGAATTGGGAGAAGCCCAATCCAATTAAATTTTAGAGGGGGAGGTGAGCATTTGCTTGCTACACCCCATTGCCACATCATATAGTCACACTTTGTGCATGTCTTTCATGCTTTACATGCCTCATGACACCTAAGCACACTTAGTGGAGAATCTTGGACTTGATCTTGGATTAGAGGGCTGAACCATAGCTAAAATTTACTAATCATAATTAGTGAAATTTTGGCTCCAAAATTTGGCTCCACAAATTCAATTTCAAATTCAAGTGAAATTTTTTCCTTCCAATTTTGTGTAACACTTAGGCTATAAATAGAGGTCATCTGTGTGCATTTTTGGAACTTTGATCATTTGAAAGTTAAACTTCAGATTTCAGACTTCTTTTAGAGCACAAAATTTCGTGCTCTTCTCTTCCTCCACCTTCATTCATCTCCTTCTTCCTCCAAGCTCTTATCCATGACCTCCTATGGTGGTGAGCTTCTTCTAGACTCATCTTCTCCTTGAAGTGGCGTCTCCTCTCTCTCTTCCTTTCTCCATTCCGCTGCCATTTATCTTCCAAGAAGCAAAGGAATCCATTGATGAAGAAGATCCAAGGCCTACAAGCTCCAATGGAGCTACACCATGAATCTACAAACTCTATAGGAATACTTTGGACGTATCCGAATTGGCGCATGACTCTCTCTTGTCGGTGTCTGACGGCAACGGGCCCCATCATAGCTAACCGGAAAAGCATGAAATCAAATCAAACTCCTGAACGGGTTGATGCTCCCCATAAGGCATCCAGCAAACATGAGGAATCTTGAGTCGATCTAGACGCTGCCTGTACGTGGATGTAGATATGGACTTCAAAGTAGCCTTCGTAGCAATCCATCGACATGCACGTGGTTACAGGTCATCGTAGTCCGGATCAGCCATAGACTCCGCAACTGACGGAAAGTGCTCATATATCCAACACTACAAAGATTACATGAAAATGGTACAAATTTCAATTGAACATCTTAAATACCTTTTTTAAAACATTGTTCTAATTAACTTATGAAAAAAATATTAATTACCTGTAAGAGAGTGATGTAACCAGCAAGCTGTCGGCCGCCACTCCTACAAGCATCATTCAAATGATCGTACATATGCACTAGGGCGGCAACTCCCCATGCATAGCTTCCAGTCTGACTGAAGTCACGCAAAGCGTCTAAGAAAACAACATGAACATGGGTTGCACTCTTGTTAGCAAAATGAGTGCAACCTAAAAGATGAAGAACATAGGCACAAGCTGTAGCAGTCCAATGTTCGGCCTGACATCTGCTCTAATATATATCTCATAGGGAAGATAGGCGTACGTATGGTCCATGACACTGTGTTGTCTTGGCCTTGGCTTCCTCTTCGGAGACCTCTAGTAACTCCACCAACATCAACACAGCCTCGTCGACGTGCAGAGGCTCGAAGGTATGGAAGGCGCCAACAATGGGAAGATGAAGCAGAGATGCCACATCATCCAGGGTGATGCTAACCTCCCCCGCAGGAAGATGGAAACTACTAGTTTCCCTATGCCACCTCTCCACGAACGCGGATATAAGTCCTTGATCGCTAGTGTCTACTGAACATGCGATCAAAGGACTTAATCTTGTGGCAGCAACTAGGCCCTCAATTTCAGGAGCAGGCCTACCAAATTTCAGCACTTTCCTCCTGTGGGAGGATAACTTCAATTCAGGACGTTCCTAAATTGAAGTATAAAGGAACAGACACTTTATTAACATAATGATTTAAAGGAACACAAATTTCAATAATAACAGATACTTAAAAAATAAGTTAACTTCAAAATTATAAATACCTCTCTATTCCATACGCTAACTACAACATGGTCAACATACTCCGTAAGCACTGATGGGTCACGCGACCCACCTGGAAATCCCTTAGCTTCATCACCAGCGTCTGCACCAGATGCATGTACGTCTGCAGCTACCACAGGCTCATCCTCGACACCAGGTGCATTGTTTGCTTTAGAGCAACCAATGTTAACACCACTGCAGCAATGTTCTCAGCCTCCACAACCTCCTTCTCCGTCTCCTTGACAACTCTAATCAAACCCCTTGTGATGCCCTTGAGACAGAAACCACTCCTTTTCATTTCCTCATGTAGCTTTTTTTCCATTTCCCAATCCAAACCCTCCAAGCAGACAAACTCTATTAACTTATCATACTCATCAACGCTTGGGCGAACACGATATACCATTTTGTTAGCAAGTTGCCATCCTAAAAAAATACAAATTGTATATGTTTAGCAAATTCATCACAATGTAATTAATAGCCTACATACTTATCTAAAATATGTCGTTCGGTATGCCAATGAAATTCTCCATAACTACTTATAGGATAAGTAATTAAAAAAGAAAGAAGATTGAGTTCCTCATATCCCTTAAAATCAACTTATGCGCTTAAGGTTTTCACTTAACCCATGGTTTGGCTTCAGGTATGCGCTTAATTAAAGTCATTTGGCTTTAGGTTTTCCACTGAAGTCAAAAGTAATACAAACTAAACAAATTTCAAACCAATATCAACATGTTCATGTTGAAACAAATCAAACAGTACAATACAAACCAAACAATGTAGCATAATCAAATTTCAAAGCAATAACAACATCATCAAACAATTATAGCATAATTTGAAACTTATTTCATTAATCATTTGTATTCTACTTCAGCCTAAAACCCTCAAAATTAACCCTAAACCCTAATAAAAAACATTTTTCATAAACTAAAACCCATTTGACATTTTTTAAAATTAAAATAGGGTAATACAGATCAAGTTGATCTGTGAGAAGCTTACAGATCAACTTGATCCGCATGAAGCATACGGGTTAAGTTGATCCGTATGCTTCCTACGGATCAACTTCATCCGTGAGAAGCATACGGATCAAGTTGATTCGTATGCAGCTTATTTCATCCATAAACCAAAACACATTACAGATCAACTAAATCTTATTGCGGATCATCAAAATCCTAACCTATCTACTACGGATCAACTAAATCCCTACAAACTACACTACACCAGCAAAAATGGAAGCAGAAACGCAAACGACACAACAAAAAGGAGAAGAGGCTTACCTCGACGGTCGACAGTGGAGCAGCGTAATGCACGTCCTCAATGCCAAAAGAGAAGAACCTCCAAAGCACCATGAACACGCCAACACAGACAACAAACGCAAGAAGGAGATAAAAAGGGGGCGGGTTGAAGAAGAAGAAGGGGCTGAAGATAAAGGGGCACTCGCAGTTGCGGAAGAAGAAGAGGCTGGGTGCACAAAAGTTTTTAAAAAAAGGCCAGGGGTACTTTAGATTGTTATCATTAAGTGCTGGGTGCACCAACAATAATGCTGGGTGCACCTAGCATCACCCACAACATGAAGGGTGATGCTAGGTGCACCCAGCAATAATGCTGGTGCACCCAGCATTTATTGTGAAAGGCCGAAAATAACCCTGGCCTTAATTTAAAATATTTTGGTGCACCCAGCACCATTTTATGCCTCCGTATTACAGCACAATGAGCTTCCATTTGTGCCGCCACCAATCTTCTTCCCTTCCCTCCGTTTGCGTCGCCGCTATTCTTCTTCCCTTATGTCAGTGTCATTTGGGCTTTGATCCTTCTTTTCCTCCGTCGGCATTGTGTACGTGCTCCACCGTCGAGGTAAGCTCATTCTCCCCTTTAATGGTTGTCGATTGCGTTGATTGTTTTTAGTTTGTTATGGATGTAGTTGATCCGCAATTATTTGTAGGAAATAGGTTTAGGCTTACAGATGAAGTATTTTGTAGGATTGTACATATGGATCAAGTTGATCTGTATGAGGTTTAGGGATCAAGTTGATCCGCAAGCCTCATACGGATCAACTTAATCCGTATGAAGCTTACAGATGAACTTGATCTGTAAGCTTCATACGGATCAACTTGATTCGTATGAGGTTTAGGGATCAAGATGATCTGCAAGCCTCATACGAATCAACTTGATCTGCAAGACTCATACGAATCAACTTGATCCGAATGAGGCTTACAGATCAACATCATCCGTAAGCTTCATACGGATCAAGTTGATTCGTATGAGACTTGCAGATCAAGTTCATTCGTAAGCTTCATACGGATCAACGTATGAGGCTTGCAGATCAACTTGATCCGTAAGCCTCATACATATCAACTTGATCCGTATGTACATTTTAAAAAAAAAACTATAAATGAGTATTATTTTGTTTTAAAAAATGTTTGTTATTAGGATTTAGGGTTAATGTTGATGGTTTAGGGTTATTGATGATTGTTTAGTATTAGTGTTGAGGATTTTTATTGTATTATGTTTGATTTCTTTGAACTAGTTGATATTGGTTTAAGATATTTTAGTTTACTAAGTTAGTATCGCCTTAAAAATCGTACATATGACTGACTTACGAGTTACAAGTAATAAACATCTATGAAATTACAAAACTACCCCTGATACAAAAACTAGTCTAGGTGCCCTAAAATACAAGGGCTGAAAAATCCTACATTTCTAGGGTACCTTACCTATATTATGGAGCCCCAAATACAAGGCTAAAAAATAATGAAACCTTAATCTAATATGTATAAAGATAAGTGAACTCATACTTAGCCCATGGGCCCGAAATCTACCCTAAGGTTTATGAGAATCCTAGGGCCATCTCTTGCATCTCTGGCCCAATCTTCTTGGAGTCTTCTATCCAATGCCCTTGTGGGATAGGATTGCATCATTCCCTCCCCCTTGAAAAGGAATTGATCTCAAATCCCGAGGTTCTTGAAACTCTGGGATTTTTTCCTCAACACCTGTAAAAAGAACAAAAATATATGTATTAATGGTGTTTGGTATGTTGAAGTAAGGTAAGGTCTGAAAACCCATTTCCTGGGCATCTTCCCATGAAGGAGCATGGTTCCTCACCAACTCAATGAGTGGTGCTACAAGTATAGAAAAATATGGGACAAACCTTTTGTAAAAGTTTGTTAAGTCATGGAAGCCCCAAATTTTTCTTATACTTGGTGGAGTGGGTCACTCAGGAATGAACTTTATTCTCTTAGGGTTCATGGGAACCCCTTGATCACTATTTAAAAAATTAAGAAAAGCAATGCAAGAAAATGTACCTTTTTTTGTATTTTGGTGTTGATTATTCCTACAAAAAAGTATGACAAACCTAAGGTGTCCCATATGAGTACCTAAGTTTGTATTGAATCCCTATGTACACAAATCATGAAGATGTTAGGTCACGAGTGATTTTACAAGAGTGTTGCACCACTCAAAACATTTATCATACCACCTATTTTAGGGATTTGGTGCCAAATAATACCTATTTTGGGAACCAACAAAGCACAAGGATTTAAGCTCTTGTGAATCAAACCCTCTTCCAACAACTCCTTTACTTGAGGAATAAACTTAAGTCTAAGAGGTGTGACAATGCTAACAAGTGTCTTTTTACAAAGGAGAAAATGCGGAGGTTGTCTAATAGGGGAAATTTCTTTAATATTTGTCTTTATTTCAAAATGTCTTTCCTTCTTAGCTAACCTCTTGGAGGAGACACTTATCTCCTTACACTCCTCCTTAACCATTATAGGTTGTCCTTCTTCTTGGGGGTAGATCTCTTCACTAGATTCTTCCGCTTTTGCTTCTTCACTTTCACTAAAGGAAGGTGAAGTAGTAGCCTTATCTTGGCTACTATAAATTACTTGGCCCCTCATAATCATGGTTTTCTTGGTGGGGCATTAAGAAGTAATGTGTCCTCTTCCAAGACATTTAAAGCACTTCATGGAGCTAGTCTTCTCTTGCATACTAGCCTTAAGGGGTTGTTTTTCTATTGTCTTCCCCTTATCATATTTGGGCTTAGAAGTTGTCTCCCCTAAGATGCCTTGACCTTGGTCTTTCTTTGGATAAGAGTGAGAGCAATAAGATTTTGAAGTATACTTCCTTTTAAGTTGTTGCTTTACCCTAATTTCTCAATCTAAGTTAGCCTCTACATTGTCCTTTCCATGGAAGTATGGGAGGTTAATGTTAGCCTCTTGAGGCTTTCTTTCCTTTTCTCTCCTATGGGAGTGAGGTCTAAGATGTGACCTATGCCTTCCTTCATAATAGTCACGAAGTTCTTCACTTAGGCTCTTGCAAGAGTTATGACTACTATAGGAGGCATGTTTTTCCTTTCTTAACTCTTTCAGTATTTTTCTTCTTCCCTTATTTGTTCCCTCTCATCTTGATTTATTTTTACCCTCCCTGTTCCTTTTTCTTTTCTTTCTAGTTTTTCTTTCCATAACTTGAGGGAACTCAACTCATCTAAGATTCTAGATAAAGGGTCCCTATGACTAGAACCCTCACCATTAACACAAGTGAATGATGACTCATGTTGGTTCCTAAGTTGTGGTTCTTTCTTGTCGGGGGTTTGTAAAAAAGGTAAAAGCTAAGGTCCCAAAAGAACTCAAGATAAGCGTGATGAGAAAGAAGAAAATATTGTGCAATAACAAGATAAACTAGGTGTGGCTAGTAAAGAAAATAAACTATGAAAGTAAGCAAGAAATTAAAGTGAAAAAAATGTAAACTAGGCGGATCCAAAGAGTGTTTAGATGACCTCATTTAAGGTTCCCAACAAAACACTCACTATCCTAAGGAAAAATTGCCTAAAATTATTACACACAAATGGAAGTAGGGTGACCTATTGGTGGCTTCCAACTTGCTTCCAATGAAAGACCTTTTTTAAAAAAAATTTGAAAGCAATGAAGGTAAGTAAATTCTCAATTAAAAAAATTACAAAAAGGTCCTCAATTTGGGTGGTTGTTCTCTCTGTGGTGATTCACTAAATTTCGAGTGCTTCTTAGTCCAATAGCTCTTAAGGTGGTTGGCCCCTTGCTTCTTGACTCAAATTCATCAAGGGATGGCACCAATCCTCTTTTCCAATTCCCTATTGTTGGATCAAGTGGCCTTGGAATAATTAAGAAGGGGGGATTGAATTAATTATTAATGAACCTTTACTAATTAAAAATCTATTATTCTTAATGTTACTAAATTCAATTAGGCTTTTACTATAATTTTAAGAAAGTAAAGAACAGAAATAGAAACTTGACCAAAAGTAAAAGCGATAATTAAAGTGCACAGTGGAAATTAAAGAGTATAGGGAAGAAGAAGACAAACACAAGAATTTATACTGGTTAGGCAACAACCCGTGCCTACATCCAGTCCCCAAGCGACCTGTGGTCCTTGAGATTTCTTTTCAACCTTGTAAAAGCTTTTACAAGCAAAGATCCATAAGGGATGTACCCTCCCTTGTTCTCTTTGAACAACCAAGTGGATGTACCCTCCACTTGAACTGATCCACAAGAGATGTACCCTATCTTGTTCTCAGTTACAACAACCCAAGTAAATGTACCCTCTACTTGTACCACAAAGGATGTACCCTCCAATGTGTTAAGACAAAGTTCTCAGGCGGTTAGTCTTTTGAAACTTTGTGAAGGGGAAACAAAAGATATCTCAGGCAGTTAGTCCTTTGAAATTTTTTGTTTAAGGGAAAGGGAAGAATCAAAAGAATTCTCAGACTGTGTCGTTTTGAATTCTTTGAAAAGGGAGAAGGGAGACACAAAAGAATTCAGGTGGTTAGTCCTTTGTTCTTTTGGAAAAGGGAGAAGAGAGACACAAAAAGAATTTAGGCGGTTAGTCCTTGTCGAATTCTTTTTGGCAAAGGGAGAAGAAAATGAAAAAGATGAATAGCACACTTTTGTTTTCTGTGAAAGAACAAGGTTTGGAAACCAGAAAACATAGAAAGCTTTTGGCAAAGGAAGAAGAAGAAGAAGAAGTTCAAAGATATGTTCAAAAGTTATTTTAAAATTCAAGTTAAGGTCTTGCTTTTATAGACTCTTCATGTCTGGTCAAGAAAACCATTGGAAGAGTTATATCCTTGAGAAAAAATCTGAAAACTATTGGAAGAGTTACATCTCTTGACTTTTTATTCAAAACTTGTCACTGGTAATCGATTACCAAAACCATGTAATCGATTACACAAAGCCTTTTATGAAAAGATGTGATTCTTCACAATTGAATTTGAATTTCAACGTTCAGATACACTAGTAATTGATTACCAATATATTGTAATCGATTACACCATTTAAAAAACAATTGAAACATTGCAAATTCAGTTAAAAGCTTTTGAAATCAAACTTTGCCACTGGTAATCGATTATAGGAAACTGGTAATCGATTACCAGAGAGTAAAAACTCTGGTAACTTAGAAAATTTTGAGAAAAACTCTTTTGAAAAACAAAATTGTGCTATGTTTGTTTTTTGAAAAATCTTTTCAATACTTCCCTTGTGAAGTCTTCTTGATTTATTCTCTTGAATCTTGAATTCATCTTCTCTTGAATTTTGAAATCAAACTTCTCTTGATTCTTGAATCTTCTTGATTTCTTCTCATGAAACTTGAAATTAATCTTGATCTTGAACTTGTTGACTCAATCTTGAAATCATTCTTTGGGCTTCTTGTCATCATCTTTGTCATCATCAAAACTACTTGAATCAACTTGATTTGTCATCATGTAGCTTTCTTCTACAATCTCCCCTTTTTTGATGATGACAAACCTGAAATCAAGGAACACATACACATTCTTTTTCCTAGTCGATCACTAACTTAATTGTCCATATTCTCTCCCTTTTTTTTGAGTTTAAGCTTCACTTGAAATTCAATTACTTAATTATATGAGTTCTTGATTTAATCCCTATTTTCTCTCCCCCTTTGGCATCAACAAAAAGCCAAAGTGCGTAAGACATACATGATTTTAAAAAAAAAATCATCCACATAGCATCCATTGTAAATCAATCATAAAAGATTCTAAACTAATCATGAAGCAAGACATGAATAAACCAAATTAAAATATAAACCACATAATCATATAACATAATTCATAAATGTTCAGTCATACTAAGAAAATATTAAAAGAAATACTAAATGTTCAAATGTGATAATAATATAGCCAAATACACTACTAGAAATCAAAGTACTAATAATACTAAAGATTAATAAAGTCTAAGACGATGGTGGTGGTGGTGGTTGTGGTAGATCAAAGCATGTGCAGATGTAAGTGACATCTCCTTCAACCTTGGTGATCCTTGAGTCCATCTCATCGAATTGCATGTCCACTTGTAATTCCAAAGCATCAGACCTTTCACCAACATAAGTTTGAAGACCATCGAACCTGTCCAAAATCCTTTGAAGAAGAGAGGAATCTTCTCCAACTAGTAAGTTTCCTTCATCATCAATGGGTTGAGCACCCTTTTTTACCCAAGAGCCATCATGCTCTTTGTGGTAACCAAAAGATGCAATCACAGCAACATCGATCAAGAAGGATCTCTTGATTGGAACATAAGGTTCAGAATCAAGAGGGATGTTAAAGTGTTGAAGGAAAAGAGTGACTAGGTGTGGATATGGAAATGGAGCATTTAATCGCAATGCCTTATGTATGCGATATCGGACTAAGTGTGCCCAATCAATTTGTTGGCCGGTATGAAAAGCCCACATGACAATAAGATCTTCTTCAGAAACCTGTGCAAGGTTTGAAGATCTTGGAAGTAAAATACGCACAATGAGATAATGAAGCATGCGGCTTTCAAAAGCCAATGATCCGGCAAGTAGCCTTCCGGTCATATCTGCTTGGTTGGTGCAAACCAACCGACGGGCATCATGTACAGAGAAATCAAATTTCCAATCATCATTTAGTGCACCTTCAAATGGTACACCCTCACTAGATAATTGGGTCAAGTCATAGAATAGGGATTGGTCAATGACCATTTTTATCCCATAAACCTCAGAAATCAAAGTGCTTTTTTGAATTTCGAGGTTAGAATAGAAAGCTTTAACTAATTCAGAATAAACATGCAATTTTAAAGACATGAAAGGAATGAGGTTTAAGTTCTGAAAATGCATGAATGAATTCAAAAATCTCATTGGAAAAGAAATCCATGTCAATGAATTTTGAATCAATAATGGAACGAGAAGAGAAAATATTTGTGTACAGTATCCGTTGTTCTTCTGATGAGAACAATGAGGAAGAGCAAATGGAGGAAGGAATATGCGTTTCCTGAGCCTCGGAATGTCGTTGGCTTCAACTTGAAGATCCCTTGCGCTTCTTTGATGGTTCCTCCATTTGAGGAAGTTATTTGAAATTTCAATCGGTTGAAGTGAAAGAGAATGAAAAAAGATGAAGTTTGGGCTTTCTGGGGAGTAATTTGGACAAGAAATGAGTGAATTATGGCAAAAAGAAGAATTGGGAACGAGGGTTTCGCGAGAGAAGAGGTGGTTTCTGATTTCTGATTCGAAATCTGAATATATATAGGTGCAGGGACGCGTTGTAATTGATTACAACATTAGGTAATCGATTACACCCTTCTTAACTGCCTGTAATCGATTACACTATTGTAGTAATCGATTACCAGAGAACATTTCAGCCAAAACTAAATGATGAAAGACTCTTAAGGGAAAAAGGATTTGAATGAAAGTCAAAATACTTTTTTAAAAAATATATATAATATTAACTTTTTGAAAACATTTTATGAAAGAACCTTAAGCAAGTAATTCACATATCACATTCAAAATCATGCATAATTATTAAAAAAAATCATTGTATATATTCAATTATATCAAAATAATTAACACAAGTATTGAAGAATAATGATCATAGACATTATCAAATATTTAAAAAGAAACTTCATGCTTTGAGAAAGAAAATTAACTCAATCAAAAACATATAAACACATACTCACAATTTCAATCAATCAAGACAAACAAATAAAATTTTGTTAGTCATCATAATCAAATTAATTGAAAGGAAAATTCCAACCAAAATAAATTTTAAAAGAGAATGGTTTTGATGTTACCTTTTTCATGATTAAAGTGTCTAGATCTTCAAAGATAGAAGTCATACTTTTACTTTTTGCTTAATCTTCTTAAGAGATGTTCTCATCACTCTCATAGTCCTTGGTTAGAAGGTTGATCTCCTTCTCTGAATCATCCGATGAGTCATTGTCATCCTGTGCAATGTAAGCCTTTTTGGTTTGATGTGACCAAGTTGGTTGCATTTGTAGCATCTAAGAATTTGAGAGTCTTCTTGAGATCTTCTTCCATTGTTGAAGTTTTGACGCCTCTCGATTTTTCTCTTCTTGACAAATTTTTTAAACTTCTTCACAAAGAGTGAGAAGTCTTCTTCATCTTCTGATTCTTCTTCTTCATTTTCTTCTTGCATTGATGAGGAGGCTTTAAGTGCTATGCTTCTTTTCTTTTTGTTGGTTTCTTCATTTTGATTAAGTCGATGAAGTTCCATTTCATGTTCCTGCAATTTTCCAAACAAAGTGGCAAGAGACATAGAAGAAAGATCTTTACTTTCAGAAATGGCAGTTACCTTGGGCTGCCACTCCCTACTTAAGCATTTTAAAACTTTATTAATTAAATCTTCATTAGGGAAGATTTTTCCTAAAGAGGCAAGATGGTTGACTATGTGTGTGAATCTTTTCTGCATACTTTGGATTTTTTCATTAGGTTTCATCCTAAACAATTCATATTCATGTGTAAGGGTATTGACTCTAGATCTTTTCACATTAGTGGTGCCTTCATGTGTAAATTGGAGAGTATCCCACATCTCCTTTGCATTTGTGCAGTTTGACACTCTAAAATACTCGTTTATTCCTAGGGCTGAAGTAATAATTTTTTTGGCTTTAAGATCATACTGGATTCTTCTTCTATCTTCTTCATTCCACTTATCTCTAGGTTTTTGTGTTGTGGTGCTAGTACTTACATATACTACGATGGGTATGTAAGGTCCTATTTCTATTGCTTCCCAAATGTTTAAATCTATGGCTTCAATGAAAATCTGCATATGAGTTTTTCAATAGTGGTAACCCTCACCATTGAAGATAGGTGGCCTATGGATGGAATTTCCTTCAGGAAACAAAGAATTTGAAGAGGCAATGAATCTTGAAGTGGTTAAACTTTCTACAAGATACCGGCTCTGATACCACTTGTTGGATCAAGTGGCCTTGGAATAATTAAGAAGGGGGGAGGGTTGAATTAATTATTAATGAACCATTACTAATTAAAAATCTATCCTTCTTAATGTTACTAAATTCAATTAGGCTTTTACTATAATGTTAAGAAAGTGAAGAACAGAAATAGAAACTTAACCAAAAGTAAAAGCGATAATTAAAGAGTGTAGGGAAGAAGAAGACAGACACAATATGAATTGGAACAAAACTCAATAGCTTCTTCTGCAATGTACCTTTCAACAATGGATGCTTTAGGATGGTGTAAATTCTTGGTATACCCTTTTAAGATCTTCATGTATCGCTTAATTGGGTGCATCCACTGTAAATAAACGAGGCCATATAGTTTAATTTCCTTCACTAGATAAACAATTAAATGAACCATGATGTCAAAAAATGAAAGGGAAAAATACATCTCCAACTGACACAAGATAATAATAACCTTATTTTCCAAGTCATCTAACTTTAGAGGGTCAATGACTTTGCTACATATAGCATTGAAGAATAAGCACATGCGAGTTATAGCATGCTTGACTTTGTTAAGCAAGATGTCTCGTATCGCCACGACCAACAGTTGTTGCATCAAGACATGACAATCATGAGACTTTAAGCCAACTAATTTCATATCTTTCACCTACACAAGGCTCTTAATATTTGAAGAGTATCCCTGTGGCACTTTCACATGCCATAGACACTAACAAAAACTTGTCTTCTCATTTCTTGACAAAGTATGACATGCGATAGGCAAATATATTTTCTTACATCAGACTTTGTATGTAATTAGTCACGTATACCCATCTCAGCTAGATCTTGACAAGTATTCACCATCATTTGGCTTGCCTTTAATGTTCAGAAGCGTGTCAATTACACTATCACACACATTTTTCTCTACATGCATAACATCAATGCAATGTCTAACATCTAGATCGAACTAGTATGAAAGATCAAAGAATATCGACCTCTTCTTCCATATGCAAGTTTTACTTGTCAGCTTCTTTTGGGTCTTTCCAAATATAGTATTGATGTCCTCAACCCACTCAAAAACTTGTTGATAAGTTAAGGGTATCGTTGCAATTTCATTTTCCTTACTTCCATTAAAAGCTTTTTGAATCGCTGATAAGGGTGATAAGGTTTGAGAAAACTTGGATGTAAAGTGTACATTGTTTTTCTTCCATGTTTTAGTTGTACGTAGCTTGTGTCTTCTTCACAGATAGGGCATGTGTAATGCCCCTTAACACTATATCCACTCAAATTCTCATATGTTTGAAAGTCATTAACGATTGAAAATACCATTGCACGCAACTTGAAGGTCTCATTTTGGTTCCCATCGAACACGTCAACCCCTTTGTCCCGCAACTTTCTCAAGTCTTGAATAGATAAACATCAATGTCATTTCCTAGCTGTCTTGGCCCCAAAATCATTAGAGACAACAACATGTATTTTTGCTTCATGCATAACCAAGGTGGCAGGTTGTAAATTACTAGCAAAACAGGCCATGAATTGTGGTTTGCTTAAATTTCCAAAGGGATTCATTCCATCTGTGGCAAGTCTAGGCCTAAGATTTATTGCCTCTTTCCCAAAATTTGGATACAAACAATTAATTTTCTTTCATTGGGAAGAATCAGCTAGATGGCAGAGCATTCCATCGTAGTTTCTCCCATCTGCATGCCATGTAAGGTCTTTTGCATCATCTTTATTAGCAAACAGTCGTCTAAACCTTGGAATGATAGGAAGATACCATAACACCTTTGTTGGAGGGCCTTCCTTTGTGCTCTCATCACTACTACGTTCATCATCCTTCACTTTGTACCATGATACCCTACACTTAGGGCATTTATGCATTTCTTCAAACTCATCTATGTACAATATGCAATCATTAGGACATGCATGAATTTTTTGATACTTCATACCCATCGGACACAGTATGTTCTTTGCCTCATAGTAACTTTTTGGCAATGTGTTTTATTCTGGAAGCATACCATGCACTACCTTAAGCAATTATGTGAAGCTTTTATCACTCCATTCATATATGGCTTTCACATTAACCTGACTTAACATGGTTGACAATAGTGTCAATGACTTCTTGCACTCTGGATACAAAGGTTTCTTCAAATCACTTTCCAATGTATCATACAAAGAGGCATATGCTTGTTGAAAAGACTATTTTCCAAGATCATGAATCATGTTCTAATCAATCTCCCATTTCTACATCAACCTACTCAGTTTGGGACCCCTTTTGCATGTCTGTTAATTCTCCATGTCATATCCATATTGTATAATTCTTTTTAATCCCATCACAAAGAAGATGGTCCCATATGTTGTCTACTACTTATCATCTCCCATTCAAATAGTTAATACAAGGACATAAATATTTCCTATCCTCAATCTAGTTGAGTTTTTTCCAAGGAAAATTCCAAGAACTGTTCAAGCCCATTCTCATACGTAAGGCTCATGCGATTTGCATTCATCCAACTTTGATCCATCTTTCCTCTTCTGTGAGTTGCTTAAAGTTATTCCATGCATGAAGATCTTACGTTTTTTTCATTAAAGGCGTGGTCGTATCCTATTTAGGAAGACATTTTTTATACTTGATTCATACGCATAGGTTAACTATTTTTTCTTAGATTTGATGAAATTTCAGCAGCATTTCTCATTGATCTCCAAGTGTACGACATGAAAGTGCTGACATCAATTCCACCACAACAAAGTATGCACCCGAAGAACAAAGCGAAATGCACTATACCGAAATTTCATCAGATCTAAGAAAAGAGACTTAACCTATATGAATCTAGTATAAAAAATGATTATTCCCACACTGTCCAAACAGACAATTGAAGATTCAATACAAAGATTAATCCAAACTGCCTGTATTAATCATTGTATTAAATCTCAAACGGGAAACTAAGGTTCACTCATAATGAACTTACTTGTATATAAAACAACAATCATTAATCATATAAACAAGTTATAAAAACATTCGTAAGAAAAAAGAGCCTGAAAAGTGTATGAAAGACATTCTTACCTAAAAAGAGGATCACTAACAATATCAATGAATATGGTGATGATGATGCAAACAGGAAAAGAAAAAGACCCTACAAATTAAATCATATCAATACATCTAGTTAAGCCAAAGATACACCAATCAAGTACAACTAGTACTACATTTAACAATCCATGAAACTACTCAACACCCAATCTAAAAAAGGTTGTTGCTTCTTAGGTGCTACCATTTTGGATACATGGGCCATTGCACCTGTTGCCTTAGGAGCAACAAGAGTGGGCGATGGACGATGTGGTGCCGGAGAAGCCTTGGACAAAGGTGCGTTCATCTTATTTTTGGTTTTCTTTTCAGCTTGAGAGATGTCTGCGTCCACCCTGTCTTCTTCCTCAACATCTTTCTCCCAAATTGCATCCGGTTGATCATCTCACCCAGTGTTGAGTCCAAACTTTTGGTGAAGTTCAGAGAGAATGAAATCATCAACCTGAGGAGTCTGCTGGAAGGAGCCATCATCAACCAGCTTCATGTTCGAGATATTTTCTTGGCTAAAGGCTTTTTGTTTGGGCAAAAATAGCTAGTCAAAATAGATTCTATCTTGTACATCCTCGGGTGTCTCGTACAAGAACTTTCTAATGACTCCATGGGCTTCAAAGACACTAGTGAGAATGACACTGTGGTAGATGTCCTTCTTGATGCTTTTGTCCTTCACGACTTTGGTTGTAAAGCAATTAAAAAGAATCTAAAGGGCAAGTCAAAGGGAGTGCCTTCCATCAAATGGTACAAAATGAACTTGTGGGCATTTGATAGGAAGTCTTTTGAGCCTTGTTTATGAATAATGGCCTTGTTGATGATTTGCTGAAAAATCTTTGCCATGCTCAGTGCCATATTTCCTTGGCATGTTGGCCCAGTTAGGTCCCCATAGGGACTGCCCAATGTGGTCTTCAGGTTCATCGCCCCAATTGTTTATGAACTTCGTGCCTGTTGCAACCTACCCTTCGGCGGGGGGGCGAGGCGAGATAAAAAGTGTTCGTCTCCAAAGGAGAAAATGAGCAGAGTTTCCACCAATGTTTATTCGAGGAAAACGTTAAAAAAAATCAAAATGAGGTTTGTGAATTTTGAAAATAAGGGTTCGGGAGTTGTTTACGCACGGGGAAGGTATTAGCACCCCATGCACCCGTCACTAGGGACAATAACCTTTAATCGAGTGTGCAAAACATGACTTAAAAATTATGTATTTTCCCTTTTTATGTTTATTATTTTTTTGGGGTTGACAAGGGTGTTGTCCTTGCTCCTATGTATCCTTAGGTGCGATGAGGAATTCAGACCTACGTAGTTCTTTAAGTCTAAAAGTTTAGGTGTTACATTGGTTTTATGTTTTTTGAAAGATTGATTTTAATTATGAACAAAAGTCGTTTAAGGTGTTGGACCTTGAAATGATGTTTTAAACTTTGAAAAAAGTGAGGAGAATCGTTAAGGCGTTGGACCTTGAAATGACCTCAAGTGATGTTTGATGAAAAGCAGAGAGAATTGTTAAGGCATTGGACCTTGAAACGATCTCAAGCGATATTTGATGAAATGAAGAAGTTTATGAGTTGTTTTATTTTGATTTTGCTTATTAACCTTCAATCTTTTTTAAAGATAACTTGCGACACTAATGATCGGTTAAAATTTACTTTACAAGAAGAAAATAGGATTTCTAATGCTAGAAGAAGGAGATGATGATGTACAAAACAAAAGAGGACCCCTATGGGTGCCTAGATCGCATTCAAATCCTTAAAACAAAAACTAATCGGATGGTGAACGAACGAAGAATGATATAGAAGTTGATTACAGTCGCAATTCAGTAGTGCCTCTGCCTCATTTTTCTCTTCTTTCTTCTTCTTCTCCTTGATTTCTCTCAATGTTGGACCTTGAAACCCCTTTACTCAGCCTCCCTCATGCCTATTTATAGCAAAAGATGGCATTATGGGTCATGGCAGCTCACCCAGGCAAGCTGTTGCTTCATCTTGAAGTAACCTTGCTCGCCCAGGCGAGCTGGTTACTTCACCCCTAAGCTATTTGGGGGGCTAGGCGAGCCAGAGGCTAGCCTGGGCGAGCCAGGGCCCAGAAAAATTCTTGAAATGACCTTTTTGCCCCTCCCCTTGGGTATTTTCCGCATCCTGATCAAAACATTGAATGATCATCTATTTCGCACTGTAACTGACATTCAACACCGTAAGTCGACTAGCAAGAATCAAAAGATCAACGAACGATAGTCCCCGAACGAAATTAGGGTATGACAGTGCCTCTATGCTCACAGCCAATAACTTGAGCGATGGTCTCTACTAACAACTTCATAGTGATGCCAAGAACTTAGCCAGCAAAATAGCCTTCAATGACCTTATTACAGTAGACCTTGGTTGTTCTCCAGAACTCGCAGATGAGTTCAGGCACCACCACCTTGGGGTCCTTGAAGAAATGGTGGATGTCACACGGCATGAGCTGGGCCTTGATGACATATCCAACATTCTACAAGGATTCAATATTGAAAAAGTGTTTGATATGAACTTTGGGCTCTTTGTCTTTCAAGGTGACTTCTACAACAATAATGGACACTGGTGCAGGTTGGACGATTTGTACAGCTTCACCAGGGGAACCATCCTCAAAAGAAGCAGATGGTGGTTGCTCCTAAAGTTAGGTTCAACTTGGGTGGCTTAGGTTTGGTTATGCTTCTTGGCCATTGCTAGGGTTTTTGGAAGTTTATGAGAATAGGAGAAGTTTTGGGTGTAGAAAGGTTTCTGTGAGAGAGAGAATGTGGAAGGTTTGCAGAGGGTTTGATAGTGAAAGGTCGAAAGGATTTATGATGGTGACAGTTAAGTGTTTAGGGTGAAGAAAGAAAACATAGGGGAAGCTGAAACAAAGTGGGCTTTTTCAAAAAAAGATCTGACCCGCTTTAGGTGACTCAACACAAAAACACGTAAAATGATGCATTTCACTAACCTGTGTCCAAGGTCACAATCCATATGTTGGATGCATGTGTGTAGTGCACATATAAGCTCATTGGATGATAGGTCCTTTGTATGCTTAATGATGTATTGAATCTTAACACATGGATTTGAAACTTCATTCCTCAAGAATCATGCCAAGCCTTTCTCTTAATGAGATTAGGCTATCTTTAGTAAGGGGTTTTGTAAATAAATTGACAAGTAGATCTTTTGTGGATACAAATTGTAATTCCACAATACCCTTCTGAACTTGATCCCATATGAAATGATATTTTATTTCTATGTGTTTAGCATGTGAATGCACGATGTGATTTTTAGAAAGATCTATGGAAGTATTAGTATTGTAGAGGATAGGAATGCTACTCTAAAACAAGTTGTAGTACTCAAGATGATGTTTGATTCACAAGAGTTAAGAACAACAACTTGCATTTTGTGACATTCATTTGACATTTTAGTTAAATTTAGGCCTTGTTTTGAATCAAATTATCTTTAAATTCAATTTTTACTTTGTCTTAGGTAGAATTGTATGTTTTAGTTATTTTTAATGAATTTTTTTAATGAAAAATAGGTCATTCTACCAGAGCTCTAAAGGCCTGAAATCAACGAAAAGTTCTGGAAGGAGAAATTTCAAAAATTAAAGATAAAAGCTAGGAAAATCAAGAGTAAGATATTTTTCAAGGATAAATTAGATGAAGAAAAAGATAATTACTTGAATTAATTAGAGATATTATTTGTTTGTAATTTCTTGTGATTGTCTCCTTAATTAAACCTAGTTACAATTCTATAAATAGGAGGCTAGGCATTTATTGTAATGGAGTAGAAGTTCCAAGCAGTTCTTAGAATTATATTTTAAACTTCCACCTACTAGACGCCCCCATTATTCCATTAGACACTCTAGGTTTCATTGCATTATTTTTATGAGTGAAATTCCTTCCTCCTAGGAGAGGAAAGGATGAACCTTGTTTCACTTTAATTTTATCAATTCAATACTTCATCTTGTGATGAGAATCCAAAAACTATCCAAATACAGGGATCTATGACCAAGAGTAGGACCAAACAGACAGTGGATACCCTTCAACAAATGGTAGCAGACACACTTAACAAGGTCCAAGTGGAGAAGGATGAAGGCCCAGAGGTAGAGGCACTACCAAGACTATTAATTGTTTTTGAAGGCCCAGACTAATTTGAAGGTCCATGCCAAATATGTTCTTTTTTTTTTTCATTTTTTTCATTTTAATTTTGGCCCAAACTATTTTGAAGGCCCATGTCTATTTCTATTTTTTCATTCAGATACACTATATGTATGAATTTCGTTTTCAATAGAAGGACTTTTGGCATTTGATAAAATTTTGTGAGAACTTCTCTTTGGGTTCCTCGCTGAACCAATCTCGGACTTATCAAGGTAATCCTTATGGCGTCTACTCTAACTTATCTTCCCTCTTTGGAAGTGACGTCAACCCAAAACTTTGTGATCTGTATCAAGCGATCTGCTCCTAGTAAGGATCACATCATCTTGAGTTCTTTATTTCTTTACGTACTTAATGTTTTTATTTGATTGGTCATCTTATAGATGAATTCAGGAATTGACTTGCGTTTTGGTGAGCCTTGGTGAAACCCGAACATGAATCAAGTACTTAATTAGGATTATCTCTAGGGATAGAATAATCTTGGTTAAGCCTCATCATTCAAGTCCAAACCTAGACATTTATTCATCAAGATTAGCGTCACCATTCAAGTCTAGTATTTCAATCTTTACTTAATTACTTTATTGTCATTTAATTTTTATTACAATTTATTTTATGTTATTTATTTCGAGATACCACAAAACAAAAATATAAAAACATAGTTCTTAGTTAAATAATTACATGAAATCCCTCATTTATTCCTTTGGGAGATGACCTTAACAAGTTTTCGACGACATTGTCAGGAAATAAATGAATTTTTATTTTTATTTGATTAAGAACTTGTAAATGTTTGTAAATAAACTAGCAAATAATTGTAAATAGGTATAGATAATTGTAGATAGATTTTATTAGGAGTAAATAGATTAGTAAAAAATAATTAGAGTAAATAGATTAGTAAAAAATAATTAGAGTAAATAGAGTAGTTGTATATATCTTTTAGATTAGATTTAGGTAGTTAGTTATAAATTAGATTTTAGTAGATGGTAAATATCTTTGATCTAGGTAGTTAGTAAAAATTCTGAAATTGAAAATTTAAATAACATCTACCATATTTTTTAATATTTGATTGATATCTCACTCCTATTTGAAATTTTAAATTTAGTTTTACCTTGTAAATATATTATCTAATTGATTGTAATTTTCAAGATTTTTTAAGTATTTACTAACATATCTTTTATAATTATCTCATCCAATTATCTTGTAAATATTTTTAGAATTTAATTTTTCGTTCCCCTTAATCATCTTTGTTTCAGTGTCTTTAATAAGAATTGATTAAAATGTAATTTTTATCTCCCTAATTTTTAAAATTTAATATTTTAGTCTTCTCATTTTTTAAATGAGACATTTTGTCTCCACTTTTTAAAAATTCTATGATTTTAGTCTCTTTCTTATTTTAGACTTGAATATGTACCTTTTTAATTATTTCTTTTTAATAAATTAAGTTTTTTAGTAATTAAATAATTAAAAAAAAATTGTCATGTAGATAATAAATAAATATATGTTTGTCAACGCTTACTAAGTACATAGATCAACGTTTGAAATTGATCACAAATACTAAAATTGTATATTTTTTAAAAGTGAAAAATAAAATATCTCCATTAAAAAAATGAGGGATTAAAATCATAAAATTTTTAAAAATAAAAGATAAAATATCTCAATTCAGCAATAAAAAAAATTAAAATAACATAGATTGGATCTAGTTATAAGAATAATAGAATACTTGATTAATAAATAACTCACTTTTTAAAAAATATGAAAAGGAAAGTTATATTTTATTATTTAATGACTTATAGGTTAACTTGAGCAGAAGTTGACACAAGATTATTCAGGTTAACCAATAGTTTTAAATTTGGGTCCACTAAACTATGCTTATTAAAAAAAAAAAAAAAAAGTCCACACAGATAGTAACCCTTGCAAAAAAGTAGCGACACTAACTATATTAGTCCGTGATGTACTGGCATGTAGATCGAACGAAGTGGATTAACGTATTTAATTTCAATTTTGTATTTTCACCCACATTTCCTTCCTTGCATTTGCATTTCCTCAAGTCCCAGAATTTTTGGATGTGAGAAAAGAACACAGCGATGACTAATACGATTGTAGGGTTGAAACCCTCACTCTCACTCTCACTCTCAATTCCTCTTTCTCACTCTTTCCCATTCTCTTCTCCCCTTTCTCTCAAACCCCACCCTCTCTTTCTCTCCCCCAAACCACACCCATTTCTCAAATTCGCAAACAACAACAACAACAATGAATTGAGGGAACAGGGTAACACACAGCAACAACAGCAGCAAAAAAAACCACCCAATGGTTCCAAAGAAGAAGAAGAAGAAGAAAAGGTTAACGATTGGAGCAATCAAAGACGAACCATTTTGGGGTTCAATTGGAGGACCCTTTTGGACCCTGACCCCGACAACGTCCTTGCACTTGGATTAACCGGTATTCTCACTTGGGCAAGCGTGCAAGTCCTCTGGCAGCTCTTGTTCATCTCCTTGGCCATTCTCACTGCTGCCATCAAGTACTCTTTCATAGCTGCCCTTCTTGTTTTCATTCTCATTGTCCTTCTTTGAATGTTATTTTTTTTTTATCCGTAGGAATTGAATATGGTGCCGGGTAGTTTACAACATTCACACATCCTTCACAACCAATTGAGCTAGACTCCTTTGGTTCTTTGAAGGGTTTAATTTAATTTCTGTTGACGGTCTACTGGTCACAATTCATGGTAGATATATGACTTTTAAAATAGTTATCGGAAAAAAAAAGTTAGACAAATTTATCATATATGGGGATTTGTGATTTGACGACAATGTAAAATTGGTTTATACTGTGTGTACATAGAGTGTTTACTTTTCTTTGAATTGCTTCTTAGTTCCTCTTCTTCGTGGGGTCTACCGATATTGGATAATGAAATTTTTGGTTTTTTATTTTTTGCATATATATATATATATATCGACCCCACCTAGTGGGATAAGGCGTTGTTGTTGTTTATATATATATATATATATATATTTGTAATTGTGGGTTGAGGGTGTTTTTAGATTTTGTATATCGGTTATGGTGTTTGATAGGATAATAATCATGAAAATTCTGATTATATCTGAATAAACTGAATTGAACCTTTATTTGATCACTAACAATATTCTTAGTAGTTTATTTCTATGACTCGTTGTAATCATTATACATTAGCATTTTTTTTCTTCGTTCCATAAATGCATACATTTGTAATTGTGGGTTGGGGGTGTTTTTTGATTTTGTTTACAAGTGATGTTGTCTGATATGGTGACGTTTGTGTGTAAAATGATGGAGAATTTGTTTACCACTTATGGTGATTGATAGGATGATACTCGTGTAATGTGATTGAGAATTGATTAGTATGGCGTATCATAGCTGCTGTTATCCTTCTTTGAATTGCTTCTAGTTCTTCTTGACCATCATCTTCACCAATCACCACCAATGGACACTGCAATTTTGATTTTTTTTTTTTTTTTTGCATATATTTGTAATTGTGGGTTGGGGGGGTTGTTTGGTTTTGTTTAGTGGTTATGGTGTTTGATATGATGATGTTAGTGTGTAATATGATGGAAACTTGATTAGTTGGGTATAGCATAACTGCTATTGTTGTTGTGGGTGTTCTCATTATTAATTTGTCATCCTGCATTCTTTGAATTGCTTCTAGTTCCTCTTCATCATCACCTCCACCACCAATGGACATCCTTCTCTCGTTTTTTTTTCTTCCTTTTTTTACCAGTTATGGTGTTTGTCATGATGATGTTTGTGTGTAATGTGATGAAGAATTGATTAGTCGGGTTTAACATAGCTGCTATTGTTCTTTTGGGTGTTTTCATTATTAATTTGAAATTTGTAGTTACCCTTCTCTGAATAGCTTCTGGCTTGTTTATAGAATGCTTTCTTTATGTTGTGTTTATGTATGTGGGTTGGAATTGTTAGTTTTTGTTTTAATTAGTTATGCAGCTTTTTAGAATGATGTTGATACTTTATATGTAATGAAGAGTTGATTAATTTTGCATAGCTTTCGCTTTTCTTTTTGTTTTCTATTTTCATCATCCTTCTCTAATTTATTCTTGCCTTCATCATTCCATTGGCCAACGCTATTTTTTTTTCTCTGGAACTTTGATTTGTTTTTGTTTGTCAGTTATGTCATTCAATAGAAACAACTTCATATTTAGTTCTTCTATTTTTTGGTTCAGTTTCTTTTTGTTCCTTTTCATTTTGTCGTGCTTTTCTCTGTATATTGAAAACCCTATTGTTTTAGAAGTTTGTATGAATGGATTTTTAAGTATTGGATGTTTTTTTCAGAAGATCCTCCTGATGAAAATAAGAACCTTCCAGAATCTAGATAGATAATGTCATGGTTTTTAACTATTGAAATTGCTCTTCTGTTTTTTTTTTTTTTTTTTTTTTTCTGGATCATTTCGTGTTGAGAAAGTAAAGCAATTCCATGAAGAAATGAAATGGAGCAGATTGTTCTGTTGGATGGTTATACTTGGTATAATTTGCTTCCAATTTGTAGTTTGTCAGAATGAATGGACTTTAAGTGCAATTTCTTATTGATATTTGCTGAACCATGAAAGTATGAATGGCAATGAAAAGTGCCTCATCATCTTATTTGAGCTTTTTCATTGCAATACTGGATAAGCCTGTAATAAACAATTGTGCCTGATTGTGGAGCATCACACTTGTGCCAAATGTACTGAAAAAGTTTGCTATTCTCCTTGCCCCCTGATATGAACCTCGTCATCCCCAGTCCCATTGCAGCTTCATTATCTTTGGATTACACAGTATACGATTCTTTGTCATTTTTAGTTTTTTTTTTTCTGGACAATGTTTTTTGAATTTTCCCTGTTTGGTGTTTGTTAGATACTTTAATAAAATGTCTTTATCTATTTAATCATTCTATTTCTATTTCTCTGCAAACCTGTATTTTATAAGTAAAACAAACTAGATGAACCTACTTGATTGGTAACTGGCTACATGGCTAGGATTTAGGGTGCGGATTAGACAATTAAACAGTTCCAAGGATGAATCATTGATAACTCTTAAGATTCGGGAATTTTCATGTTAAAATAGAAGGAAAATTAACAAAAAGGTTGTTTTTCTTTGTGCCTTGCTAAGATTAACACCGGTAAAATGAAAGTATCAACTGCTAGGATAGGTTTTAATTCAAGTTTCATGGCATTCCACTGGAAGTTTTTTGTTGTTACCCCCATGCAGTCTTTCATTGCTGCTCTTATTTGCAATCAGATTACACTTTCCTAATGCAACTTTCTTTTCTTTTCTCTCATACTTTCTTTGAAACTGCTGTCTTGTTTTGTTCCCCATTATGTTATTTGAAATGAAGTTTGTATGCAATGAAGAATTGTTTTTGCAAAGGTTCCTTTATTCTTGTGACTTTTTTTCTGCATATAATGATAAAACTGGGATTTATTATTTTTTTTAATGGCTTTTAAATGTTGGATGGTTATTGTCCAAATTAGCTGAGGTTATGCAAGAGAGTTATGGGGGCTAAAAGCACCTATGGACCTATTTATAGGCTGGGGAATGAATCCTGGTTGTACTTGGGGCCAAAACTCTGGTGTACCAGTAAAACATATGGTCCATTATGGACCATGTCTTGTGACTGGTTATAGAAGATTGTTTCTGTTTTTTTTTTCCTTTTATTTTTGTCAGCCTTTATTTTTCATATTAAACAATGACCTTGTTACCCTTGGACTGAGTTCAGTGATCTCATCTCCTGCAGCCTACCGACAATTTACTGCCGTGCACTGTCGCTTCTGGCGACGTCATTTTTATTTTTCTTGCTTCTGCTTCTTCTCCCTTCTCCCTCATCTCAGCCACCATCTTCATGGCCACTGAGATCTGTGGATTTCCAAAGTGGGACCTCTCTCAAAGCGCAGTCTCCAACACCACAATAGAATCCGAGAATTAACTTTGTAAATCATGACTCAAATTAAATGTAAGCTTAACATAAAGATTCTAATTAAATCAACCCACACTTATAATCTAGCACTGATCTTGAACCCTAATAAGTCATTATTCCAATTTCCACATCCCAAAATCGTAATTTTTAAGCTATTTAAATAATGCAAATTTAATCTGCAACAAAAGCTAAACCTAGATTTTTCATTATTAAGAATTGAGAATTGGAACACAATCTGATGCTCATCTTCATAGTCTAGTCATCGGGCTTGTGGAGGAGAGAGATGGTGTGGGCGCGTAAGACCTTGCTGAATGCCACGCTTTGTAGTTCGTGAAATCTTCGAAGGGACTTATGTAGTGGTTGTCGATTTGGTTTGTGAGAGTGAGTGCTTGAGAATCAGAGATTGAAAATTCCGAGACCATAGCGATGCTGATGAATGAAGACTCGACGAAAATTGACGCCAGAGGAGTTACACGAATCTTGCTAAAGATAACCAAAAATAGTTCGCATTGGTGAAGCATAAAGGAAGAAGCAAGCAAATCTCAATGGCAGAGGTGAGCAGCAAGCATATCTCACAATAGCAATAATGAGCGACACACAACAAGAGTTTTTTTTTTTTTTAATTGAGCCATGGCCTTAGTTTTGGTATAAAAGAAGAGGGTGGGGGGCTACAGAAGTCATGGCCCCCCAATGTTTTTAAACTTTGATAATATCATATATAAAATTATTTTCTGCTCTCGTCTTCTTAATTCTCTAAGTTCTCTTTATATGAACATATTTTAGTGAAAAATTTCTTCATTTTTTACTTCTCTATTTGACAATTATATTTAGTTTCTCATATACTCTTCTAGCTTCAGTAAGATTGCAAATTTTTTTCATTGTTGTTCTTCCTAGTTGAGTTTCTTTTACTACACTTCTAACATTTTCATCTTGAATTTTTTTATCCTACATGGATTTTTTATTTGTCTAAACATCTAGTTATAATTATTGGCTGCGTAATTGCATCCCAAATGTATGTTCTTTCTTTTTAATGTGTATTAAATGTTTTTACATTGCATTCCATTATTGTGAACATTCTTTTTTCTTTTTCAATTTTTTTGTTGTACTCTTGTTAACTTTCTTTCATATTAACTAGATTATTATGATAGTGATAGGATCGGACATCCCACTCAAAATCCCGCATGTGCTAAGTTTTGTTATAAATACTTTCCTATTTATAAGGTATAATGACCTAATTCATTAAGATTAAGAAAAGTGATTAGTATAGTTTATAGCAATGCATTTGTCCTATTTTTTTTCCCATTGAAATCATGATTGTCATTAGTACTAATCACTCTCTTAATAAGTGTTTGATATATAGTATGATTGATTAAAGATATTTTATTTTAAAAACAATTAATACAAGAAATTTTAAGGATTGGATGTTGTAAAAAAGAACAAACATCACTCTTGATTTGAGTTCTATAAATAGGGATGGAGGGAGTTATAAAATACTTAAAAATAACTTAGTACTTTTCATAAAATGATTAACTTATAGAAAAATTAGTTTTGAACAAATAAAACAATTGGTTGATTTTAGTAATATTTTTTTAGATTTATAGTTTCTATTTTTTTAATGAAACAATTATATTTAGTTAACTTATCTAAGCATTTATCATGCGTAGTTTAACTATATATTTTCTAATAATTTTTCATGTGTGACTCGAGTATTTATTTTTGAAATATTTTAAATAATATGCTTGGCTACAATGTAATTTTATTTTCACTTAATTTAAATGATTTTTTCTACTTTCTTTACCTTTTGCTACCTGTCTATGGATGCATATGTGTTGGTTGCACTTGTTGATTATTATATCTCTTATGCTTAACACAATTTCATGCCCCTAAAATTTTAATAAGTCATTATTTTTTTATATTGGTTCTCTTTATATAAAAATTCTTGCTCCGTGCCATATATATATTGACAAGAAAAGGTAGAAATTGCCTTATACATTACCTGTCACCGGCAAGAATTATATTCTCTAATCTTCGAATGGCATGCGAAGGGAGGTGCAATGCCAACCTTCAAAACATTCAACAAGAAAACAACCATGATCCACAATACCCTACATCTTCTACACCAAATAAGAAGACAAAAAGAAACCAAGAAAATGCAAAAAAAGAAGGAATGCAAGAAAAGAGAAACCAATGACGACGATGATGATGAGTTGCGAGAAGCCTTTAGTTCCATGTATGACAAAAGGTAAGGATTTACGATGAATCAAATGAATGCCGCATGAGGGTGAGAGACAAAGTTAAGGCTTAAAACTTTGTGCCTCACCCTCAAGCCTCATTCTTTTGATTTTCTCGTAAGCGGTGGTAGTGGTGATAACAATAGTTGTGGTGGCTGTGGATCTAATGGTGGTGGTGATGGAAGTAGTAGTAGCAACACTGACAACAATAATGATAATGACTATAACAACAATGGTAAATGGTGATTGTAACGACTCTTGAAGAAATAAAGTTTTAGAGAGAATGAGAAATTTTATATAATATGAAGTCGTGGAATACAACATGTTTACCCATATATATTCACATAGATTGCTATCTAAAAGTCATTTAAAAGATAATTATTCCACAAGTTTAACTAATTATATATTAAATAAAAATAAAAAGATAAATTGAAATCATATCTAATCACAATCAATACTCCTTGTTGAGCTGAAACATATATAGCTTGTGAAACGTCTTGTTTCACAAACATAATATAATATTAATAACTTTTTTGTTTAAAACTATGTTTGTGTGCCTCATTGTTGGAAGGGGTTGGATGGTTTTGAAACAATAAAGAAAGAAGAGTAGGGAGAATGAGAGGAAGATGAAGATGGAGTGAAAAGGGTTACAAGGAAAGGGAGGGCTCAGGGTGGGGGTGGGGGGAGAACGTTGCCCAAAGAGGGGGTCATAATTGGACCAATCGTTGACCCAATCAAGGTATCAGGTTGATCAGTTAATGATTCAGTAATTGAAATGTATGAATCAATTTAAGTATATGTATTAATTTGTTACAAGTTCAATAATTAATCATGAAAGTTTGGTGGTAAAGTGATTCACTAAATAAATTTTAGGTCTCTTGCTCAATTAGTGTACTGTTGTTAAGGTCACTGAGAAAATTTTCTAAAAGTTGAGAGTCAATTTCTTATTTGTTATTTCTCGACAAAGACTATATGCAATATATAATGTAAGACAACTGAAAAATATATTTTCGAGTGCAAAAAGGATGTGTATTGATAGACATTCAAAAGTATTCTTAAAGAAAGAAAAAATATACTTCGACCGTACCTCCATTGAAGGATGAAAGGGCCAAGCAAAGTCATATAATTAAATTGATAAATGGTAGTAGTTATGGGTGCGGTTATTGTAAGATATGTAATTTTACTAATTTGTGAATAAGTGATTGAATAATTAAAAAAAATTAATTTAATTTCAATGCTAAAATATTAATTCAGAATTCATGGTTATGTTTTGTGTGCATTTTTATGAAGATTTTTGTAGAAATTCAACCTATTTGGCTATTGGTAGGGTAGAAATACACTATGAAATAGCTGATAGATAAAGTTAAAGCCTGAGAATTTACTTTTAATTTAAATATTTCCTATGCATTGTACTAGATTAGTCTAAATCAAATCATGTTCCTTATGTTGGTATGTGCTGGTTGAAATATCTCCTTGGGAGAGACCAAAAATCAAATTTTACAAAAACTTCATTAAAGTTTCTACCTATTTTGTTATTTCCATCACACTCATTTCTCTTTATATTCGCGTGGATCATATCAGCACACTCTCTCTTTGGATTAGATCAGGACACACATACACACACACACACTCTCTCTCTCTCTCTCTCTCTCTCTCTCTCTTTCTATCCATTTCACTCATTTCCAAACTCAAAGTGTAGAGAGAAGAAGGAAGAAGGGTAAGTTGAAAACTCTAGATTGCGCTTCCACTTTCTCTTGAATCTTTCCATTTTCTCTTGATTCCTGCTATTTCCTTTTCATCTTAACACCTCAAGTGACTCTTTATTCTCAGTTCTAAACTTCCATGTTTCCATTTTCTCATGGTTAGTTGAGGTTAAGTGAAGGAGAAGCCAAAAAGAGGCCATTTCCACCATTTGCTAGTTGCTAGTTTGAGTTGGCTAAGGAGAAACCTGTAAGGAAAGATACCTTATGTGTGTTAAAGGCTCTTGATGTTGTTGATGGTGATTTGTTGATTCATACATGCATGAGTCAACTACTTCAACAGTGTTGTTGTAGTATGAGTTGCGCTTTGATAGTTTCAGTTGTGTTGACATGTACACACGTAAGTTAGGGGTTGCTTGGTGGGATCCCAAACCTAGTGTGGGAAAGGTTGGTGGAGGATGGACTTCCTTGGGGATGGATGATAACTGATGTGGATAAGTAGATTATGTAATTAAAACATATAAGAATTAGCAATATTCTCCCTTTTTTTGTTGCTTCTTTTAGTGTGAATCATTGAAATTTCGACATCTCTGAGTTTTTGTGTAGTAGCTGCCTTAAAATGATAATTCATACTATTTTGATGGTTTTTATTTCACAGATATACATGCAAGGGATAGAGAGAGAAGTTGAAGCTTGATGATTCACGCTCAGCGCGCTAGGCTCGCTTAGCGAGCAGTTGTCGCTTAGTGGGAGGGTTTTCGCTTAGCGCGAAGAAGCAACATAGAGAACCTATAGCCAGGTGAAGGGGTACTTAGCACACATGGGGTGCTTAGCGCCTACTTACTCGCGCTCAACGCAAAGATGCACTTAGTGCGTAGTCACGAAATCTCAAACTCAAGAAGTGTTTTTAAGCGAAAAAGGGGGGGGGGGGGGGAGAAAGGGAGTTCATTTAGAAAAGGATAAAAGACCTAAAGCTTGAGCTAGAGGAATGAGACAATCATTGGGAACCCATTCTCTTCCACCGATTCACCTTCATTCCTTATCCCTTCACCTTTTGCATCCCTTTGTACATTTGAGCCCTTCATGACCATGAAGGGCTAAACAACCCATTGTTGGGGAGCTTTCCACCAAACTCTCTTGATGTAAAGACTCTTACTATCTATTTAATATTATTGCTAGTTTCATTGTTCCTTCCTGTGTTTATTTCCATGTACTTGGTTTGATCATGCATTTATATGCTATGTTAGGGTTTAAGCATTGGGAAATGTAGTTAATCCTTAGATCTTGGAAGAGCATCTAAAATGCTTCATTGCTAGGGATAGTGTGAGGTAGTTTAGTCAAATTGTACGTCTCTATTAATCATGCAGTTCAACTATTTTTTTTTCCCTTGAGGGATTAAGAAAGAACCTAGAGGAATTAGGCTCTTTTGTGTGAGGAATCACGGTTAGAGTACCTTCACGGATGTAGGTGATAACTAGAGTATTATTAAATAGAGAAAAACTAACCCAATTACATCAAGAGAAGTTTAGATAGGGAGCCCTTAACATAAACAACTCTCGCATTCGCTTTTCATAATCAACATCATTGTTTGTTTTCTTTACTCAGTTTTAGTCTAAAATCACATCATTGTCTAATTTGCAACCAAAAATGATTTACGTAGCATCTCTCCAATTTATTCATTAATTGCACACAAATTGAATACACACTAGTTTGAGCACAAATAAAATTCATGTGGAAACGATACTCGGTTTGACCGTTTTAAAATACTACTCTGGCAAATTGATGCACTTGCCAATTAGCTAACAAATTTTTGGCACCATTGCCGGAAAGAAATCAATTGTTGATTGGGCTTAGTGACATCAAGGCGTTGAGCGCGCAAAGCCAGGCCACTAAGCGCGATCATGGCGCTGAGCCACACCATGCCCCTACATCTTCCACCATTCAATTGGCCGAGCGCATCCAAAATGGCTAAGCGTGCTACTTAGTCTCACTAAGCGTGCAGGTGCTCGCTAAGCAAAAGTTACAGACCAATCCCAACTGCAGAACTCGCTAAGCCTGCCGATTAAACACTGAGCCCAAGACCCTCTTGGGTTGGGTATTTCACAAATTAGGCTTAGCGAGCACACCGCTAAGCCAGATGCCCTCGCTAAGCACGTAGCCCTTTAATGTTATTATTGTTGTCAGACTGTGTGCTAAGCGTGCAATCCATAACTGTAGGCAGTTTCGTAAACATCCTTAAACCCCCAACCCTCCCCATTCCTCCCACTTCACCCTTTCTTCCCTACTCCCTCCACTTCTTTCTTTCTCTCCTGCATTACCTCATCTTCATGCATTTTCTTTACACATCTTCTCCTCTTCGTGGCATACTATCTATGTAAGCATAGTTCTTAGGCTACTTTCCTTCTCTTGAGTTTAGCATTCATGTTTGCATCTGTGCATTATATTTCTTGCATTTTTTGCTTTGCACTTAGTTTGTTTTCTATTTTGTTCACCTAGGCCTTGTAGTTTTGTTGTTGTCTTCATGGGGACTATTATTCTCTAGCTTGGTTTCGAACCGCTAAGCCTACCTTCATGGCTTAGCGAGCTCGTGCCTTTCGAGCCTTACAAAAAGTCATTTTCAGAGTTCATGATTTTTCTTGTGTTTTATCTAGGTTTTTGATGAAGTCACTAAGCCTGACTTGTGCGCTTAGCGAGTTCATGCCTTTCTGAGAATTTTTGGTGGGTTTTGATGAACTCGCTAAGCCTGACCTATGCGCTTAGCGAGTTCATGTCATTTTCTTAACATTTTCTGGGTTTTTGATGAACTCGTTAAGCCTGACCCATATGCTTAGCGAGTTCATGAATTTTCGTCATATTTTCTGGGCTTTTGGATGAACTTGCTAAGCCTGACCCTTGCGCTTAATGAGTTCTTTTGTGTGTTCATAGTCCCTAGGTTCTGTGTGTTTCATGCCTGAGCTTAGCGCACCTGGTCGCGCTGAGCCCCAATGCCTTTTCGTGTCTCATACCTTGGCTTAGCGCATGAGTGGCGCTAAGCCCATCAGGCTTTTCAGCTCCACTACGCAGGCTTAGCACATTCATTCACGCTAAGCCTTGTTATGTTTTCAATGCTGCCAGTTGTGTCAGGCTTAGCACGCCCTACGCGCTCAACCAATCACCCTTTCACTTCCAGGCTAAGCGTGCCATTCGCGCTAAGCCCAAATCTCTCTCTGGTTGGTCCCAGGCTTAGCGCGCCTTCTATGCTAAGTCCAATTTCTTCTCTATTTCCTATTTGTGCTTAGCGCGCCATGCTTGCTCAACCCAATTACCTCTCTGTCTTGAATTAGGCTTAGCGCCCTAGTGGCGCTAAGCCACCTCTTCTCCTGGTTCCATAGGGCACTAAGCGTGACACTTGTGGCTTAGTGCCTTCATCCCTTATTGTGCATTGGCGCTAAGTGCAACACTCACGACTTAGCGCCTTCATCCTTTCTGTGCATTGGTGCTAAGTGTGGCCCTCGCCGCTTAGCACCCCCTTTCTGTTAGTTGCCTCCTTCCTTTATTTCTTTTCCTTTCTCTGATCCTTTTCATGCTCTGATGCTCTTGTTTTGGTTCTATTTTCTCATGTTGTTTTGCAGATGGCATCCAAGAAGAAGCGTGCTTCTTCCTCTTGCCCTCAAGAATCCTATGACTCCTCTCATTTTGTGTCTGAGGAGGCATGGGACCGATACCAGACCAATGTTCATCTCTGGAACATCTTACCAAAGAGGAACATTGAGCTAGCTTACTTAAACTATGATGAGTTCTTGCATAAGTTGGTGCGTCGCCATTGGCATCGCCATCTCACCTACCAGATGGAGAACCGCATCGACGTGGCGTTGGTCAAAGAATTTTACACCAACTTGTATGACCCTGAGGACCTCTCCCCTAGGCAATGTAAGGTCAGAGGGAAACTGATTCGATTTGATGCCACCACTCTTAATTCTTTTTTGGAGACACCGGTGGCTCTTTAGGCGACGGAGCGTTACCCGGAGTACTCCTGCTACTGCCATACCTACCCCAACCACTAGGCTATAACGGCCAAGCTGTGCATTCCAGGGCGAGGATTTGTGATGAATGCTGAGGGCCCCCCTAGAAGCTACTGAGGAAGGATTTGACTACCTTGGCTCAGACCTGGAGTGTCCTCTCTTACTCCAAGCTTGCCCCCACCTTCCATACCTCAGACCTTAACATGGATCGAGCTAGGTTGGTCTATGGACTTGTCATAAAGATGAACATGGATGTTGGCACCATGATCTCTTCTCAGATCTCTCAGATAGACCAATCCAACTCCTCGAGGTTGGGCTTTTCGACTCTAATCATAGCTCTTTGTGAAGCCCGGGGGGTTGTCTCTAACTTTCTCACCTTCGAGTCCCTCAGCCTGACCATTAATCTGGCCTACATTCACAAGAATTGCTGGAACCCCGCTGATCCATCTATCACTTTTTTGAGGTCTCGCAAGGCCAGGACTACGACTCTAGCAGAGGCACCTCCAGTTGCTCCTCCACCTCCCAGGCCATCAGCGTCTTCCTTCTCCTCCACTCCACCGGACCAGCTCGTGCCCATGTTGCAGAGTATTCATGATGGCAGTGCCTAGTGATCCAGAGCATTCACCACCTCTCCCAGCAGTAGTTTGTCATTTCTCTGCAAGACTTCCTAAAGCAGGTGGCCTGGCTCGGAGTCCAGACTCCCCTTGTTGAGGGGGGCGAGGCTCCTGAGGCTCAGGACCCAGCTGATGGAGCTGATGCAGGTGCCCACTAATGTTGAGATGGATACAGATTATGTAGCTGACGTCACTGTAGCATAGGGAGTGGCCCTCACATGACTGAGTGGTAGGATCAAGACTTTATTTATTTCCTTTGCATTGCAGACATTTTAATTTCATTATGGTTTTGCAGTATTTATGATTCAATACTTTGTTTAGTTTTATAAGTCTGATAGTAGTGATGCGTGATAGACATTTTGGTCTGATTGATTAACGAAATTCCTTTTGTGCGATCTGTGGTTTGAATCAATTGCATGATCTGGGCGAACTGCAATGTGATATCCGTTTTCAGAAATTTTTGGCTTCAAGTGAGCGTGTTATTTTGATTGATAGAGTGTGAAAATGTTGCGCGTGAGTGAAATGGTTAGCTTGCATGACAATAAATTATGGAGTGGTAGACTAATTGCTTGTAAACCGGTGAGTTGTGTGAACCTTAACTGTGAAAAAATGACTGACTCTAAATTACTGATTTTGCATGAAGCTCTGAATGCTGAATAGATGCATGATGTGGAAATAATCAAGACCATGTTGCAAATTTTTTTTTAGCTACTAAGCCAAATATCCCCCCTGTATCAGGAAATGAAGGAACCCCTTGCACCTCTTTTTGATGCAATCCTACTCCCAAGGGCATTGGATAGAAGATTTCAAGAAGATTGGACTAGAGATGCAGGAAAAGGCCCTAGGGTTCTCATGAGCCTTAGGGTAGATTTTGGGCCATGGGCTAAGTATGAACCCACTTATCTTTGTAAATATTATAATAGGTTTTCCTTGTTTTGGGCCTTATATTTTGGCCATTTTTAAGTTTGTAGGGTGTTAGCCAAGTGGCCTCAATAACTTAAAAGGGGGGTGTGAATTAAGTTTCAAAATTTCCCACTAACAAACTTTTAACCCCTTTCTAAATGATAGGCTCAAAATGTAGAAGAACAAGCAACAATCAATTTAATAATGTTCTTTAAACATGCAAGACAAAATTGATTGCAATAACATAAATGAGATAAGGGAAGAGAGAAATGCAAACTCGATTTATACTGGTTCGACCACTTTCCGTGCCTACGTCCAGTCCTCAAGCAACCCACTTGAGATTTTCCACTATCTCTGTAAATCCTTTACAGACTTTGAACACACCTTGGGATCCCTCACCCTTGTGTTCAAAGATTCTCCAAGAGATAACTCGTCTCTTGATTACAATTCTCACAATCCAAGAGACAACCAGTCTCTTGATTACAACTGACTTTCTAAGATGAACAGAAAGATTTCTCTCCTTTAGAGTGGATAATACAAATTGAAGTTCCTATAGGAATTTCTCTCTTTTAGAGATGATAATACAATTTGAAGTTCCTAGATGAATTCTCAATAGATTTGTAAGTGTTTGCCCAAGAGTTGTTGAGAGAGAGCATTTGACAATTAAGTTCTCTTAGAATATCTGTCTCTTGCTTTTCAAAGTCAGACACACACACACACACACACACACACACACACACACACACACACACACACACACACACACACACACACACACACATATATATAGGCCCTTCGTGCCTTTTCAAAATGGTTTGAAGAGATGTGTCTTTTCAAAAAACTTTTTCTAAAATTCTTCACTGGTAATCGATTACAAGTTTCTGATAATCAATTACACAGTTATATTTTGAAGGGTCATGACTTTTCGAATTTAATTTCAAGAGTTTCATTGCTAGTAATTGATTACACATCAATGGTAATCAATTACAGCTTTTAAATTCAAATTTCAAAACTCTTCTAAAAGCAGATTTTTCAAAATTGTCTTCTGATAATCGATTAGACTGCGTATTAATTGATTACCAGAGCTGTGGATGTCTTGGAAACACTTTTTTTTGAGGCAAAAGCTTGATCTTGAATTAATCTTGAAGCAATGCTTATTTGTTGAAGCAACCTTGTATTAATCTTGAAGCAATGCTTAACCTTTGAATGTTGGTTGAAGTAATTTTGAAAGCTACCTTGTTTGATTATTCTTTGGCATCATCAAAATCATGTATTCATACATTCACATTCTCCCCCTTTTTGATGATGACAATCATTATCAAGTGAATTCTTTTTGGCATCATCAAAACCTGCATGATTCACATAGGGTACCATACAAATTAAGGTCACTCTACCCTACAAGTTAAGGGTACCCTAGTAGTATAGGGTTTTAGCCTTATATTTCAGGGCATTTTGAGTAGTCTTTGTAGTAGGGACTTTTTTGTATTTTTATATATTTTGGCATGGGGGTGAGCTTAGCTATTGGAGGGGTGTGAGTAGCCCCCTCTAGCTTCTCAAGGAAGCTTTCTTCCTTGTTTCCCAAGGAAGTTACCTTCCTTGCTTCTCAAAGAAGCTTCCCATTGTATTTTTATGTATTTTGGCATGGGGTGAGCTTAGCTATTGGAGGGGTGTGGATAGCCCCTCTCTAGCTTCTCAAGGAAGCTTTCTTCCTCTAGCTTCCCAAGGAAGCTACCTTCCTTGCTTCTCAAGGAAGTTTCCCATATGCTAGGCTATAAATAAAAACATGTGTAACACTTGTCATAACTTTGGTGAATGAAAAACTTTTGAGACTTACTTCAAAGTTCAACTTCTCTCCCTAATCTCCTTCAATTCCCACGCTTCTCTCTCTCATTTTCTTCCTCCATTGAAGCTTCCTCTCTAAGCTTCTTATCCAAGGCACTCTCTTGGTGGTGAAGCTTCTCCTTCCATGGCTTATTCTCTAGTGGATGGTGCCTCTTCTCACCTCTTCTCTTTTATCTTCCGCTGCAACTCCATGGCTGAAAATCACCATTGAAGGACTTTATTGAAGCTCAAAGATCTAGCCTCCATAAAAGCTTCTCAAGCAAGTTTCCATCATCTCTGAGCCTAACATGACTAGATTTATTTTTGAACCCTAAGCCTCCATAGAAGCTTCTCAAGCAAGTCTCCATGGCTGAAATGATTGCTTTGCACACCTTGTCTTAGGTTGTAGGAGAGCATTGTCCTAGAAAAGATGTTTGGTTCAAATTTGGGGAAGTGCTTAAAAATATTTATGTGTAAGGATTGTAACAACATCACACAGTCAATGTAAATTGCAAAATGTGGCACATTGCCATTGTTGTGTCATTGTTAAAAAAAACCACTGAATGAAAAATAGAAACCTGAAGCAATTGTGTCCTAATAGAATATTGTGTGATGTTAGTAGGGTAATAAAATAAAAGAGGGATGTAGCAAGGAAGTCAAGATAGTAAGAAAATAGGGAATAGGTGAATGCTCTCTTAAAACCTAAGCTTTGCATCTGCGAAAAACCATGAATTCTTTGCTAACTTGGCCACGTTACAAGCTTAATAAAGTCCTTAGGACCCACATTGTGTATATATGATTGCATGGAATGAGATGAAGTGCAAAATTGGGAACTGATTGTTAGTTGTTTGGATGAATTGACACTTGCCTGAAACACTTGTGTGCTTGAGAGAAACATTGGCTTGTGAGGAAAGAAGCTTAGTCAATCTTGCTTGATGTTTGTCATGCTTGCTAACTGATTTCATCTCTTTAGCTCAATTGCACATGCTTCTATCTTGAAATGTGACAAATACTAATTTGGGGGAGATATTGATTGATAGATGTGCAGTTATCTCAGTTACTGTGGTTGGTACTTACTAAACATGCCATTAACCTAACTTAGCATAGTTAGCTTAATTTGCTTGAGGACAAGAAAAGCTTTAAATTTGGGGGAGTTTGATAACTGATGTGCAAAAGTAGATTATGTAATTAAAACATATAAGAATTAGCAATATTCTCTCATTTTTATTGCTTCTTTTTGTGTGAATCATTGGAGTTTCGGCATCTCTGAGTTTTTGTGTAGTAGGTGCCTTAAACTGCTAATTCATACTGTTTTGATGGCTTTTATTTCATAGATATATAAGCAACGTATAGAGAGAGAAGTTGAAGTCAGATGGTTCGCGCTCAGCGCGCCAGGCTCGCTTAGCAAGCTGTTGTCACTTAGCGGGAGGGTTTTCGCTTAGCATAAAAAAGCAGCATAAAGAACCTGCAGTTAGGCGAAGGGGTGCTTAGCGCCCAGCCACTTACATGCGCTCAACAAGCAGACGTGCTTAGCGCGTAGTCACGGAATCTCAAACTCCAGAAGGGTTTTTAAGCAAAAGGGGAGGGGGAAGAAGAAAAGGAATTTGTTCAGAAGAGGAGAAAAGCCCTAAAGCTTGAGCTAGAGGAAGGAGACAATCATTAGGGACCCATTCTCTTCCACCGATTCACCTTCATTCCTTATCCCTTCACCTTTTACATCCTTTTGTACATTTGAGCCCTTCGTGACCATGAAGGGCTAAACAACCCATTGTTGGAGAGCTTTCCACCAAACTCTCTTGATGTAAAGACTCTTACTATCCATTTAACATTATTGCTAGTTTCATTGTTCCTTCCTGTGTTTATTTCCATGTACTTGGTTTGATCATCCATTTAAATGCTATGTTAAGGTTTAAGCATTGGGAAATGTAGTTAACCTTAGAACTTGGAAGAGCATCTAAAATGCTTCATTGCTAGGGATAATATGAGGTAGTTTAGTTGAATTATACGTCTCTATTAATCATGCAGTTCAACTATTTTTTTTCTTGAGGGATTAAGAAAGAAACTAGGGGAATTAGGCTCTCTCGTGTGGGGAATCACAATTAGAGTACTGTTAGCCGATGAATACGACTAACTTTTGTGTATAAAACCTGTGTAAATTGTATCAAACTTGCCCATTTTGTGGTTATTTTGTAGTGTTATAAGTACTTTCTATTAAGTATAGGTAATAAATACTTAGTACTTCTATTTTGCGTGTTTAATAATCGTTTTCTCTAAATTTCAGGTTAATTAGGAGACTCTGAAAAGTGTTGTTTTTCACCTTCTCGCTAAGCCAATCTGCTGGCTTAGCGAGCGTCCGCTAAGCGCAACACTCATTGGCTAAGCGCGAGGAAGAATCTGGAAGAATATGAGTTGTACAGGTTCACTGAGCGCACCACTTCATCTCACTAAGCACACCGCTTCAGTCCATCTGCTGAGCGAGAAAAGCACGCACTAAGCCAAAATTCACTAATGTGTGCTAAGCGGTTCATAATTGTGCTAAGCGCATGAGCACGAACAAAGCCACCTATTTAAGCCTGAAATCAGATTTTGTGAAGAGAGTTTGGCATGAGAGCTGAAGCTTTGCATGTCTAGTGATTCTAGAGAGAGAAAGGTCCAAGTTCCAGAGAGTTTTGAGAGATTTTGCTGTGTGAAGATCTACAGAGACCAGAACTTGAAGCGGAAGCCGTTCTAAGAGCTTAAGATGAGTTTATGAGTGGTTGTGAGATCCTAGAGGTAAAGGAGACATCCTCACCACTTGTATTTTTGCAATCTTTCATCTTGTTCTTCTCTTTGTTGCAAAGGAGGCTTCCTGGTTATGGAAAGCTAAAATCCTCTATTGGATCTTTCTTGTAGGTACTTGATGTTAAATATCTTTCTATCTATTTAATGATGTTTTGTGTGTTCTCTGTGCTATCAGATGTTCATTCTAGTATGTGGAAACTGGTCTGATTCTGATGACCTTGATAGGACAGGGCTAAGTTGTCGTACTATCATGAGGAATCGGGGTGCGATAATTTAGTTGTAGTATGTTTCTCTTAATGCAGTCCTGGTTGAGTTTAGTCTAACAAGAGGAATCTGAGGACGATGCTTGATCAGGATTAGGCTAAACTATCATGAGGAGTCGGGGTTTAGCATCTCAGGAGACACCATAGGAACACATGAGCATTGTTAGATAGAAAATATCCTTTTAGCATCAGGCACCTATTGGGAAGACCAACGCGTTTTCTACTTGTTTTTACACATCATTTCTCTCGCGTGATTTTCCTTTTTTGCATAGATAGTTTACATACCTGTTCATATTCACACTTAGATTTTCACACCAGACACCTATTCACTAAAATAGCTTACCAAGTAACACAAGTTTCCCAAGAGTTCGATACTCGGTTCTTACCATTTTATACTACTTGTGCGATCCGGTGCACTTGTTGGAAGTGAACAAGTACCTTTATGGATGTAGGTGATAAATAGAGTATTATTAAATAGAGAAAAATTAACCCAATTACATCAAGAGAAGTTTAGGTAGGGAGCCCCCAACATAATCAACTCCTGCATTCGCTTTTCATAATCAATCTCAGTGTTTGTTTTCTTTACTCAGTTTTAGTCTAAAATCACATCATCGTCTAATTTGCAACCAAAAATGATTTACTAAGCATCTATCCAATTTATTCATTAGTTGCACACAAATTGAATACGCACTAGTTTGAGCACTAACAAAATCCTTGTGGAAACGATACTCGGTTCGACCGTCTTAAAATACTACTTAGGTAAATTGATGCACTTGCCAATTAGCTAACAATGGATAGACGAGTGACTTCCCATTTTAGGTCAGGATTGCTGCAAATGTGGTAAGCCACTATCCACGTACTTCTATCCTGACAGTACCACTATATCTGCAAATCAATTTTGCATGAGATTCCCCAGATAGTTTTTGGCATGTGCTAGTGTTGTTGCCCAGTTAAGGTGTTATTGATTTTTTTTACTATGATTATGGGTTATTGTTAGTCGGTGAATACGACTAACTTTTATGTATAAAACTTGTGTAAATTGTATCAAACTCCTCAAATTTATGGTTATTTTGTAGTATTATAATTTCTTTTTGTTAAGGATAGATAATAAATACATAGTACTCCCATTTTGTGTATTTAATAATCATTTTCTCTCAATTTCAGGATAATTAGGCAAGTTTTGAAGTGCTGATTTTCACCCTCTCGCTAAGCCAATCTGCTGGCTTAGCGAGCCATCCGTTGAGCGCAACATTCCTCGGCTAAGCACGAGGAAGAATCTGGAAGAAGGATGAGATGTGCTTGTTCGCTGAGCTAAGGGCCATCCCGCTACGTGCACAGCTTCAGTCCATCTACTGAGCGAGACAAATCTAAGGAAGACAAATCTCTTACCACTGTATCATGAAGATTGTTATCTCTATTCCACTAATAAATTGTGATTTTGCTAGAGGAGAGCATCACCAGGACAATTGCTATTTTTATTCTATCAATAACTTTGATCGGAGGCAGGAGTCGGCCATGTACAACTATTATGTGAAAGGGAGAGCTCCTGATCTTGAAAGTGTATTGGCAGACTTCATGACGTACCAAGCTAGCTCTAAAGGCGATTGTTATTCCATGCAACAGCAGGGAACTCAGTTTGAAAGGGACTATTCTTTTGTAGATTATCAATGGGAGTCAGAATGGCAACCTTATTATCACAATGAAGCAGAAGGATTGTCTAATCTGAATGACCTGCTAATGCAATTCATAGGTACTGTAGATTCAATGCAATAAGCCTTTAAAAGAACTAAAACTCAGCTTGGCAAGTTGGTAGATGACATGACTAAAGTTATGGACAGAAGAGAAGAAGAGTATGCAAAGATTGAAGCACATCAAGAAAACATTCTTCAAGTTACCACAATCCATCATCAATTGATCAACGAAGAAGAAAAGGATGAAGTTTCCAGTACTCCAAAATATCCTTGCATGGAAATTGCTGGTTATGTTATAGGTATAGATAAAGGTCAATTGGAACTCAGTGAGGAGGATCAGAAAATCTCTTTTGACCTCTTTGAAGCCATGAAACACTCAAATATGGGTGATGCCTGTTTTGAAGAAGAAGAGGTGGAGCAGGAAATAGCATCATCAGCTTCAACCATGATATTACAGTTTCCTTTGGAAAAAGAACCTGAAAATGTGGTAGACTGCTTAGTTTGTGATGAAGAGCCTGATGATCCAAAAAACAATTTTGCTGGTCATATGGTTTTTGAAGAATTAAAAAATTTTAGACCAACAGAAAAGCCCAAAGCAAAATTAAAGACCCTTCCAGCGCATTTAAAGAATGTGTTCTTGGAGAATAATGAGACTAAACCTGTTATAATTAGCAACTCTTTGAAGAAGGAAGAAGAGGATCAACTGGTGCAGATTCTAAAACATCGTAAAGTGGCTATTGGTTGGCACATCTTTGATTTAAAAGGAATCAGTCCATCATATTGTATGCACAAAATCAATTTGGAAACCAATTTCAAGCCCGTGAGACAACCTCAGAGAAGATTGAATCCTATAATGAAAGAAGAAGTAAGAAAATAAGTGCTTAAGTTACTAGAGGCAGGGCTCATTTACCCAATTTCAAATAGCCCATGGGTTAGTCCGGTTCAAGTTGTTCCAAAAAAAGGAGGGATGACAGTGGTAAAAAATGATAGAAATGAGCTAATTCCAACAAGAACAGTCATCGGATGGAGAATGTGTATTGATTATAGGAAGCTCAATGGAGCCACAAGAAAAGACCATTACCTGCTTCCCTTCATGGATCAAATGCTTGAGAGACTTACAGGGCAATCCTTCTACTGTTTCTTGGACACATACTCAGGTTACAATTAGATTGCAGTAGATCCTCAGGATCAAGAAAAAACAACATTTATATATCCTTTCGGTGTTTTTGCTTATCGCCGCATATCGTTTGGTTTATGTAATGCCCCTGATACTTTCCAGACATGTATGATGACAATTTTTTATGACATGGTAGAGAAATGTATCGAAGTTTTTGTGGATGATTTTTCGGTCTTTGGTGCATCTTTTGGAAATTGCTAAGCAAAATTAGAGAAAGTGTTACAGCGCTGTGAAGAATCTAATTTGGTGCTTAATTGGGAAAAATGTCACTTTATGGTTCAAGAAGGTATTGTGTTGGGACACAAGATCTCTAAAAGAGGAATTCAGGTGGATAAAGCAAAACTAGATGTTATTGATAACTTCCACTCCCAGTTAATGTAAAAGGCATACGCAGTTTTTTGGGTCATGCTGGATTTTATCGGCAATTCATTAAAGACTTCTCCAAAATTGCTAAGCCCCTAAGCAAATTGTTGAACAAGGAGGCTGTGTCTGTATTCAATGAAGAATGCTTAGAAGCCTTTAACACTCTCAAAGCCAAATTGGTTTCTGCTTCTGTGATTACAGCACCAAACTGGGGACAAGAGTTTGAATTAATGTGTGTTGCAAAGTGATTATGCAGTAGGTGTTGTGCTGGGGCAGTGGAAGGGAAGAATGTTTCATTCCATCTATTACGCTAGCAAATTTTTGAATGATGGTCATATTAACTATGCAACCACTGAGAAAGAATTGCTTGCAATTGTGTTTGCACTTGAGAAATTTCGATCTTATCTGGTGGGATCAAAGATAGTGATTTACACTGATCACACAACAATAAAATATTTGTTGCGCAAAGCTGATTCCAAACCATGATTGATTAGATGGATACTACTGCTTCAAGAATTTGATTTAGTCATCAAGGACAAGAAAGACTTTGAAAATGTGGTAGCAGACCACTTATCTAGATTGGTGAATGAAGATGTCACTTCAAAAGAGGATGAAATAAGAGATAAGTTTCTTGATGAATCTTTGTTTTTGATTGCAGGGAGACCCTGGTTTGCTGATATGGCTAATTTCAAGGTAGCAGGTGTCATACCGAAAGATCTCAATTGGCAGCAAAGAAAGAGATTCTTCTATGATGCCCGACATTACGTTTGGGATGATCCACACTTGTTCAAAGTGGGTGCAGATAATCTCCTTCGGAGATGTGTAACAAGCGAGGAAGCCAGGGGCATATTGTGGCATTGTCACAATTCACCATGTGGCGGGCATTATGGCGGAGACAAAACAATAGCTAAGGTTTTACAATTAAGACTTTTCTGGCCAACACTTTTTAAAGACGCCCATCACCATGTCTTAAAGTGTGAAAAATGTCAGAGAATGGGGGGAATTTCCTGAAGGAATGAGAAGCCTCTGCAAAACATTATGGAAGTTGAAGTTTTTGATTGTTGGGGTATCGACTTCATGGGTCCATTTCCTTCATCTGCAGGAAATGAATACATTTTGGTTGTTGTTGATTATGTGTCTAAATGGGTGGAAGCTATGGCCACTTCAAGGAATGATACTAAGACTGTGGTGAAATTTATCAAGAAGAATATCTTTGCTCGATTTGGGGTACCTCGAATCTTAATCAGTGATGGTGGTTCACATTTTTGTAATACTCAACTTCAACAAGTGTTGAGTCAATAGCATGTGAATCATAGAGTGGCGTCCCCCTACCATCCTCAAACTAATCGACAAGTCGAAGTATCCAATAGAGAATTAAAGAAAATACTAGAAAAAACAGTGGCGTCAACCAGAAAAGATTGGTTAGCATAATTAGAAGATGCATTGTGGGCCTACAGAACTGCATGCAAAACTCCAATTGGTTTGTCTCCTTTTCAACTGGTGTATGGCAAATCATGTCATTTACCAGTCGAAATGGAACACAAGGCATATTGGGCTCTGAAATTTCTGAACTTTGATGAGAAGGCGTCCAGAGAGCACAAAAAGATACAATTGTTGGAGCTTGAAGAAATGCGATTAAAGAAAGTCAAGACTTACCATGACAAAAAACTATTGAAGAAAGACTTTAAACCGGGTCAACAGGTACTACTTTTTAATTCGAGATTGAAATTATTTCCAGGTAAGCTGAAGTCCAAATGGTCTGGACCCTTTGTTATCAAGGAAGTTCGATCTTATGGTGCAATTGAGCTATGTGACCCACAATCTCAGAATCCTCACAGGACATGGGTAGTAAATGGCCAGCGGTTAAAACTGTATCATGGTGAAGAATTTACAAGGAAACATAACACTGTTTATTTGATCACCTAGTGAGGTAAATGTGTCAAGCTAATGACGTTAAAGAAGCGCTTCCTGGGAGGCAACTGATGCAATCCTACCCCGCAAGGGCATTGGATAGAAGACTCCAAGTAGATTGGGCCAAAGATGCAAGAGAAGGCCCTAGGGTTCTTATGAGCCTTATGGTAGATTTTGGGCCCAAGGGCTAAGTACGAGCCCACTTATCTTTGTACATATTATAATAAGGTTTGATTAATTTTGGGTCTTGTATTTAGGGCTCCATAATCTAGGTAGGGTATCATAGAAATATAGGGATTTTCAGCCCTTGTATTTTAGGGCACCTAGACTAGTTTTTGTATTAGGGGTAGTTTTGTAATTTCACATGCACTAACTGAATATATGATGTGTATGGTTGGAAATAAATTTAATTGAATTGGTAGAAGCCTAATCCAATTAAATTTTAGAGGGGGAGGTAAGCATTTGCTTACTACACCCCATTGCCACATCATATAGTCACACTTTGTGCATGTCCTTCATGCTTTACATGCCTCATGACACCTAAGCACACTTAGTGGAGAATCTTGGAATTGATCTTGGATTAGTGGGCTGAACCATAACTAAAATTCACTAATCATAATTAGTGAAATTTTGGCTCCACAAATTCAATTTCAAATTCAAGTAAAATTTGAATTGAAATTGAAATTTCCCTCCAATTTTGTGTGACACTTAGGCTATAAATAGAGGTCATGTGTGTGCATTTTTTGGAACTTTGATCATTTGAATATTAAACTTTAGATTTCAAAGCTCATTTAGAGCATAAAATTTCGTGCTCTTCTCTTCCTCTCCCTTCATTCATCTCCTTCTTCCTCCAAGCTCTTATCCATGGTCTCCTATGGTGGTGAGCTTCTTCTAGACTCATCTTCTCCTTGAAGTGGCATCTCCTCTTTCTGTTCCTTCTCCATTCCGCTGCCATTTATCTTCCAAGAAGAAAAGGAATCCATTGATGAAGAAGATCCTAGGCCTACAAGCTCCAATGGAGCTTACATCATGTGATATCAAGAGCATCTTCATCTAGGTGATGTTCTTTTGCTTCCTCTATCTTTTTGTTCGGTGAATTCTCTTTAATTCCTTGTTCTTCATATTATTCTCCATGTATATCTTCCATTGTCTTGTGGTTTGGTGCTGTTTAGAGTAGATTCAAACAAAATAAATCGATTAAATCTTAGATCTACACTTGTTCTTGCATTTCTATGGTTCAAATTTTGTAGATCTACTCTTGAATCTTGTTTTTGTGTTGATTTTAGGTTCTATCAATTTTCATTCATAATATTCTTGTGCTGAACCTTAGATCTAAATTTTCTTCCAAAATATTGATTAAAAAAACACAAAAATCTAAGTGTAAATCACTTAATCCATGTTGTCTTAGAGTCATGTTTAGTCATAGTAATTGTCACATTATGTTCTAAGTTTGTTTTGAATTTTATTTTGTTGATGAATTCTAGTTCATGTATTCTTGTCATTCTTAGACTATCTTTTGAATTTTGAGTCTAATTCATGCATGTTATTTAGTTCATAACATGTTCTAAATCAATTCCTAGAAGTAGTCTTGTTCTTTTGCTTTAATTGTTGAATAATCCTTGGAAATTTGTCTTGTTAAAACTCTATTGGTTTAGCTTTCATTTCATTTTTTTTGTCTTCGGTTATTGCTTGTCTCTTTGTTTCCTTTCTTGTGAGTTGTCATATAGGGAATTGGAAAGGAGTATTGGTGCCATATCTTGAAGAATTTGAGTAAAGAAGCAAGGGGCCAACCACCTTAAGAGCTATTGGACTAAGAAGCACTCCAAATTGAGTGAAACACTAAAGAGAGAATAGCCACCACAATTGAGGACTTTTTTTTTTGTAAGTTTGTAATTGGCAATTTGTTTTGCTTTCAAATTTTGTAACAAAAAGGCCTTTCATTGGAAGTAAGTTGGGAGCCTCCAATAGGTCACCCTACTTCCATTTGTGTGTAATAATTTTAGGCAATTTTCTCTTAGGATAGTGAGTGTTTTGTTGGGAACCTTAAATGAGGTCATCCAAACACTCTTAGGATCCACCTAGTTTGCATTTCTTGCACTTTAATTTCTTGCTTACTTTTATAGCTTATTTCCTTTACCCTCCATTGTAAAACCGCCTAGATATCTTGCCTTTTACCAATTAGTTTTTACCTTATCTTTCACACCTCTTTTAGTGTTTATTTTGGCTAGTTTCAACCATAGTTTCTTTTACCTTTTTTTCAAACCCCCAACAAGAAAGAACCATAACTTAGGAACCAACATGAGTCTTCATTCTTCATCTAGTGTTAATGGTGAGGGTTCTACTCCTAAGGACCCCTTGTATAAGATATTAGATGAGTTGAGATCCCTTAATTTGTGGAAAGAAAAACAAGAGAGAAAAGAAAAAGGTAAAAAAAGAGTGGAAGAAATAAGTCAAGATGAAAGAGAGAAAATAAAAGAGGAAGAAAGAAGAAAAATAATGAAAGAAATGAAAAGAGAAAAATATGCCTCCTATAGTAATCATAACTCTTGCAAGAGCCTAAGTGAGGAACTTCGTGACTATTACAAAGAAAGGCATAGGTCACATCTTAGACTTCACTCCCATAGAAGAGAAAAGGAAAGAAAGCCTCAAGAGGCTAACATTAACCTCCCATACTTCAAAATCTTATGGCTCTCACTCTTATCCAAAGAAAGACCAAGGTCAAAGCATCTTAGGGGTGACACCTTCTAAGCCCAAAGATGATAAGGGGAAGACAATAGAAAAGCAAGCTCCTAAGGCTAGTATGCAAGAGAAAACTAGCTCTATAAAGTGCTTTAAATGTCTTGAAAGAGGACACATTACTTCTCAATGTCCCACCACAAAAACCATGATTATGAGGGGCTAAGACATTTATAGTAGCCAAGATGAGGCTACTACTTCACCTTCCTCTAGTGAAAGTGAAGAAGCAAAAGGGGAAAAATCTAGTGAAGAAATCTACCCCCAAGAAGAAGGACAACCATTAGTGGTTAAAGAGAAGTGTAAGGAGGTAAGTGTCTCCTCCAAGAGTTTAGCTAAGAAGGAAACTCATTTTACAATAAAGACAAACATTAAAGAAACTTTCCCTCTTAGACAACCTCCACATTTTCACTTTTGTAAAAAGACACTTGCTAGCATTGCCACACCTCTTGGGCTTGAGTTTATTCCTCAAGTAAAGCAGTTATTGGATGAGGGTTTGGTTCGCAAGAGCTTAAATCCTTGTGCTTTGTTGGTGCCCAAAATAGGTATTATTAGGCACCAAATCCCTAAAATAGGTGGTATGATGAATGTTTTGAGTGGTGCAACCCTCTTTTGTGAAATCACTCGTGCACCCAACAACTTCATGATTTGTGTACATAGGGACTCATTAGGTAGGTTTGTTCTTATTTTTAGTTTCAATACAAACTTGGGTACTCATATGAGACACCTTAGGTTTGTCATACTTTTTGGTAGGAATAGTCAACATGAAAATACAGAAAAAGGTATGTTTTATTGCATTACTTTTCTTAATTTTTTAAATAGTGATCAAGGGGTTCCCATGAACTTTAAGAGAATAAAGGTCATTCCTGAGTGGCCCACTCCACCAAGTATAAGGAAAATTTGGGGCTTCCATGACTTAACAAACTTTTACAAAAGGTTTGTCACATATTTTTCTATACTTGTAGCACCACTCGTTGAGTTGGTGAGGAACCATGTTCCTTCATGGGAAGATGCCCGGGAAATGGGTTTTCAGACCTTACCTTACTTCAACTTCCCAAACACCACCAATATGTATGTTTTTGTTCTTTTTACAGGTGTTGAGGAAAAAAGCCCAGAGTTTCAAGAACCTCAAGATTTGAGGTCAAATCCTTTTCAAGGGGGAGGGAATGATGCAATCCTACCCCGCAAGGACATTGGATGGAAGACTCCAAGTAGATTGGGCCAAAGATGCAAGAGAAGGCCCTAGGGTTCTTATGAGCCTTAGGGTAGATTTCGGGCCCATGGGCTAAGTACGAGCCCACTTATCTTTGTACATATTAGAAGAAGGTTTCATTAATTTTGGGTCTTGTATTTAGGGCTCCATAATGTAGGTAGGATACCCTAGAAGTGGCGTCTCCTCTCTCTCTTCCTTTCTTCATTCCGCTGCCATTCATCTTCCAAGAAGCAAAGGAATCCATTGATGAAGAAGTTCCTAGGCCTACAAGCTCCAATGGAGCTTACATCAATAACCCAATTTTAATTTCTGCTATCTTTGTTTTTCATGTATACATCATATGGAACTTGCTTTATAATCTATACAGTGGAGTATATCAGCTTATCCTTGAATGTTAGATATAAGGGTTTCAATTTGTTAAGGAAGGGACTGAAAAATGGCTTAGAAAACATTTTTTGCAAAACGGTCCTTTCTCTAAGCGCAAGCCTCGCGCTAAGCGCATCTTTCGTCATGCACTAAGCCGAGAGTCTAAAGCGCTTAGCGCCCAACCCTTGCATCTGAAGCTGATTTGATCCGCTAAGCTGGCCAAGGCTGAGCTAAGCCAACTTCAATTCGATTTGAATTCAGCTAAGCTGCAATTTGATCGCTAAGCCCATCATACACTTTGGCTAAGCGCGAGTCGTTGCCGCCAAGCTCATTTCTTTGCAGCCAGAATTGGGGTTCATGAAGCAAAGCGTCAGTCATGGCGGCTAAGCTGAATTCCTTGCGACAATGTGAGCGCTAAGCGAGTCCTTATCAGCTAAGCGCATGCTCCTCTGTACTTAAGAGGCATCATTTTAGCTAAGCCGACCCAGAGCCCGGCTTAGCGAGAGGTGCAGGTTTTTTGATCTGCATAACTCACTAAGCGGTCTTATCCGAGCGCTAAGCCAAGCCTCTGTGTGTTAAAAAAAATTGATTTTGAATTTCATACGTCGGCTAAGCGCGCGGATCCGCTAAGCGAGCCTTATTGAGAAACCAAATGTCTCTCTGGCTCGCTTAGCGCAGCAGTCTGCTAAGCGAGAGTGTCGAAAAATGCTTAAGTGAGTGTAACGACAGTTACACTCACAATTGCCAGATTTTCAAAGCTTCTTCTCTGCATTCTCTCTCTCCAAAAAAATTCACCCATTGTGCATCTGTGCTTCCCTTTTGTATTTTCTACTTCCAAGCAATAACCATTCACCATCCAAGTAAGTTCCTTGTTTTTTTTATTCTCTTTTACTTGTCTAAACTTTAGGGTAGAAGACTTCACTTGTAGTTTTAGATTTTTAGGGTTTTAATGCTTTGTTAGAATTAGTTTAAGATTAGGACTATATATATGTGTATACTGTATTGAGCATGTTGCACACATTGCATGTCTGATATGCCTTTTAGAGGCTTGAAAAGTGCAAGAAAACGAACTACGTTTTTTGCATTTTCTGGAAAACGCGATGAACTCACTAAGCGAGAATGTTGCGCTAAGCGAGTTCATCTTTTGAGGATGAACACTCATCCTCTTGCTAAGGTGCCTGTGGCTAAGCGAGGCTGAATCGCTAAGCCCAGGTAACTTAGTCAAATTTTTTGTTGATAGCCGCGCGCTAAGCCGAGCTTCCTTGAGCTAAGCACATTTTGTTGCGGCAAAACCCATACTTAGTTTATTTTCTTAACTGTATGGTGTCGCTAAGCGCAACCTTTGAGGAGCTTAGCATAAATCCTTGCGGCAGACGTTCGGCTTAGTGGGCACTTGCCAGCTAAGCCAAATATGCAAAAGTTGCAGTTCTGCAACTTCCGCTAAGCGACTTCACCAGTCGCTTAGCTGAAGTATGTATTTTGTGAAGGTGAGCTTAGCGGACCTTGTCTCGCTAAGCCGCCAATGCCTTTTTTAGTTTTTGAAATTTGAATAACTTGTGTCTTGATTAATTGTTTGGTTTCTTTATTTGCAGATGGCTTCTAGGAAACGTAAAAGTATTGGTTCAAAACCCATAACACAGTATGACACAAGGAGATTCTCTTCCTTAGATGCTTGGACCAGATACATAGATAATGTCCTGGGAAGAAACATTTTACCAGAGAGGAAAGTAGAGATATATCACATTAAGCTAGATAAGTTTAAGACTGAATTGGAGAGGCGTAATTTCCATAAACGCCTCACCAATTTAGTCGATGGGAGCATAGACCCGGCTTTGGTGAAAGAGTTCTATGAAAATTTATACAGTTCTGAGGACCGTCCACCAAAGCAGTCCAGAGTCAAAGGTCATTTAGTGAAGATTGATCCTGACAGTCTCAACACATTCCTGGAGACACCTGTGGTATTAGCTGAGGGGGAGACCTTACCCGCATACTCCAGATACTGCAGGTTGCCTAGCGACTACAAAGAGATAGAGGCTACCTTATGCATACTTGGCCGAGGGTTCATCTTGAACTCTGAGGGCCATCCTAGGAAGATTCTCAGGAAGGATTTGACTACACTAGCTCAGGTGTGGAGTGTCCTCTCAGACTCCAACTTGGTCCCCACATCACACACTTCTGACTTGACAGTGGATAGAGCTAGCTGATCTTTGGCCTAGTCTCTCGCATGGATATGAACATAGGAGCGCTGATCTCTAGCCAGATGACCTCTATAACCCAGTCTAACACTTCTAGACTTGGGTTCCTTGCTTTGATCACCGCATTATGTAGAGTCAGAGGGGTTGTCTCTGACAGCCTCACTTTTGAGCGCCTATGCCCGGTCATTAACTTGTCCTACATTAGGAAGAACTATTGGAATCCCGAGGATCTAACAGTTTCTATCCGAGGGGTTAGAAGAGCGAGGGCTAGGCCAGCTGAGCTCCCTTCCACTTCTGCGACTCCTACTCCAGCATCCACGTCAGCAGCTTCTTCTGTTTCAGCCCAGACAGACTCCTAGCACTTTGAAGCCATGCTTCAGAGTATCCATTAGGGACAAATTATTCTTTTACAGAGTTTATAGGTGGTGGCACCTCCAGGATCTATTCCCTCAGTCGAGCAATTCAGAGAGTTGGTAGCCTAGCCTGGGACCCAGTCCTCTTCACAGGGAAGATGAAGGTCCCACAGCTCAGGTACCACAGCATATGGAGGATGAGTCCTCTGAGGCCACTATCCTAGAGCCATTTACTGCAGAGGAGGAGGCAAGCGACACACAGGCGACACAGGTAGCTGTTGCCACTCCTGAAAGATCTCTTTAGGCCATTTTAGAGCCCCCAACACCAGCAGTGGATCCATCTTCACCCCAGCACGCAGCAGACCCTTCCACTCCTGTCTTAGAGATACCTGAGGGCCAGACCACACTAGTCCTAACTCTGGACACTTCTCCTCTAGCTACTCCAGTGCTTCATCTGACAGATGAGGAGGATGTGTAGACATAGGACACTCAGGACCAGACACATGAATTTTGAATTCCTAATGATATTTGTTTTTTGCTTTTTGGTTTATTATTATTATAATTATAGTTTCCGTACAATATTTCTTTTATGTTTATATACCCTGCTAGTTTTATTTATGGATAGTTGGTTTGCTCATTCTGAAGCATATGGAACAATTTGACTTGATTTTGATAACATGACAGTAAAACATTTTTTTTCTTTTTGTGAAAATTGGTGTATGATTTGGTTTTAAATTGAATGCATGATTGTGATGGAATTTGTGTTTCTTTTCATGAGTTTGAGCAAGTGTGTATGTTAGACAAAGAAAGAACAAGAATGTGAACTTGCATTTAGAATTGTTAGTCAGTAGACAGATTGATTGAGAAAGAAAAGCTTGAAACAAAACCGGTGAGAGTGTGAACTTAAACTGTGAGTGAACGACTAGCTATGAGTAATAATCTTTGCATCAATCTCTGAATTTTAGAATGAAATGTATAAATGAGGTCATGATGAAGGCCATGATTGTGCATACACAAGCCTTTTGACCAAAAAGCTTACCTTGAATTATAATTGTCTCGTTTGCACCCTTTGTGAGCTGAATGATTTTGTCAATAATTAAACCCTGAACCTTAATGATTATCTCCAGATACCTTGTTTAGATTCTAGGAGAGCATATGGTTCAAGGGAAATTTACCCCAAATTTGGGGGAGTGAAACTAATTGGGATGCAAAGAAAGAGATAAAGCATCAGCACACACAACACATAAGTTGTGCATTAGAAAAAAAAAGAAGAAAGAAAAAGAAAGCAATCCAAGGAAATGTGTGTTGATGTAATAAGGTCAAAAGCAAATGAAAGTGAAAAGCTAGTGAGCAAGCTAATTATATTAAAAAGATCACTTGGATAAGTCTAGGATTTGTGCTCTCTTAGAATCCAAGCCTTTGAATCCTAGAAAAACCAATGAATTTTTGTAGCCAAGCCTCACTACAAGCCTCAGAAAGTCCTTCTGATTCTGTTTATACATTTTTGACTTTATGGCATGAGATGAAGTGCAAAGATTGGACCTCTTGCTAGTTGTTATTAATGAATAACTTAAACACTTATGCGTGAGTGAAACAGTGGCCGTGAGACTGTGGTTTAAGCTACTTTCCTTGATATCTGTCTTATGCCTAACTTCATCTAATTGTTCAGGTTACATTTTATTCTTCTCTTTGGATAATTGCATGCCTTGTAAAAGACAAGTGATGAGGGCATCTTGCTTCATTCTCTTATCATGCAATCAGTAACTTTTGTTGCATACACCTTTGTACATAGTCACTGCATGTTATTGTCACTCAGGGACCAGTGAACTATTCTTTGTTTGTTTGAGGACAAGCAAAACTATAAATTTGGAGGAGTTGTTAGTCGGTAAATACGACTAACTTTTGTGCATAAAACTTATGTAAAATGTATCAAACTCCTCAAATTTATGGTTATTTTGTAGTGTTATAATTGTTTTTTGTTAAGGATAGATAATAAATATGTAGTACTCCCATTTTGTGTATTTAATAATCATTTTCTCTCAGTTTCAGGATAATTAGGCAAGTTTTGAAGTGCTGATTTTCACCCTCTCGCTAAGCCAATCTGTTGGCTTAGCGAGCCATTTGCTGAGCACAACATTCCTCGGCTAAGCACAAGGAAGAATCTGGAAGAAGGATGAGTTGTGCTTGTTCGCTGAGCGAAGGGCCATCCCACTAAGCGCATCACTTCAGTCCATCCGCTGAGCGAGAAAAGCACACGCTAAGCCGATATTCACTAATGTGCGCTGAGCGGATCAGAGTTGCGCTAAACGCACGAGCATGAACAAAGCCACCTATTTAAGCCTGAAATCAAATTTAGAGGGGGAGTTTGGCCTTTTCTTGAAGCTTCTGTGTGTCTAGAGAGTTCTAGAGAGAGAAAGGTCCAAGTTCCAGAGAGTTTGAGAGATTTTGTTGTGTGAAGATCTGTAGAGACCAGAGCTTGAAGAGGAAGCCGTCCTGAGAGCTTGAGATGAGTTTGTGAGTGATTGTGAGGTCCTAGAGGTGGAGGAGACATCCCCACTAATTGTATTTCTGAAATCTTTCATCTTTCTCTTCTCTTTGTTGTAAAGGAAACTTCCCAGTTATGGAAAGCTAAATCCTTTGTTGGATCTTCCTTGTAGGTACTTGATGTAAATATATTTTTTTTATCTATTTAACGATGTTTTGTGTGTTCTCTATGCTATCAGAACTTCATTCTATCATGCTTTTGCCTTGATCACGTAGATGCATGTGTTTTTAGGATCATTCAACAGTGGAAACTGGTCTGATTCTTAGAACTTGATAGGACTGGGCTAGTTTGTCGTATTTTCACGAGGAATTGGGGTACGGTAACCTAGTTGTTGTATGTTTGTCTTAATGCGGTCCTAGCCGAGTTTAGTCCAACAAGAGGAATCTGCAGACGATGCTTGATTAGGATTAGGCTAGACTATCATGAGGAATCAGGGTTTAGCATTTCAGGAGACTCCATAGAACGCATGAGCATTGTTAAGTAGAGAATACCATTCTAACATCAGGCACTTATTAGGAAGACCAACGTGCCATATACTTGTTTTTACGCATCATTTCTCACGTGATTTTCCCTTTTAATAGTTAATTTACACACTTGTTCATAGTAAATACATCTCTTTTCACACCAGACACCTATTCGCTGAAATAGTTTTACCAAGTAACACAAGTTCCCTGAGAGTTCGATACTCGGTTCTTACCGTTTTATACTACTTGCGTGATCCGGTGCACTTGCTGGAAGCGAACAGTTATCCAACCTGATAATTGGATCATGTGAATCTCCATGGAGTTGTCGTCATATTGCGAGTAGGAGAGGTCCTGACGTTGCTTTGCAAAAGTCGTTGTTGTGTCACATGATATGTGCTGTATATGTTGAATTTATCTCTTATATTTGGTTGATGATAAATGTGCCTAAATGGTTGATATATCCTCTGTTGTGTTATTCATATGCTAGGATATGATATATGATATATGATATATAATTTGCTACATTCCCACAATATATATGTGTATATGCCTTTTTTTTCTAGCTTATCCTTGCATTGTGCACATGTAAATTTATGCCTATGAAGATCTTGGACGAGATGTTCGTGGAAGCAATTGGACGAGATTCAAGATCCACCTTTGGTTATTCTTCAATTTTACTCTATTTGCACATTCTTCATTACTCCTCAAATCTATTTATGCCACCAAGGAGGTTGATATACTCATCAGACCATTTTATAAGTTCTTTAAGCAAATGGTTGCGAACCAAAGATTGTGAATCTTCACCCTTACCTAATAAGGCAACAATTGCATGATATCCACAATTATCATCAGCTTGGACATCAACAATGTTTTGAATGGAATCATGAATGCATGGATGAAATTGATCTAACATCGGCATGGTCCTTCTTGGTTTTGCTTGGTCAGATGATGATGCACTACGTTTGACTAAAGAATTACTATTTTGCACATAATGTAATGCATCAACATACTCCTAATAAGACGGATCACGCTTTGTTGATCTTTAATGTTTGGTCATCGGTTTTTTTTAGCACCTTTTATTTTCACCTTTCCTAGAGTAGCACACATAGAGTTTAGATCAGGCTGGACAATTTTCCGATGTTTACTCTTTAGAGTAACTTTGCCACAAAGATTATGCTCTTCAAACCGCTTGGATATGATTTCCATCTCTTTGGTTATGCTGACTTCAGGCTCAAATAAGCCTTGGTATGAAAAATTTAGCCTCCGCCAAAACTTATGGATTACGTCGAGAGGTATGCTATCAACAACATATGTAGCTAACTCGCATGCACAAGGAAGACCATGAGTAGTTCTCATTACACATCCACAACAAGAATTGTCAACACCAACATAACTTACATGCTTAAACTCAGCAGCAATCTGGTTTAAAGTATACCTTGATATCATGCCAAGTATTTTCTTGTATAAGGTAACTTTAAAAATATGTCCAACCACGTGTGTACTTGTCTCAAAATGTGCCTTAATTTCAGTGTGTCGTAGTGTGATCATATTGTTCATGGCTTCCCAAACACTACATAGGTTTCCAAGGCTATTCTATAGTAGTCTCTTTAAGATCCATGAGTAGACTCAATCCTTCAAATGAAATACACAATCAAGTAAACAAAGACAATTAATTTTATCCATTTATTCCTAAACCCTAACAACAACAAATTTTACAATTTTAATACCTGTTAGTTGTTGTGTTTCCTAAATGCATCACCTTATTCGTTCAGGCTTTAACAAATTTTTCTTAATGGGGAATCAACAATGTTTGCTTGACATAGTCAACAAACATTGCCCATAGTGAGCCAGGAATTTCAAACTTCATAAGGCACTCATTGAAATTTTTCTTAGAAGGACAATCCACCAAACTCCCATAGGCTTCCATGACATAATCTCATGCATTTTTTTAGCAACCAGGGTTTTACACTTTGCATTCACACTTTTATCAATGTGAAATCAACACAACAAATTGGTATAGACTCAGGGAATACAGTTTTCACTACATTCATCAATGTTAGATCTCTCTCACTAATAATAACTCCAGGGAGTGCATCACGTCTGATAAAAATACCTCGAAACTGTTCTAGAGTCCAAACAACATTATTTAGGCGTCCTCCCTCCAAATAGGCAAAAGCAACAGAGAATGTCATCTCTGTTGATGTCACACCAACAATGTCAAATAACAACAACATGTACTTGTTTGTTTTGTAGGTACTATCTATCAAAAATACTAAATTACAGACATTGGATAATTTGACTACATCAGGATGACTCCAAAAAATATCACGTACAACATCTTCATTCTTCAATTTATGCCAATGAATATACTGATCCCATTCAAGAAGCTTCATTAGTTGTTGCATTTCAGTATTATTGTCTCTTATGGAAGAACGATATAGATTTCTTGCATTGTATACTTGCTTGATTATTGTATAACTATTGACATTGTGCTCCTTCAACATGAAAGGAATATTTCTTCGTTTCACCATTGACTTTGTCATATAAGAAATAACAATCTTCTCATCCTTAGTCAATCGACCAACATATGAATGTCCAACTAATGACTTGACCAATTCGTGATTGTGACTCCCACACATTAACTTCACCATCCATCCTTCGCCTCCAATCACTGGTTTTTCACGCAACATAAAAGGACACCCACATTTTCTACTGCCAATAACTATTCTTACTAAATCTTTCTTCTTGGTACTATATTGATCACTCCTTTCACAACCAATTAAAACAAATGAGGTCCTTCCTCTAATACCAGTATTTATGTTTGACCTCATAATCACCGCCACGACCAATTTCATAAGCAATAGATCTAGCCCAATGCAAAACATCATCATGGGTAGCAAACACCTACAATGTAATTCATACATGTTAATACCTGAGAAATATTGAAGGCATCAAAACAATCAACATGTTCTTCATTCACACTAGCTTTGTCTTCATTTTGTTCATTCATATCAACTTCTCCATACGTTATACTGTCATGCATCCACTGGTCTTTGTCCATCTTAACAAAATATTGAAAATTTTCAATGACAAACAAATGACCCCTAACCACACCATACATATACTATCACATTTTTTTTACTTCATTTAATAATATAATACATTAAAATTGATAACCACATATATTAAAAAACCAAGAAAATAAAATTTTTGAACTTAAAATTGATAACCATATTTATAAAAAATGCTAATATTTTTGTACTCAATTGTAATTCATAAAATTATAAGCACAAAAAAATCAAGTTTAAAATAAAAATGACTCGAATAAATTATAAGTCTAAATTATTTTAAAACAAATATCACTTTCAAATTATAAAAACAAAAACTTACGAATGAATTATGAAACTATACCTATTTAAAAAATATTTTAAATAATAATACTAATTATATTTAAATAAACAATAAAACAAATTTAAAAAAAAAAAAAAAATCACTTACAAATTACCAATCTATAAGAATCTCACGGATTACCAATTTGTATGATACTTACGAATTATCAATCTGTAAGTTACTTACAGCCTAAGTTATATAAAACTTATGGATTATCAATTCGTACATTTTATATAATTTATGAATTATCAATACGTAAGTTTTATATGCAAAAAAAAATCTAAATCCAACAAAAGTTGCAACTTACCTGAACCATTAACAGCCACACCAACCACCACTTGCTGACATAGTACCGTAAAACTTGCAGCTCAACCAAACTGGACAAAAGGACCTCCACTCCCACAAGAATGAATGAAAACGCAGAAAAAATAACCAGAATGAATGAGTGAAGAAGGTAAAACAAAGAAGTAACATGGGTATTTTCGAAACATAAAAAAATTGCGGAATGCACAAGCAGAATGCTGGGTGCACAAAGCAAAAGCCTCAAAATAGCTCTCAGAAGAATTTTTTGGGAAAAGAGAAAAATAGAAAAAAAAAATCATTTTAACTGAGCATTCCAATTATCCAAAATCTTTTCAGTGAAAGAATAAAATGATATTATTATGCAACTTTTCAATTGTTAGTAACACTTCGAAAAATATTATATAGCTCCCAAATTTCTAGTTTTTGATGTCAATTTTTCCCTTTTTTCCCCCTCAAATTGCTTCAATTAAAGGACACCTATAACATTTATTATGTAAATCAACCAGAATGAAATAAAAAGAAGCTAAAGTGTTTACTGTTATTATTTGCATCATATCGAATGAAATGATATATCATTTTCTTTTACCTCATCCTAATTTATTGTTTTTAAAGTATACTAAACATCACTTTATCATTTTACCAAATATAAACTAAGAATTTGAAGATTATTTTAAACGAAAAATGTCTAAAATGCATATTCGGTTAACATGCTCGCAAAATAAATTAATGTAAACTTAAAATTTAAGCAAAGATAAAGTTAAGATGGTAATAGTGACGGTAATGGGATGTACAAAAATGGGTTGGCACAGTTCAGAATTGCAATGTTATTGGGTGTTTATGTACAGCTATCCTTCCCGGTGTAATAACAATGGGGTGGGAGGGAGGGGAGGGGGTACCACTATATTATTATTTCTTTTTAAAAGATAAAAAAATTCTTATATGTATAAATTAGAATTCCAGTGTCATACGATTATTATGGCTACATCCAAATCAAATAGTATTATATATGACAATGTGAGTAATGATTATATAAATAGCATATACAACAAAAATTGACAGGTTATTTTATAAAACGGTATATTTTAATTCTTCAGCAAGTCCCTGTCAAACCAAACATACACACAAATCAGCAATCTGATATGCCATAAACATCATACCATGGAAAATCACATGTAAGGTATATATTATAGCATAACTAATGCCATGTGGGGGATTGATTTTGATTATTCACAGATTAGGGATACCTACCATTTAGGCTCTAGATTACATGTGGTGAAAATGTGAAATACGTGTCTCAATTACACAGCAGAGGCTCTAGCCTATAATTAGAGTCATCAATATAAACTATTACCCTAATTACCATAAACATACATACAACTCATTTTCCTATTCACTATTTCAGTATTTCCAATATTTCAAACAAAATCTTTAGATCTTTCAGCTCTGTCATTGTTGATTGTCCCTAAGGTGACAATTTCTTAAATATCCAATCGAGCCAATATGTTTGACACAAAAGGAACTAGTAGAGGACCATTAGTTAATACAGTCATATATCTATCTGTCATTATCGACTCCCTCTAAGCTTGGCTTTCTGGCTCAGTGCTACTCTAACTTCTCTTTAATAAATAAGCCAACTTCAGGGAAGCATTTGAAGATTTGAGTCCAAGTAAATCACGAATGACTCAATTCATTTGCATATTTAGTGCAAATTATGCTCATACATGATTTTGAATTTGAGATTGAATATGTATTACACCGAACAAAAATAAATAACAAAATGCAGTACATATATAAATTCAAATTAGGAAGAATCTGATCTGAATAAACTGGAATCCAATTTATTTTTCTGTTCAATATTGCTGTTTCTCGTCTGTATACGGGTTGAAGATTATCAGTGTGATCACCCTTTAGCATCAGCAATTATTTGCTGCAAACATTTCATAACATAGGAGAAAGAAGGCCGTCTCCAGGGTTCCCTACAGCACCAGCAGATAGTAAATAGAATGATTGTAATGGAGTTTGAAATGTCGGCTGCTTGAATAACATACTATAATTTCAGATTCAACATTAAGACAAGGTATTATGAGAAATGTCAGAATCTGTTCAACAAAGAATTAAAATTAGTTGGCCAACATTGGTTGGTACTGGTTACAAAGGGTAATGGGGAGTCATGCTAATTATGTCGGTTCAGTTTCAAATCCCACCAGGGTCATTGTTGTTGATGGGCAATTTCTAATTTGCAATTACTTATAAGCAATTTTTTTCGTGAAAGGCGCAATTACTTATAAGCAGTGTTATCAGAGGTGAATGGCAGAATATGGCGGAATTCCGCCATATAAACAAAGCATTGCAGCCTATGGAATCACCATGCAGGGCTCCATTCACAAATTGCGTATGACAGTTGGCATAATCTACCATGCCATTCTGCCATGGCACTTCCATTTAACTACAATGTTTATGAGTACTTGTTAAGAACAAAGATAAGAAGGAACGCTATTAGAAAAAAGGGTATTATATTTCTTGCTTTGTTTCTGCGGTGCACCCCTATAAATAGGTGCTTGAAGGCAGAAAAAGGATAAGAGCGAGAATACATGCACAAGGTGCCAAAACCCCTCTAACAACCCTATTGGTATAATACCCCGCAATAATAAAAAGCACGCACTCACAAGCGCACCACTAATGGACACGCACTCATAAGGACAGACACGTACGCGCATAACAGACATGCACTCAGGATTTGTAATAAATCCTTTATTTTATTCTACTCCTTATCAGCATCGCTCACACGAAATCCTGGAACCTTCGAGGAGCTGTGATTCTTCTTTTGGGCCTCTCTGTCTGTGCTGCTTGTGACCCGCTTGGTCTATTAGTACTTGTTTAGCCTGGGCTACTACCCCGACCCTAGGACAAAACAACCACCCATGACCCAAAATTTCATCTATAAAAGAAGGAAACAAAATTATTTATTTAATCTACTTACGTGGCCCAGCAAAGCTCAATCAAGGCAGCCACTTGAGGATTCACATGCCTTGGAATCTCTAGCCTTTTGCCCATAAAACCGACAGCTGCAACAACCTACACTAGTTCCATTATGATTATTATCAAATGAAAAAGCCACTTGATGCATATCATAAAACATGAGGTATGCAAAGAGAGGCAAGTGAAAAAATTAGATCCCAGAAAATGCTCAATTAAAACAGCTAACAGCCTGAGCCTCTAATTTTAACTGGATGAATTACAATATGAGAATTGGAAAAAATATTCAGCTAAGGAATAACATTTTTTCTAAACGAAGAAATTAACAAGATGATAGGGAAAAAATTACAAAAGGTAAGATAAGTATTAAAGATATGATTTGTAATTAGGAAATATGCATCTGATTATTAGGGAATATTATGTTTCCGTATATTGTAAATCAATCTCACTATAAATAAAGGACCATTTGTGTGATACAAACACACAATTACAAAAACCCATTTTTTACGGTATTAGATTATTAGGATTCTTTTTTTTTTTTCCCTCTTTTCCGTTTTTTTCCCTCTCCACTACACCCCCCTTAAATTTTTGCGTGAAACAGTAACACGCAGGCTGCGAGCGCCCTTGCACTGCTACCACGTTGTCATCACGCCAGTGTGACCCTCCGATTAGGGGTGCCACTCTCCGACGAACCCAACGCTGCCAATCACGACCCCGTTTTCCGCCACACTCCTACGCGTGAAGTTCACGCACCTCCACCATCTTAGTGCATGATGCATTTTTTCGACACGCCATCTTCTGTCAACCCTCTTGCCGTTCTTCACTTTTGACAACTTAATTTGACCACTGTTTGGTTTCGTTTGGCTACTTTTTGGCCACATTTGGTTGTTTCGATTGACTGCTGTTTGGTACTTTTCTCATGGCTACCAAATCCGCCACGAGTTCCGCTGTGACCTTTATTGTAACACCCCATTTTCTTTTTTTGTAAAAAATTAATTAAAAGGGTTTTTAATTAAAATAAATGAGTTTTTAAGTAAAAAGAGGTTTGAAATAAATAATAAATATGAACCTTTACAAAATAAAGAGTTTTAGAAAATAAGAGAGAGGTTTATTTATCCATTTTTTTATTTATTTAATAGTTTTATAATTAATAAAATAAACTAGAAAAATAGGAATAAGAATTAAGTTATCTGATTTCTCACTGTACAAAGGAGCTTTTAACCCTCAAAGCAGTTTCACAAAGCATTTTGTACGTTCTCTTTTTCTTTCTTTGACACTCAAGAATCTTATCAGAGTAATCGGAGGAATTCTAGAGAACACCAGAAACGCCACCATTATTAACAGATAACGCTTGAGCGACTATATCGAGGTAAGGGATGAGTTAATCACGCTTGGAAATTAGAATTAACATGTGTAGGAATCCCTAAAAGATCAATTTTGGGGTTATTTTGAGTTGTTTTATGAAATTCAATTCTGTTTTTATGTTTTTTTTTTTTTTTTGCAAATTGACTGTGTTTGACGGACCAATTAATGTCCCGATACAAAATTATTGTGATTTGATTTCAGGAGTATTTGTTTGTGATTTTGTGTTTTTACTTTGTAGTCATTTAGGGATTTTGATTGATTTTAAAGGGTTGAATAATTTTATTTTTGTTGTTGTCTTCTGACCTTTTCGCTAATTTTTGTGACGGTGATTGCAAACTTTGTGTACAAAGTAATTAATCTAGAGATTCTTTGGTGTTACTGATTTTTATTTAGTCTATTATGTACTGTAATTGGCAAAAGTCTTCCAATTGGATATCCACGTGCATTTAAGCTTTTCTCTCATGTTTTGCCTATTCGTTTTGATTAAGCGATTGCGGTTTCACACATCAATATTTCTTTCCGCAATAATGGATTAAGAAAGTTAGATATATTGTTGTGGTATTTTTGTTAGAAGCATGATGTTGTTGTACATAGGTACATGCTAATTGCAGGCATATTAATTCATATACGGAAGCTTTCTAATTTAAATATTGAACGAAAAAGATCTTTCAATTGAATTTTCATTTGCTTTACCCATTTTAACGTGTCCATGTGAAAGTTATACTTTTATATTATAAAATTATAAAATTATTGCTTAATAATAATTACTTTTGTTACACTTCAATTTAATTGTTGTAAAGACTCTTTTTAATTGAAAATAATATAGTTCAATTTAATATATACGTGTTTTGTGTCATGTAAATATTATTACTATGTGATGTGTGTTGTGATACATTCTATAATTAGCACAAATTTTATCTTGTAATTAGTACAGATTTGATTTTTTTTATTTGTACAAATTTTGTTCCATTTTATTTCTTTCCTTAATTAGGTCACTAGCAGCTTATAAATAAGTCTTGTATTCATTTTTTAAAAGACAGAATTACAATAATATTCAAATTATTATCTTTCAAGTTGGTATCAGAGCCTCCAATCCAAGGGGATCTGCTTTTGCATTCCTCCAGGCAGCCTTCATTGCTATAGTTGATACTGTTTCAGTGCCTAGTCACTGTGTATACCACTGGTCGTCGTTCGATGTCGTCCTCCACCGTCAGCCACCTTCCGCCATCGTCATTGGAACGTCTATGAACCTTTATGGACCCTTTCAGTAAGACATCTAGCTCTTGTTCCCTAACCATTGCTGGTAAGAGTTCTAGCTTCCTATCCTTTAATACTTCTAGTACTGAAAATATCTGGATTATAGACTCTGGTGCTACTGATCATATGACACCTCACTCTTCTTATTTTTCATCCTACACCTTTTTAACTAGTAACCAACACATCACTGTTGCTAATGATTCTCATACCCCAGTATTGGTTGTGGTAACATTCAACTTCAATCTTCCATTCATTTGAACAATGTGCTCCATGTTCCCAAACTATTTAATAACCTCTTGTCTATTCATAAAATCACCCAAGACTTAAACTGTGTTGTGACATTTTTCACTCTCATTGTGTTTTCCAGGATCTTGCCATGGGGAGAACGATTGGAATTACTAAAGAGCAGGGCGGGTTATACTACTTGTAGCATGTGGACAATAAAGAGTGTACCAGACAGAAGGCTCTCACTTCTAATCATCAGACAAGTTCAGAACCTTGCTCATCCTCCCAAATATGGCTTCAGCACAGGCATCTGGGTCATCCTCCGTTTAGTGTCCTTAAGTCTTTATTTCCTTTTTTGTTTACAAAAAGGTCAGTCGAGTCTTTTCATTGTGATGTTTGTGAGTTTGCTAAACACCATCGAACAACTTTTCTTCCCAGTACTAATAAAAGTTCTAAACCTTTTGATCTTGTTCATTCGGATGTGTGGGGATCTACACCTATCAATAATATTTCTAGTACAAAGTGGTTTGTTTCTTTTATTGATGATTGCACTCGGGTTACCTGGATATTTGTCATGAAAGAAAAAACTGAAGTTTTCCAATTGTTTGTAAACTTTTACAGTATAATTCAAACACAATTTAGGAGCCCGATTAAAAGATTGCGTTTTGATATTGGGAGAGAGTATGTGAATCAAAACCTTTTCAATTTCCTCAAAGATAATGGTGTTGTTCATGAGTTAACTTGTGTGGACACCCCTCAACAAAATGAGGTTGCAGAAAGAAAAAATTGAAGTATAGCAACTGACTCAAAAGAAAGACACATCAGCAGAGATGAAATAACAATTGAGTGTAGGAAAAAAAACACCTATATCCTTTTTAGGACCAACAATAGCCTAGGAAGACACACTTGATGTACCGAGTCGATGGTTTGTCAAGACTAGACAACAAATTATGAACAAAAATACATGAGGAAAGATAAAATGTAGAGGAGATTGTGGATTCAAAATAGAATGAGGAATTTGATCTGAGGAAAGATGATGTCATACGATTGACAAGATAACAGGTTGTGAGAATAGCATCGCCCCAAAAAAAAATAGAATTTTTTTTTATAAATAATAAAATAGAAAAATGGAGTAAATAATAGGCTGAGTACCCTAACTATAAATAGACATATTAGGTCAGCTTTTACATTTTATGATATGTCTCTACACTGTCTCTTCCTCTCAAATTCATTTTCCCTTCTCCCTCTTCCAAAACTCTCTTTTTCTCGTATACACTCAAACCTATCCCAGTAAAACTAAAATCCCAAACTCGTTAACCATTAGATCATCGTGAAATTTGAACACAAGGTTTGAAACTCATTTTTGCCACCGGTAAGGTTTGCAAAATAATGTCTACGATGAGAGAAATGTCCCTCACACGGAGACAGTGAAATGGAGGCTCCAATCTTTTCTCCTTCTCTCTAACGCTTGGAAACCCTAGCAGAGGAACCAGAGGAAAAGCTTGAGAAATCTTAGGGAACCGCTACAGACGCTGCTACCGCTGCCCAACTAAACACGTGAGCCCACTTAGAGGTAAGGAATGAGTTTATCGCAATTAGGGTTAGAATGAACATGTGTAGGGATCTTTAGAGAATTAAAATGAGATTTATTTTGGGATATTTATTGAATTATAATTCTTCCTTTACGATTATAATTACGATATTGTTGTATTTGACGGATCAATTGATATCCTAATGTGAATTGGTTGATAAAATTGAGTGTTCTTGATGTTTTAATATTTTTGGCCTATGATTTTGATATGATTATATGAAATTGTTTGAGTGATTTTATTCCCCCATGTTGTGAAAAACATTTTTGTATTATTTGTTTGTGTTTTGGACAAAATTTACTAGATTAGTGTGATAAATTGTTATATTGAAATTATAACATTGAAATTGAGTGTATGTGATAAATTGAGTATATGTTGAATTTTAAGATACATGTGTATTGAGATGTATGCATTGAGTTGTGAGCTATGAACCGTACAATCATACGAGTGTAAGACCTTTTAGGGCGACGAGTTAATATGCGACGAGTATTGTGATGGGAACCACTGTGGGAACCCGACGAGTTTAATCACTTTGAGGTGCGACGAGATAAAATTATTTTGAGAACAATTGAGGAATTCTGTCTTGTACAATTCATAGATAAATTTTGCGTGTTAAAATGCTTTCTGGGTTGGACCGGAATCAGGAAGGAGAGGCCCTAACGGACTCTTTTGGAGTCTAGGCCTTGGGGATAAATACACCTGGTTTGAGAGTTTCTTTAAGCTTGTGCCGATCCCACATGCTTGGAGCATTCTCGCAAAACAGCGTGACCTTGACTAGTCTTCCTATGATTTTACTAAGTGTGATGTTTGTTAATATATGATAGTTGAGATTGTTAGAAGCATCATTTTTATTATGTTGGTATGAAGGCATGTTGATCTGAATTTCTGAAAATAAAAGAGATATGTTGTTCATTTTTCCCTCAAAATTAATGTATCTAATATCTATTTGCTTTGTTTTTATTGTAGAGATGAGTACTTCTAATCAAGCAACAAAACAAGAGGATGAAGCCAAACCTCTATGGAGATATGTTTCAAAATTAAGAAAGACTGTTATTGGTGGAAATTTTGAGATCAAATGCAACATATGCGAAGTTCCATTCAATGGATCTTACACTAGAGTAAGGGCTCACTTACTAAATTTCTCAGGAGTAGGAGTTAGAGTTTGTTCAAAGGTGACTCCTTAAAAGAGTTTAAAAAGTTGGACAATGAAGCATCATTGAAAATACATAAATCACAAAAAAGAAGTGTTCATTTACCTCTGGTCTCTATTAAAGGCAAAGAGACAAATATTTGTGCAAATCCAAAAATGAAAGGTTGTTTAGAAGCTTCTTTCAATGTGCAAGGCAAAGATACTCTTGATTGTGAAATTGCAAGGATGTTTTACTTTTCAGTTTACCATTTCATTTGACAAGAAATCCTTATTATAAGAAGGTGTTTTCTTATGCTGCCAAGACTTCTAATCTCAATGATATGTACCTCCAAGTTACAATATGCTGAGAACTACCTTGCTTACAAAGGAAAGAAGGCATGTGGAGAAACTCTTGCAACTAATAAAAAACTCATGGAGTCAAAAGGTGCGACCATTGTTGGTGATGGGTGGAGTGATCCTCAAAGAACACCTCTTATTAATTTCATGTTGTCCCTGAGAGTTGACCAATGTTTTTAAAGGCATTAAATTGCCCTGGTGAGGTAAAAGACAAGGATTTCATTACTAAACACATGAGAGATATAATTATGGACGTTAGGGCATCAAATGTGGTGCAAATTGTGACTGATAATGCAGCTGTATGTAAGGCAGTAGGTTTGCTCACAGAGGCAGAATTTCCTTCCATCTGTTGGACTCCTTGTGATGTGCACACCTTGAACCTTGCATTGAAGAATATATGTTCACCCAAGAACACCAGAAAAAAAAAAAAGTGATACTTACCAACAATGTGTTGGATCACAAATTGCAAAAGATGCTAGTTATATTAAAAACTTTATCATGGGACACTCTATGAGATTATCAATGTTCAGCAACATCAACTCATTGAAGTTGCTTTTTGTTGCTTCGACAAGATTTTCTTCAACCATAGTAATGCTCACCTTTGAACAATAGTGAAGAATGGTCTTCTTACAAGGAGGAGGATGTTGATAAGGCAAAATTTGTGAAAGAAACTTTGTTGAAGGATATTTTGGGACAAGGTTGATTATATACTCACTTTCATTGCTCCTATTCTATGATGTTCTTAGAAAAACATACAGATATGAGTTCTCTTCAATTGGTATTTGAAATGGGGAATTCAATGACTAAAAAAGTGAAAAATGCCATATACCAACATGAAAGAAGGGCAGAAATTGAACATTCACCCTTTCATAAGGTAGTGCACTCAATATTACTTGACCGTTGGACTAAGAGTAGCACACCTCTTCATTGTCTAACTCATTCTTTAAACTCAAGGTAATACATTATATCCTTAAATATAATTTCTTAATTTTCAAAGTCTACTTTCTTTTACATACATTTCTATCGTAGGTTATATTAATTTATGATTATATTTTTTTAATATTGTAGATATTAGAGTCATGAATGGCTAAGTGAAGATTCACGTAGACTTCTCCCACAACAAGATGTGGAACTTACTCTTGAAAGGAATAAATGCTTTAAAAGGTACTTTGTTGATATGGATGTAAGGAGACAAGTAAATTTGGAATTTGCAAATTTTTATGATGGAAGAGAAGGCTTTTATGATGTTGACTCTTAAAGGGATAGAGATATAATTGATGCAAAATCTTGGTGGCTAGTTCATAGTATTCATGTACCAACTCTTAAAAAGATTGCCCTTAAGCTACTTGGGCAATCATGTTCATCTTGTTGTGAAAGAAATTGGAGCATACTCTTTTGTACATTCTTTGAAAAGAAATAAAATGACACCTCAAAGGGCAAAGGATCTAGTATTTGTTCATAGCAATCTCCTCCTCCTTTCAAGAAATTCCCCACAACAACGAAGAGAAAACTAAATTGTGGGATATTGCGGAGATGAATTTTCACTTGAGGACAATGGAATTCTTCAAATTGCTAATTTATCTCTTAATGAACCAAAGTTAGAAACTGTATTTTTTAATGATGATGACCAAGAAGGAAGGGGAATGGCTTAGATAGATTTAGTATTTCCTTTTTTTGTGAGGCTCTTTATTATGATGGTTTCTCTTATATTTTTTTAATTGTGGAATATGATGCCTCTTAGTAGTTTTTTTAAGACTTATTATTGTCATGTTTGATCATATTTAACTTTTTGTCATGTTGATCATATTTGATTTAAATCATATATATATATATGCCGCTTCATAGGTTGAAACACACGGCTTCATATTTTTCTTTTCTCCATTAACTGTGAATATAGTTTTCATTGCATTTTTATTATCTGTATGTTTGGGGAAGATTAATGAATAAATGTACCATGTGGAATTCTCAGCAATCACCAAGTTCAAAGGGAAATACAATTTCTTTTATTCTATCTACAGTATCTAGTGTTCTAGAAATTAGCTAAATCCCAAGCACTGTGGTAAAGCAAATAACCTGTGAAGGATTTAATTGTCTCCATGGTTGTTGCAGGGTCACTAGTTCCCACAAGATTACACCAAAGCTGAATACATCACATTTTTCATTTGACAGTTCTCCTCGGATGACTTCGGGTGCCATCCATTCAGGCTGAACATGTTCATAAAAAAAAGGAATAAATTATAATGTCGAATCATCATATAATTATTGAATGTAAGAAAAATGTAACAAAATCTAACACACAAATGCGTTTTAGTTAATAAATAGAACTTACAGTTCCGGCAGCGGTTTTAGATGAAAGAAATGTGTTTGCCTTTGTACGTGAAAGGCCAAAATCACATACCTGAAGTAAATATTTTAAACAAAATGATCGTAAGCACACAATAATCTGTACGTTCATATATCCATAAAAGTGCATGTGAGGAGTTTGTGAATGTCTTTATGGGGAATAGCTTGCCTAAGCAAAATCATTCATTTTGTGGGGGGTTGCGTGGGGTGGGGGTGTTGCCATGTTGGTACATGTAAATAATAGCAATCCAAGCACTTTAAGCATTAATAAATAGGTACTGCCAAATGGGGAACAACTAGACTATAACCTTTCAGCCATCAACTGTCATGGCAAGGGATGCATCCTCAAATTCCAACTCATAATTTAAGGGCAGAAAAAAAAAAGGTAAAATAACAAGGAGATCCCTTTATTTTATTTTATAAATTAGAAGAGGAACTCTACTGTTTCTATCTAGGTCATGAAGGATGTTGTTGCTTTGATACCATTTTTTTTTTATAAGAAAAACTAACTTATATTAATATAAAGGGAAAGTACCATGTTGAAATTATAGGATGTTGTTGCTTTGATACCATGTTTTTTTTTTTTATAAGCAAAACTAACTTATATTAATATAAAGGGAAAGTACCATGTTGAAACTATAGGACTTTAGATGTGGGATAAAGAAAGGTGAATATGGAGACTAAACTATCTGAAATTGAGATTGATTTGATGTGATGAACTGATGATACGATGTTGACAAAAAAGAAAAGACAAAGCACTACCCTATTTATATTAATGCTAAATTCTCAATCCCCAATTAAATAGGGAAGATTGGTATGAAAGGGGGTGATCGTCAAATAAACCTATAGATACTGTACAATCTGAAATTGATATTGGATTGATGTGATGATATGATATGACACAAAAGAAAAGACAAAGCACTAACACTATATTAATACTAAACTCTCAATCCTAATTAAATAAGGAAGCATCGTATGAAATATAATGAAATATGAAATCCATTCTCAAAATATTGTATAAGATTAACATATTTTATGGTAGTTTTTCAGACACTCGAACAGTTACCTTAACAGTGTATGAATCATCAACCAAAAGATTTGGAGACTTCAAATCTCTATGAACAATAGGAGGTCTCATTTGATGAAGATAATTCATTCCGCTTGCCTAGACAAACATATGAACATGTCACAGTCTTATTGAGAGTATAATTATCAGCATGATGCCTAAAAAAACATAAAAATAGGAAGACTAGCAGTTTTAATCATCGAAGACATACGACATCATAAGCCATACTTAAACAACGCTTCTCACTAAGTGATGATCCCACATTGGGCATGTGTAGAAGTTCATACAAACTACCTTTGCAAATCAAGGAAAATTTGCATAAGAGTATCACACAAAGCCTATACTAAGCACATAAGCAAGGAACAAAATGTTCACTGTTTCAAGAAATTATTGTACCTTGACAAATATTCTGTTACTATTGATAACTTTGAGGGTTGAATAACTGCACCCATCAAAAGTACAATATTTGGATGCCGGAGGCGCTTCATGAGTGAGACCTATGAAATAAATTGGGCTGCTAAAGTGCAATCAACAAGGACAAATTTTTTTATATGTGCAAATCTAGTGCAAAATCATTCCCCAGCCTCATTTGAAAATACAAAAAAGAACATGGATATAACTTATCAAAAACAATAATAATGTTGTGCATACCTCCTTTAGAAATTCTTCAAATCGTCCAGGATCAAAACCTTGCACTTTAAGAATCTTCACAGCAACATCCTAAAATGGTAGATAGTTAGGAGAGGAAAGAAAAAGAAAAAAAATAGGGCTAGAGGCAGTGTTTGCTGCTTGCAAATTACATAATGGTTCTAGCAAGGTTCTCATTAAATGGGAGAATCTTATGGATCACAAAAATACTTGGGAGAATTTTCTGGATACCCATAGGTAGTTCCCTATTTTCCACCATGAGGACAAGGTTAAACTGATTGGGGATGGTGTTGATGGGCCATTGACCCACATATATAGAAGAAGAGGAAAGGACCAGAAAAATGGGTCTACCAGTAGTAGTAAAGACCTGTTGGTATGAGTGTAGAGGAGAGAAAAGGGGCAACAATGGAGATAGACATAAGAAAGGAGAAAAGGAATGGAGGAATTGGTTGGAAGAGAAAGGGAAATGCTTAATAGAATGGACAGCTGGCAAGAGGAGATTGGGGAAGAGAATTGGAGAACCACAGCTGTAATGATGAAATAAATCATAGAGGGAAGGGAATGGAATATTATAGGGTATCTGAGAATTTTTGGTAGTGAAGGAGGCTTTTAACAAGGAGTTAGTGTGTGCTATTTCCTTGAGTTTTTTAACTGGTTTTCTTTCCTGTTTGTCTACCCTGTCACGAGAATGACATTTCTAGAGAAATTACACTCAACCCCTTTGTGTTTAGGGCTTATTCATTGGCACCCCTTGGTTAAAATCCCATTACTTTCGCACCACCCAAATCTCACTATTAACTGACGGTGTTAATTTTTTAGTGAAAGGTCCAAAAAAACCTTTTTCTTCCACCCCTCTCTTCATCCCTAATCTTCAACACCAGATCCAAACCCTCAGTAACCTCCTCTTCAACAGAAATCCCTCCACCACCACCACCATGGGCAAAAACCACCATCTCCGTCGCCACTCCCTGCCACATTCTACCTCTCCTGCCTTTGTACAAGCCTCAACTCCTTCAAAAAACTCCATGCCTCCTACCTCATCCACTGCCTCACCAACGACCTCCTCCTGTCCACAAAACTCCTCAGCCTCTAGACCTCCTTTGGTCGTCTCCGCCACGTGCACTCCCTATTCAACCTAAATTAACACCAGATCTCTTCATCCCTAATCTTCATCCTTGAAACACAAAACCAAACCAAGCCCATGCCCTCCAAATCAACACCAGATCTCACCTCCTCTGGCACCAAATCCCTCTTCCACCAGATCTGAATCCTTGCAGTCACTGCTGCCAATGTTCGCTTGCTGCAGTGGAAGAAACTCATGACTGCAAAGGAAGTAGATAAGCAACTTGAAAAAAAAACATTCACTCTAAATCTCACAAACCCTGCCCAACTTCAAGCAAGCTCTAAGAACTAAAAATCCATAAAACCAGCAAGCCCCAATTTTCTGAAAGCACTCTCAGTCCCCATATTCAGCGACAACGGCAGACAAGAAGCAAGCACAGTCATCGTTGTCACCATTCACATTTTTGTCAGAGGAGAGGTGAACGTGATGCTGCTGATGGGGAAGTGGAAGTCATTGTTTTCATCAATCATTTCTACATTTTTAATTTTTCATAGAATTGAAAAGCTAATTTGTTTGGGTTGCTGTTTGAAAAAAAAAATTGTATGTGAGAAACCATAAAAGAAACCTAGATTCATTTGATTCGTTGTTGGCTTGAATTTTGTTTCTTGGAGTGGGAGAAATGTTGTACGTGAATGAATCACCCATTTGGGGATCCAAAAGAAGTGCTGATTGCTTTGAGAAGTTTATTTTAATTTCTATCCATAGATGATGTGCCAAGTTTGGGTTAGTGGTGTTCTGCAAAACACCTTTTACTGTTTCTTCATTTGCTCCATGAGATTTTTTTTAAGGCGAGATTTGTTTGGTTTAGTTTGTTGTTCATGTCCATGACCAACAAAGAACATGGTGTGTGCCTGCAAAGGATGAAGGCAAGGGTATTTTTGTCTAAAATTATCATTAAACAAGCATGTGCATGTCACATGACCTTCTGAAGTTAACTGAATAAACTCTGTTACAGGTCAGGGGGTTTGTGTAATGAAATTGTAAAAATTAGGGGAGGTTTATGTAGGGGTCCAACAACGAGGGAGTGTATTGGGAAAAACCCAAGTCCCACATCGGCTAAAGATAAAGCCACTGAAGAGTATATAAGTGAGGGGCAACCCTCACCCCTTGAGCTAGCTTTTGGATTTGAGTTAGGTCTAAACTCACATTCTAAGAATCTAAGAGGGTGCGAGTGTAATAAGTCCTAAACACAAGAGAGGAGGTGTAATTTGCTCATATTTCTATATAGCGTAAGAAGCTGAGCTCCACTCATCTAAGTTGAATATTATCCAAAATTTAGTTTCTATAGATTTTATACCATAACCCCATCCAACAAAGAAAGGACACCATGAAAACATAAAAACAAAAGTGGGAATGATATTAATTAATGATGGTCATATTGGTAAGTAGGTCTTCTTTCTTTTTCAAACAAATTCAATCGAGTTACGCATTCCCATTCTTAATTTTATCTAAACAATGATTGGCATAGAATTAGCAACAGCAGGAATACAATTATTCTTAAAATATGGACAAATGAATATGTAAAGAATTAAACAAAGAAATTCTTATAGAACCACGCCAGTCTGCACGAAGGAAAGTTCCAAATGACCCTGAAAAACAATTATCGTTGTCCTTATTTGAGTTATTTCATTGTTTCATGACACCTTTTCTCTAAGATAAATAGATTGCTTCGACAGAATCAGTATTTTTTTAGAGTAGATATCACGCATGAGGATTCAAATATAAAACCTGTCCCAATGTTCTCCTTCAAAATAAGTTCACTCCATGGAATATCTAGATCCTCCTCGTCAAGATCAACTTCATGACTTGGGTAATCCATTATTGACCGGTCTACTTCATTGAAAGACTCGTATTCCTCTGCACCACAAACTGCATAAGATGGAATATCAAATGTCAAGAACACAATGCCACTACAATAGAAAATAGAGCATACAAAGCATTTTGAGCTTATTAACTAAGAACATATTTGGTAATCTAAACATGACTCAATTCCAATCATGTATGACATGCTCTTTGAGAAAGACACGGTTCCATTCTTTCTTTTTCTACTTTTTATCTGGGATAGGAAAAATGGTTCATTCTTACTCAAAGTAATCAGATGGTTGTTTCCACCAGCATAATTAGCACCCAGAGCTTCAATTTGCTGTAGATCCATTCTGCCACTATGATTAACAGCAGGTCCTGTCATGATGGAAACCAATAATTTTAGAGGTGTATGACCATGTGGACAGAAACCATGTTAATCTCTTTATATTGCTCATACAACCTTTATCTCATGAAACTATTATTATATTATTTCCTCCCTCACCACCCAACAACAAATATTGTATACACTAAGTTGTAACAATCCCACATTGACTATATTGGCAATTAATGTAATTATTGTAAAACTGTTAGGGCAGATTATTAATTAACGTAGATTTACCCATATTTTAGGAAAGTAAATATTCAGTTTAGTCTATATATTGTAATGTTGTGACAGTAGTGTACAGTTTCATTATTCATAAGAAAATATTCAGTCATGTCCTTACCATTTTTGGTTTTGAAAGTTTGTTGATTCATTTCATTGGGATGTATGTGAGTCTGCTAAACATCATCAAGCAACTTTTCTCCTAATCCTGCTGGAAGTATTGAACCTTATGATCCCATTCATATGAATGTGTGGGGGACCTACATCCATCTCTACTATTTCTAGAAACAAATGGTATGTCTCTTTTATTGATAACTGTACTTGCATCACATGACTATTTCTCATGAGAGATAAATCCAAAGTACTTCAATCATTTGTGCATTTTTACCAGGGTTCAGACTCAGTTTGGAAAACCTATTAAACACTTACATTTTTTTTGAAAGGCAAAGTATATAATATATTGATAATCTAAGGGAGAATAATAGCTCCTGTACAAGGTGTACAGATGAACTATACAAAAGCTGCATCGTCAATTGCTCATTCTCTAATGTTACTAGACCACTGATTGAAAGGTAGTGAGAAGTCCTTCTCCAAGTTGGATAACCATGTCCACAATAGAAAAGCTGCGTCGTCAATCACTTTGTTGGCGTCGAAGGAGTCGTTAGAGAATATAATCTTATTCCTCTTCTGCCAAATACTCCAAGTTACTGCCAGCCACCAGCATCTCCATCTAGCAGTTCTAATCCCCCCAGCCATTATCAACCCATGTTGGAGGAAATGTTGCTTTGGATCATTCGGGAAAACTGCAGAGATGTTCAGCCATGATACTGATTCCTACCAGATAGGAATGATTTTCCTGCAATGAAAGAACAAGTGTCCTGCATCCTCTTCCATATTTCTACAAAATGGGCAGCTCCTATCCACAACCTCGATTTGTCTCCTATGCAAATTTATTTTAGAAGGCAGCCTGTTCCTGAGTAATCTCCACGCAAATACTGCATATTTAGATGGCACCTTTAGTTTCCACATCTCCTCAAAGGCCTCATCCTGTATCCCGTCAACTTCTATCCCCCTCATTAGATTATAAGCATTTTGCGTCGTGTATTGCCCTGTATTATCTGCCAACCACACCCATTCATCCCTTCTATTTAGCTGTATAGTCCTACTATCGATGTCTCTTAGGAAATTAGTGACCATTGGTATCTCATTGTCAAACAATGTCTGCCTCCATGATAAGTTCTACTCCCATTCCTCATCCCTAAAACCTCCCATCTGCTGGATTAGTTGATTCTGTTGGCACGAGATTAGGTAAACAAGGCTTTAGATATGGTTTTGTTCGTTTCAAAGGGGTAGAGGATGAGGATAGCTTGGAGAGATGACTTGATAATAATATTTTCATAGAAGGAATGAAGTTGTTTGTTAACAAACCAAAATTTCAGAGAGGAGGTATCAAGGACGCCACGACTCATGCAGGAACAGTTAATAGAGCAGGAATGGAACGCAGGGAGTCTGAAAACAGAAGGCACGATCCCATCCCATATCCCAAGCTCAAATCATACGTGGAAGTTTTGAAGGGCAACCATATGGAGGATGATAAGGCTTCGAATGAGTCAATGTTTAGGATGGTGGACGCAGAAGCTAAAAAAGACTCAATAATCATTCAGACAACAAAGAAGAACACAAGGTGGCTAGAGAATATATGGGTGGGGCATATGAAAAACAAAGCTATGTTTGAGAGGGTGGCTGAGGAGGTCCAAGGGGTGTTTGGAATAGAGATGAAGACTACATACTGGGGGGACGACTTAGTTCTCCTACACGACTTGGATGATGACAGAGCCTAGGAACTTAATCGCCGAGAACAAGAAAATGGACGAACTCCTTTTATCTCTATCCAAAGATGGTTGCCAGAGCTGCAGTCGTCTCATTGTCTAACATGGATATACATCTAGGGCATTCCTCTAACGGCATGGGATGAGGAGAACTTCGCAAAACTGGTTTCGGGCTATGGAGAGCTCATCGAGCTCGATGAAGAGACAAGGGACAGAACAAGGATGGATGTGGCGCGCGTTTTAGTTCGCACAAAGGAGAAGCCGAACATAGTCCGATCTCTGATAGCCAACATGGATGGAACGAAGCACCAGCTAGAGATGAGGGAGGAAATGGGGGATTGGGTGGGGAAGAAGGACGCGCCTGCTGGAATCGGAGAGATTCCCACCATCGCCGTTCACTACGGCCTTGGCGGAATCAGACGAAGAGCTAACCAATCGTGTCTCCGACGGAGGATCCTCTGTCAAATTTTCCGACGACACTCCTCGGCTCAGGTCTGGCCTCCTCCATAGTCGGTGGCGACAGTGGGCCAAAGCTCTCAACCTTTGGAGCACGGAAATCGAACCTCCAACAGATGATGAAGTGGAGCCTGATCTTTGCTGCGCATCTCAGTCTGAACCTGTAAGAATGACAGATGATGGTCTGTTAAAAGAGGATCATAATGGTCCTCTTCTCCCTAACTTGCATGCAAATGGAAAGGTTGACCCTAGGGATATCTGTCCTAGCCAACCTTATGACAGAAATGAGGATATAGCAGCTGAAGACAAAGAAGAAGCTAACACAGACAAGAGGGCTTGCTTTTGGGCTACGCAAGATAACCCTGTAGTTAATACCCTTCAGACCCTTCCAATGGTCAATAAGGATTCGAATTTTGTGATTTCAAATGACAGGGGCACAGAAAATAGATCTCTGACTTTGGTGGAGGATAGGAGGGACCAGAAGTTGGGCCTTGTTACTAAGGGCCCATTCCTAAAAGGAGGTGTAGCAGAAAATGTTAAAGTTTATGCTAGGAGAAAGGAGGGTGTTAAAGAAAAATCCAAGGCCCAAATAAATTTAGACCCAACCTTATGTTCCATCAGAGAAGAGGGTGAGCCAAGTACTTTGGATCTTGGGGATAACTCAGCAGCCCACTATGATGTTGGTGCCCAACCCGAACCAGCAATAGCCACCTTGGATACAACTTTGTTTCAACCTCAGCTCAGCCCTACCCTTCCATGCAACTCAAACAAACAGAATAAGGAGGCCCAGGAGAGTGTTTTTTGGGATGTAGCCAGAGATTTAGGAATGACTTTCGAAGAGAATTCAGGCAACATAGTCAACATGAAGAATGAATTAAAACAAGCTGACATATCAACAACACCACAAGCTGTGATGGGAAAGGAACAACTTGACTCATGAATATTCTGTCCTACAATTCTAGAGGGTTGGGTAATGGTATCAAATGGTCAGCTATCAAGAAGCTGACCTTATCAAATAAAATTGATATCATGTGCATCCAAGAAACCAAAAAGGAGTCTATAGATAAAAAGCTTTGTCAGTATTTATGGGGTGATAGTAGTGTAACTTGGGAGTGTGTTCCCTCATCTAATGCAGCTGGGGGCCTACTGTGCATTTAGAATAATGATTCTTTTATGGTAGAAAGGAGGGTAGTGGGGAGGGGTTTCATAATGTTGGAAGGCTGGTGGATTAAAGAGAACAAGAAGGTATTCACCATTAATGTATATGCTCCCTGCGATTTACAAGGGAAGAGAGATCAATGGGAACAACTTCTGCAGCTGAAATCCTCCTATCAAGAAGGCTTGTGGTGTATCTTAGGTGACTTCAACTCGATAAGACACCAACATGAGAGACTGAGTTCATCTCAATCAGTGAGTAACTCCACTAGCATTACTGAATTTAACTCCTGGATTTCTGATATGGCTGTTGAGGAGGTTAGGTCTATTGGGAGAAAGTTCACTTGGTGCAGACCTAATGGTGGAAGCATGAGCAAGCTAGACAGGTTTTTCTTATCTGATAATTGGTTGTCTCAATGGCCAGATACCACTCAGTTTGTGTTGGAAATGGATTTCTCTGACCACTGCCCTATCCTCTTGAGGTCTATAAACATTGATTGGGGACCTAAGCCTTTCAAGATCATGGATTGGTGGCTGAAGGATAAGGGTTTCCAGAAGATGGTGGCTCTCAAATGGGGCAATTATCACCCTCATGGTTGGGGAGGTTATGCTCTTAAGCAAAAGCTGAAGTTCATTAAAGGTTGCATAAGGCAGTGGAGCCTCTCCAATGGTGTTACTAATGCCGATAAGATTCAGAATTTAAAGAGGGATCTTAATGCTTTGGAGGTAGGTATTCATGATAGAACATTGTCCCAAGCTGAAGTGGAGCTCAAGAAATCCCTCCAGGAGCAGCTTTGGTTTGCAGCAAATGCCTATGAATCCATGTTGAGGCAAAAGGCCAGAGTGAAGTGGTTAAAGGAAGGGGACAGAAATTCTACTTATTTCCATAAACAGATTAACTATAGAAGGAGGCGCAATGCTATTCAGGGGCTGATCATTGATGGTGCATGGGTCCATGATCCTAGCAGTGTTAAAAGTGCAGCTTTAACCCATTTCAAAGACAGATTCTCTGAACAGAATTTTAATAGACCAACCCTAGATGGTGTTCAATTTCCTTCCCTTAGCCAAGGAGAGAAAGAAAGCCTTGTTGTTAGATTCTCTGAATTGGAAATCACCTCAGCTATATTGGACTGTGGTAGAGATAAAAGTCCTGGTCCCGACGGACTCAATTTCAACTTTATTAAGCAATTTTGGAAGATCTTGAAACCTGATTTTATTAGGTTTTTGGATGAGTTCTATATCAATGGCACTTTTCCAAAAGGAAGCAATGCATCTTTCATAGCCCTTATCCCCAAGATAAATAACCCACAATCTCTCGATGACTATAGACCCATCTCTCTTATAGGGTGTGTCTATAAAGTTGTGTCCAAGATTCTTGCTAAGAGGTTGGCCCTTGTATTACCTCACCTCATTGATGAAAGGAAAACAACTTTTATGAAGGGAAGACACATTCTTCATGGTGTGATGATTTCTAATGAGGTTATAGATGAAGCCAAATCAAAAAATAAACCTTGTATGGTTTTCAAGGTGGATTTTGAAAAAGCTTATGACTCGGTCTCTTGGGGTTTTCTTAATTATATGATGATGAGGATGGGATTTTGCGAAAGGTGGAGAAAATGGATTAATGGATGTTTATCTAGTGCATCAATATCCATTTTTATCAATGGCAGCCCTTCTAAGGAGTTTGTCCCCGAGAGAGGCTTAAGGCAGGGAGATCCCCTTGCTCCTTTCCTTTTCAATTTAGTAGTTGAAGGCCTTACAGGTTTGATGAGGACAGCCATTTCTAAGAATATGTTCAGCAGTTATCAAGTGGGGAGGCATAAGGAGGAGGTTAATATTCTGCAATATGCAGATGACACTCTATTTTTTGGGACTGCAACTATGGATAATGTTAAAGTCCTAAAATCTATTCTGAGATGCTTTGAAATGGTTTCCGGCCTCAAGATCAATTATGCTAAAAGTCAGTTTGGTTGTTTGGGAAAATCAGAGGGTTGGTGCAGGGATGCAGCTCACTTCCTTAACTATAGTCAGCTGGTTTTTCCTTTTTCTTACCTTGGAATTCCAATGGGGTCTAATCCTAAAAGCTGGAGTGTTTGGCAGCCTATTATCAGCAAGTTTGATGCCAAGCTTGCAAAATGGAAGCAAAGATATCTCTCTATCGATGGCAGAATAACCCTCATTAATTTTGTTTTAACAGCCTTACCCATTTACTTGCTGTCTTTTTTCAGAATCCCTAAAAAAGTGGTTCACAAGATAGTCTCTATTCAGAGAAACTTTCTTTGGAGAGGTGGCAATGAGGCAGCAAAGATCCCTTGGGTCAAGTGGCACTACTAAAAAAAAAGCTTTCTACATCGCCCAATTAACATCGGTTATAGCTAAAACCGATGTTAGCGAAAGCGTAGTGGCATTTTGTAAATAAGTAGACTTAGTTAACATCGGTTTTTCCAAAACCGATGTTAGTATGCCGTTGTTAACATCGGTTTTGTAAAAACCGATGTTATCGAGTCGATGTTAACATCGGTTTTATTATAACCGATGTTACGTAGTTGATGTTAACATCGGTTATTTTTAAAAAACCGATGTTGTTATCATTATATATTAAACTTCTGAAATTGCACAACCCGCGCGCTTGAACCCTATCGTTCTTCTTCTTTCTCCTTGCGCTTGAACCCTATCGTTCTTCTTCTTTCTCCTTGTGTCAAAGTCGCCTACGCTTGCGTGACTGCAACCACATTGTGGAGATCGTGTTTGTGGAGATCGTCTTTGCCACTTATCCATTAAGGTACGTCCTTTCATTTTAACATTAGGCGTTCATCGTTTTAACATTTGCTCACTTTCGCAGGTCGAAGAAAAGTAGGAAAGGAAAGAGTCCCACAAAGGGTACTCCCAGGGTGTTATTGTTGTTTCTCCTTCTGCCTGAGTTCGTGTTTGTCGCAAACTGGGCTGCGCTTTTGTGACTGCAACCACATTGTCGAGTTCGTGTTTGTGGAGTTCGTGTCTGCGCTTCCATCGAAGGTATGTCTCTGTTGTATGTTAATGATGAAAATCCATTGTTCAATGGTCTGTCTCTGTTGTGATGTTTCAAAACCCTAGTTAGGCACAAAGGGTTAATCGTAACTGAATGTGTAGTGATTTAGGACCATATGTAACTGCCTTAAGCAGTTATTGCAGAATAAATTATGGAGTAACAGCAGGGGGGTTAGGCAGTTTTTAGTGGGTTTTCAGGAAGGGAGAGATGAGGCTGTCAAATTTACATAGAGGGTTTCAGGGACAAAGCTTTGATTTACATATTGAATTTCATCCAAATTTTTGACAAGTCATTGTTACTTCCATGAATATTGATATTGTATCATGCTTAATTATATGCATTTGCTTATTCTGATCATTGTGTGTTGTGTGATTATTTCTTCCATGCAGGTACATGATTCCTATTTGTTGTGAGAGTGAAATGATGGGCAGCAGCACCAACTGAGGTGAGTTTATATTTCCTTTTTTTTGTCTTTATCTTTGTTAGTTTGCTATATATTTTTTATTTTATATGTTTGAGTTTTAAATGTGTAAAAAATAGAAATAGAAAGGTCTGTTGATTGCTTAGGAATTCCTTGTTGTTTCATGGCATTCCTTTTGAACCTCAAAAGGTGCTAGATGATGCCTTAATTCTACCTTGGTCCTGGCTAAAATGTGGAGAGAAAGGTTTCAATACATCATTTAACCATTGGTCTACCAATCTTATGATGGCCTTTGGTTAAATTTCTGATTATATGTATTGGGGTCCTTGTGTTGGGTTATTGTTGGGTTTGTTTTGCTTTTTGGAAGGTGGCACTTTTGTGTCTTGTATCTTTTATTTTCAGTACCTGTGGTACTGTTCTGTTTAATTATTTTTTTTTTGAACTGCAAAGATAATTTATATTGATAATTAGAAGTACTAGTGGTACTACAGATTACAAAGAGACATTACATCAGAAAAATAGCCATATAGGCACCCAACAAAATACAGCATATAAAACCAGCCCTTCCTAATAGTGTTAAATAAATACTAAAGACATTGCTGAGGCATCTTTGAGTACAAATCTGGAAATTGATCTTTGAGTGGAATTCCATCCTCAGCCCAGACATCTTCCCAGAACAAAATTTGATCACCCCTACCCATCTTCTAGCAGAATTGTTTAGAGACTGCAGTCATATTGTGATCTTGATTGAGTGCCTTTAGGTCAGCCCACTAGGTGGAGAAATGCTGTTTGTGAGGCCCCTGATCCAATCCTCTCCAGCCCTGATATTTAGAAATCAGGATCCTATTCCACAGCTGTTCTGGTTGGTGAAACATGTACCATTTCCACTTGATTAGTAGAGAATTATTTAAAATTCTCAAATCTTTGATCCCCAATCCTCCTACATCTCTAGAAGCACAGCATTGTGTCCAAGATACCCATGCAATCTTCTTCTGTTTAATATTAATATACATATTTTTGCCTTCCAAAAAAAAAAGGATAATCCAGTTGTCTGCAATGCAGGATATTAGCTGCTTCCAGAGCCCAATTGACTCCACCACCTATAATCCCAAACTGAGTTTTGCCAAAATTAATGTTTACACCATAAGCTAATTCAAATCCTCTTAGTAAAGCCTTTAGAAGTAGAACAGATTTTAACATATCAAACTTTTTAAAAGTAGAACACATTCTGGAACTTAAATGAAATCAAAAGGTTAAAAAGGAAAGACCAATATAAAACATAATATAAATGGAAGCATGAGCTATATAAGCAAGCTGGAAAAAAAAACTGGACAAGGAAGCATTTCAAACTTTACAGTGACTGGGTAATTAGGTTAATGGGTGGACAGGCAGGTTGTAGTTTTACTAATTCGTTTGCTATCCATGTGGTGGTATTAAGATGGGCACTGTTATTGTCTATAATTGAAATATAGTATAATTGTTTTTTTTTCTTCTTAAAATTTGAACCGGCGCTATCATTCTTTGAATGCCATCATATACCTTTAATGATTCACATCTAAATTGGTCCCTATTTAATTAAATTAATTAGTTATTGCTTTAGTTTGACTGGATAGAAGTATGATATGTATTTTTAAAAAATTGTCCATGAGTTGTTTGATAGAATGACTGAAAAAGGCTTTAAATACACTCTCAGTATAATGTCTTTTGAGAGTCAATGTATCACCATGAAGTGAGAGTCATATTGTTGATAAAAGGCTTTAAATACACTGTGGCTAATTTCTGTATGGTTTTTTTTAGGGCTATCATTTACTACTGCTAATTGGCGTTGCTGTGGAAGCGCTTTGATTATATCTTTGAAGCCTCAAAGTCAGGTATTTATATCTTTGATTCGAAAACTAATTTGAAATTGTTGTTGTATGCATTACTGGTATATTTGTAACTTATGTTATGCCTATCTACATGACCTTACTTACATTGGACTGATATCTTTGAAGTATTTACTGTGATTTAAAGATGCAGATGCTCCAGTTCCTGTACCCACTGATGAGGTTTCCTTAGTGGGGCAGGCACTTCACACCTTCCTTGCTTGGCCGACACATCTGGTCAAGTCTTTATCACACCAGGTACTTATTGTCCTTACTATATGTTTCTTCTTTTCAAATTAATTCATCAAGCGTGCCTCAAATTTGGCTATTTAACTTTGTTTCATGAACAGATAGTTGTGTCTCCGCCAAAACCACCTCTGAAGCCCGATCCGGAGGTCGATGATCCGCTTTATCTGATGACATTGACCATCCCAGAGCTTTTCTTGAGGCCTTATCAGGTTAGATGGGATGCCACTGTGTTCGGGGTCGTTAATCCAGATTTCCCCCTGTACATAAAGCACGAAGACCTCTCCGAAATCGCACACGGTGGTCAATGTCTCAGCATATCAGTGTTACAGTTGCGGATTCTGTAAGTCTTTATATAAAAGGCTTTTATTTACCTAAGTTATGGCTTTCAATTCATAAATATTTAACTTTGACTTAACATAAACAGGCATCTCACTAAAACATGTATGCGAGCGGGGAATTCTGATATCTATGGATTCCTCGAGCCTCAGTCCATTCAGAGGTCTGGGCAATCGCAGTTTGAATCTGAAAGTTACATAAAGAGTTGGATGCAGAGTTCACAACGCGATGTGTATCTTGGAGCCTACCTAAATGGGTAAGTCACAAAATAACAAAATAACAAAATTTAATTAATGTTTACTAATGTACTAACCCATTTTAGGTTCCACTGCAGCGGACACTGGCAGATGGTGGTCATCCTGCCCAAGGAACACTTAGTTGTCTGGTTTTGTTCATTGCATAACAGGCCAGACAACTACCTTAAGGAGATTATTAATAGGTTAGTGTTCTTTTCAATACATTTGCATTGTAATACCTCAACGTACAACACCAGTTTTTAATTGTTACTCATATGGAACAGTGCTATCAAGGGTCTTGATGATGCTCCACAACCTAAATCAAAGGCTCCTGCTAGGTGGATTGTCGTCAAGGTACGTCATTTACATAAAACTTCCACTTATATATATTTCTTTATGTGTCTGTACACTAGTTGTTTAATTAATATCAAAATTTCATTATGTATTTAGTGCAATAGACAAAAAGGAACTATTGAGTGCGGCTACTATGTGATGCACTGGATGTCCACCATCATTTTAGGAACTTTTAGAAATAATTGGGAAGCGGTAAGTTTATTTCAAAGAAAATCGATTTATTTATAATTTGTATTACATTATTAACTTAATATGATTTATTTAATCATGCAGTATTTTAACAATCATAGATCATTGGAGCCTGAGAGATTAAAAGCATTGCGGATCCAGTGGGCACAGTTTTATCTCCGAGTTAGAGATCAGGCCTAGGATTTAGGGACATTTTTTAACATTTTTTACATTTTTTACATTTTCTATGTAACATGAACATTGAATTCATTTGTTGATTGTTCTTTATAATATATAAATCAATTATTTGATGTTTATTATCATTAAAACTGCTTGAAAGCAGAATAAAATGTTTATTTGCTGTGAATTGGACCTCCTAAAATTGCATTTGACAGGTACAATTTTGGGTTTACTGTAAAAACAGAAAGTATATATATAAAAAAATACTTGAAAACAACATCGGTTATTAACAAAAACCGATGTTAATATCATAACCAACATCGGTTATAATAGAAAACTGATGTTAACGTTTGTATATTAACATCGGTTTTTTGTGTATAACCGATGTCAGCGTTTGTATTTTAACATCGGTTATCTGTAGATAACCGATGTCAACTATTGTACATTAACATCGGTTAATTATAAATAACCGATGTGAATATTTGAATATTAACATCGGTTACTTATAATTAACCGATGTTATACACAAAGAACTACACCAAATAAGTGTATGCATCATCAACGTTGACATCGGTTTTCTAGTAAAACCGATGTTAAGGGCATATATTAACATCGGTTTTTTTAGAAAACCGATGTTAAACTAACATATTAACATCGGTTTTACTGGAAAACCGATGTCAACGTTCATCATGCGTACACTTTTTTTGTTGTTGTTCATTGTGTTTAACATCGGGTATTTAGAGAACCGATGTTGTCATATGTATGTTAACATCGATTCTCCAAAACCGATGTTAACATTCATACATTCAACATCGGTTTTAGAACCGATGTAGAATGTTCTAAATAACCGATGTTGAAAGTGTATTTTCTAATAGTGTGGGATACAATTTGTCTCCCTAAGAATAAAGGGGGGTTAGGGATTAAAGACTTGAACAAGTTTAATGAGGCCTTGCTTGGCAAATGGGGCTGGGAGTTGGTGAATAATCAGAACCAGCTTTGGGCTAGAATCTTGATGTCCAAGTATGGTGGATGGAATGCTTTATTCTATGGTAGAAATAGTACAGACTCCTCTTCTTGGTGGAAGGATTTAAAATCTGTTTTCCAACATCAACATAATAATAGTCTGATCAGTAACTTGAGTTGGAAGGTGGGTAATGGGGCCAAAATTAAGTTTTGGAAGGATAAGTGGAGGGAGGATGAATTAACCCTCCAAGACAAATATCCTGCCCTGTATCAAGTCAGTTATCAGCAAGATTCTACTATCAGCTTAATGGGCCACTTCTTTGACAATAGATGGGAATGGAAGATGCATTGGAGGAGAAATTTCTTTGATCACAAAATTAATATGGTAGCAGCTTCCATGGATGACATTGATGATGTTCAGATCCACCTCTCTAGCTTGGATTCTCTTATTTGGAGGGTTGATCCTAGTGGGGCTTATTCCACAAAGTCAGCCTACAATCTCTTGAAGGGTGAGGGTAGTTTTGATAATGAAGACAGCGTTTCCAAGATTATTTGGAATCTGAAAATTCCCCCAAGGGCAATTGCTTTCTCTTGGAGAATTTTCAAAAACAGATTGCCTACTAAAGCTAATCTGAGAAGGAGACAGGTGGAGTTGCCTTCCTATAGATGCCCTTTATGTGATCTTAAAGAGGAAAGTGTCGGCCACATCATGTTCTCTTGCACAAGAACTAGGAGTCTTTGGTGGGAGGCTTTGAGCTGGGTCAATAGAGTGGGCCCTTTCCCCTTTGAGCCTAAGAATCATTTCATGCAATTCTCTCATTGGAATAGGAAAAGCTATATAGACAAGAGATGGGAGGTGTTATGGATAGCTCTAGCCATGACTATTTGGAAGCACAGAAATCTCTCGGTTTTTAAAAACCAGATTTTCAACCCTCAAAAAGTCATGGATGAAGCCTTATTCCTTACTTGGTCATGGTTAAAATGTATGGACAAAGATTTCCATATTCACTTCAACCAATGGTCTATTAGATTGAAGGAGGAGCTGTCTTAGGGGGGTTTTGACCTTTTTGGTTTTAGCTTTTGTATTTTACTCCCTTATAGTTGGGTTTGGCAGTTATATGCCTTTGTAAATATTTGATCTTTTCAGTACACCTAGTACTGAACTATATATAATACTATATGATTTTTGCTGTGCAAAAAAAAACAATCTGGGGTACTTTGTTATCAGTGATACATCACCATCTATCCACTCATCCTCCCAGAATTTAATCCTATCTCCACTTCCCACCCTCCACTGTATCCCTCTTTTTAGCTCTTGTCCCTATTGTGAAGACTGAAAAGCTATCTTTAGGTCCCTGCACCACATTGATTCTTTAGTACACCCCGGTGCTTCATCCAATCCCCTCCAACCACCATATTTTGACTCCAATACCCTTGCCCATAGTTGTCCCTCCTGCTGGAATAGATTCCACCTCCACTTGCCTAGTAAGGCAAGATTGAAGGTGTTTATGTCCTTCACCCCCAGTCCCCCCTTTTCTTTTGGTAGGCAAACTTTGTCCCATTTAATCCACGCAATCTTGTTATTTTCTGGACCGCCTCCCCATAAGAATCATTGTTGCAATCCAACTAGCTTATCCTTCACCTTCTTCAGTATCCTAAAAAAAGACAGAAAATAAATAGGAATAGAATTTAGGACTGACTGGATAAGGGTTACTCTCCCCCCAAAAGACAGGTGTCTTTGTTTCCACTTGGATAATGCTCTCTCACACTTTTTTATAATAGGATCCCACATTTGGCCCCTCCTCGGATTTGCACCAATAGGTATTCCTAGGTAGACAAATGGAAAGGACAACAAGCTACAATTCAGCCAACTGGCTGCTTCAGACTTCCAACTCTCTGGCATTCCAATTGCTCCACAACTACTCTTTGCAAAATTAATCTTAAGGCCTGATGCAAGTTCAAAAATTCTGATAATGGCCTTAATCGCCCTAACATTCTCCTGCAATGCCTCTCCAAAAAAGATTGTGTCATCCGCGTATTGAAGGATGTTTATCTCAACTCTGTTTGCTCCCACTACAAACCCCCGGTACAGGTCTCTCTGAGTAGCTTCTCTTACCAGTCCATTTAATGCCTCCGCCACAATATTGAAGAGAAAAGGTGCTAGTGGGTCCCCTTGACGAAGGCCTCTTTGTGGAGAGAACTCTGCCGAGGGGCTGCTGTTAACTAGAACCGAAATAGATGCGGATTTTAAACATGCCACTATCCACTGGATCCATTTATCACAAAAGCCCATTCTTCTTAGCATGTATACGAGAAAATCCCATGAAACCGAGTCGTATGCCTTCTCATAGTCAACTTTAAAAACTAGAGATGTCTTCTTACTCTTTTTAGCCTCTTCCACCACCTCATTTGCTATCAATACACTTTGTAGCAGATGTCTCCCTTCTATAAAAGCGGATTGTCTTTCATCAATCAAGATTGGCATAATCTTCTTCAGTCTGTTTGCCAATAACTTAGCTACTATCTTGTACATACATCCAATGAGCGATATTGGTCTGTACTCATCCAAAGACTGTGGATTTGTCACCTTAGGGATTAAGACTATGAAGGAAGCATTACATCCCTTTGGGAAAGATCAATTAACATGGAATTCATCCAAGAACCGTAGAACATTCGGTTTCACGAAATTCCAGAATCTCTTGATGAACTTAAAATTAATGTCATCTGGTCCCGGACTTTTGTTACTTCCACACCCTCAAACTGCATCCTTTATTTCCTCCTCCAGAAATCTCTCTGTCAACATGTCATTGTGTTGCTGGCCAATAGACTAGAAATGAATACCATCTAGGTGAGGTCTGTTGTGATCATTTTCTTGGAATCTTTTTAAGAAGAATAGTCAGGCTGCCTCTTTTACTCTCATCGGATCTTCATTCCATTCACCATCAATCCATAGCCCGTGCAAAGAATTGACTCTTCGGCTTGCGTTAACCATCAAGTGGAAGTAGCGGGAATTACAATCACCTTCTTTTATCCATCTGACTCTTGCCTTCTGTCGAAGTAAAGATTCATGAGACCATGCCGCTACCCACAAGTCTTCTTGGAGCTGTTTCCAAACACTGACATTTTAATAAGGGTAGGAAGAATGTCAATCAAAATCTTACTAAATTCCTTAAAGAGAATGGTATTGATCATGAACTCACATGTGTTTGATACTCCCCAACAGAATAGTGTTGTTGAAAGGAAAAAAAAAAAAAGGCCCCTTGCTTAAAACCATTAGAGAATTTCTATTCAAATTGCTATCCCAACTATCTATTCCTAAGTCAGGGGAAGCAATCTCAACTGCCACTGAACATCAATCAATAATATTCAATCTTTCATATTTCATGTGGTACATCACTAGGTCCCTTAAATTACAGCCAAATGATGGCATAAAATTTTCCATGCTAGGAGTAAGTCTACTGCCTCCTAACTAGAGTATATTTAACTAACAAGACCTTGGACTGTGATGTTGACATATAAAACAATAACCTGAGTAGAACTAGTACAACCAAACTCAATCACACTTAATATTGTAAGAAACAATACAATAATAATCCAAATGGTCTAATTCATTGGCCTTTTTTGGATGGTAACTTTTAACGTTTCATGTAAAATAAAAGATAAAATGCAGTTAAGCTTAGAAAATTCAGAGATAATAACTATAAAAGCACAGGCCATCAAAACCAAGGATGCGACAGTAATTTTCAGTATAAATGCAAATAAAAAGCTGCCTCATTTTTCTCAACATTCTAATTTCACATGGTAATTATATTCTTCTATAAAAAGCATCTTATGTAACAAAGAAAATAACCTGATGTCGAATCAAATACAAGATGCAGTGCTTCACTGTCAAAGAAATACAATTGGGCTAGTGTCTTTGTATATTCAGCTGTTTCAACTGGCTTGAACTTTGGATGACATAATGGTGAAGGAACCAACATTGAAGATGCAGAATTCAGTGAAGAATCAGGCTGGCATGTTGCCCCAGCTCTTCCAACTAAATCAATCATATATACTCCCTAGAAAGGTGTATACAACCTTCCTAAGTTAATTGAGCTTGTTTTTGTTTCTGGTAATAAAACCATGCCATACAGATTTTTTATGTAATAAGAAAACATAAAACAATTAAACACATTGATGAAAAGGTTCCCTCCAGTTCCCCTAATATTTAATAAAGACTTCAACAATTAAATACCATTAAACTGATATATAATTCCAATCCATGACAAATATTTATAAACATTATATTGAATAGCTTGTAGATAAGTTCAATCCCCCATTAGAAAATGCTGATAAATATAATACTAGGCTTTTGTTGAAAATATTATGAGATTATGGTTAAATTTTTTTAAGTGTTTCTCCAATTTTCTTAAAAGTCATTCATTGTGAGGCAAACTTATAAAAATATTGAAGCTATAACCAATATAGACTAACAACTATAATCCTTACGGATGGAAAATTTTGTAAGCTAAGCTTTACAGACCTATACTTTGTTGTAAGAGAATAAATTCATGAAACGAAGAGAAAGAATTTCAGACAAACAGCTGTAAGGAATCCTTCTAAACAAAGAACAAAACATAAAAGAAAAAAAAAAATCAAAGAACAATGGAAAGCAACTATAAAAGCTCTAACCGATGTTTCAAATTTTTTTTATTGAGTAAAAAAGTAAAGATACATCTTGGGGCATTTTATTTTTCGTGAAATATATCAAGAGTAAATATGTATCAGCTTCGATTATTTATATGCCAAAATCTTTACTTAATCAGTCATAATTTATGTTTATAATTTCTTTATAAAACAACAGAGTAAGCATATATTTAAAATAGTTTTTTATATTTAATATTTTTAATGTAATTTTTTAATTTATTTCCTTTAGTAATTTTTTTTTAATTAAGCATTACATTTTATTTATTATTCATTTGTAAAATAAATTGAACACGCATGCAGCATGCGCACACACACATATAAGCAGAATCTACGTTGTCAATCATGGTAGGATTTTTTTTTCCACTTGTTGGCAAGCCATATATATTTGAGAAGAAAGCAGTTTAAAGTTCAAACTTTACCAATGAAATTTTGTTTAAACAGTACCATCATTAATTCATCTCTAATCATTCTGTGATTTTCATTCTTTATTCACAGCTAGTGAAAGCATTTCTGCCTTCAATTATCCCAAACACAGTGGGAAAGGCAGTAGAAGGCACTTCACATCATAGAAAAAAAAAATGCCACCATTCCCTTATAATTTAGGGAAATTGTGTTTTAGTTAAGTACTTTCATTTTTGGTATTTTAGTTAAAAATTTAAAAGGATTTTTATAACAAAAAATAATGATAAATAATTTATGTTAATAAAAAAATAAGAGTAAAAATTTTTAAAAATTGGGATAAATTTATTTTTTAAAATTAGTATAAAAAGTCTTTCTATACAATCTATTTATTTCTTTCCACTCTCTCTTTCACTTATTCAAATAAGACAAGAAATTGCTCCACTTCTTCCTTATTTCTATTCAGCCAAATAATATATTTTTTCTACCCTATTCCCCTTTTTGTTCTAATCTCTCCTATTTCTTTTCCTAATTTCTCTTCTCATCCAAATAAAATGTAATTTCTAACCAGAAAATAGGACAAAAATAATAATGTATATATCCATAATGGAATACCACTTTGTAATTCAAAAGCATCTAAGTTTTAACAAAAATATTCTGAAACACCCATCTTTACTTTTTGACCACTTTTACCCACACAACAGTGCAAATAATTAAAATAACAATTCATACTCAAATTTTCCATGTAATTTTATTTGATTTATTAATGCAACAAACCTGTCAGAACCAAATTGCACTATACATGAAGCACCCACATCCTTCCTACAATACTTGCAGCCCTTTGCAATACGGCATGGTAGATTGATTAAGTCAGCCAACACCTGCAATTTAAATTGTTCTATAACATGCAACCAAACTACAGTAGTATGCAAAATAAAGAATATTCTCAGTTAGAAACTCCCAGTTGCCTGCATCACTGAAACAATGAGAAGATAAATAAAGAACTAGAAAATAAATGTTAATCTAAGTTTTTTTTTTTTGAACGGCCAAAATTATATTAAATATATAATAGAAGATACATAGTACCAGAAGTACTACAAGAAGCCACAGGAGGTAAGATCTCCTGGTACAGAAAAGCAATTAAAACTATCCAACATCCCAACATAAACAATACATCCCATCCCAACAACACAAACACTACTTAAAAGCCAAAGCCATAGATGAGGACCATTGGTGAAAAGGAACATTAAAATCCTTTTCCCACCCCCTCATCCAGGACCAAGAGAGGAAAATTGTATTATCCACCAGCTTCGAGATGACAAAAGGATGATTGTTGAAGATAATGTCATTTCTGAGCTTCCATATTGATGTTGTAGCTGCTATCCACCAAATTTTCCACCTTCAGTTGGTATCCTTCAATCCTGTCATGGGAGAGTGCTGGAGGAAATTATCCATAGGCCTACAATGGAGCACTCTAGGTTCCTTAACCCACGAATTAAATTCCCACCATAGAGGCATAACTTTATGACACAAGAAGAACAAGTGAGAGGCAGATTCAGCTTTGTTTTGACAAAAGGGGCAGAGATCATTTTCAATGGTAACATGCCTCCTAATTAAATTATCCTTAGTGGGCAATCTGTCCCACAAAAGTCTCCAAGCAAAAACTAAAGCTCTAGGAGGGATTTTGATGTTCCATAGGTGCTGGAAACCAAGACACTGATCTTCATCAAGATGTTCAGCTTTGACATAAAGATAGGCAGAATTGGTAGAGAAAATTCCTTTAGGGTCAGCTCCCCACACCCAAGAGTCTTTCAAAGTTGCAGATGGACTAATTGAAGTCGTTTGATCAATAAACTCTGAGGCTCTTCCCATTTCATTATCAAACAGATTGCGTCTCCAAGAAAAGCTCCATTCCCACCCAGATTCACAAAAGGATCCCATGCTTGCCATTGTCTGAAGTTTTTGAGATGAGATTTGGTATAATTCAAGGAATTTATCTTTTAGCCTTATCCCTCCTTCCACCCAAGAGTCCTCCCAAAAAAGAATTTGATCACCCCTACCCAGCTTCCAAATGAACTGCTTGGAAACATCTGCCATACTGCTGTGATTAATTGTGGACCTCAAATCAGACCATCAGTATAAGAAGTGCTGCCTTGTGGACCCCTCATCTAAGCCTCTCCATTCCCTGTACTTTGAAATTAAAATTCTTTTTTTTTGCTCAGCAAAAAATATATAATATATTTATAGGCTAGTACCAGTGGTACTGAAAGTACATAGGAATAGATGTGAATCCTGCTTTTCCAGAATATTGGGAAAGAGCTGGAGACACAAAGAAGTGTTACAAGAATTCACCCACACTTGCCCCCCTAATTACAAAACCCTTCCTTCAAATTGGAGGACCATTGGTTAAAGTGAAGAGTGAAATCCTTGTCCATTGCTTTGATCCATGACCATAGTAGGAGTAGATCATCGTCCAACAGCTTAGAACCGTGAAAAGTTGCATTTTGGAACACCACCTTATTTCTATGCTTCCATATTGTCCAGGTTAAGGCAGTCCACCAGCATTTCCATCTTTTAGACTTAACTCCCTCTGCTAGCTCAGTTCCATGTTGTAAGAAATGGTCCCTAGGATTTTGTGGTAATGTAGTGGTGAGATTGACCCATGACATTGATTCCCACCATAAGGGGAGGGTTTTTATACAATTGAAAAACAAGTGATCAGCCCCCTCTTCCTTAATTCTGCAAAAAGGACACATCATATCATCTACTTCTATTTGTCTCCTTCGAAGGTTTGTCTTTGTTGGTAATCTATCCCGAATTAGCCTCCAAGTGAACACTGTTGTCTTTAAGGGTATTTTGAGTTTCCATATTTCCCTAAATTCATGTTCCTGTCTTTCTTCCATCAATTCCCCCCATAGCAATTCATATCCACTTTTTGTTGAGTAGTGGCCTGCAGGTTCCAATTTCCAGACCCAAGTATCCTCCCATTCTGGATGAAGTTGCTGCTGTGATATGTCCCCGAGAAAGGTGTCCGCCATTGCCATTTCAGAATAAAAAAGGTTTCTCCTCCAGTTGAGCTGCCATTCCCACCCAGTGTTTGTGTATGTCCGCAGCTGCTGTATAGTTTGCTTTTGATGGCAGGAAATCTGGTACAGCCTCAGAAATTTGTCTCTTAGAGATAATTCGTTGTTGATCCAGCAATCCTCCCAAAATCTGAATTTGTCGCCCCTACCCACTCTCCATTCAGTTTCTCTTTTGAGAGGAGCATGCTGCTGTAAATGCTGAATTGTAACAAGGTCCTTCCACCAAGTCGAATCGTCGCAGCCTTTGATCCCTTCCTCCAGCGCCCTCCAGCCACCATTCTTAGAATTCAATATTCTGGCCCAAGGTTCCATTTGTCTGTAGAACATGTCCCATCTCCACTTACCCAGCAGTGCTGAATTAAAGGTTCTAAGGTCTTTAACGCCAAGTCCACCTTTGAGTTTAGGCATGCAAACTATTTTCCAGCTTACCCAAGCAATCTTCCTATGCTCCATTTCCCCTCCCCATAGAAATCTTCGCTGAATGCTTTCCAATTTGGCTATAATTTTTTATGGAACCCTAAAAATGAAAAAAAAAAGTAGATAGGAATAGATGTAAGGACAACATTAATAAGGGTCACTCTCCCCCCGAAGGATACGTGTTTATGTTTCCAAGTGGCTAGCCTTCTCTCACATTTTCTAATTATAGGATCCCAAAATACACTACTTCTAATGTTAGCCCCAATGGGGATTCCCAGATATAGGAAAGGCATAGACAAGGTACTGTAGTGTAGGTAATCAGCTGCCTCCTTCACCCATTGAATAGATTTCCTAATTGCCCCGAAGCTACTTTTAGCAAAGTTTATCTTTAGGCCAGATGCAAGTTCGAAACTTCTCATTATGGCCTTGATTGTCTTCACGTTCTTCATAGTAGCTTCACCAAAGAAGATGGTATCATCGGCGTACTGCAGAATGTTAACAGGTTCTTTGTTTTTTCCCACTAGAAAGCTATTGAAGAGGTTCTTATTCAATGCTTCCCTCATAAGGCCTGTTAAACCTTCTACATCGATATTGAAGAGAAGGGGGGCTAAAGGATCACCTTGTCTAAGGCCTCTTTGAGGGCTGAACTCATTAGTGGGGCTGCCATTTACTAAGACAGAAATTGAAGCAGATTTGAGGCAGCCCTCAATCCAAGAGATCCACTTGTGGCAAAAACCAAGCCTCTTCATCATGTATGACAAGAACTCCCATGAAATGGAGTCATAGGCTCTTTCATAATCCACTTTGAACACCAAACAAGGTTTTTTTACATCTCTTTGCTTCATCCACTGCCTCATTGGCTATCAACACGCTATAGAGCAGTTGCCTTCTGCTTATAAATGTTGATTGTCGTTCATCAATGATATGTGGCAGCACCTTCTTTAACCTGTTAGCCAGGAGCTTAGCCACTATTTTATAAATACAACCAATCAGTGAAATTGGCCTGTACTCATTAAGGTTCTGTGGATTGCTCTTCTTTGGGATCAAAGCAATAAAGGATGCATTTCCTCCCCTCAAGAATATCCTGTTTGCGTGAAATTCTGCTATGAATTTGCTGATGTCAGGCTTGATAAGCTCCCAGAAATGTTTGATGAATTTAAAGTTCAGCCCATCCGGGCTTGGGCTTTTATCGCTGCCACAATCCCACATTGCTGTCCTTATTTCCTCCTCTAGAAATTGGCCCACCAACATATCATTTTGATGCATCTCTAAGCTGCCAAAGCAGACTCCCCTCAAATCTGGTCTGCACTGGTCAACTTCTTTAAATCTGTGGGCAAAAAATCTGCATACCTCCTGTTTCACCCTTGTTGGGTCCTCAACCCATGAGTCACCAATGTAGACTCCTTTAATTTCATTATGTCTGCGTTTAGAATTCATCAACAGATGGAAAAAGCACGAATTGCAGTCACCCTCTTTGACCCATTTTACTCTTGCCTTTTGTCTCATCAGAGATTCATGAGATTGAGCTGCCAGCCAAAGGTCCTCTTGCAGTTTTCTTCGGGCCACCAGTTCAAAAGGGGTAAGCTGTCTGATTGTGCTTGCATCCTCTAGGGTATTTTGTTCTTAATCTGGTCGTGGCTAAGAAACTTGGAGAAAGATTTTAATATTCATTGTTATCAATGGTCGAGTCAAATCCGGCAAGGTTTTTTGTATCAGTAGTGGGTAGTTTCGCTTGCATTTCTAGCAGATGTATTACTTATGTAGCCATAATATGGTTCCTAAACAAACTATATTAGTTTCTCTATGGAACCATGTGTATGGTAACCTACCTATGTACATAGTACCTTTGGTACTTCTTTCTCATTAATATATATATTATTATCTTTGCTGATAAAAAAAATGAATGGTGTGCCTGTGATAACTAGCTAATTACCATGATTAAGTAAGCATTACACCAGAATGTTGTTCAAGTAACCACAACAAAGTAGCACATTCCAAGACAATTTTCGAGAAAACTATCAAATAGTAAATGTTCAGTAATGAATTTCAATGTGTGATCAATTGTTGCTGCTGATATCCAACTAAAATTGTTTTCTTTGAGTAATTTCAAAATCAAACTTCCTTTTACCTATCCAAGACTCAATCCCAAGAGGAAAATCTTTACAAGTTCGTTGAAGATGCACCATAGAAAAATTAATAACCAAAATAAAAGTGACAGCATATCCTTGACAAGCTCCCGATTTATACATGCCAGAATATCATATATACTTGAGGATTATTCAATAGCAATTTCAGTACATGTATCTGTACTTATAATATCTATGATCAATATCATAATTCATAACAGGTCAAACAAGACAGTTTTCCATCATAAGATGAAATTTTCAAATGCTGAAGATTGTATCACTACTTCTGCTATATAATGATTGCCTCTCTCCTAATAATAAACTAATGAAGGAAATCTAGTATGGTAGTTTACTATAGGAGTTTGGCTGTTACTGCAGCTGAAATTCTTTGGATCCAATCTCTGTTGAATGAACTTCAGATTCAGATTGCTACTTCAATCATCTGCTGTGATAATCTCAACAGTGGCTCTCAGCCACAAATCCTGTTTTGCACTCTCAAACCAAACACATGGAATTAGATATCTTTTTTGTTCGGGAAAAGGTGTTGGACAAGTCACTTATTGTAACTCATGTTCCAGCATAGGATCAAATAGTTGATGTGCTAACAGAACCTCTTTGATCGAGGCCGTACCCGAATCAAATAAACATGAAAATGCAGTAACTAGGAAGTGATCCTAGGCCGTTTCCCAACGAGCAGTGACAAGCCAAATGTTCATAATATACTTGCAGTAACAGTAACGATGGGGGGGGGTTTGGTTGTTTGGTAATTAAAGAGCAGAACAAATAAAATGGAATACGAAACTACTAATATTAAAAACGGGTTGTTTCCTCTGATTCAGAAGCCACTCTCTTATCCTGGGTTATGGAGAATTCGTCCCTAACAGTCAACCACTTAATCTAACCCTATTTCAATTTACTAAGCGAAAATCAACTTAGGGTTTTCAATCCGTGATTAGGCACCACATACACCAGTTAGCCCTTCGTCCATTAAGCATGAACGCAAGTTAGGCTCAGAGGCAATTAATCGAACACGAAGCGTGCACTGATTAATATTCACGAAATTTGGATAACTGGTGAAGGGAAAACTGCCAGGAAACCACATTACAAACGAAACCTCAAAGAGAGTTGGGCTTCGTCCTCAAAAGGAAACAACACCAGAAAATCTAGCCTTCCATGGATTCAAACAGAAAACGCAAATGAAACATGAAGCAGAAACGTAAATGAACAAGAACATAAATGAACAGAAAAGTAAATGAACAGAAACGTAAATGAAAGTAGAAGAAGAAGCAAGAATGAACTCGTAATTAGAAGCAGAAAACGGAAATTTGCATTAAGAACGAAAACTGTAACAAGGGAACAGAAAAACGTGAAAACCTAAAACCAAAGCTCTGAATAATGAAAATAGCATAGCAGAATAGAATGCCCTGCACGAATCCCAAGGCAGCTATTTAAAAAGAGTCACTCAAAGTCATTGGGCTCTATTACAATACTCTGGCCCAAAACGAAATAAACACTGAACAACATAAAATAAAATTGCGAAATTTCCTAATTAGAAATTAACTAAGGTAAGCGCTGCTTTATTTGCCCTCTTCAAGTCCACAACCAAAATCCGGATTAAGCCCAATGTTTCATTAATTCCTGAAATTAGATTAAAAACATCAAATTAGCTAAATGAGCCCAAATAATAAAACTGCCTAATTAATTGACAATTAAGACCAATCAATAATTAAAATGGTGCAAAAAGGGTTTAGAAAATAGAAGAAAATGATGGCACATCAAAACCCCCCATACTTAGCCTTTTGCACTCCTGGGCAAAATGAAACAAAGAACAAAATCCAAGGATATCAAAGGGAGACAAACAAAAACATTCACATATTTCTCAATGAACATCAAGGAATGAAAGGAATGGGTAACATCTAACATAAGGAGATCCAAAAAGTCAAGACATTCATGAAAATCATCCAAGCAACCCAATCATGGCAAAATAGTTAATCAGCTCAAGAATGAAAAGTGATAAAGCCTCACAAGATATACACTCTATCTCTCAAGTGTCTAGGCTACTATTTACCCTCAAAGCACCCATGAAAGCAAACACCACATAAACTTGGCAAGATTCTAAAATTGACAATCAACCCATAAACACAAGCACATGAGGATCAAAAGGTCTTTTAAGGTTGTAATGGGGCCAAGGACAAGGTATGGAGAAATATGGAATAAGTGGCTAAATCCCAAAGGAATAGAGGAGCAAAGGGGAATAAGTGCATATTAAGAAAAAAATAAGAAAATAAAAAGAAGTAAAGATAAAAATTAAACATGAAGAGTAGAACCAAGAGTTTCATCATTCTTGTGCCATTTAAGATCTTATTCACTCAACTTTATTGCTTTTCTTTTTCTTTTTTTCGAATTTTTCGAATTATTTTTTATTTATTTTTTTTTACTCTTTAGCCTTTGAGAAACAACATTTCACTCAGCATGTCCAACATTTAACCAATATACAATGTACATCAAGTATGGCCCAAAATACATCATGAAGCATAGCCAACAAAACAAGTTGTCCAATGAAACAAAAACCCCCCACACTTATTCCCAAAACAATTCCAAAGCTCCAAAATTCCTTAAGGATATGGTAATATCATGGTTTTTCACTTAAGGCTTGTAGTGAGCTTCAAAACAAGGAAAGGGAAACAAGGCTCAAAAGGGCTATCAAAGGAATTAATTCAAGGTAAGTCCATTTGGCTAGAAGCTTATAAGAACAAAATTGCCTTAATCATTTCCAAATATGCATGTGAATTAGGACGCATCAACAAGAATCAAGCCAAGGCTATTGTGCAAGCAATCAATGGGGCAAAACACACCAAATGATTATAATGATGGATGGCTCAAATTCTCACAAAGGTAAAATCATCACTTTCAAATTGAGCTTTCAAAACTATCATGACATGTAGAGAAGAATCAAGGATTTCAAGTCACAAAATGTCAAGAACTTTTATTTTCAAAACAATTACCCATTTCTTGAACATATCCTATAATTCAAAGAAAAACATGCAAAGTCGTACGTGCACATGAAATTGACCCAAAATATTAAACTGAAAATCCGACGAAACTAACAACATTAACAAATTAACACAACTAACAAATTAACAAAACCAACAAAACTAGCAAAACCAAAGAACACTCCCCCCCATACTTAAACAACACATTGTCCTCAATGTAGCACAATTAAAAGATTAAAAACAATTAAATCATCAAAGAGAATCGGACAAGTGTAATAAAAGCAAAGAAGGAGATAGAAAAAGAAAAACTCCCTAAGTCATGGTGGAGGAAGAGTAGGGTGGAGTAAGGAAGTCTCTTCCACCACAACGTCCACTAAAGAAGGGTTCGTGAGGAATGGCTTAAGTCGATGTCCGTTGACCTTGAAGCTCTTGTTTGTGGAGTCGCTTTTGATCTCAACTGTACCATAAGGAAAAACATTAGTAACAACAAAAGGACCAATCCACTTAGACCTCAACTTACCACTCATGAGTCCAAGCCTAGAATTATACAATAACACTTTTTGCCCAACCACAAAGTCTTTTTTAACTATCATGCTATCATGGAACTTCTTGGTCTTTTCTTTGTAGAACTTGGCATTCTCATAGGCTTCTAGGCGGATTTCATCTAACTCACTTAGTTGCAACTTCCTTTCCTCGCCAGCTTGATCCATAGAGAAGTTGCAAGTCTTCACTGCCCAGTATGCTTTGTGCTCAATTTCCACTGGAGGATGACATGCCTTTCCAAAGACAACCCGATAAGGAGACATTCCTATGGGTGCTTTGTAGGCAGTCCGATGTGCCCAGAGAGCATCATCAAGCCTGGTACTCCAATCTTTCCTGCTTGGCTGCACAATCTTCTCTAGAATTCTCTTGATTTCCCTGTTAGAAATTTCTGCCTGTCCATTAGTCTGGGGGTGGTACGGTGTGGATACCCTGTGTACCACCCCGTACTTTTTAAGCAGGGCATGCATTGTCCTGTTGCAAAAATGGGTTCCTTGATCACTAACAATTGCTTTAGGTACTCCAAACCTGCAAAACAGATTAGACCTGACAAAGTCTGCGACAACTTTAGCATCATTAGTTCTAGTGGGCTTGGCTTCCACCCATTTTGAAACATAATCAACTGCAAGGAGAATATAAACATAACCAAAAGAGACAGGAAAAGGACCCATGAAATCTATACCCCAGACATCAAACACCTCACATAATAGCATAGGTTGCTGAGGCATTTGTTGTCGCCATGTAAGTGTATTTCCTGCTCTCTGACACTGCTCACAAGTGCTGCAGATCTTCCACGCATCTTTAAAGATGGTGGGCCAGTAAAAACCACAATCAAGCACTTTGCGAGCTGTCCTTTGAACACCCAGATGACCTCCCGGTGCGGAAGAATGACAGAACTGCAGGATTGAGTCAGTCTCATGATCTGGAATGCACCGTCTAATGACCTGATCACTGCACAATTTCCACAAGTAGGGGTCATCCCAAATAAAATGCTTAGCATCACTTTTAATCTTATCTTTTTGGGCCTTAGATGCTAAGGGAGGAAAAACAGAGGCAACTAAATAATTGACAATGTTAGCAAACCAGGGAGTAGAAAGAGAGTCAGAAATACTATACAATATATACAAATGATCATCCGGGAAATCATCCCGAATAGGTGAATCTGCATCAGAGACACGTTCGATCTGACTCAAATGATCAGCAACTAGATTTTGTGCTCCGCTCCTATCACGGATCTCCAAGTCAAACTCTTGGAGCCAGAGCATCCATCGGATCAACCTAGGCTTAGAATCAGCCTTCTTCAACAACTACTTTAGAGCTGCATGGTCAGTATAAACAATAATGCGAGTACCAAGCAAATAAGATCAAAATTTTTCAAGAGCAAAAACTATGGCTAGAAGCTCTTTCTCAGTAGTAGTATAATTTGCTTGGGCAGCATCTAAAGTCCTAGAAGCATAATATATCACCCTGGGCAATTTATCAATTTTCTGAGCAAGGACAGCCCCCAATGCATAGTTTGATGCATCACACATAAGCTCAAAAGGGGCTGTCCAATCGGGTGCCTGGATGATGGGGGTGGTAGTCAACGCTCTTTTGAGGCAATCAAAAGCCTCTTTGCATCTGTCATTAAAGTCAAACTCCACCTCCTTTTGCAACAAGTTGGACAGTGGAAGGGCTACTTTGCTAAAATCCCTTATAAAGCGCCTGTAGAATCCTGCATGACCAAGAAAAGATCGCACCTCTCGCACACAAGAGGGGTAAGGCAATTGTGAAATAACAGAAATTTTTGCAGGATCTACTTCAATACCCTTGTTGGAAATAATGTGGCCTAAAACTATACCTTTCTCAACCATAAAATGACATTTTTCAAAATTTAGAACAAGGTTAGTTTCAATGCATCTATTCAAAACTTTTTCCAAACTATTCAAACAACCATCAAAAGAGGATCCATATACAGTGAAATCATCCATAAACACCTCTATGCAATTTTCTAAAAAATCACTGAAAATACTAATCATGCACCGCTGGAAGGTACCAGGGGCATTGCACAGGCCGAAAGGCATCCTCCTATAAGCAAAAGTGCCGAAGGGGCAGGTGAATGTGGTCTTTTCCTGATCCTCAGGAGCAATAGTAATTTGCATATAACCAGAAAAACCATCAAGGAAACAGTAGTGGGATTTACCTGCCAGGCGTTCAAGCATCTGGTCAATGAATGGCAGGGGAAAATGGTCCTTTTTGGTAACCTGGTTCAGCCTCCTATAGTCAATGCAGACTCTCCAACTGTTCTGCACCCGAGTAGGAATCAACTCCTCCTTCTCATTTCTGATCACTGTGAGGCCAGTCTTTTTCGGGACTACCTGGACGGGACTCACCCATTGGCTGTCGGAGATAGGATAAATGATTCCAGCTTGCAAAAGCTTGGTTATCTCCTTCTTCACTACATCAAGAATCACTGGGTTGAGTCTTCTCTGTGGCTGTCTTATTGGTTTAGCTCCATCCTCTAAATTTATTTGATGCATACATGTGGATGGGCTAATACCAGGAATGTCCGCCAGGGTCCAGCCTATAGCCTTCTTATGCTTCTTGAGAACTGACAACAACTTCTCCTCTTGCTCATCAGCAAGGGAGGCAGATATAATCACTGGAAAACTCTTGCTATCATCCAAGTAAGCATATTTTAAATTTGATGGCAGAGGCTTCAATTCTGGTGTGGTCGGCTGGACAGTGGTAGAAGGAGATGGTTTCTCAGCCTTTACCTCATAAAGAAAGTCAGAGGTATGTGTACTTCCTGAAACATGGTTAGTCCTATCTGACTCTATAAAATCAATCTCAAGAGGTAAAACACCACCACCAGGCATGCAATCAATATCACTCTCAGATTCACTCTCAGCATCAAATTCAGACATATGATCAAGTACAATTTCAGACTCAATGCATGAAGAGTGAGAGGCATGCAGATTAGAATAAAGATCAGTCATGTATTCATCAACAACATGGTCAATTATTTCAGCACGAAATACAGAAAGATCTTCAGATGGGTATTTCATAGCATCCAGAATATTAAAATGAACAGTTATATCACCAAACTCCATGGACAATGTGCCTGCATAAACATCTATCTTAGTTCTAGCAGTTTTCATAAAGGGTTTGCCTAGAATGATGGGAACTGATCCTTGAGAAAATCCATCTTCCATATTCAAGATATAAAAATCAACAGGGAAAATCAGTTCACCAACTCTAACTAAGACATCTTCTATGAAACCAACAGGATAGGCAACACTTCTATTAGCTAAATGAATTACCACATCAGTTGGCTGCAAGGGACCTAGAGATAGAGAATTAAAAATCGACAGAGGCATAACACTAACAGAGGCTCCTAAATCTAGCATGGCATTGTCAAACTTACTATTCTCTATAATACAAGGTATGCTGAATGTACCTGGATCTTTGCATTTTTCAGGAATTTGAGGAACAGATTTACCAATCAATGCAGAGACATTTCTGCCCATGCTAATTCGTTCACTTCCTTTAAGCTTCCGCTTATTAGTGCACAGCTCCTTCAAGAATTTGGCATATCTTGGAATTTGCTTTATTGCATCCAACAGAGGTATGTTTACCTCTACTTTTCTAAACGTTTCCAAGATCTCTTTCTCTGCCTCTTCCATTTTTTTGTTGGAAACTGCTCTTAGAGGGAATGGAAGAGGGGGAATGTGCTGCTTCTGCAAATCAAAATTACCTGTGGAAGAAGATTCACCTGCACAGAAATTGTTAGGTAGATTTTTGCCATCACCTTTTTCTGGAATAGAGTGAAGTTTGGCAGGTTCATTTGCAGATGAGGAAGGTGCTACGGGTTGAGGTCCTTGACACTGCTTTCCCGACCTCAATGAAATGGCACTGACATTTTTGGGATTTTGGACAGCTTGAGAAGGCAGCTTGTCAGAATTCTGGGACTGTTGTTGATTCAATTGGGTAGCTAATTGTCCCATCTGATTGGTTAAGCTCTGAATGGAGGCTCTGGTCTCTTGCTGAAACTGCATGTTCTGCATAGTCATTTGCCTCACAAGTTCTTCGAGGGAAGGTTGTGGAGGGGCCTCAACTGTTGGCTGTTTCTGGGGTTGTTGCTGTTGTTGGATTGGTGGAGGAATGTATGGTCTGCTTGGGCCAGCAGCATTTTGGAAGGAAGGAGCAGACTGTTGTTGTTGTTGCTGAGGGCTGGACCATCTGAGGTTAGGGTGATTCCTCCATCCAGGGTTGTATCTGTTGCTGGAAAGGTCATAATTGCTCTGCTGTGGTTGATTTTGCTGCTGAGGTTGAGGAGGTCTATTGTAAATATTTGCAGCATAAGCTTCAGGCTGCTTAATTGCTCCAGGTTGCTGCATGGAAGGGCAAAGGTCTGTATGGTGGTCAGCAGAGGAGCACAAACCACAAACCCTTGCGACAGGTACAGATTTCTGATTCAAGGCCAGTTGGGTTACCAAGTTGACCAACGCATCCAGTTTGCCTTCAAGCTTCTTAGTTTCAGATGATGCAGATGGGTTTGTAGCTACCTCATGCACTCCTCTAATGACTATGGCATCATTTCTGGCGCTAAACTGCTGGGAGTTGGAGGCCATCTTCTCAATTAAATTTCTGGCTTCAGCAGGAGTCATGTCTCCAAGGGCTCCACCACTGGCAGCATCTATCATACTTCTCTCCATATTACTGAGTCCTTCATAAAAATATTGGAGAAGAAGTTGTTCTGAAATCTGATGGTGGGGGCAACTAGCACATAGTTTCTTAAATCTCTCCCAGTACTCATACAGGCTCTCTCCACTGAGTTGTCTAATACCTAAGATATCCTTCCTGATGGCTGTGGTCCTGGAAGCAGGGAAAATTTTTTCTAAGAATACTCTCTTAAGGTCATCCCAGCTCGTGATGGACCTTGGAGCAAGGTAATACAGTCAGTCCTTTGCCACTCCCTCTAATGAATGAGGAAAAGCCTTCAGAAATATGTGATCCTCTTGGACATCTGGGGGTTTCATGGTGGAGCAGACAATGTGAAATTCTTTCAAATGTTTGTGCGGGTCTTCACCTGCAAGGCCATGAAACTTTGGAAGCAAATGAATCAGTCCAGTTTTAAGAACATATGGGACATCCTCATCAGGGTATTGGATGCACAAGCTTTCATAGGTGAAATCAGGTGCAGCCATTTCCCTTAGAGTCCTCTCACGAGGTGGAGGTTGTGCCATGTTCTCAGAATGTACAAAATCAGAATGCTCAGAATCAGAATGCTCAAAATTATAATGCTCAAGATCAGGATGTTCAAAATCACCAATAACAGAATGCACAGATTCACCAGTAATGGAATGCTCAGAATGATCAAAAGGTATAAAATGATGCCTAAATAATCTATGAAATGTCCTATCTATCTCAGGATCAAAGGGTTGTAAGTCAGATGGATTGCCTCTAGTCATACACTGCATTCAGCATGCACACAACTAGTTGCCTTGTCATGTAAATAAAGGTGTAGGTTTGAACTACAGCTACCCTCAAATGATATCCAAATGACTTGAAATTTGGTGAGCAACCTTATACAATGATGAGAAGATAGCACAAAAAATTTCAGACAAAAATTCAAAGTCTAACTATGAAAGCTAAAATTGGTAGGTTAAGAAAAATAAGTGAATAAAACTTGAAAAATAAAAAACTTTTGACAGAATCGCTTTTTTTGGACGATGGAGACCTCAGCCGGCCTATGGCCGCCTACCACGGCGTAGGAAATTTTTTTCTACCCCAAATGCATATATAATAATTGCGATTCTGATAACCGGAGCAAAAGTTATGGCCGTTTGAAGTTTTGACAAACACAAAATTTGCTAGTTTTTTGGAACTTTCAAATCTGACCAAACTAAAGACTCTAGCTATTTTTCCCACAAAATATGGATTAAAAGAAGTTACCACAAAAAAATTCAGCCAAAAATAACAACCCTAGCTACTAAAACAAAAAATCTCAAATAATTCAGCATGGGTGGTCGCTAAAATCCGTCTCTAATTGATTTCTACTACTACTCTGTTTTTCTGCAAGCTGATTTCTACTACTACTCTGTTTTCAAGCACAATCTTCACAGCAAAACACCCAAGACTGAAACAGGGGAAACGCTTAATGGGAAAACTGAAACAGAACACACATTAAACAAAATACCAGGACACTAAACAACACTAACACACATACTAACACAATACTAACAATTAAACATAAAACACGAAAGGATTAAACACACAACACTAGCTAGCTATAATGAACCTTTGGACACTGCTCCCTGGCAACGGCGCCAAATTTGATCGAGGCCGTACCCAAATCAAATAAACATGAAAATGCAGTAACTAGGAAGTGATCCTAGGCCGTTTCCCAACGAGCAGTGATAAGCCAAATGTTCATAATATACTTGCAGTAACAGTAACGATGGGGAGGGTTTGGTTGTTTGGTAATTAAAGAGCAGAACAAATAAAATGGAATACGAAACTACTAATATTAAAAACGGGTTGTTTCCTCTGATTCAGAAGCCACTCTCTTATCCTGGGTTATGGAGAATTCGTCCCTAACAGTCAACCACTTAATCTAACCCTATTTCAATTTACTAAGCGAAAATCAACTTAGGGTTTTCAATCCGTGATTAGGCACCACATACACCAGTTAGCCCTTCGTCCATTAAGCATGAACGCAAGTTAGGCTCAGAGGCAATTAATCGAACACGAAGCGTGCACTGATTAATATTCACGAAATTTGGATAACTGGTGAAGGGAAAACTGCCAGGAAACCACATTACAAACGAAACCTCAAAGAGAGTTGGGCTTCATCCTCAAAAGGAAACAACACCAGAAAATCTAGCCTTCCATGGATTCAAACAGAAAATGCAAATGAAACATGAAGCAGAAACGTAAATGAACAAGAACGTAAATGAACAGAAACGTAAATGAACAGAAACGTAAATGAAAGTAGAAGAAGAAGCAAGAATGAACTCGTAATTAGAAGCAGAAAACGGAAATTTGCATTAAGAACGAAAACTGTAACAAGGGAACAGAAAAACGTGAAAACCTAAAACCAAAGCTCTGAATAATGAAAATAGCATAGCAGAATAGAATGCCCTGCACGAATCCCAAGGCAGCTATTTAAAAAGAGTCACTCAAAGTCATTGGGCCCTATTACAATACTCTAGCCCAAAACGAAATAAACACTGAACAACATAAAATAAAATTGCGAAATTTCCTAATTAGAAATTAACTAAGGTAAGCGCTGCTTTATTTGCCCTCTTCAAGTCCACAACCAAAATCCGGATTAAGCCCATTGTTTCATTAATTCCTGAAATTAGATTAAAAACATCAAATTAGCTAAATGAGCCCAAATAATAAAACTGCCTAATTAATTGACAATTAAGACCAATCAATAATTAAAATGGTGCAAAAAGGGTTTAGAAAATAGAAGAAAATGATGGCACATCACTCTTCCTAAACAGAAGTTTCTTGACTTAAGGTTCAATCTCAGAGTGCTTTCTTTATCTCAGCTTCAAAGCACTTTGAGCTTGCAGGTGGAATGATAGAGTATAAGCTGAGTCAATGTGCTAACTCAGCATAACATTTAGGAGTTAGCCTGAAGGTAGGAGTTAATTAGCTTTCTGTGTAAGCTTTTACACTGGTATAAATACTAAAGTCTTATGTACTCACTTGTAACTTTGATTCAGATCACACAAATAGATAATGAAAATATTTTTACTTTCTCTTCTCTGAATTCTATATTTGCTAGCTTTTGCTTTCAAATATCCAAGTATCACTGACATGTTCTCCAAAATTTACTTCCGAAAATTAGTTTCTGAAAGTTTTAAGTTCTAACACTTTCAGAAATTAATTTCCGGAATGTATTTAACATTTACCTGCCATCAAATTAAATTCCAAAATATAATTTCTAAAAAGAGTGTCTATGTGGAAAAATTATTAAAAAATTGCAAAAGGAGGATTGTATTAGTAAAAAAGGGAATGCAAATAGCAATTGCCAAAATAAATTAGAAGTCATGGGTCAAAACAAATGCAATTGGACTCAGGTTCAACTTAGAAACTAGGACATAAAACTAAGACGAGGTAAAACAACTAACACAAAACTTTGTTTAGACAAGATCATTAGCAATTTTTAAGTTACAACCAAAGGCACCACTTGCTCATGCATTTGATTCAAAGAATGCCGAAATAAGTTTGTGTTCTTAAAATTAGGAGATACTTAAGAAATGTATAAAAAATAGGCAATAAAAAGAAAGGTTTTGATAGAAAATATGGACTATTATTGATAATCAACTGTGCAGGGAATCAAATAGAGATTTTATCCTCTTTTGGCACCCTGTCAACATTCCCCCTCAAGCTGGCTTGAAGATATCTTCCATGAACAACTTGTTGGTTATGTTGTTGAAGAGTTTCTTGCGTAATTCTTTCGTTAAGATGTCTGCTGATTGGTCTACAGTGGGAACATAAGTAATACAAATTTGTCCCCTTTCTATCTTCTCTATAATAAAGTGTTTGTCAATTTCTACATGCTTGGTCCTATCATGCAGGAATGGGTTGTGTGGAATAGATATTGCAGACTTATTGTCAGAGTACAACTTTATTGGTGGGGAATTGAAAACCTTCAATTCTTGTAGCATTTTTTCCACCCACAACACCTCACATATGCCATAAGCCACTGCTCTAAACTCAACTTTTGCATTGTTTCACACCCACAACACCTTCTAGTGCATGCAAATGCATAATTTGACTTACCATGCTTATAGAAAAAGTTATGTTAGGACGCATGTGAGATGTATATTAGTCTTCCTACCAATCACTGATACCTTCCCTTGTCTACCATATTCTCAGTTTCAACTGGTTGCAGTTTTATGTTGGACTTCATTGGTGTTTCAACAGCTTTGCATCCAAGTAATCATGTTTCTTTTAAAAGATCCATAATATACTTCCACTGGTTCATAAAAATACCTTCCTTAGATCTTGCAAATTCAATTCCAAGGAAGTATTTTAATGGGTCATGTTCCTTGATTTCAAAAGCTTTGGCAAGTTTCTCCTTCAAACCTTTGAGCTCCAAGCTATCATAACCTGTGAGGATAGTATCATCCTCCTATAAAATTAAAATAGCAATCTTACTATTTGTTAAATGTTTATATAACAATGTGTGATCATCTTGGCTTTGGATATAACCAAGCCCTTTTACCATAGTTCCAAACTGCTCAAACCATGCTCTTGGAGATTGCTTTAGCCCATATAATGACTTCTTTTGTCTACACAACTTATTTCTTCCAAGTTCTTCCTCAAATTTGGGGGAGGACTCACAAGGTGTTAGGAGTACATAACAAGACACACCACACAATGGGTATGTCAGGTCACTCTCACTAAGTAAAATCATAAGGTGACCAATCAGGATCACTCTATTTTGTGAGAATGCTCCAACTATATGAGATCAACATAAGCTTAAAGGAGCACTCAAACCGAATGTTTTTACCCCCAAGGCTTAGACTCCGAAGAATCCGTTAGGGTCTCACCTTCCTGATTCAAGTCCAACCTCTAAAATAATTTTTGCACGCAGACACTACTCATGAATTATACAATACCCATGACCTCACACTCATGTTTCAAACACGCTTAACAGATTGCGCTACAACTTAACACTTTAGGTTCCTAACTAGGAATCCTACACTTTCTCTTTAACACTGTGTATCAACATTTTTCTCAAGGTAAACATTAGTCAAGTTATTGTATAATTCACAGCTCACAAAACAAGTATTGTCACATCAAGTGTTAACCACACACTTATTCACAACCAAATTTCATAATAAACAATTTTAACATATCACAACGTCACAATCCACCATCACATGTTTATGTGTATCTCACAAATCAATGCATGTTCAACTTTGCACTTACACTCAATTCCAATAACAATGTTATGATCTCAAAGCAACATGTTATCTCACAATTCATTGCATATTCAATTTATCACTTAGGCACAATTTTATTCACAATTTCATAATCTCAATATAATAATTTATCATGCCAATCTAGCAAATCTTGTCCAAAGTACAAACAATTTATACAAAAATACTTCTCACGACATGGGGAGTAAAACCCCTCAAACAATTTCACACAATCATATCAAAATCAATGAATCAAAATCCTAGGTTAAAAACCCGAAAACACTAAGAGCACTCAATTTTATCAACCAATTTGCATCAGGACATCAATTGGTCTGTCAAACACAACAATATCGTATTTATAATCATAAAGGAAAAATTATAATTCAATAAATATCCCAAAATAAATCTCAATTTGATCCCCTAAGAATCCCTACACATGTTCATTCTAACCCCAATTGCGATAAACTCATCTCTTACCTCTAAGTGGACTCACGTGTGTAGTTTGGCAGTGATAGCGACATCTCTAGCAATTCCCTAAGATTTCTCAAGCTTTTCCTTTGTTTACTCTGTTAGGGTTTCCAAGTGTTAGAGAGAAGGGTTCCAAAAGGGGTTCATGCAAGAAATTGACTACATTCATATTCTCCCCCTCCCCCTAAAGTGAATTTTTTTAAAGTAACGTTGATGTTCCAAGAATGTAACATCCATGCTAACATGAAGATTTTTTTGTGATAAGATTGAAACATCTATAAACCTTTTGGGTGGGAGACTAACCAATGAAAATGCATTTTTCTGCTCTTGAGTCTAGTTTAGATCAAAATGTAGATGGTGTATGCATAAAAACAATACAACCAAACACTTTTAAAGGCATATCACCATGCAATTGACATGTTGGAAAAAGTCTTTGAAAGTATCCAAAGGTGTACGATAATTTAACACACAAGAAGATATTCTATTTATGAGATAGGTTGTTGTTAGGACAGTGTCCCCCCATAAAATACTTTGGAACATTACTCTCAAACATGATGGCACACGCTACTTCAAGGAGATGTTTACTTTTTATTTCAACAGTGCCATTTTGTTGAGGAATATTTGGGCATGTCGATTGATGTTGAATACCTTTATTTTGAAGAAATTCGTTGAGACTCTTATTAAAATATTTAGTGTTGTTGTCACTTCTCAAAATGGAGACTTTTGTGTCAAATTGTGTTTCTACCATTTGTGCAAAGTATTTAAATATATTAGAAACATAAGATTTTTCATGCATAAGGTAGATCCAACACATTTGGGTGTGATCATCGATAAAGGTTACAAAATGGGTTAAATGAAAAGGTTTATGGACCCCGTACATCACTATGGGTTAAATGAAAAGGTTTAGATGCATGATAAGGCTGATAGGAGTAAGGAGTTCTATGACTTTTGGAAAGAACACAACTTTCACATTCATAAAAGGAAGAATCAACATTTTTGAATAAATTTGAAAACAAATACCTAAGATATTGAAAACTAGGATGTCCTAGTCTATATGCCAAAGCATTATTTGGTCCCTTACAGAGATAGAACTAATACCACTAAGACCTTGAGCTACTTTAGTCTACTATGATTTTTAAATTATTTTAAAAAACATTAAGCACTAAATTACTATAATATCCCTACAATGATTAATTATAAAGAAGGAATGGTTAGGTTTTTAGTCTAAATATTTTGGTGTAGGTTGGTAACATACTCCAACTAAAAATTAGGTGAGTATGTTAGCATATCCCTTTATCTATCTATTTATATTTGTATTTATTTATCTATGACGACATCTAGGGTGGAGTACTATCACAAATGGACTGAAGTGGTCCATCATGCACAACTATTAATGACTTTAGGATTAGTCTGTGGAGCATCTTCTTATTACGTATCCTTTGTACAATATTCTTTCTCTGTTCCTCTTCTTCTTTCTCTCACCCTATGAATCCCTTATGTTCTTCTTCTTCTTTCTCTCACCCAATGAAGCCCTTTGGCTAAGAATGGTTGTTGCCTCACCAAAGTTTATGACTCAAAATCAAACAAAACCCAAATTCAAAACCTAAAAATTAAAAAAAAAACAGAATTTTCATATCAGAAATAATAAAAAAAAAACACATTATGTAATATACTGCACATAGGAGCATCAATGTGACACAAATTATCCATCTGATGCTCTCATATTTCATGGTGCTATGAATTAGAATACATTATTATCTTGAAAAAAAAGAGCACAAAAATAAAGTTATGAATCGTATTATGTTGGGGGGAAAAGCAAACATCGTTCCTTGTAAACTATGAATCCACTTGACATATCAAAAATTCCCAAAATACATATATGCAGATCAAGAAAATTAAAGATTCCTATTTCAAAAAATCAAAGTTGTAGCAGCAAAGGTGGGATGAACTCTATAATTAGATCCAGAAACATGAGAGAACATCAAAATAATTGAATTTGTGCATGTGTGTGGTGTTGTTCATAGTGGCCTTAAGTGAATTTGGACTGAATACCACCATCGTTTGTCGTGGCCTTGTTTGGATGTGGATTGAGCACCTCTGCCACTCACCATGGCCTTGTGTGATGCATATCGACCCCCATCATTGGGGCCTTGAGTAAATCTGGACTGACCACCATTGCAATTTGACGAGGCCTTGAGCGGATCTGGACCGACTACCAACGTTGTTTGCCAAGGAGAGTGGTTTGTCGTTCTAATAGTGTTGTGGGTCGACACCATATTCGTAGCAAATCGAGAGATCCAAATGGGTGATGCGGGTCTTCAAAGAGGTCATGGTCTTCATGTGAACAAAATGTGAAGCCAAGGTTGTGGTGCCTACCAGAGTATGGTTTGGCGACAATAGAAGTGTGGTTGCAACCACGGTGACAAAGGAGGGGAAGTTGGAGGAAACAAAGGAAATGTTTTACTGAGAGATGATCTATGATAACACCAAGGTTTTTAAAATCATACTGGTCCACTAACTGGTGAAGGCATTCGTTCAAGATTCAATGGTTGAACTGTAACTAAATCGTGGTTGAATCGGTTTGAAAAAAATAATATTTTTTTTAAAAAAATTAATATATTACACTAAGTAATAGTAAACAAAAATAACATGATATGCTTAATTATATATATATATATATATATATATATAATTTGCCAACAATACATTAAAAAAATACACTTACTTGCATCTCTATCTAGGCAGTAAAGAAAAGAAAGGAAAATAGGGAATGAAAAGGATTGTTCAATACTTCAATCAGATCATTTAACTAATCAAGTAAAAAAGGTAGCTATTAGGAAAATCATATAACTAGATTGGCTCAAGAAATACAAAAATTACAAAGCTAAAATCAATTATGCCTAAACGATACAATTTTTATGAAAAATAAGGAAATATCCCCCCCCCCAACTGGTTATACAACATTGATTCACATTAATGTCCATAAATGAAGGATAACCAAAGGTTTACAAAAAAAGCCTCAATTCTGAATTCACATAGTCCCTATGCACGTTTCCATCATATTCCTAGAAAATAATGCAACAACATAAGCACATGACTACCTCAAAACTAAAAATCTCCACCAATCCACTTTTTTTATATCAGCCTCCACCAATCCTCTTAGTACCTGTACATGGTTTACAACAATCAGATTAAAAGGAAGCTTCCCGCAATCATTAACCAAAATACAGCCTATTCCTATAATTCAACGATAGTATAGTGCAGCAAAACCCCTTTTGCAAAACCCATCAAATTTGAACTATCGCTGGAGAAGGAGAATGCAGTAAACATACTTGTCCTTGTTGTGGTTAAGACATGCTGTTGTAGAAGGAACAGTTCACCGGAGATGGAAGGAAAAATACCGGAGAAGGTGTGAGAATCAGAAGTTGTGTCCGCTGCCGAAGAAGGACCAATTTTCCAGAGATGGAACGAAACTCACCGAAACAAGTCGCTGAAGAAGGTGAGAGATTGAGAAGGTCCGATGCTCGACGTTGGCAGTCACTCCATGAGAAGGAAAGAGAAACGAATGTGAGAGACTAGGTTACCTTTGTGAGAGATAGAGTGTTTCTTGAATGTGTTCTCAAAACTACGCTGTTTTGAGCTTTTTTTTTTTGAAAAAATAAAACAACCTTTTCACAGAATTGTTCAACCACTCTACCTGCCGGTTTTCCCGATCTTGGTCGGTCTTCATCGATTCCAAATCACATAAACACTAGGTCCATGCTAGACGTCATCTCTTCTCTCTCTCTCTCTCTCTCTCTCTCTCTCTCTCTCTCTCTCTCTCTCTCTCTCTCTCTCTCTCTCTCTCTCTCTCTCTCTCTCTCTCTCTCTCTCTCTCTCTCTCTCTATATATATATATATATATATATATATATATATATATATATATATATATACTCCCAAAGTAAAATGTTTTAAAATAGGAAAACTCCAAGTGGCGATCTCTAGAGCTATCTATATCTATATCTATCTATACTATATACTAGTTAAAATATTTTTATATACAAAGTAAGAAAAGAAAAAAAAAAAGGCATTTCAACATTTTTTTATGTTTAAATTTTACTATTACTTCAATACTCATGTAATTTAAAGTCAAGATAAGTGTCCGACCCTAATTTCATCCGAGTATGATGTTTTATCATTCACCTGTGATGTTTTGATCATTGCCGGTCGAATTACGGTGTTTGGTACCGGTTACAGCGCGAAGCCAGGGATCACTTTGGGTTTTGATCAAGAAAACAAAAGGTACAAGGGAAAAGGGGCAAAAGGGTCATTTTGTGGACTTTTCTGGACCCAAGCTTGCCCAGGCTAGCATCTAGCTCGCTTAAGTCATGAAATGCCTTCAAGCCTAAGCAACCAACTCGCCTAGGCAAGCTAATTCCTTCAGCCATAAGTAACTGGCTCGCTTGGGCGAGCTCTAGCTCGCGCATTTTTCTATAAATAGCCATGCTATGGGAGGGGTTTAGGGATTCAGATTCTCAGAGAAAAAAGGAGAAAAATGAAGGAAGAGGAAGAAGGAAGAAAAAGCGAAGTCAAGGCTCTATTGAATCGCGACCGTGGATCATTCCCTACATCGTTCCTCTTGCTAGCTATGTACCCCGTGCAATAGTCGGTTAGTTTTTCTTAAGAGTTGAATATAATATATGTACCCTTAGGGGTCCCCTCTAGTATTATGTGCATATTCATCTTCTCCATTTATCATTGGAGATCCCGTTTTATTTGTAAGGCTTAATTTTAGCCGATCATCAGTGTCGTGAAATCGTTTTCTTTTCTTTTGTGAGACTAGAAATTAATGAACACAAATAAATGAAAAGGAAATCAATTTACAAACCAAACTTCTTTTTATCAAATATCACTTGAGATTGTTTCAAGATCCAACGTCTTAACGATTCTCCCCGCTTTTCAAAATTTAAAACGTCGTTTCAAGGTCCAACGCAAATGACTCTTTGTTTGCAATTAAAACAAATCTTTCAAAAACATAAAATCAATTTAACACACAAACATTTAGACTTAAAGAACTACGTAGGTCTAATTTTCTCATCGCACCTGGGGATATGTAAGAGCAAGGGCAACACCTTTGTCGACTCAAAATAAAAATAATGTAATAAAAGAAAAGCAATTCACCACTCTTGGGAAAATAAATAATTTTGAAGTCATGTTTTGTACTCTCGATTAAAGGTTGTCGTCCCTTGTGACGGGTGCATGGGGTGCTAATATCTTCCCTATGCGTAAACAACTCCTGAACCCTTCTTTTCAAAATTCGCATACCTCTTTTTGGTTTTTCTAACGTTTTCCTCGAATAAACGTTGGTGGCGACTCCACTCGTTTTCTTCTTAGGAGATGAGCATGCTTTCATTTATTTTCTTTCGTCGTCCTGTCATAAGGTAGGTTGCGACAATAAGCCATGTTAATGCTCTCAAGGAAAGGAAATGGGCATCCCATGTTTCTTTGCATGGGTATATGAAGAAAAGAAGGGATTTTCTTTTTGCACAATTCAAATTTCTTCTACACCCAACATTTTAAAATAATTCCAACCTTACCTCTTTTTACTTCTTCTTTTTCATTCATTCCTTCTTTGTTTTCTTCTTACACCATTCAGTTGCATTATATTTTGGCTAAGCTCCTCCTTCCGTATTGTGGTTGGTTTCGTCGAGGTGCATTGTCTTAGTGGTTCGTTCGCAGTTCGTATTGAGTTCGTGGTTGTCGTCGTGGTGAGTGTTGCAGTGCAATGGTGGAGGAGGTTAGTTTTTTCATCTATAACTACGATATGTGCTATACGGATTGGTAATCCATAAGAAACATACAGATTGACAATCCATAAGAATCATACAAATTGATAATTCGTAAGGTTTATACGATTATATGTCAATTCATATAGGCTATATACGTATGAAATTTCATTAGTTGTCATTAGTTTGTCGTTGAATTTTTTTTAATGTTTTGTTAATATGGACGAAGATCAATGGATATATGAGAGCATAATGTTTGAAGAAGTTAATATGAATGAAGACAATCGAGAGGAACCTAGTGTGTTTGAAAATATTGATTGTTTTGATGTCTTCAATACTTCTCATGTATTGATATGATTTTGTATTTTGTTAAAGTAAGTAAATGAATGTTCTAAGAAGACTAAACATGTATTATTCCTCTTGTAGGTGTTTCTACCCATGAGGACATATTAGAATGTGCTTGTATTGTTGCATATGATATTGGTTTTGTGGCTACGATAATGAGGTCAACACACATCAACTGAAGGAGAGGAAAGACTTCATTTGTTTTAATTGGTTCTGAGAGGAGTGAAAAATATAGAGCATACAAGAAAAATTTAGTACAAACGGTGAATGGCAGTATGAAAAAGTCAATGGTCAAACTAGTGTTGGGAGGTGAAGGGTGGATGATGAACTTAATATGTGAGACTCATAATCATGCATTGGCTAAGTCATTCTTTGGACATCTATATGCTGGTCGACTAACTAAGAATGAGAAGATTATTATTGGTAATATGACAAAGTCAATGGTGAAATCAAAGAATATTTTTCTCGCTTTGAAGGAGCACGATGCTAACAAATGTACAATAATGAAGCAAGTATACAATGGAAGATATGCATACCATTCTTCTATAAGAGACAATAATAGTGAAATGCAACAACTAATGAAGCTACTTGAACACAATCATTATATTCATTGACATAAACTAAAGGAAGAAGATGTTGTACGTGATATATTTTGGACACATTCAGATGCATTGGAATTAAGCAATTCTTGTAATTTAGTATTTCTCATAGATAATACCTACAAAACAAACAGATACAGACTGCATTTACTTGACATTATTGGTATGACACCTATTGGGATGACATTTTTAGCTGCATTTGCCTATTTGGAGGGAGCACATATAAAAAATGTTGTACAAGCTCTTGAACAATTTAGAGGTATTTTTATGAGATGTGATACAATCCCTCAAGTTAATGTTATTGATTGAGATTCAACATTGATGAATACAACGAAAACTATTTTTTCTGTGACAACTAACTTGTTGTGTTGGTTTCGCATTGATAAGAATGTGAATGCAAAATGTAAAACCCTTGTGGGTCAAAAAATGCATGAGATTATGTGATTGAAGCACGAAAGAGTATGATGGATTGTCCTATTAAACTAGAGTATGATGACTCTCTTATGAAGTTTAAAATTCTTTGCTTACCATGACCAATGTTTGTTGACTATAAAATAAACATGGTTGATTCTCCACAAGTAAAAATTTGTTAAAGCATGGACGAATAAGATGATACATCTAGGAAACACAACAACTAACAGATATGAAAATTGTAAATGTATATTTGTTTTAATAAGAACACATTAATGGATAAAAATAATTGTGTGTTTTTCAAATGCAGGATTGAGTCTGTACATTGGACCTCAAAGAAATTATTACAGAATAATCTTGGAGACCTCATAGTGTTTGAGAAATCATGAACAATATGATCACTTTGAGTGAAATTAAGACATTTTTTGAGATAAACACATATGTGATCCCATATGTTTTTAAAGTTACCTTATATAAGAGTAATATATTTATATCAAACCTTCCCTAAAATGATAAAACACTTACCCTTGACTTTGCTACCCATGTTTGCCTCATAATTATCATTAATGTGAAAAGATGAATTGAATTTATTTATTTGATTGGGAATAAATCAATTATTCAAATATTTTGGTTTATTTAAATTAAAATGGTTAATATTTTTTCCATTAACATGAAATTTGAAACTTTGAAGCTAAGCAGGTTCCATGTAGAATGAATATGAAAAAGTTGTTCAATAGCCATTCTTCGATTATATAGTTATAGACAAAAACTTTTAAAATAAACACCTATCAATCTTTTTTTTTTTCAACTTAAATTGAATTAAATCAAATTATATCTCCGTCATTAATTTTCTCTAATGCCACATGTACGCTCTCCTTTCACTATGATGGAGATGTTCATTCATTTTCCTGAATATATATATATAATGTATTTAAAGAATTGGAGTGTTAAAATATCACTTCCCAAACAAAATTACAGACGATTGGACATTCACTCACTAATAAGATTTTTCCATTTAAAATATTTTCCAAAGTCCAAAGTCAAACACAATCAATGATTCAAATAGCATCGTGTGTTCACTCTGTTTAGTAGCATCCAAAATGGCGCATTCTTCTGTTATAGTCTTCCTCTGCACTCTCCTTCTCTTCTTTTCTCCGTCAATTCGTGCCTCCGACGATGACGTGGCGCTGCACGCGAAGAAGCTCATCAGAGACCTCAACTTGTTCCCCGACGCTGACGTCAACATCGTTCCCGTTGCTAATTGCACCCTCCAACCCCGCAGGATCGTCGAGAAGCGCCTGAGGTTCCCGAAGCTGCTAGCTTCGGATTCCGAGCCTTCGGTTGAGGATTTGGGTCACCACGCTGGCTATTACCCCATTCAGCATTCACATGCCGCAAGGTGCGCCCTCTTCTCAACTTCGTTCCTCGCTTCACTTATTAATTAATTAATTTCTGCTTTTAATCGTGTACTTAGTTAAACCCTAATTTTGTTTTGTCTTTTAGTTGTTCTTTTACTTGTTTAAGTTCTACCATATATACACACAACACACTGTTACAACTTACAGGGAAATGCTGGTAAATAAAATAGATTTTTTTTTAATTCTGAAACCAAAGCAATGATTTTTGCCCTCTTTCACTACTAAAAGTAACTTTATATATGGTTTTTATAGGACTTTTCCAACAAATTTTAATTATATGCTAATCAATCGTTGGTAAATAAAAATAGTTTAATTTTACGGAAATATACTAGTAACACACTCTTTTAACTACATTCTCTGGAAACACCAAGAGAGTTTCAATTCCTATGAACTAAAACAAAAAATTGGTTGGTTCTTTTTATTTAATGATGACTCTATTTCTTGATTTTGTAATTTCTAATAATAAAGGGAATTGAAAGGAAAAATCTTAATGAGCAACTGAAATTTGTTGAAATAAATACAAGATCTTATTTGGTGGGTCCCACTTTTTATTTAATTCTACATTAAGAATTTAATGAGCAATTGAAATTTGGGCAGAAGGAGAAAACCTTAATGTAGAATGGAAATTTAAAAGGAAATAGTTTATGATTATAAGAAGTGGTTATTTGAGAAAATAATAAAGAAATTTCAACTAATAAGGAAATTTCGAAAGTAATTTATAATATGAGAGCTTTTTTTTAAAGCCAAATAACAATAACAATGATGTCAGGTGCCTTAAGGATGAAGAGAGTAAAATAGTAGATGTTTTCACTCTGTTTTATTATTTAGAGGTGGATTACCTTTTAGTGAATTCCTTTTTATATTATATAGCATTGTTTCACTATAAAATTATAATCTAATATGCAATTTAGTCCTCTAAAGTTCGTAACTTGTGTTGCTTTGATCCTTGAAAGTTTTTGTCTATACAAATCAATCCTTCTGAGGTATGAAATTGCTTACAAGCGGAAAACTTTGAAGATCAATATGTATAGATGTTCACCTACAATGGCCAAAGCAACACATGTTGCTACTTTTAGGGTCAATTTGTATATTACCTTGCAAATTTATACTATAATGTCTTCAACTTTTGGACGATAATAATCACATCAGTTTGGTAAATTATAAGTAGTTGTCATTTTCATAACCTTGCACATTTAAAAATTTATTTCACAATATTATGTAGTTTCATGTGCTGTAATATTGTGGTAAATTGTAGATTTCAATGTTAGTATATTTTTGTCAGTTGTTTCTCACATTTGGTTGGCGCTGCAGGATGTTCTACTTTTTCTTCGAATCACGCAATAGGAAGGAGGATCCTGTCGTAATTTGGTTGACTGGGGGACCTGGGTGTAGCAGTGAATTGGCTTTGTTTTATGAAAATGGCCCTTTCAAAATTGCTGACAACTTGTCTCTTGTGTGGAATGAGTATGGTTGGGACAAGGTATTCTAATTTAATTATTCTACTGTTATTTTTATGTGTTACAATTTCAAAATTACAATGGTCGAAGTTCCCTTTATTTGTGCGTGTGCGTATGCAAGTAATGTTAGCTATGTAAAATCAACTTTTTTTTATCGATTCATGTTGCTTCTTGAGGGATCAACTTACCATACGTCTGCCACACCCTACAATCAAGTTCAGGAATTTCAACTGACTGTGTGATACAGAGCTAGAGAATATCTTGTTGCTTTTTTTTTTTTGGTGGATATCTTATTGCTTTAAATTAATGTATTTTGCGACTACTTATACTTATAATCATTTACCATATTCATATTTTTATAAGACAGGAAAGAGGAAAAGTACAGCAGAAATGACGAAATGGATTTAGTGACTTTGAGGAGGGATAGTCACTGTGACTTTGCTTATTTTTCTATTATGTTGCTGGCAGCTTATATAATTATATTAATTGCCAGCAACTTAATAGAAAAGTAAGGCAAAGCCACTATGACTTCCCTCCCTCAAAGTCATTGAATCCATACCCGGAAATGGCTGACAACTGACAAGGCTGTCCAATCTCTGCACATCAGAAAGGGTCACACCCTTGAAATAACCATGAGCAGAATACACAATAAACCATAACAGATACTGCTCCAAAGCATTTTAAGAACAAAGAGATGCCGATTCAAAACGTGTCTCACACTCCATCTAAGTGGACAAAAAGTATTGATAAAACGGAACACAAGCACAAAATTGGTTTCCTTGTTTCACTAAGGTGTTTGGTAGATAGATTCTCGTAAGTTTCCTAGGAATCTTAAGTTGATGTTAGATTCTCATGTTTGTTATTAACTTTTTTTAAAACTTACATTTACAGAAATGGTTTTTTAACTATGTTTCACAACAAAACATTCACCATGGTAGGAGGTGAGAATCCAAGATTCCTACAAACATAGGAAAGCGTTAACCATACTCATGATCACATTTCTAGGAATCTTTTCAACATACCCAACACATTTGTAACATTCCCAGAAATTATAATTCCTAGGGAACATTATTCCCAAAAATGAAAAAAAAATCTACAAACCAAACATCCCCTAAGATCTCTGTAATTAACCATCAAAACCTGATCCTAGTAGAGCAGGACCAACACTCATGAAAACCACAACATAATTGTCCCATGAAAATCTCTATGCAATATTAATGTAATGCAAAATTAAGCAGCCAACTGCATTGCATAACACATATTAGGGCAGAGAGTGGTGTGGGACCTAAAATTTTTCAAAAAGTCATTTGTATTAATCCTATTAAGCACTATGGCGTATAATTGATAAAAATGACTTGACATTAGAGGGAACTTTGAAATAGGAGAAACTTTTGATGATTAGGAGAATCAGTAGGAAGCTGAAAGACCATTGCATAAAACATACAGAGAAATTCAAAGTCCCAACTCTTTTATTTAGATTGCTAGATGAACAAGTAGGTTAGAGTAAAAGCTAAAGAGATTGTAATTCCCTATCTTTAATATTATTCAAGTTCTAACAGAGTTGGAAATCATACGTTACATGAGGACTCTGAATGGAATAAACTTTTAAGGGGGAAATTATGCAAACTAGAGAAACTATGGATGCAAGCAAAACTCTCCAACTAAGGAACATTCTACTTAAACATCCTCCCAAAGCCTAATAGGAGCACCATCGCCCAATCCAATTTCTTTTTGATATTCCAAAAGAAACAAGCGGCCAATATGAGATATGTCCCTGGGAATTAAACTTGAGTTGGTGTCTAGACATAGTCAGCTTGCGCATCACTTTTTGCAATGTTGAAGTAGCCTTTCTAAATATCTTAGCCTTTTGTAAAATGATGCGGAAAGTGGATAGCTGAATAGTGTTTGTGGCTGTTCAAGAAATAAGCAACTTTATCCCATTAGTTTCTGATAGGAAATTAGCTTCTAAATGGGATAGGCCCTTTAAGGTATACTCTAGAAGGCCCTAATGTGGTAAGGCCCAAGAGTTGTAGTGGCATTGTGGGTTAGTGGAAATTAGTTAAAGGAGAGAGAAGTGAGGAATATTTCTGTTATAATTGGGATTGTGGGTTTGGCAGTGGGGTATGATGGATTTGGAATAGAAAGTGGAGCTCAGAGAACCTTTCTCTGACTTGGGGGAGCATTGCTTTAATTTCATTCGTGCCTTTCTCTTTTCTACACACTCATTCTGATATTTTGTTGTTTCCATTGATAACAAAAACCTATCATTGGTGCTTCCATTGACTCTATGCAAACAAAAATGATGGCTCAACGTCTAGACAATGTTGAATCCAAAATTGCAGCGATCAAAATCATCCTCCTTTCTCACGATTCGACCATGAAGGATCATTCTACACAGTTATCTTCCTTGCTTGCCAACGTCAGTGAACTCTTCCTGGCTTTTGAAGGTTTTCCATGAATGATCCAGCATGTTTCCTTGGTGTGGCCTGGCCTCTTGCAATGATCACACCAGGGACGATTTTTCTTTTGTGGTGGTCGAGGCTGGTTTCCTCTTGCTGCCATTGTCGAGCTCTCAATGGATGGAACTGAGATGGATGTTCCCAGCATGAATTTCCTCCTGCTTTCTTCCATTCTTACTTTTGAGAAGACTTCCCGAATTTTGGGAAGTGGTTTGGTTCCAAGGATCCTTCCACAAACTTCATCAAGATCATTGTTTAGTCCCAATAGGAACTTGTAAATCCTATCTTTTTCCACCAGCTTCTTATATTTCTTCTTATCCTCTGTACAACACCATGAAACTTCTTCACGTATATGTCCAACTGCTACCAATGTCGGTAGAGTATGTTAAAGTACTCAGTAACAGAGGACTCTCCCTGTCGAAGGTCGTGGGGTATGCTTTTTATCTCAAAAACAACAGATGTGTTGTCCACATTTGAGTACATTTCCTTCACTGCATCCCATATATCTTTTGCAGTGTCATAGAACATGAAATTTTCACTAATTTCATTTGTCATGGCATTGAGTAGCCATGACATTACTTGACTGTTCTCAAGTTTTCATTTTTGAACATTTGCGTCCCCTTTCTTAGGACACTTTGAATCTCCTGTGATGTAGCCTTCCCTTCCTTTTCCTTGAAGAAAGATCTTGACTGACCTTACCCATTGGGTATAGTTCTGACCATTCAGTTTATGGCCAGTGATGAGGTGAGTAAGCCCATCATGTGAGCTGGTCGGAAATGATCCAGTCTCCACCGTGAGCGATTCATCAGATTTTTGGTCTCCCATGGCTTGGCGGCGCTAGCTTTAGGGATGGTTCAGATCGTGCTTTGATACCATGCGAAAATAGGTTTTATTTTCCCTTGAATCTGTGAATGGTACATATACAGGACAGAGATAAGAGCAATAATCTAGCCTAGAAATCAGGGGATTTGATCTCCCTATAAATGCAAATTCTAAATATGGTAAAGACAGAAATGACAGCTAATAATTATCTACATAAAAATCCTAATGAGCTGTACAAACAGAATCTATTGATTCTGTGCTGATCTTCAACACTTACAATGGGATCTCTTTGTCTCAAGTGACCACTGACATTGTTTTAAAGGTTTTCCATCTGTACAATTTGATCACGTAATTATATGCTGTTTATGATGGTTCATCTTCCTGAAAGGCGTGGGATGGGGTTCGACTGTCTTACTGAAGCAACCCAATTTAATTTGCTGATGTTTTTAGATCAAATTTATCCGTTCGAGAAAATATGGTTTTTCAATGTGTTTTGACTTGGAGAGTTGTCCAAGTGCAAATGTCTTTGAGGATAAAAATTAACTTGATATCCTAACTGTTATAAACTTAAACTGCTTTCTGCAATGTACTTTTCCTGTGAAAATTATTTATGGGAAGTAAAATTTGTTGGCAATCTTGTAGGCATCAAACCTTTTATATGTTGATCAACCAACTGGAACTGGCTTTAGCTACAGTTCTGATTTGCGTGACATTCGTCATAATGAAGAGGGTGTCAGCAATGACCTGTATGACTTTATTCAGGTACTTTTGTTTACTCTGAAATATGAATATTAGTTACAGAATTTTAGTACAATGTTCATTTATTACCTACCATTTATTATTTGAGTAAATTATATTACTTTTCTCTCTTGACAGATTAATAATTTAATATTAATATTTAAATATAAACAAACCTTTTAACAATGATGAATAATTATGAAATCTCTCAATGATATTTTATCTTTTTCTACTAATTTCAGTGTCACCAGCAAATAATTTTGAATATCTTATTATTTATTTTAACATTTTAGAAGGTAAAATAAAATTTTAAATATTATGAACTTTGAAATTTCATCTAAAATCTTTATTTACTAAGGTCACATAATCAATAATAGATGGTCAAAATTAGCTATTAATATAACTTGAAAATCCCTGAGAGACTACCTGAGCCAATGCGATGTGGGACTGAAGACACTCTCACACCTAGCTCTATGAAGGTGCTGGAGACTGCAATGAAGGCATAACAAAGAGGTTGCAATTAAGGTGGAGGGGTGGCCACAATTTAGGCGTTGTTCTAGCACTACCTAAACCTTTCCACCTTTCACAATTCTTGCTTATTTCTCTTCCTTCTTCCTTCTTATGTTTGCCCTACCATTCTAGTAGGATACCAGAATTCCCTTCTCCAATCAACATGTGATAGCTATGTCCTTGTTGTTTCAGTCATTCCACTCCCCGCTATTAAACTCATTCATGTGATAGCTAGGCCCATCACCAGTGGAGTGACAAAAATATTATGAAGTCAAACTGAAAATGGGACATTTTATCTACACTATGTACCGTTTATGCTAGCAAGAAATGGAACATTTTTTTTGATCGGCAAAGATAATATATATATATATATATATATATATATATAAAATGAGTACTAAAGGTACAAACAATACATTTAAATAAACTGCAAGCAACATGGTTCCAAAATCAGACTAAGAGCAGTCTTGAAAGGAACCATTAGCTACAGAGGCAGGGAAATACAATGATAAGTTGCTCCCACTTCTTATATTTTCTAACCCCCTGAAGAGACAAAGCCTGTTGAGATGTTAGATGCCCAGTAAGTATATGGGATTGCGAAATCCTTCTCAAAACTCTTCAGCCATGTCCAAAGTGTGAAAATAGCATCCTCCATCACCTTGTTACCATCAAAAGTGACATTTGAGAAGATTATTTTATTCCGGTGCTGCCACACTGACCATATGAGGGCCAGCCACCAACACCTCCATCTATTAGCACAAATTCGATTAGGCAAACAGATCACATGCTGGGAGAAATGCTGCCACGGTTTCTGCGGAAGAGCACCGTGGATGTTGACCCATGACATGGATTCCCACCATAGCTGGATAATTCTGTCACATAGAAAGAATAGATGTGCTTCATTCTCCTCATGGCTCCCACAGAATGGGCATAATGTATCATTGAGTTCCACCCGTCTCCTCCTCAAGTTTGACTTTGTTTGCAGCCTTTCTTTTAATAACCTCCACGCAAAGATTGCTATTTTAGGTGGAATTCGTATCTTCCATAACTCCTCGTACACCCGCGCATCCTCCCCTTCAATTTCCTCTGCTGTGAGCACTGTATAGGCGCTGCTGGCTGAATATTGGCCGCTAGGTTCTAATGTCCAAATCCACTCATCTTTTCTGTGAGGCTGAATGCAACTGCCAACAACATCGTTTAAGAAACAATCAGCCATACCAATCTCACGATCAAACAGATTTCTTCTCCATTTAAAGTTCCATTCCCACCCAATGCTGGCCTGCTTTCCCATCTCCTGTATAGTCTGGTTCTGTTGGCATGATATCAAATATAATCTGGGGTATTTTGCTAGAAGTGCTGTATCACCATGGCTCCACTTGTCCTCCCAAAACTTGATTTTCTCTCCATTCCCCACCTTCCATGCTATCCCTCCCTGCAGTGCATTCTCATATTGGGGATTATGAAGAGCTAATTTAATATCTTCCCACCACAAGGAGACATTTTTGTCTCTTGTTGCTGCATCAAGGCCCCTCCAACCGCCATACTTTGATTCTAGAATCCTTGCCCATAGCTCACCATTGTGATGGAATAAATTCCATTTCCATTTGGCAAGCAATGCAAGGTTAAACTTGGTGATATCCTTTATTCCTAAGCCTCCTTTGTCTTTAGGGAGACATACCGTCTCCCACTTGACCCAAGCAATCTTGTGTTGGTCATCACCATCACCCCAAAGAAAGCTTCTTTGAATGCAAACCAACTTTTTCACCACCCTTCTAGGAACCCTGAAAAAAGACAAGAAATAAATAGGAATAGAAGTTAGGATTGACTGAATAAGAGTGACTTCCCCCCCTCAGGATATGTGTTTCTGTTTCCATTTTGCTAGTCTCCTCTCACACTTTTGAATGATTGGATCCCACATATGATACTTCCTTGGGTTTGCCCCTATAGGTATCCCCAGGTAAACAAAAGGAATGGCCAATAAGCTACAATTCAAGAAAATTGCCGTGTTTTGCTTCCACGAATCAGACATGCCAATAGCTCCAAAGCTGCTTTTTGCAAAATTTATTTTAAGTCCTGACACCAATTCAAATGCCCTCAAAATGGTCTTAATTGCTTTAATGTTCTCCATTGACGCCTCCCCAAAGAATATAGTATCATCCGCATATTGTAGAATGGTAACATCCACTTTATCTCTCCCCACTGAAAATCCTGTGTAGAATTTTCTATCAACAGCTTCCCTCATCAAACCATTTAGGCCTTCTGCTACTATGTTGAAGAGAAACGGCGCAAGAGGATCTCCTTGTTGTAGCCCTCCTTTGGGGGAAAACTCCTTGGTTGGGCTCCCATTAACCAGTATCGAGATAGACGCCGAGGCTAGACATCCCTCAATCCACCGAATCCATCTAGGACTAAAACCCATCCTTGTCATCATGTACATTAAAAAATTCCATGATACTGAGTCATAGGCCTTCTCATAATCTACCTTGAACACAAGGCATGGGTTTTGCTTTCTCCTAGCTTCCTCCACTACCTCGTTTGCTATTAGTACACCATGTAATAAGTGTCTACCTTCAATGAATGCAGACTGTCTTCCATCTATAATGGACGACATCACCTTCTGTATTCTTTTAGCCAAAAGCTTGCTGATGATCTTATAAATACATCCTATTAATGAAATAGGCCTGTATTCCGATATGTCTTGTGGGTCCCAAAATTTCTTAATGAATTTGAAATTAACACCGTCCGGACCAGGGCTTTTGTCGCTTCCACAGTCCCAAATAGCCTCCCTCACCTCCTCCTCCTGAAATCTCCCTACCAACATGTCATTTTGCTGTTGGTTAATTGACTGAAATCGGATACCGTCAAGAGTTGGTCTGCTAGGTTCTGGTTCATGAAATCTCTGTTGGAAGAAAACTCTAACTGCCTCTTTCACCTTCCTAGGCTCATCCACCCATGCACCTTCAATCATGATGCCTTTTAGGAGATTATGTCTGCGGGATGCATTCATCATGAGGTGAAAATACCTTGAGTTGCAGTCACCTTCTTTGAGCCATCTGGATCGAGCTTTTTGCCTTAACAAGGAGTGATGAGAGTGGGCAGCCACCCACAAATCTTAGACTGAGTCCAATGTTAGCAAGCTGAAAATGACTAGTATCTATTGCCCAGCTTTAGGGGTAGTATTGTAAGGCAATCCTGAATATTATGTGATCTTGCTGCATTGTATAATTTACGGGGGTTGCAATCAAATATTTCTTTTTTATTTCAATTGTTATTTCTGTTGCAGTATTTTAGGGATTCCAAGTTTATCATAGGAATTGTCTATTTTTTGTTTCCTTCTATGATTCTCTGTTTTGCCTTATATGTACACCTCAATCATTTGGATAAATTAAGAGAAGGAATAATTGTTTCATACTCTAATATCAGTTACATTATCAGTCAGCGCATGATTTCAAGCTATAATATATTTACATATATACATACTTGAAAGGGTGTACAACTAATATTACTTCAAAAATTCTTACTATTATTCTCTCAAAATAATGGTTAGACCATCTAACTGTGCATTATGATAAAGCCAGCAGGCTATGGGACTTTATTAGTGAGTAGTGACCATAGATTTATAGCTTAGAACCACTTCGTTCCTGAAGTCATTAGGCATACATAGTTCACAATAACTTAGTATGGGGCATTCAAAAGCACCACCGTAAAATATTTCCTTGTGACAATAACAATTTAAAATGAGCTGTCTCTTGTGTGGAAAATTTGTGTATGGCATTTTATAAACAAATTCATGATGCTAGTATAAACTAAATTGATGAACATGCAATGAAGACTATGAGAATGTCTATCACAAAAAGCTTAGTAAATATGCATCAACAAATGTGTGTGTGGAGACAGAGTGAGAGAAGAGAGTATCTAATGAAAGCATGGGAGGGGAGTAGGGTTCATCTTGACCATATATTTTTTTGCACAGCAAAAATTTATATTATATATTATAAATAAGAATCAGTACTAGGTGTACTGAAGTGTACAACAGAAAACATAGGCAATGAAAAGCCAAACCCAACTAAAAGCCAAGTACAATACAATAATACAGCTGACAAGATATGTCAAACCCCTCTAAGAGAGTTCATCCTTCAAGTTAGTTGACCAAAGGTTAAAATGAGTTTGGAATCCCTTCTCCATCCACCTTAACCAGGACCAAGTATGGAATAAGGCTTCATCCATGACTTTTTCAGGGTTGAAGAGCTGGTTATTGAAGACCAAGTTGTTTCTGTGATTCCAAATAGTCAAGGACAATGCTATCCATAAGACCTCCCATCTCTTGTCTGCGCTTCTTTTCGTATTCCAGTGGGAGAATTGCAGAAAGTGATACATTGGCTCTATGGGGAGAGGACCCACTCTATTAACCCATCTCATAGCCTCCCACCATGTTGACCATATATTGTTTTATTGACAAGCCATTATGGTTGTATGGTTTAGTTCCTATTATGAATGCTCTCACCTAGAGCTGGACACTTGGGTTTGGGCCCGCGGGCTGTTCACGAAACCCACAACCCGCATGGTATATGAGTCTTGATATTTTGAGTCCATTTAAATTAGGGGCTTTTTTGCTTGGCCCTAAACGGGTTTATCTATAGCCCCCCATGGGCTTTTTACAATTAAATATAAAAATATAATGTTCATAAAAAAGGGATGTATACTGAGTAAAAATAAAATTATAGATTTTTTTTATGCAGGAAGTATAGAATTTAAGTACTATTTATATTGTTCAATGGTTGGTGAATGGTAATAGTGATACAATATTTTGATTTAGTATAGAATTATAGATTAAGTAAAAATGATGTAGAAAAATGCTTTTTAGGTGTCTTAAGATTAGACAATTCATAGTTAGTTTTTAAAATGGTTTATAATGGGTCAAATTTTACATTTTAAAATTTAATTTTTCTATTTTTTTTGTCAAATGCGGGCCGGTCCACTAAACCCATGGGCTATGTGGGACAGGTGTGGGCTTGCTAAAAATGAACCCGTTTGGAATGTGGGCTTCGTGGGAGGGCTTACCTGCATGCCCAGCTCTACATCTCACCTGATATGCTTCCTTTATACACGCATGCTAATTCAAGGAAAAGAAGGGGGGTTGGGGGGGGGGGATTGTTCTTGCCTTAGACAGATTACTTTAGCCATATTCCGTTATGATGTTTGATGTATATTTTATCAAATGTATCTAATGTATTATGTCACTCATGTTTTCAAATTATGCATATATACCATATGGTTAGTTATGCCAATAGTGATGAGAAGTAAAACAATCAAGCCACATTGTCCTTCCAGTATTAAAAATAGTCAAATTAACCATGCTTCCCATCCACACTCTTGGTGTTAGGGACCAAAAACACAGATCAAGTAATGAAACAGTGAATAGGGAAGTGCATGTATTATTTGCAACAAAAACGAAATACAGAAGCAGTAAAATCCTACTGCCACAGAGCTAGGCTCCTAAGGGTGGCTACTGCCCTCTGTCCATAACTGAATTTCCAAATTCTCAGACCCCTTTCTCACTCAATGAAACTTCCCTAAATACCCTCAAGTCCCCCTCACACTTTTGGCAATTCTGTTACTCTCCTTGCCACCTCACCTTTCCTCTTCCCACCCATGTTTCTTCTAACATAAACCCTCCAAATCTTGGGCCTCACTCACGTCCAAGCCCACACCCCCTGTCCTATCACTTGGTGCATTGATGCGCAAGCCTCTTCCCATTCCACCCATCATATTATCCACGCACCACATTCAAAAATGCTGGCCATGAGGGGGTTTATTGGAAAAAACCCAAGTTTCACATCGGTTAGAGATAGTGGCAAAATAAAATATATACGTGGAGGTACAAACCTCATCCTGTGAGCTAACTTTTAGGGTTAAGTTAGGCCTATAACCCACATTTTAATTTTTTTTTGTTCTCTAATAATTAACATTGATTCTGATTGGTACAACATATACAGAATATGTTCCCTAAAATAAACCATCTAAACAAGTCCCTAATAATAACCATAATTACAAAAGATATAAAAGCTAATAATCAGGAAACACAATCAGAGTAGAAACGAAAATAGGATTCCTAGAAAATCTATTAATTAAGATAGAAACCGTTCAGAGTGGCAACTTTTGATTCTGCCATTGATATTCTCCCAACAAATACACACACACACATATACAGAAACATAGTAAAAAAAAATTAAGACTAAAATACTGTATTAACTGTTATTTTCTTTTTCCCTCAGGCCTTCTTTGTAGAGCATCCCCAATACGCCAAGAATGACTTTTTTATTACAGGAGAATCATATGCTGGACACTATATTCCTGCCTTTGCAACTCGTATCCATCGAGGAAACAAAGCTAAAGAAGGAATTCATATAAACCTGAAGGTTTGTTACATTACGAGATAAACCATTCTAACATTTTGTGACAGAACTGTATTGAAGGGAAATAATACTTGCTTATCTTATTTTAATTGTTTGAACAGGGATTGGCCATTGGTAATGGACTTACTAACCCTGCAATTCAGTATAAAGCTTACCCTGATTATGCACTGGAAATGGGCATAATTAAGAAGGCTACACGTAACCTCCTTAACTTAGTATTGGTTCCAGCCTGTGAATCGGCAATAAAGCTGTGTGGTAATATACATTTTTCACTTTTTTCCTTTCAACAAATGTTAGATTTCTTGTCACGTTTGAATGTTTGGAATGAGGGTTATAATGGATTGAAAACAACCAAATGTTTGAATTTGTTTTATATATGAAGCTTGAGTTCAACTGTCCAACTCTTTTCCAATAATAAACTTGATTTGAAATAATGGGCAAAATATTCACTTTGTTTCTTAAAAGTGCCAACTGAGGTAGGGTCATGGGTTGGCCTTTTGGTTCCTCATGACATCTTATTAGAGTATACTTACTCCGTCTAGTATTTTTACTTTGTGTATTCTGTTATTTGTTGTTTGTAAGTTGTCAGTGAGCTGTCAGTTAGTTACAGTTAAGCTGTTAGTGAGCTGTCAGTTAGTTACAGTTCTAACTATGTTAGTAACAAATTGGGTTAGTTAACAGTTAGTCTCTCTATATATAGAGGTGACACTATCCTTTTGTAACTTGTCTTTCTTTTTCTTGACCAATGAGAAATCAGAGTTTATCAAACTCTATTACGGTATCACAAAGCTAGGTTGCGATCCGCACCATAGATTTTTTTTGTTTGATCTTCAATCGATTCCTTCTTCTCCTCTTCTTTGATCCTAGATCAATTTTTGCTCCACCACCAGCTTCTTGCCGATCTATGAAGTAATGACTATGCTTGCTTCCGCCGATGATGGAGGTGGCGATCCTCCGCTGAATGGAGTTCTCGTGCTGCCTTATCAGAATTCGGTGCACACGAACTTCAATCACTCCATCACAGAAAAGCTCGACTCCGTGAATTATCTTTTCTGGAAATCACAGGTTGAGACTGTGATTAGTGGTCACTGTCTTCATCACTTTATTGCGAACCTGTAGATTCCGGAATGGTTTGCAACTCTTGAAGATCCTGACTCTGGTTGTGTCACTCCTGAGTATCGCGCCTGGGAGCAACAAGATCAGTTGCTTCTCTCATGGCTTCAATCCACCATTTCCACTCCCAGGCTTCAAAAGTTCGTTGGCTGCACTAGTTCATGGCTTCTTTGGGACATCCACAACTACTTTCATGCTCACACAAACGTGAAGGCACGACAACTTTGTATGGAGCTGCGTCAACTCATTCTTGAAGGTCGTACTATTTCTAATTAATTGACTGAGATTCAAAATCTTGTTGATTCCCTTACATGTGTTGGGTTTATATCTGTGAGATTATGTTTTGATATTATTCCTGATATTGTATTTATTATTAGAATATTATTTTTCCTAGTAATCAGTAATTGATTGATCTTGTAATAAATGCTGATTCCCTTTTTCCATATTATAAATAACATGATGTGTGGTCTACATTAACACATAACATCATAGTAAAACACTTTTACATGATATCAGAGCTCGGATTATTCTTGGTTGAGGGAATAACGAAAACCATCCCCCACTGGGAGCATACTGTCCCTAGTGGACCTTTCTATTCGTTGCACTTATTTTGGCGGTCTTTTCTCCTTTTCCAACAACTTTTCCGGCCACCACAGGCTGCCGTAACTTCTTCGGCGACCCACTGCCCCGGTGGACCCTTTCTCCTTGTGTCTCTTTCCCGCAACATGTTTTTCAGTTTTCCAGCGACTTTTTCCAACCGCTGCCGCTGCTGCCGTATCTCTGGCAAGCTTTTTGGCCAACACCACCACCATCGGACTCATCCTGGGCCGATCTACAAAGATCCGGCAATCGCTTCCACAAACGAAGCTTCACAAGTTGTTTCTTTGCTGCGCCAAACAGTGCCAGCCACCGACGCGTCAACCGTCTTTTCTGACCCTAACCTTGCAATTTTTCCTCCATCGGAGTTGTTTTGCGTGTTGGTTTGATGGTTTCTTTTTCTTTTTCTTGCATCAGGAAGTCTTTCACAAGTTGCTTTGCGCTTGTGACAGACTTCCTGATGCCTTTTCGTCAGTGCTCTCTTCGACCACTATTGCTCGTTGCCGAAGACCGACACGTCAGCGCAGCCAACTCAAAACACCACTGCACATGGCTCCATGTAGGGCCTTGGCATGTGAAGTTCATGCATATGACACGTGACACATCTTTGGCTAGCATCAAACTAATCTTCTCTACCTCCGTCTCAAGGCATCCCCGATGAAATTTTTTTTTTTTGCTTTTTGTGGGGTGGAAACTCAGACCAGAAGAAGATTGCTTGGGTGAATTGGGGTATAGTTTGACTACCAAAGGAGAAAGGGAGCTTGGGTATGAGGGATTTGGGGAAATTTAACTTTTTACTTGGAAAATGGCGATGGAATCTGTTTCACCATCACGGGGAGCAGTGGGCACAAGTTCTAGAATCAAAGTATGGGGGTTGGAGGAATTTGGATGCAACTAGAAGATCCAGAGAATCTCTCTGGTGGCGGGATCTTAGCTTTGTTTGCAATTTGTCTTAGGGGAGCTGGCTTAAAAGTGGGACAAAATGGAAAGTAGGATGTGGATCAAAGGTGTTGTTCTAGGAAGATGGATGGTTGGAGGATGGGGTGTCGCCGAAGGAGAAGTATCCAAGGCTGTACCAGATTTCTCAACAACAACATCAACACATCCAGCAAATGGGGACAACATCAAATACATGTTGGTAATGGAAGTTCCAATGGAGGAGGTTTTCCTTGGAGGCTGAAATAGACATTGCTGTAAAATTTATGGAGGATTTACAGGGTCTGACAGTTCATGTGCAGCAACAAGACATGTGGAGATGGGAGGGAGATTCGAGTGGGGAGTGCTTATGTGTTACTCAATAGTAATTCGCCGGTGGAGAGTCAGGACGAAACATTTAAAGCACTATGGATGATAAAAGTCCCAAGTAAAGCATCAGTTTTTGCTTGGAGATTGATCAGGGAAAGATTGCCTACAAAAAATAACTTAAGAAGGAGGAATGTGGAAATTAATGATGTCAGATGCCTATTTTGAAGAAGTCATGATGAGGACGAGGCTCATTTATTCTTCACCTGTGCTAAAATCTTGCTGCTATGGTGGGAATCACGATCTTGAGTAAATGTAGTGGGTGCTTTCTCGAAAAATCCAAATCAGCATTTCCTTCAACACTCCTACTGCAATCTTAACGGACTTAGGGTTCAGCGGTGGCAGACTTGGTGGATTGCTTTGACATGGTGTATTTGGCATCATAGGAATAGGATTGTCTTCCAAAATGAAAGTTTCAACAGTCATTAAGTGATGGAGGATGCTCTATTTTATTGCTGGACCTGGCTTAAACATTTGGAGAAAGGATTTGACATCCCGTTTCATTCCTGGTCCAGTAACATTAGGTATAATTTTTTGTTTCTGGGGGGATAGCTTATAGAATCGAATTATGCCTGGTTGGGTACCTAGCGGTTAGACAGATCTTTGGTTTCCTAATTCATGTTGGTTAGCATGTATTAGGTCACCATAGTTCTGCACCTTGCAAATGCTAGGATGTATATACAACAGTACCGCGAGATAACACTTGCTTAAAAAGAGAGATGAGAGAGAGAGAGAGAGAACTGGAGAGTGGGCGAGAGAGAGAGAGACAGACAAAGATACAGGGCGAGAGATGAGAGCGGGAGAGAGCCTGAGAGAGAGAGAGGTCGTCCAAGACTTAGAGACCAGCAGAGGAGGGGGAGAGATAACGGCGGGGACAGATACAGTCGGATTGAGAGAGGAAGTGGGAGAATGATTTACAGGCATCCTGCAGAAGATAACCACCGACATGATGTCAACAAAGATACCCAAAATTGGAACGATATCGAACTTCAGGAGGGCCAATGGATCCAAGTCCGTGATAGGAGGAAGGCTCGAGCAGTGGCAGGAAACGTTAATGGAGGGGGTCAACGCAGACATAATGGCTCTAAACATGACAACAGTAGAGGAAGTTTCAGTCTAGCAACATGCAGGAGCCGGCCAGACGTAACTTCTTTTTATTTTGCTCACTTTCCAAATCATATCTGTGAGAAAGGCCTATGGAAGATATTCCAGGAATGGGGGAAGGTGTGGGAGGTTTTCATACCTAAAACAAAGAACAAACAAGGCTTCAGATATGGTTTTGTTCGCTTCAAAGGGGTAGAGGATGAGGATAGCTTGGAGAGACGACTTGATAATAATATTTTCATAGAAGGAATGAAGTTGTTTGTCAACAAACCAAAATTTCAGAGAGGAGGTATCAAGGACGCCAGGACTCATGCTGGAATAGCTAATCGAGCAGGTATGGAACGCAGGGAGTATGGAAACAGAAGGCAAGACCCCATCCCATATTCCAAGCTCAAATCGTACATGGAAGTTTTGAAGGACAACCATAAGGAGGATAAGAAGGCTTCGAATGAGCCAATGTTCGGGATGGTGGACGCAGAAGCTAAAAACGACTCCATAGTCATTTAGACAACAAAGAAGAACACAAGGTGGCTAGAGAATATATGGGTGGGGCGTATGAAAAACAAAGCTATGTTAGAGAGGGTGGCTGAGGAGGTCCAGGGGGTGTTTGGAATGGAGATGAAGACTACATACTGGGGTGACAACTTAGTTCTCCTACACGACTTGGATGATGATAGAGCCTGCGAACTTAATTGCCGAGAACAAGAAAATGGACGAACCCCTTTTATCTCTATCCAGAGATGGTCGCCAGAGCTGCAGCCGTCTTATTGTCTAGCATGGATATACATCTGGGGCCTTCCTCTAACGGCATGGGACGAGGAGAACCTTGCGAAACTGGTATCGGGATATGGAGAGCTCATCGAGCTCGATGAAGAGACGGAGGAGCGAACGAGGATGGATGTGGCGCGCGTCTTAGTTCGCACGAAGGAGAAGCCAAACATAGTCCGATCGTTGATAGCCAACGTGGATGGAACGAAGCACCAGCTGGAGATGAGGGAGGAAATGGGGTTTGGGCGGGGAAGAAGGATGCGCCCGCTGGTATTGGAGACATTCCCACCATCGCCGTTCACCACGGCCTTGGCGGAATCAGACGATGAGCTAACCAACCGCGTCTCCGACAAAGGATCATTTGTCGGATTTTTCGACGACATACCTTGCCTCAGGTCCGGCCTCCTCCATAGTCGGCGGCGACAGTGGGCCAAAACTCAACCTTTGGAGCGCGGAAATCGAAGCTCCGACAGATGAGGACGTGGAGCCTGGTCTTTGCTGCGCCTCTCAGTCTGAACCTGCAGGAATGACAGACAATGGGCTGATAAAAGAGGATCACAACGGTCCTCTCCTCCCTAACTTGCATGCAAATGGAAAGGTTGACCTTAGGGATGTTTGCCCTAGCCAACCTTATGACAGAAATGAGGATATAGCTACTGAAGACAAAGAAGAAGCTGACACAGAAAAGAGGACTTGCTTTTGGGCTACACAGGATGACCCTGCAGTTAATACCCTTCAGACCCTCCCAGTGGTCAATAGGGATTTGAATTTGGCGATTTCAAATGACAGGGGTACAGGAAACACATCTCTGACTTTGGTGGAGGATAGGAGGGACCAGAAGTTGGGCCTCGATACTAAGGGCCCATTCCCAAAAGGAGGTGCAGCAGAAAATGTTAAAGTTTATGCTAGGAGAAAGGAGGGTGTTAAAGGAAAATACAAGGCCCAAACAAATTTAGAACCAACCTTAGGTGCCATCAGAGAAGAGGGGGAGATAAGTATTTCGGACCCTGGGGATATATCAGCAGCCCACTGTGAGGTTGGTGCCCAACCCGAACCAGCCATAGCCACCTTGGACACAATTCTGTTTCAACCTCAGTTCAGCCCTACCCTTCCATGCAAATCAAACAAAAAGAATAAGGAGGCCCAGGAGGGGAGGGATCTCCACATCTCAGACTCAGAGGGGCTGACTCCTGAGCAGCAATACCCATCCCACAGCCCTGCCCCTAATAGTGGTTTTAGCAAAGTTTTTTCTGAGAATGAGGAAGCCCTTCACATGGCAATTGCTAGAGACTTGGGGGTGTCCTATGCTAAGACTAATAACAGTAAGGATAACGTGATGAATGAAGACAACATTAGTAGATGTTTTAATGAACTAGCAGGACTGATGGGAATGAAGCAGATTGAACCATGAATATATTGTCCTTCAATTCTAGAGGGCTGGGCAGTGGTATCAAGAGGTCAGCCATTAGGAAGCTAACCTTGGCCAACAATGTTGACATACTCTGCATACAGGAAGCTAAAAAGGAGCCCATAGACAAAACTTTCTGTCAATATTTGTGGGGGGATGATAATGTATCATGGGAGTTTGTCCCTTCTATTAGTGCAGCTGGAGGACTTTTGTGTCTATGGAATAATGACTCTTTTGTGGTGGATAGAAGGGTAGTGGGAAGAGGCTATATATTGCTGGAAGGCACGTGGACTAAAGAAAACAAAAAGGTCTGCATCACTAATGTCTATGCTCCCTGTGATTTACAGGGAAAGAGAGAGCAATGGGATGAGCTTAAACTTCTTAAATCTTCTCTTAATGATGGCCCTTGGTGTATCGTGGGTGATTTTAACTCTATAAGACACCAGCATGAGAGGATCAACTCATCTCAGTCAGTGGGGAACTTAACTAGCATCTCTGAATTTAATTCTTGGATTTCTGATATGGCTTTAGAGGAAGTTAGGTCTGTTGGGAGGAATTTCACATGGTATAGACCTAATGGAACTGTCATGAGTAGACTGGACAGGTTTCTTCTATCTGATGAATGGCTGTCCCAATGGCCAGATTCTACCCAATTTGTGCTTGATAGAGATTTTTCTGATCATTGCCCCATCCTTTTGAGGTCTAGAACCATTGATTGGGGGCCTAAACCTTTCAAGATAATGGACTGGTGGCTGAAGGACAAAGATTTTCAGAAGATGGTGTCTCACAGATGGGGCAATTATCACCCTAGTGGGTGGGGTGGTTATGCCTTAAAGATGAAACTGAAGTTCATTAAAGGATGTTTAGGGCAGTGGAGCTCACAAAATGGTGTTATTAATGCTTCTAAAATTCAGAATTTAAAAAAGGAGCTGAATGCTTTGGAGGCTGGTAGCAATGCTTCAATTTTATCTCAAGCTGAGGTGGAGCTTAAGAAATCTCTGCAGGAACAGCTTTGGAATGCAGCACTTGCTTATGAATCCATGTTGAGGCAAAAATCAAGAGTGAAGTGGCTAAGAGAAGGGGATAGAAACTCAGCTTATTTCCACAGATTGATCAATCACAGAAGGAGGGTTAATGCTATTCAAGGTCTGCTCATTGCAGGTGAGTGGGTCCAAGAGCCTAACAGAGTTAAGACTGCAGTTTTAAACCACTTCAAACACAGATTCTCAGGGCAGAATCCAAATAGGCCAACTCTGGATGGAGTGCACTTTTCTTCCCTTGGCCAAGGAGACAAGGAATGCCTTATTGCTAGATTCTTTGAAGGGGAAATTAAATCAGCAGTGTGGGCTTGTGGAGGAGATAAAAGCCCTGGTCCCAATGGCTTTAATTTCAATTTTATAAAGCAGTTTTGGGAGACTCTAAAACCTGATTTTACTAGGTTCCTGGATGAGTTCTACATCAATGGCAGATTCCCCAAAGGAAGCAATGCCTCATTCATAGCCCTCATACCCAAGACCACTAACCCTCAGACTCTTAATGATTATAGACCCATCTCTCTTATAGGGTGTGCGTATAAAATAGTGTCCAAAATCCTGGCTACTAGGCTGGCTCGTGTCTTACCTCATCTAATAGATGAAAGGCAAATAGCTTTTTTGAAAGGGAGACATATCCTCCACGGGGTGATGATTGCTAATGAGGTTATAGCTGAAGCCAAATCTAAAAAGAATCCTTGTATGATCTTCAAAGTGGATTTTGAAAAAGCATATGATTCGATCTCTTGGGGCTTTTTAAACTACATGATGATGAGGATGGGTTTTTGTGAAAAATCGAGACAATGGATATATGGATGTTTGTCTAGTGCAACCATATCAATTCTAATTAATGGCAGCCCCACTTCAGAGTTTGTACCGCAGAGAGGACTAAGGCAGGGTGATCCCCTTGCCCCTTTTCTTTTTAACATAGTAGCCGAAGGCCTCACCGGGTTGAAGAGGACAACAATCTCTAAGAACATGTTCCACAGTTATCAAGTGGGGAGTCAAAAGGAGGAGATTAATATTCTGCAATATGCAGATGATACACTGTTTTTTGGATCTGCAACTACGGATAATATTAGAGTCCTGAAATCTATCCTCAGAATCTTTGAGATGGTGTCCGGTCTCAAGATTAATTATGCCAAAAGTCAATTTGGGTGCATGGGGAAATCAGAGGCTTGGTGTAGGGAGGCAGCCCTTTTTCTCAACTGTGGTCAGCTGGATATCCCCTTTTCCTACCTTGGAATCCCAGTGGGGACAACATCTAAAAGCTGGAATACTATCTGCCTTCCCAAGAACAAATGGGAGCTTGGGATTAAAGACTTGTCCAAGTTTAATGAGGCCTTGCTTGGTAAATGGGGTTGGGACTTGGCAAATAACCAGGATCAGCTTTGGGCTAGAATATTAATGTCCAAATATGGAGGATGGAATGCATTATGCTATGGCAGAAACAGAGCTGACTTTTCCCCTTGGTGGAAGGATTTAAGATATGTTTTCCAACAGCATCATAGAAATTGCATCTTCAATAACTTGAAGTGGAAGGTGGGTGATGGGACCAGAATCAAGTTCTGGAAAGACAAGTGGAGGGAGGATGATTTAAGTCTCCAAGATAAGTACCCAACCCTATATCAAGTGAGCACTCAGCAGAATCATACTATCAACTCAATGGGCCTCTTAATTGGTAGTAGATGGGAGTGGCAGGTACAATGGAGGAGACATTTCTTTGACCATGAAATTGATATGGTGGCAGCATTCATGGCTGACATTGAGGCTGTTCAGATCCAATCTTCAAGTCGGGATCTTCTCATCTGGGGGGCTGATCCTGTTGGTTATTACTCCACAAAGTCAGCCTACAATCTCCTCAAAGATGAGGGCAATTCTATTACTGAAGACAGCACTTCCAAGATTATTTGGAGACTGAAAATTCCCCCAAGAGCAAGTGCTTTCTCTTGGAGAATCTTCAAGAACAGACTACCTACTAGGGATAATCTAAGGAGGAGACATGTGGAGCTGCCCTCTTATAACTGCCCTCTTTGTGATCAGGAAGAGGAAACTGCTGGCCATATCATGTACTCTTGCAGGAAAACTAGACATCTTTGGTGGGAGAGTTTCAGATGGGTCAATAGGGTGGGTCCTTTCCCTATTAAACCCAAATGTCATTTTCTGCAATTCTCTCAATGGAGTGGGAAAAGCAATGTAGGCAAGCGATGGGAAGCTTTCTGGATAGCTCTATCCATGACTATTTGGAAGCATAGAAATGCCTTGGTGTTTCACAACCAGAATTTCAGCACCGAAAAAGTCATGGACGAAGCTTTGTTTCACACTTGGTCTTGGATCAACTGCATGGAGAAAGATTTCCATACACATTTTAATCAATGGTCTACTAGCTTAAAGGAGGAAATGTCCTAGGGGTGTTCTTTTGCTGTATGGGTATCCACCTATTGTGGTTTTATCTTATGTAGTTGGGGCTGGCAGAGTTCTGCCTTTGTATATTTAGATATATTTCAGTACACCTAGTGCTGATTAATTATTAATAATATCAGATTTTTGCTGTGCAAAAAAAAATATACAACAGTACCGCTTGTACTGATTTTAATACTCTCTCTCTCTCTCTCTCTCTATATATATATATATATATATATATATACTTTTGCTGATAAAAAAAAAAGACATGGAAGAGAGGAGCCGGCAGGATTGCTGTTGAATCATTGAATGGAATAGGAGAACCACAACATGGCTGGCTGATTTTTCAGTAGGAGGTAATGATAGGAACTGAGTTTGGGGCAGTTTTGACAATTATTGCTAGAAAGTAGGAGCAGTAATTTCTCATCATAATGTCTGTCATTAAGCAGTTATGACAGATACTGGTAAAAAGTAGCAGTAATATATCATCAAAATATGTGTAATAATAGTTGTTGGTTAGCAGTTATGCATTTGAAGAATATGTTCAATAGTAATTGTCATGTTGAGAGTTCAGGGCAGAAAGTTAAGAGCAGTTACAAGTATTGAATGTGTGTAATCGGGGAATAGAGATACATGTGTTTTTTTACTAGTAATTTGGATAAACAAGTCATCTTTGTAGAACAGCAAATTCTGTTGTACTCTGTGTGATGTGATTTAATATACTGTTCTCTAATCTATATAAATTGGGTGTTCTATCAGTTAGAAAGTCCTATGTTTCTGACTATTTGCATAATGTGTTTAAATCGCACACACACTCACACATATATATGTAGGCCAAATGACTATTTGGTCCTTTATCTTATTTATTTGGTTTAATTTGGTCCTTTATCATTTAGGAGTTGAGTTAGGCCCAAACCCACATTCTAAGAACCACTATCTTAGTTTCATTAACGGTGTCAAGTTTGCACTGACGGAAGGACCATTTTGGTCTTTTCTTAAAACATAATGGACCAAAATGAACTTTCTAAAAGATAAAAAGACCAAATTGAACCAAAAAAATAAGATAATGACCAAATAGGTCATTTGGCCTATATATATATATATATATATATATATAATTTTCATAAAATGTAAATTACTATTACAATGTGTTATTTCTAAATTATATGAAAATTTTATGAAATCTGCCCCAACAACTTTAGATATGGAAGTATACAGTAAGAGCACTAGTTTGTTGATTTTATTGTCCTGATCAAGGGATCATCATTCTCACAGGAAGTAAAGGTTAAAGAATCACTACCTGGTTTTCACTGAAATCAGTGCTTTCACTTGTTTGGTGCCTTCTGGTTGGCTTTTGTTACCTTAATATCTGTTTTAATCCTTTCAGGCACTAATGGAAAGACTTCCTGTATGGCTGCATATGTAGTTTGTAATGTCATATTCAGTGACATCATGTTACATGCTGGAGATACAAATGTGAGTAAAATTTTTCTTGTGTTGTTGACATGTCAGCAATACTTTATGTTGTAATAGATTGCTTATATAAGTTTATTGAGCATCAAGCATAGTTAAAATATTGCTTTATTGCTACCTTGAGCTGTAAATTAAATTAAATGATCCCCGTGAGAATCAATATCTTCTATCCCCCGTGTTCATAATAGCTTTGATACCTTTCAAAAGAACCATTCAACCCAGTAAGGAGCCAATGAAGAAATTTCGATGTCTAAATTGCTGATGCCCGACAACTTTTATTCTTCGTGTCCAGAGTTCTAATTATGAACTTAGTCACCATTGAGAGTATTTGTAATGTGGGAAAGAAATACTAAAATACCATATATCGCGTGGAGAGGTATGAGGAGTCAGTTTATCAAAGTTTTGGAAGACAGTTAAATTGATATGGAGTAAACCCTTCACTATGAGTAGGCATGTAGATAATTAACTGTTTTCTAAACAAAAAATCTGTTGTATAAACACCTTTAACTGTTTCTTAGTTTGAGTGTATTTTAATTGAGAAATTTTTTAGCATATTAAGAAAGCCATTTATGCTGCTAATAGGTCAAGAAACTTGTATCTTGATATTTATGGTGATTTCAGTCTCGAAGCAATGTATGGGTATATTCATAATTTTTACCCGTCGTTATATACCCGTGCTGCAGTACTATGATATCAGAAAAAAGTGTGAGGGAAGCCTTTGCTATGATTTTTCAAACATGGATAAGTTCCTGAACCAACAATCTGTTCGGGATTCACTAGGCGTTGGGAAAATTCATTTTGTTTCTTGTAGCACTGAAGTTTATGCGGCTATGTTGGTGGATTGGATGAGGAATCTTGAAGTTGGTATTCCTGACCTTCTTGAGGACGGAATCAATTTGCTTGTTTATGCTGGGGAATATGATCTAATCTGCAACTGGCTTGGTATGTATTTACTCTTAATGTATTTAAGATCTGTTGAGAAATTTAATGAATGAATTGATAGACCTTTTTCTTGGTGGTATGCATGATTTCAATGAGTAGGTAATTCAAGATGGGTTCATGCCATGGAATGGTCTGGTCAGAAAGAGTTTGCAACCTCACTTGAAGTTCCTTTTGTTGTTGATGGATCAGAAGCCGGATTACTGAAGAGCTATGGACCTCTAAGTTTCCTTAAGGTCTTCTTTTTTCCTCTCTTCACCTACCTACACATATAGACACTTATGCTGTGAAAACTATCAATACCATCTTGAATAAGGCATACTCTGCATAACTGATTGAGTAAATAATAGATTACCTCCTTCCACGTTACTTTGTGTCAAATACCCCAAAACTTCTAAAATGGACGATACTCATCCTTTTTTGGTAGTTATTTTTACTGGTACCGGTACTCATCTGTGCTAATTACCTCTATTTTTACATTATGTATGTTAGGAACCAAGAATTGAAATGAAAGAGAAAAGAAAGGATTTTATTAACTAGTAAGAAAAAAAACAGAAAATAAGAGAGATAACTCTCTTCCAAGGATTTCTCCTTCACAAAGGATTTCTGTTTTCACAAAGAGCTAATGCTTAATCTACAAATGATAAGATCTCTCTCCTATCCTTCTTCTCCTATTTATATCTAATAAACCCCTCAAACTAACTAACTAACCCCTTAACTAACTAATCAATATCCTAACTGTAGTAACTTACTCCCCTTTCTCGTAGTCCTAACAATATACGAATCATTAATGTGGTGATAAAGATAGAATAGATAACTAGTGCTTTCAATGTTAATGATAAAGAATGTTAAAATTAAGGACAATTTACACTAATGAATCGCTATTTTGTGTGGGGCTAGTTGCACTGTTTTCTGCCATGGTAATATGCACACTTGTGCTTGTGCAGTGCTAATAGCTAAATGTAACATTGTCAGAAACAGACACTCGATCCATTTATTTACCGAATTCATTTCTGTAACAAAAACAGGTCCATAATGCGGGTCACATGGTTCCAATGGACCAGCCCAAGGCTGCATTAGAGATGCTGAAGAAGTGGATTAATGGAACCCTTGCTGAACCTAGGGATGATAAGGAAAAATTGGTTGCTGAGATGTGATCTCTTTTATTGCTTATTTAATTAGTCTAGCAAAAGGGAACATAAATGAGAAAAGAAATTGCAGAAGTGTGACCTGTATGTAGTTTGTGTGATATGATACCACCCCCACAGCACAATTCTAAAATGACATTGTACTAAGAACTTCTATCATGGAAGAAAACCTACTATTCTAAAGGAATTCCGTATTTTCTGCTTTACATGCTTTATTTTGTTTCACATAAGATCAGATTTATGTGTGTATTTTTGAATTAGATTTCTTATTTGTCATATTTATTGTTTCCTTGAAGCATGGTATAACTGAGTTTCACTTATGACTACCATGTTAATATATGGTCGGTATTTCAATGAATTTATCACTTACAAAGTGTTTTTTTTTTTTTTTTTTTTCAATTAGTTTCACTTATAACGTACACAAGACAAACGGATGCGAAATAAACCAATATTAAATATTTGTGCTTATATATAGTTTTATGAAATTGAAAGATTCATAGTCTGGACGAGGATAGAAAAATTTATATAAAAATAATAAATTTAAACAAAAAATAAATGTAGGATAAATTATTTTAGTCCCTAGACTTTTTAAATAAATTCTAATAAAGAAAATTCAAGGATTAAAAACAAATTAAAAAATTTTGATTTAAGGACTAAAAAGATAGTAAATTCTAAAATGTATTATAAGTATATTTAATGAATTTATAAAATATCATAAATTATTATTCTACGAAAAATTAAAATGATACTCTTTTTGACAGATACGGTGATAATGATTGAGATTTAGATTTTCAAATTTATTGAAAACTATGAATCTTCTTTTAATACTGGTATTTTAGTATGTGCAATATAAAAGATAAATGTTTATTATTTCATATAAATAAATTTATAATAAATAAAAATATTAAATATACAAATTATATAATAATTAAAACTCAACATATAAATTGTATTTTATATTTAACTTAATTAATTTATATTGTGATATAATTATGTTATTTTTAATTATTGATAGAAAAAGTTTAAGAGATTAAGAGGTCAAGAAAAACCCAGCAGTTGACCAGAAAAGAAAATCTGCTTAACAAGCTGTTGCTGCAAGCAAAGAAAGGCTTTGGAAAAGGGTCAGTCTTCACAAACTCCTCCTACGGTTGAAGTTGACTCTGATAGTTCTCACAAAGAGTTTTAGCCACCATAGCAAGTTCAACCACCGCAACAAGCTCAGCCAGCACAACAAGTTCCTGTGACACCTCTTAAGCTAAAGAAATTCTTGCATCTAAGTGTGTCAAAGCATGCTTTCAGGATTTGTTCCCTAGGAAATTTCATCCTGAACAAGTGAAGCTAAAGCCCGGGGAATTCCAAGGATTCAAGACGAAATTGAGAAATGAAAATGGACAAAGTTACTGAGTTTCCTTGTAAAATACAACGAAAAGCTACTGCTTGAGTTTTACGCCAATGCCCACCTAGGCACGAAAATGGCAGCTTTTGGACTTCATGGGTTTTACTGCGTGACTTTTACGTCTAAAATTCTTTGGGAAAGGGATTCGACTATTAAGCTCTTGGGATTTCCAACTTTGATCACTACCCTTTGGGCCCATAAAAAAGCCAACATGTTTGTTCCTTCTTTGAATTCTCTCAAGAACCCCATCACAAAGAGGAGGATTGAGCAAAATTATGTGATATAAATGATGCTAATCAGACTTATGTTGATAATTGCAAAAAATACTTTATTGAAATCTATGAATGTAGACAATTATCTTATCTTGAGAGAATTCAAAGGAGGAACAAACATGTTGGCCTTGTGATGGGCACATAGGGCAGTGATCAAAGCAAGAAATCTTAAGGGGGCTTAACTGAATCCCCTCCCTAAGAATTTAGACATAGCAAGGTTGTAAATTTTGTCAGAAATTACTTTCCCTATGTTAATAGGGTGATAAGTCAAAATGCAGTAGATGAGAGAAACACACTCTACTGAGGTTTGAAGTGTGCAAGGTTGGAGCAATGTTGGAGAAAACAAAGGACATCCAAATTGGACTGATGGTTCTCAAAGCATCCCTTTTGAATTTGTATGCCTTGCTATTCTCCTTTGATTTGACATAACATTTTCTAGGAATAGAAAGCACCTTAGGTAGCTTGTTTGGGTCAAAATCATCCAAGTCCTTCGACTCAAAGTAGGTACAAAGCTGCACCTCAGGATCTTGAAAATCAGTCTTGAGGAATTCCTTAATTGCAACAAAATCATATCTCACCATGGCACCTCGCACCCATGAAGTCCTGAAGCTTCCAGTTTCGTGCCTAGGTAGAGCATTGGCGTAAAACTCACGCAGTAGCTCTTCGTTGTATTTCACAGGGAAACTGAGGAACTTTGTCCATTTTCTTTCCTCAATCTCATCTTGAAATTCCTGGAATTCCCCAGGCTTTAGCTTCACTTCTCGTTTAGGATGGAATTTCCTAAGGAGCAGCTCTCGAAAGCATGCTTTGGAACTTTGATGCAAAAATTTTTGTGGCCTGGGAGGTGCCAAAGGAGCTTGCTGTGGTGGCTGAGCTTGCTGTGGTGGTTGAACTTGTTGTGGTGGCTGAAACTGTTCATGAGAACCGTTAGAGTCAACTTCAACTGTAGGATGAGGCTGTGAAGATTAACCCTTTTCCGAAGCCTTTCTTTGCTTGCAGTAGTTGCTTGTTGAGCAAATTTCTTTTCTGGCCAACTTCTTGTTGGGAGGAAAGTCTGACGTGTGTCATTCTACAAGACAGAAACAACAAAGCACAATGCCATAGATATAACATAGTGAGCTCACAGAGGGAAAGAAATAGATGGAATACAATGAATTTCAAAAGTCGAGCACAAGGTACATTTTTTAGAGTTCACTTCTTGTGATTAAAATTTCTGATCGTTACATTATTTTGTCCTTCTGATTTACAATGAGAACACTTCTTGATTCAACAATGGTATCTTTTCACATGGTGGTGATACATAACTGGCATATTAGTAACTACCGAATGAAACAATAAAATCAAGTTTCTATACTTTAGCAAGTTAATTTGACAGTAAAGCTAAATGGCATAGTGATCCAAGCGATGAATAGTCATCCCACATAGAAAGACATTGACCCTATTTGAAAAACATTAACATGTATAACAGATTATAGAAGAGATTTTACATTTCTCATCATTATATTTATTGAAGAGACTAGAGGTTGTGAAATGCTTGAGTGCTTAACCCACCCAGCTGATCTATATTTATATAGACTTAGGGAGTAAATACAATGTGAAATTTATAAGAATATTAATGAAGTTCTAGTACCTATGTACATGCATGTGAATTCTTAGATACATGAATATGTGACTAACTAGGTACATTAATAACTATTCTTTATTGGAACAAGTACCCATGCAATATGTGGAAGAAGTACCCATACAATGTATGTAATTTCAACACTCCCCCTCAAGCTAGAGCATATAAGTCAAATGCTCCAAGCTTGGAACAAATATTTTGAATTCTTGGTCCCCTTAGAGATTTTGTAAAGATGTCTACTAGTTGATCATTAGAACTAACGAATTCAGTAATAACTTCCTTAGAAAGGACTTTCTCTCGAACAAAATGACAATCAATCTCAATATGTTTAGTTCTCTCATGGAATACTAGATTAGAAGCTATATGTAGGGTTGCCTGATTATCACAACATAGCTTCGTTTGTTGAGTATTTCCAAACTTCAATTCTTAAAGAAGTTGTTTAATCCAAATGAGCTCACAAGTGGCTACAACCATAGCTCTATATTCAGCCTCTGCACTAGACGTTGCAACAACATTTTGCTTCTTACTCTTCCATGAGACAAGATTTTCTCCAATAGGCACACAATATCCTGAAGTGGGACGCCTATAGATGGGTGATCCTGCCCAATCTGCATTGCAAAATCCAACTATTTGAGTGTTTCCTTTGTCTTCATAGAGTAGTCCTTGTCCTGGGGTCCTTTTAATGTATCTCAAAATTCGAATTACTGCATCCCAATGATCATTATGAGGAGACTACATGAATTGACTCACCACTCCAACTGCAAAGGAAATAACTGGCCTTGTAATAGTGAGGTAGATAAGCTTCCCAACCAATCTCTGATATCTTTTAGGATCAAAATAAGGCTCCCCCTGATTGGGTAGCAATTTTTGATTTGGATCCATGGGACTATCAATTGGTCTACAATCTGACATACCAATTTCTTTAAGTATGTCTAACGTGTTGGATCAAGTGGCCTCAGAATAATTAAGAAGGGGGGGTTGAATTAATTAATAATGAACCTTTACTAATTAAAAAACTTATCCTTCTTAATGTTACTAGATTCAATTAGACTTTTACTACAAAGTTAAGAAAGTAAAGAACAGAAATAGAAACTTAACCAAAAGTAAAAGCGATAATTAAAGTGCACAACGGAAATTAAAGAGTGTAGGGAAGAAGAAGACAAACACAAGAATTTTATATTAATTCGGCAATAACCCGTGCCTACATCCAGTCCCCAAGCAACCTGCGGTCCTTGAGATTTCTTTTCAACCTTGTAAAAGCCTTTACAAGCAAAGATCCACAAGGGATGTACCCTCCCTTGTTCTCTTTGAACAATCAAGTGGATGTACCCTCCACTTGAACTGATCCACAAGAGATGTACCCTCTCTTGTTCTCAGTTACAACAACCCAAGTAGATGTACCCTCTACTTGTACCACAAAGGATGTACCCTCCAATGTGTTAAGACAAAGTTCTCAGGCGGTTAGTCCTTTGAAACTTTGTGAAGGGGAAACAAAAGATATCTCAGGCAGTTAGTCCTTTGAAATCTTTTGTTTAAGGGAAAGGGAAGAATCAAAAGAATTCTCAGACTGTGTATTTTTGAATTCTTTGAAAAGGGAGAAGGGAGACACAAAAGAATTCAGGCGATTAGTCCTTTGTTCTTTTGGAAAAGGGAGAAGAGAGACACAAAAAGAATTCAGGCGGTTAGTCCTTGTCGAATTATTTTTGGCAAAGGGAGAAGAGAGACACAAAAGAACTCAGGCGGTTAGTCCTTCGTTCTTTTGGAAAAGGGAGAAGAGAGACACAAAAAGAATTCAGGGTTAGTCCTTGTCAAATTCTTTTTGGCAAAGGGAGAAGAGAATGAAAAAGATGAATAACACACTTTTGGTTTTCTATGAAAGAACAAGGTTTGGAAACCAGAAAACTTAGAAAGCTTTTGGCAAAGGAAGAAGAAGAAGAAGTTCAAGAAGATGTTCAAAAGTATATTAAAAGTTATATCAAGTTCTTTTGAACATCATTGGAAGAGTTATAACCTTGAGAAAATCTTGAGAAAACCATTGGAAGAGTTATATCTCTTGATTTTTATTCAAAACTTGTCACTGGTAATCGATTACCAAAATCATGTAATCGATTACACAAAGCATTTTATGAAAAAATGTGACTCTTCATAATTGAATTTGAATTTCAACGTTCAGATACACTGGTAATCGATTACCAATATATTGTAATCGATTACACCATTTAAAAAACAATTGGAACGTTGCAATTTCAGTTAAAAGCTTTTGAAATCAAACTTTGCCACTGGTAATCGATTACAGGAAACTGGTAATCGATTACCAGAGAGTAAAAACTCTGGTAACTTAGAAAATTTTGAGAAAAACTCTTTTGAAAAACAAAATTGTGCTATGTTTGTTTTTGAAAAAATCTTTTCAATACTTCCCTTGTGAAGTCTTCTTGATTTCTTCTCTTGAATCTTGAATTCATATTTTCTTGAATCTTTAAATCAAACTTCTCTTGAATCTTGAATCTTCTTGATTTCTTTTCATGAAACTTGAAATTAATCTTGATCTTGAACTTGTTGACTCAATCTTGAAATCATTCTCTTGGGCTTTTTGTCATCATCTTGGCCATCATCAAAACTACTTGAATCAACTTGATTCATCATCATGAAGCTTGCTTCTACATAACACATACTTCCTTTGTGAGATGATAATCCCATCTTTTGACTAAGCAACTTCAATTCCAAGAAAATATTTAAGTTTTCCCAAATCCTTAGTCTGAAAATGACTAGGTAAATGTTCCTTTAGTTGAGGAATTTTTTCTTGGTCATTTCCTGTGATGACTATATCATCTACATAGACCACCAAGTAAACACATCTACTCGATGAGATATGACAGTAAAAAATTTAATTGTCTGCTTCACTTCGTTTCATCCTAAAAGCATGAACAACTGAGCTGAATTTTCCAAACCAAGCTCGTGGGGATTGTTTGAGTCCATAAAGAGACCTCCGAAGTTTGCAAACCAAGCTAGACTCCCCCTGAGCAAAAAATCCCAGTGGTTGCTCCATATAAATCTCTTTTTCTAATTCTCCATGTAGGAATGCATTTTTAATATCCAACTGATATAGTGGCCAATGACGGATGGCAGCTATGGCAAGAAAGAGTCAAACAAAAGTAATTTTAGCCACAAGGGAGAAAGTATCTCCCTAATCTAGGCCATAAATCTGGGTATAACCTTTGGCTACCAATCGGGCTTTGAGGCGATCAATTTGTCCATTGGCCCTAACTTTTATAGCATAGACCCACCGACAACCAACAAGTTTCTTGCCTAGGGGAAGAGGAACTAGCTCCCAAGTACCATTATGCTCCAAAGCCTGCATTTCATCAAGGGTGTTTCTAGGTGCACCCAACAGTTAAGGGGAAAAGACTGAAATACCCTTGATTCGTAAGGTGCACCTAGCATCAGCCTCATTGACTCGGGAAGAAAAAAACAAGGTCTTTAAACTACAAAACTTTTTCATTGAGCAATTAAAGGGGGAGAAAAAAAATAGAGTAGATAAAATTGAGTATGGAATACGAGTTAAACGTATTGACTCTGGAAGAAAAAAAAGACAAAGCTCAATAAACTTCAGAAACGTTCATCGAGTAAATTAAGAAAGAAGAAAAGAAGAGTAAAACAAATTAAGTATTGAATACGAATTAAACACATTTGAATTTGGAAGAAAAAAGACAAAGCTCAATGTTTAAAACTTCATAAACGTTGAGGGAGCAATTAGGAAGGAAAAAGAAGAGTTAAAAAAAATGGTGCATTGAATACGAATTAAATGCAGAAGAGGAAGGAAACAAAGTGCAATACATAAGCTTCATAATAACGTTCATCACCGAGTAATAAAGATGCAGAAATAAAAAGAGTAAAAAAAATTGAATACGAATTAAATGCAGAAGGAGGAGAAGAAAACAAATAGCAATGCATAAACTTCATACTAACGTTCACCGACTCAATTAATGAATATGCAAGAGTAAAAAAAATGGAAAATTGAATAGCTCAGTTACAAAACGCAGGAAGTGCGTGAAAAAGAAGAAGAAACAGACACAGTGAATTAATTGAAAAAATGTTAAAGGAGAAAAAAGTTTACATTTTCATGGCAACGCATGCAGAGACTTTTAATGTTGTAGAGAGGAGCGTGACCGTCGTCAGCACAAACGGCTTCAACCACCGATTCAACATCAACAACAATTTGCTCGCGATTCGCATCCATTGAATTGAAATGAATTTCTCTGATGCGTTTCACTTTATTGTAGAAAGAGAGAGACTTTGATTTTTTCAACCACAGTGACGAAGAAGAGTTCCTGAACCACTGGAAAGAAGAAGAAGAAGAAAGAAGAAGAACTGAAATACCCTTGATCCGTAAGCCTTTTAAGTTGATCCATAAAAGTTGACCCGTAAGCCTTTTACGGATCAACTTGATCTGTAAGCCTCACGCACACCTAACACAAATGCGAAGAAAGCATAGGGGCAGTTTTGGCATTTTTAAAAAATGTTGGGTGCACCAACAATAATGTTGGGTGCACCTAGCATCTCCCTTTCATCAATCATGGCTTGTCGCCATCCCGGATGATCAAGTGCTTCACAAAGATTTTTAGGAAGAGAAACAGAAGATAAAGAGGAAACAAAAGAATGGTACGAAGAAGAAAGACGATGATAACTTAAGAAGTTATAAATAGGATAAGGATTACATGTAGACTGAGTACCTTTCCTAAAAGCAATGGGCAAGTCAAGATTCTCTTCAGATAGGTCCATGGTCGGGTTGTCTGCTGGAGTAGGACATGATTCAACTAGTCTTTCATTACCTTCAAGTTCTACATCAGCAATTTGAGGACGACGTCGATATACGATGGGTGATCTTTGAATCTGTTCAAGTGGAAGATTGTTAGGAATATTTATGGTAGAATCTAAATTTGACTCTGATTCCTGCAAAGAAGGTGATGAACCAAGATATGGAATAGGAAAAACTTCTTGAAGAGTATTGGACTCAACCATGGAGGGAGCAAAGTATGGTTTTTCTTCAAAAAAAGTTACATCTGCAAAGAGATAATAATGATTGTGAACAGGAGAGTAACATCGGTAACCTTTTTGTAACTTGGAATATCCAAGGAAAACACATTTTATTGCTCGAGCAGCAAGCTTATCAAGACCTGGAGACAAGTTATGAACAAAACAGGTGCATCAAAAAATATGTGGATCAACATGAAACAACGGTTCTTTAGGAAACAAAATGGAATGTGGTATTTTATTTTTAATAGAGGAAGAAGGCATCTGATTTATAAAAAAATAGGCTGTCAAAACTGCATCACCCCAATGCTGGACAGGTACATTGACATGAAGTAATAATGTTCGAGCAGTCTCAACAAGATGCCTATTCTTCCTTTCGGCAATGCCATTCTGTTGAGGAGTATGAGGACAAGAAGACTGATGGAGAATGCCCTGCGCTGACAAAAAAGAAGAAATAGCAGAAGAAAAGTATTCTTTCGTATTATCACTCCTAAGGATCTTAATTGTCTTACCAAACCGAGTTTTAATTTCATTAACAAAAGAAGTGAGAATGGAAAAAATTTCAGATCGTTCTTTCATTAAGAAAACCCAAGTGCATCAAGAAAATTCATCAATGAAAGTAACGAAATATCTATAACCCATAGATGAAACACGACTAGGACCCTATATATCAGAGTGAATAACTGAAAAAGGGGAATCAACACGACTTTCAACATGCCTAAAAGAAGAACGAACATGCTTTCCTAGTTGACATCACTCACAAAATAGGTCCTTTATTTTTTCAAGACTCGGAACCATTATTTTTAATTTAGATAAATGTGGGTGTCCTAAACGTTCATGTAGGAGCTTTGATGATGTGGCAGCACTGCAAACCCAAGAAAGATTAGGCTTGAGGCAGTAAAGACCATGAGATTCATGTCCTACGCCAATCGTCTGACCCGTACCATGTTCCTGTATGACAAAGGAGTTAGCATCAAATGTTACTGAACAATTATAAGAACGAGTAAGCTGACTAAGAGATATTATATTGATAGGACAACTAGGTATGAGCAAAAGAAAGTTTAAAGACAAAGAAGAAGAGGGTGATACATGGCCGATTCCTGTTGCTGCAACTTTAGAACCATCGGCTAAAGTAATGAAATGACGAATTTTAGGAGGAGAGAGGGATAAAAATAAAGAACTATTACCAACCCTAGATTAGGATGGGTCCAATTATCTTTGTACATATTAGATTAGGATGTCATTATATTTGGTCCTTGTATTAAGGGCTCCATAATGTAGGTAGAGTACCCTAGAAATATAGGATTTTTTAGCCCTTGTATTTTAGGGCACCTAGACTAGTTTTTGTATTAGGGGTAGTTTTGTAATTTCACATGCACTAAGTGAATATTTGAGGTGTGTGTTGGGAAGTAAATTTAATTGAATTGGTAGAAGTCCAATCCAATTAAATTTTAGAGGGGGAGGTGAGCATTTGCTTACTACACCCGATTGCCACATCATATAGTCACACTTTGTACATGTCCTTCATGCTTTACATGCCTCATGACACCTAAGCACACTTAGTGGAGAATCTTGGAATTGATCTTGGATTAGTGAGCTGAACCATAACTGAAATTCACTAATCATAATTAGTGAAATTTAGGCTCCAACATTAGGCTCCACAAATTTAATTTCAAATTCAAGTGAAATTTGAATTGAAATTCAAATTTCCCTCCTATTTTGTGTGACACTTAGGCTATAAATAGAGGTCATGTGTGTGCATTTTTTTCAACTTTGATCATTTGAAAATTAAACTTCAGATTTCAAAGCTCTTTTAGAGTACAAAATTTCGTGCTCTTCTCTTCCTCTCCCTTCATTCATCTCCTTATTCCTCCAAGCTCTTATCCATGGCCTCCTATGGTGGTGAGCTTCGTGTAGACTCATCTTCTCCTTGAAGTGGTGTCTCCTCTCTCTCTTCCTTCTCCACTACGCTGCCATTCATTTCCAAGAAGCAAAGGAATTCATTGATGAAGAAGATCCTAGGCCTTCAAGCTCCAATGGAGCTCCAATGTGTGTAATTCCAACAATATTTTCTCAGACATGTAATTAATTAACAACATGTATTTTTCTTCCTTTAATTGTTTTGTGATACATTTGGTAAGTTGAATCAGTTTATGCTTTATTCTTAATTTAAATAGATAGCTGCTTCTCAATCTTGAAATTGGACACAATTTTGGGATTGTTCTATAAATATGTGCATTTTCCATGAGCTGTATTTTCCATGATGATGCTAGATGGCTATCAATACTAAATTTTGGTTACCAGTAGTGTAGCACTTTAGTAGTATCAGTCATATCAGATTATCAGAAGGATGCACCCTCGTGTAAAAGTGGTTTTCAATTCTATTGACTTACATGCCTCCATTGAGTGATTGCTTAGAGATTAAAATAGTACCTTCCTATTCAATTATGCAGCTAATGCTTGTTGTTGTTATATCAGCATACTTGAATATCTGAATTGTATATTCTAAATGTCTAAAGAGAATGTCCCCTTGGCTGTTTCTTTATAGTAGCCAATGCTTAATTATATTAATTATCTAATTCCTTAATTGTAGGGATAATAATCAAGCTAAATCAATTACATAAAAATAGTAACTAGAAAACTAAACCAATAAAGTAAATAAGGAAACAATCATATCAGAATATTAACACATATCAAAATCATATCACAACAAGCATAAATATGAGAAGCATGTTGTCAAGTGCTATCATATATTAATATTATTCTAAACATTAATCTGAAATCTTCAACATCAAAGTAATTTCCTAAACATAGGCTAATAAATCTCTGACTGATTAAAAGTCAAAAACTGGAAAGAGATCTTTTGAATTCAATACTGTTTATGAAAGGGAAAAACCAATAATGTACAAATGAACTATTTAAGAAGAATTAGAAATGATGTGTTTGTCCAAGTAGACTAAAGTATTCCCTCAATTTAGTTTGTCCAAGCTCTTGACATAGGTACCACATTTCATACTCCAACTTCTAATTCACTTTACACAGGCATGTGAGCTCTTCATTTTGATAATCCTTGTCTGAGGACAATTTTAATATTTAATTAGTCTATTCTTGCCTCTTGGAGCATCACACTGGCTTTGTCATATTAATTTTCAAAACATAGTAAATTTTAAATTAGAAATTGAGTGTTAAACAGTATAAAATTACTTTGCAAAACAAATTTTAAAATAAAAAACTCATTGGGAAACAAACATGCCCTTAATCTTCATAAATTCCTTTGCAAAGTATATAATGGTATGTCAGCCTTTTCCTAATTGCTCATCTTAAGCAATTAAATAGAAAAATTGATGACAAACAAATTACCTTAACTTGCATATAATTTTTTCTTGTTGGATCAAGTGGCCTCAGAATAATTAAGAAGGGGGGGGGGGTTGAATTAATTATTCCTAAATCTTTACTAATTAAAAATTTACTCTTCTTAGGCTTTTACTATGTTGTTAAGAAAATAAAGGATAGAAAAGAAACTTAACCAAAAGTAAAAGTGAGAATTAAAGTGCACAACGGGAATTAAAAGAGTAGGGAAGAAGGAGACAAACACACAAGAGATTTTATACTGGTTCGACAACAATCCATGCCTACATCCAATCCCCAAGCGACCTGCGGTCCTTGAGATTTCTTCTCAACCTTGTAAAAATCCTTTTACAAGCAAAGATCCACAAGGAATGTACCCTCCCTTGTTCTCTTTGAACAACCTAGTGGATGTACCCTCCACTAGAACTGATTCACAAGAGATGCACCTTCTCTTGTTCTCAGTCAACAACCCAAGTAGATGTACCCTCTACTTGTACCACAAAGGATGTACCCTCCAATGTGTTAAGACAAAGTTCTCAGGCGGTTAAACCTTTGAAACTTTGTGAATGGGGAAACAAAAGAATTCTCAGGCGGTTAGTCCTTTGAAATCTTTTGTTTATGGGAAAGGGAAGAATCAAAAGAATTCTCAGACTGTGTCTTATTGAATTCTTAGACAAGGGAGAAGGGTGACACAAAAGAATTCAGGCGGTTAGTCCTTTGTTCTATTGGAAAGGGGAGAAGAGAGACACAAAAAGAATTCAGGCGGTTAGTCCTTGGCAAAGGGAGAAGGGAATGAAAAAGATGAATAGCACAGTTTTCAAGGTTTGGAAAACCAAAAAACTTTGGAAAGCTTTTGGCAAAAGAAAGAAGAAGAAGAAGTTCAAAGAGATTCAGAAATCAATTGGCAAAGGTTTGTTGTCAAAAGAATGAATTGTTATGTTTTACAAATCAAAGCCTTGCTTTTATAGACTCTTCAAGTCTATTCAAGAAAACTATTAGAAGAGTTATAACCTTTAGAAAAACTTAAAAATCATTTGGAAAAAGTTATAACTTTTAGAAAAACTTGAAAAGTATTGGAAGAGTTACATCTTTTGATTTTGTTCAGAAACTATCATTGGTAATCGATTACCAAATCAGTGTAATCGATTGATATGGGTTTTTGTTAAAGGATGTGACTCTTCACAATTAAATTTGAATTCCAATGTTCAAACACACTGGTAATCGATTACCAAATCATTGTAATCGATTACAACATTTTGAAATCAATTGGAACGTTGTAAATTCAGTTGAAAGCTTTTTGAAAAACATTTTGCTATGGGTAATCGATTATAATAATCTGGTAATCGATTACCAGAGAGTAAAAACTCTTTGGTAAAAGGTTTTTGAGAAAAATTCATGTGCTACTCAGTTTTTGAAAAAACTTTTTAATACTTATCTTGATTGAGTCTTCTCTTGATTCTTGAATATTTAGTCTTGAATCTTGATCTTGATTCTTGGAACTTGAATCTTGAAACTTGATTCTTGATTCTTGAAATCAATTTTCCTCTTGAACCTTGAAGTGTTCTTGATTCAATCTTGAACTCATTCTTTGATTCTTGAGATCATTATCTTTGTTATCATGAAGTGTTCTTGACTTTTGAGCTTTTTGTCATTATCTTTGTTATCATCAAAACTCTTTGAATCAATCTTGATTCATCATGAAGCTTCCTTCTACATTTCCCCCATTACAGAACTAATCCTCTCAAATGCTAGTAGAACTAAAATCATACCAGAAAATAAAATAACTAAAAGTACATTTTAACTTGCTCTATATGTCAATTATCATCATATCATGCAATAAATTCTTGGTTTGATGAATTGCAAGTCTTTCATGACAATGTATGGATAGTTAATGGGAAATATATATGTGAAGAACAAAAATATTAAAAGCCTCTACAATAGAGAAAATTCTAAAAAGGAAATAGAAAGAAAAAGAGGAAAATTAAATTACCTCACGTATGTATCTCATTTTGGCTTTCCATTTTAGAAAACTAACTTGTGTACATCCAACACTAAAGATTAATTGATTACGAAAAAAGTGATTGGCATTAACGAATGGATAGAAACAATTGCAGCCAAAGTGGCAATATGATAAAGATGGGCCAAAACAATGAAGCTAATATAAATTTGAGAAAGCCATTGTGATGACTGATGAGGTTTGTTGTTTATCCCGTATAAATCAACTAAAGGTGGGTAGATTGTGAATAGAAAAGCTATATGTTAACAAATTAACAAAAAATAAAAGATAATATAATAACTACTTGAAAAGGAATCAAGATCTTGAAAGAAAAATAAAAAATTATAAAAGTTAACCTGAAAGGAGTTCTTATTCAAATGATCAAGATAAACAAACATGCATGTACTAAGATAAAAGATAAGATAATAACTACTTGAAAAGGAAGCAAGATCTTGAAAGACAGCTAAAAAATGATAGAAGTCAACCTAAATGTATTAAACTAAAAAAGTTGCAGATGAAAACCGTGTGTTCTCCTGTGGAGAATTTTGCATTAAATAGTGTTCATACAATTTAATTTCTACATTTGTGCATTAAATAGTCAATCTGCAATAAATACTATCCTACACCTGGGACAACTAAATAAGGATATAGTTATAGTTGTATAATCATGTAAAATTTGTTGTTTTGAATAGCCAACAAATGTGTGTAAATAATAACAAATTTCTCCAATTTATGCCCATTAATAACTAATATTCTGCTAATCAATTCCATTAATAGAATGAACTTGTAATTGAAATGATGAAAATCAACAAGCATGAACTAAGATATCCAATCATATCCATTTAAAGAAATGTGAATCTTCCCATGCCACATAAAAAGAAATCAAACTTTGTAACTAAAATCACTCTATAGTCTATTCATTTCAAAAGTCAAAACAACAAATGAATTGGCTTTCCATTCCAAACAATCTTTCACCATGGAGTGTTTGGATATGTTCTATTAAAATAGTGATAATATCCATAGTAAAGTGATGTGCCATCATTTTCTTCTATTTTCTAAACCCTTTTTGCACCATTTTAATTACTGATTGGTCTTAATTGTCAATTAATTAGGCAGTTTCCTTATTTGGGCTCATTTAGCTAATTTGATGTTTTTAATCTAATTTCAGGAATTAATGAAACATTGGGCTTAATCCGGATTTTGGTTATGGACTTGAAGAGGGCAAATAAAGCAGTGCTTACCTTAGTTAATTTCTAATTAGGAAATTTCGCAATTTTATTTTATGTTGTTCAGTGTTTATTTCGTTTTGGGTCAGAGTATTGTAATAGGGCCCAGTGACTTTGAGTGACTCTTTTTAAATAGCAGCCTTGGGATTCGTGCAAGGCATTCTATTATGCTATTTTCATTATTCAGAGCTTTGGTTTTAGGTTTTCACGTTTTTCTGTTCCCTTGTTACGGTTTTCGTTCTTACTGCAAATTTCCGTTTTCTGCTTCTAATTACGAGTTCATTCTTGCTTCTTCTTCTACTTTCATTTACGTTTCTGTCTCATTTACATTTCTGTTCATTTACGTTTCTGTTCATTTACGTTTCTATTCATTTATGTTTCTACTTCATGTTTCATTTGCGTTTTCTGTTTGAATCCATGGAAGGCTAGATTTTCTGGTGTTGTTTCCTTTTGAGGACGAAGCCCAACTCTCTTTGAGGTTTCGCTTGTAATGTGGTTTCCTGGCAGTTTTCCCTTCATCAGTTATCCCAATTTCGTGAACATTAATCAGTGCACGCTTCGTGTTCGATTAATTGCCTCTGAGCCTAACTTGCGTTCATGCTTAATGGACGAAGGGCTAACTGGTGTATGTGGTGCCTAATCACGTATTGAAAACCCTAAGTTGATTTTCGCTTAGTAAATTGAAATAGGGTTGGATTAAGTGGTTGACTGTTAGGGACCAATTCTCCATAACCCAGGATAAGAGAATGACTTCTGAATCAGAGGAAACAACCCGTTTTTAATATTAGTAGTTTCGTATTCCAGTTTACTTGTTCTGCTCTTTAATTACCAAACAACCAAACCCCCCCCCCAATCGTTACTATTACTGCAAGTATATTATGAACATTTGGTTTGTCACTGCTCGTTGGGAAACTGTGGTGTCCCCAAAATAATGACTGGTTTAATAGTAATGATTTAATTAACAAAAACCATGGTAATTTTTTTTTTCTTTTTCTTTTTCATTTCTTTCTCTTTTCACCATAACTAGGTTTAGAAGGAAAATCCTCACTATAGAGTCCTGAATGGCCAGTTCACAACTCTATTCGGAGTCATTTCTTTCTTACCACTCGTGATCTCTAAACTATTTTGCTGTTTCAAAGGAAGAGTATACCAGCCATTACTTTAGGTCGTCACGTGAAAATAAAAGAATAAAATACGGTCGATAAACTCTTTTACAAATAAAGTCACTAATGCTTTCTTTTCAAATAACAAGATTGATCATAAATGCATTCATCATTTAAAGCTGTCCAAAATATGGGAGTTTTACAAAATATACAGTGTCATCCAGAGCAAAGGTGTCCACAGTGATGGCTTCAGCCACATGTATACAATCATCAAATTCCTATACAACAGGTCTACCCATACAAAAACAAAAGAGTAAACCTAACAGTCAATCCTAGATACACCCACCCTCAAAAAGTATATAAAACTAGTCCATGGAAATGTCCACTATGATGAAGAGCCTCCACTGGTCGCCATCTCTCTCGGGCCACTATCCTCCGTAGAGTCTGCCTCAGATGCCGACATGACTTCCTCGGGAGAATCCACCTCAGGAAGTGGGTCCTCATCACCCTCTAGAAAGTCAAGAGCATCCTCAGCAGGCTCAGGAGGTAGCTCCTCGGGATCCTCCTCAGGGTCTTCCTCGGATGACGTCACCTCGATCACTTGGACTGGCTCCACTAGACGATATGGTGTAGGCGTGGGTAGTATCCACTCTACAGTGCGCTGAAGCATACGCGCCGGTTCATCTGGATGCACCAAAAAAGTAACCGTGAATCGAATCGCGCCCCGAAATCGGCACCTCGTGTTGCCTTCGAGGGTCTCCCAGACTCCCTCTAGGCACTCCATCTCCACTCGATCATGGATTAGCTGCGCCGCCATCACGATCTACAAGAAAGAAAGGAAAGGGGTAGACTCTTTCACAAGAATCTAACTATGCCGCAACACAATGCGTCTCATAACCACTACATGCAAGTAAAAGGGGTATCTTAAGGCTTTTCATCCTTGGTAATCGATTACACAGCCTTGGTAATCGATTACCAGAGGCCAAACTTGAATCACACAGCTTCAGGACATTAAAACCTGAAAAAGGCACTGTGTAATCAATTACACATACCGGGTAATCGATTACCAGTGACCCATTCCTCTGTGTAATCGATTACACAGACTGGTAATCGATTACCAGAGGCCTCCACAACCTGCTACCTTCATTTCTAAGCCTGGTAATCGATTACACCCCCTTGGTAATCGATTACCAGAAGCCCTCATAGCTTCCTGACCTCGTTTTCAAGCCTGGTAATCGATTACACCTCGTGGTAATCGATTACCAGAGACCATCTTAGCCTCCTGTCTTCATTTTTAAGCCTTGTAATCGATTACCCACCCTTGGTAATCGATTAACAGAGGCCATAACCCACATATCAATCAAAGTTCACAGCTGGCCAGCCACCACAAGCCTCCTTACTTTGTGGTCTTTGTTCCTTTTATCTGTTGACTGCCAAGAGCTCGCCTGCTTAGGTACATCACAGGTTCTCACTGACTGACTATGCTCGGGTTGGGTCGGGATTGGTCAAGCTTGGTTTTGGGCAATAGCACCCCACCTGACGTCCCCAAGGTCTCCTGACCCCCGCGACATATCTCCAGGTACCACTCTGTGATCAACGAATAAAAACAGGAAGTTTCACCCTTCAACACTTCCTCATCTCAAGCTTGTAGGATTATGGGGTACCCATCACATGTGGTACTAGGTGGCGGTCGGGCGATGGTGCACAACATGTTCTTCCACATCCACAAATCTCGCATAAACCCACCATCCCCTGTTGCCCACCTCCAACTGAGCTCACGTACTCCCACGTAGCCCATATCCTCGTTTCTCTCAACACCGGGTCCCCATCAATCCTCTCAAGCTTCCCCAACATCCAAGTAAAACAACATTCAAACAGCACAAACTATCACAACCAAGAAAACAGGGCAAAGGTAGAAAACTCTGCCCAAAACACCAACCAAAATCACAGCTTTTCTCACTTAAAGACCCCAGTAACAATTCCTTCGCTCCAATTCGTTAACCGTTGGATCGACTCCAAAATTTTACTGGAAGTCTCTAGTACATAAGCCTACATTTTGACCGTTGGGATCTACTAGCAAACTTCCAGAACTCATTCTACATTACTCTTTCCTCAACCAGCAAATACATAGCATTTTCCTGCACTTGTGCAAAATTCTGCTGCACAATTTCACAGCAAAATTCTGCACAAAGTGCAGATTTCGAAAATCACACTTTCCCTCATCCAATCTTGCCCAAATCAAGTCCTACAAGTCCCAAATCATGTATCAATCATGTCTAAACCAAAGTCAAGCTTCAAAACACAGCAACACAAAATCTAGGTGTCCAAAACCCCTCAATTTAATGGATTTTCTAGGTTTGAGAAGTGAAATTGAGAATGGGACAAATTTGAAGCAAACTCTCACCTCACACAAGTCTATAACATCAATTTTAACTTGTTCAAACAGGATTTACGCCTAAACTTTCACCAAACCAAAATTTGACTCTTCAACACCCAAATTTACTCTAGAAATGGCTCTTTGTTCACTTTGGTCATTTGTTTTTCTCTCTAGCACAGCCTAACCTTTCTCATAAGTCCTAAATGGCATTTCAAGCTAAGATTAACTCACTCTAACCTCTAAATACTACCAATTCCAGATTTGGCCTTCCAGCCCTCAAAAATTCACTATTTTTCCACTCATAACACCACATTCTCACTTTCTAACCCTAGGTTAATTCTACCCTTCATCTCTAACAGTTTTCCATAAGCAATTTCAGCACATGAACATCACAAGCATCATCATAAAAACCCTAAAACAGAATGGGTATGTTTAACTCATCCAAACATGGCAATTTTAACATGCTTTCCACAAATTCCTTCACAAATAATCATCATAAAGCAGAAACCTAGCAAGACTACCCATCATATCTCCCAAAACCCCATACCCACGAAAATCAAAGGAGAAAGAAGTCCACCCAAACCTGAAATTTCGAAGTCCCACACGTAGAGACGCGCTTCACGACTCCGAAAAAGCCCTCCTTTCACGATTTGGGGCAGAAATGATGACCAAAGGTTGGAGATTTGTTTGGAGCTTCAATGGAGAATGAAGGAAGAAGGAATGGCAACATGAGGGAGAGAGGAAAAGGCTTCTGAAAATGTGGGGCTGAGTGAGGAGAGAGAGAGTTGCTTTTTAATTTTAAAAAGGCTTTTTCCTCATTTTTTATTATTTTATTATAAACTATGCCACATGTCTCCATTGGAGTGGAGCAAAAAGGGTCCACTTTCCCTTTTGATTGTGACCCATACTCAGCCACAAAAGTGAGAAAAATCTGACCTTTGAAACGCTAAAATCCTGCCTCGGTTTGCGTGCCATTTCTCTGGTTCCAGTTCCTCGCATTTCTCTGCGTCCGTCGGGGCCAGTTTTCGAAAGTAAGCAATATATATATATATATATATATATATATATATATATATATATATATATATATATATATATATATATATATATATATATATATCAAAACGCTCAGAATAAAACCCCGAGCGTGGTTCAGAGGTTGGTTTCATTAAATTTTAAGTCGCACGCAAAACGATGATTTTTAACTAATTAATTAAGAATTAACCCATAACCTCCCAGTTATGAATTTCTCTTCCTTAATTAGCCTAACCCGCATATCTTGCCCCCACTATTCCTACTTCTACCAAGAACATATAGGCATATACACTGAATAATACTTAATCATTCAAAATACATTGTTTTCAAAAATTCCGGGTAGAAATTTCTAGGATGTTACAGAAACCACCTAGGATCACTTCCTAGTTACTGCATTTTCATGTTTATTTGATTCGGGTACGGCCTCGATCAAATTTGGCGCCGTTGCCGGGGAGCAGTGTCCAAAGGTTCATAATAGCTAGCTAGTGTTGTGTGTTTAATCCTTTCGTGTTTTATGTTTAATTGTTAGTATTGTGTTAGTATGTGTGTTGGTGTTGTTTAGTGTCCTGGTATTTTGTTTAATGTGTGTTCTGTTTCAGTTTTCCCATTAAGTGCTTCCCCTATTTCAGTTTTGGGTGTTTTGCTGTGAATAGTGTTTTGCAACGGACTTAGCGACCATTTCTGCTTGCGGCAAACCAGAGTAGTAGTAGAAATCCCTTAGCGACGGATTTTAGCGACCACCCATGCTGAATTATTTGTGATTTTTTGTTTTAGTAGCTAGGGTTGTTATTTTTGGCTGAATATTTTTGTGGTAACTTCTTTTAATCCATATTTTGTGGGAAAAATAGCTAGAGCCTTTAGTTTGGTCAGATTTGAAAGTTCCAAAAAACTAGCAAATTTTGTGTTTGTCAAAACTTCAAACGGCCATAACTTTTTTTCCGGTTATCAGAATCGCAATTATTATATATGCATTTGGGGTAGAAAAAAATTTCCTACACCGTGGCAGCTTGCCGTCAGCTGGCTGAGGTCTCCATCGTCCAAAAAAAGCGATTCTGTCAAAAGTTTTTTATTTTTCAAGTTTTATTCACTTATTTTTCTTAACCTACCAATTTGAGCTTTCATAGTTAGACTTTGAATTTTTGTCTGAAATTTTTGTGCTATCTTCTCATCATTTTATAAGGTTGCTCACAAAATTTCAAGTCATTTGGATATTATTTGAGGGTAGCTGTAGTTCAAACCTGCACCTTTATTTACATGACAAGGCAACTAGTTGTGTGCATGCTGAATGTAGTGTATGACTAGAGGCAATCCATCTGAATTACAACCCTTTGATCCTGAGATAGATAGGACATTTCACATATTAGTTAGGCATCATTTTATACCTTTTGATCATTCTGAGCATTCCATAACTGGTGAATCTGTGCATTCTGTTATTGGTGATTTTGAACATCCTGATCTTGAGCATTATAATTTTGAGCATTCTGATTATGAGCATTCTGATTTTGCACATTCTGAGAACATGGCACAACCTCCACCCTGTGAGAGGACTCTAAGGGAAATTGCTGCACCTGATTTCACCTACGAAAGCTTGTGCATCCAATACCCTGATGAGGATGTCCCATATGTTCTTAAAACTGGACTGATTCATTTGCTTCCAAAGTTTCATGGCCTTGCAGGTGAAGACCCGCACAAACATTTGAAAGAATTTCACATTGTCTGCTCCACCATGAAACCCCCAGATGTCCAAGAGGATCACATATTTCTGAAGGCTTTTCCTCATTCATTAGAGGGAGTGGCAAAGGACTGGCTGTATTACCTTGCTCCAAGGTCCATCACGAGCTGGGATGACCTTAAGAGAGTATTCTTAGAAAAAATTTTCCCTGCTTCCAGGACCACATCCATCAGGAAGGATATCTCAGGTATTAGACAACTCAGTGGAGAGAGCCTGTATGAGTACTGGGAGAGATTTAAGAAACTATGTGCCAGTTGCCCCCACCATCAGATTTCAGAACAACTTCTTCTCCAATATTTTTATGAAGGACTCAGTAATATGGAGAGAAGTATGATAGATGCTGCCAGTGGTGGAGCCCTTGGAGACATGACTCCTACTGAAGCCAGAAATTTAATTGAGAAGATGGCTTCCAACTCCCAGCAGTTTAGCGCCAGAAATGATGCCATAGTCATTAGAGGAGTGCATGAGGTAGCTACAAACCCATCTGCATCATCTGAAACTAAGAAGCTTGAAGGCAAACTGGATGCATTGGTTAACTTGGTAACCCAGCTGGCCTTGAATCAGAAATTTGTACCTGTCGCAAGGGTTTGTGGTTTGTGCTCCTCTGCTGACCACCATACAGACCTTTGCCCTTCCATGCAGCAACCTGGAGCAATTGAGCAGCCTGAAGCTTATGCTGCAAATATTTACAATAGACCTCCTCAACCTCAGCAGCAAAATCAACCACAGCAGAACAATTATGACCTCTCCAGCAACAGATACAACCCTGGATGGAGGAATCACCCTAACCTCAGATGGTCCAGCCCATAGCAACAACAACAGCAGCCTGCTCCTTCCTTCCAAAATGCTGTTGGCCCAAGCAGACCATACATTCCTCCACCAATCCAACAACAACAACAACCCCAGAAACAACCAACAGTTGAGGCCCCTCCACAACCTTCCCTCGAAGAACTTGTGAGGCAAATGACTATGCAGAACATGAAGTTTCAGCAAGAGACCAGAGCCTCCATTGAGAGCTTAACGAATCAGATGGGACAATTGGCTACCCAATTGAATCAACAACAGTCCCAGAATTCTGACAAGCTGCCTTCTCAAGCTGTCCAAAGTCCCAAAAATGTCAGTGCCACATCATTGAGGTCAGGAAAGCAGTGTCAAGGACCTCAACCCGTAGCACCTTCCTCATCTGCAAATGAACCTGCCAAACTTCACTCTACTCCAAAAAGAGGTGACGACAAAAATTTACCTAACAATTTCTGTGCAGGTGAATCTTCTTCCACAGGTAATTCTGATTTGCAGAAGCAGCACATTCCCCCTCTTCCATTCCCTCCAAGAGCAATTTCCAACAAAAAAATGGAAGAGGCAGAGAAAGAGATCTTGGAAACGTTTAGAAAAGTAGAGGTAAACATACCTCTGTTGGACGCAATAAAGCAAATTCCAAGATATGCCAAATTCTTGAAGGAGCTGTGCACTAATAAGCGGAAGCTTAAAGGAAGTGAACGAATTAGCATGGGCAGAAATGTCTCCGCATTGATTGGTAAATCTGTTCCTCAAATTCCTGAAAAATGCAAAGATCTAGGTACATTCAGCATACCTTGTATTATAGGGAATAGTAAGTTTGACAATGCCATGCTAGATTTAGGAGCCTCTGTTAGTGTTATGCCTCTGTCGATTTTTAATTCTCTATCTCTAGGTCCCTTGCAGTCAACTGATGTGGTAATTCATTTAGCTAATAGAAGTGTTGCCTATCCTGTTGGTTTCATAGAAGATGTCTTAGTTAGAGTTGGTGAACTGATTTTCCCTGTTGATTTTTATATCTTGAATATGGAAGATGGATTTTCTCAAGGATCAGTTCCCATCATTCTAGGCAGACCCTTTATGAAAACTGCTAGAACTAAGATAGATGTTTATGCAGGCACACTGTCTATGGAATTTGGTGACATAACTGTTCGTTTTAATATTCTGGATGCTATGAAATACCCATCGTAAGATCTTTCTGTATTTCGTGTTGAAATAATTGACCATGTTGTTGATGAATACATGACTGATCTTTATTCTAATCTACATGCCTCTCACTCCTCATGCATTGAGTCTGAAATTGTACTTGATCATATGTCTGAATTTGATGCTGAGAGTGAATTTGAGAGTGATATTGATTGCATGTCTGGTGGTGGTGTTTTACCTCTTGAGATTGATTTTATAGAGTCAGATAGGACTAACCATGTTTCAGGAAGTACACATACCTCTGACTTTCTTTATGAGGTAAAGGCTGAGAAACCATATCCTTCTACCACTGTCCAGCCGACCACACCAGAATTGAAGCCTCTGCCATCAAATTTAAAATACGCTTACTTGGATGATAGCAAGAGTTTTCTAGTGATTATATCTGCCTCCCTTGCTGATGAGCAAGAGGAGAAGTTGTTGTCAGTTCTCAAGAAGCATAAGAAGGCTATAGGCTGGACCTTGGCGGACATTCCTGGTATTAGCCCATCCACATGTGTGCATCGAATAAATTTAGAGGATGGAGCTAAACCAGTAAGACAGCCACAGAGAAGACTCAACTCGGTGATTCTTGATGTAGTGAAGAAGGAGATAACCAAGCTTTTGCAAGCTGGAATCATTTATCCTATCTCCGACAGCCAATGGGTGAGTCCCGTCCAGGTAGTCCCGAAGAAGACTGGCCTCACAGTGATCAGAAATGAGAAGGAGGAGCTGATTCCTACTCGGGTGCAGAACAGTTGGAGAGTCTGCATTGACTATAGGAGGCTGAACCAGACTACCAAAAAGGACCATTTTCCCCTGCCATTCATTGACCAGATGCTTGAACGCCTGGCAGGTAAATCCCACTATTGTTTCCTTGATGGTTTTTCTGGTTATATGCAAATTACTATTGCTCCTGAGGATCAGGAAAAGACCACATTCACCTGCCCCTTCGGCACTTTTGCTTATAGGAGGATACCTTTCGGCCTGTGCAATGCCCCTGGTACCTTCCAGCGGTGCATGATTAGTATTTTCAGTGATTTTTTAGAAAATTGCATAGAGGTGTTTATGGATGATTTCACTGTATATGGATCCTCTTTTGATGGTTGTTTGAATAGTTTGGAAAAAGTTTTGAATAGATGCATTGAAACTAACCTTGTTCTAAATTTTGAAAAATGTCATTTTATGGTTGAGCAAGGTATAGTTTTAGGCCACATTATTTCCAATAAGGGTATTGAAGTAGATCCTACAAAAATTTCTGTTATTTCACAATTGCCATACCCCTCTTGTGTGCGAGAGGTGCGATATTTTCTTGGTCATGCAGGATTCTACAGGCGCTTTATAAGGGATTTTAGCAAAGTAGCCCTTCCACTGTCCAACTTGTTGCAAAAGGAGGTGGAGTTTGACTTTAATGACAGATGCAAAGAGGCTTTTGATTGCCTCAAAAGAGCGTTGACTACCACCCCCATCATCCAGGCACCCGATTGGACAGCCCCTTTTGAGCTTATGTGTGATGCATCAAATTATGCATTGGGGGCTGTCCTTGCTCAGAAAATTGATAAATTGCCCAGGGTGATATATTATGCTTCTAGGACTTTAGATGCTGCCCAAGCGAATTATACTACTACTGAGAAAGAGCTTCTAGCCATAGTTTTTGCTCTTGAAAAATTTCGATCTTATTTGCTTGGTACTCGCATTATTGTTTATATTGACCATGTAGCTCTAAAGTACTTGTTGAAGAAGGCTGATTCTAAGCCTAGGTTGATCCGATGGATGCTCTGGCTCCAAGAGTTTGACTTGGAGATCCGTGATAGGAGCGGAGCACAAAATCTAGTTGCTGATCATTTGAGTCGGATCGAACGTGTATCTGATGCAGATTCACCTATTCGGGATGATTTCCCGGATGATCATTTGTATATACTGTATAGTATTTCTGACTCTCTTTCTACTCCCTGGTTTGCTAACATTGTCAATTATTTATTTGCCTCTGTTTTTCCTCCCTTAGCATCTAAGGCCCAAAAAGATAAAATTAAAAGTGATGCTAAGCATTTTATTTGGGATGACCCCTACTTGTGGAAATTGTGCAGTGATCAGGTAATTAGACGATGCATTCCAGATCATGAGACTGACTCAGTCCTGCAGTTCTGTCATTCTTCCGCACCGGGAGGTGATCTAGGTGTTCAAAGGACAGTTCGCAAAGTGCTTGATTGTGGTTTTTATTGGCCCACCATCTTTGAAGATGCGTGGAAGATCTGCAGCACTTGTGAGCAGTGTCAAAGAGCAGGAAATACACTTACATGGCGACAACAAATGCCTCAGCAACCTATGCTATTCTGTGAGGTGTTTGATGTTTGGGGTATAGATTTCATGGGCCCTTTTCCTGTCTCTTTTGGTTATGTTTACATTCTCCTTGCAGTTGACTATGTTTCAAAATGGGTGGAAGCCAAGCCCACTAGAACTAATGATGCTAAAGTTGTTGCAGACTTTGTCAGGTCTAATCTGTTTTGCAGGTTTAGAGTACCTAAAGCAATTGTTAGTGATCAAGGAACCCATTTTTGCAATAGGACAATGCATGCCCTGCTTAAAAAGTACGGGGTGGTGCATAGGGTATCCACACCATACCACCCCCAGACCAATGGACAGGCATAAATTTCTAACCGAGAAATCAAGCGAATTTTAGAGAAGATTGTGCAGCCAAGCAGGAAAGATTGGAGTACCAGGCTTGATGATGCTCTCTGGGCACATCAGACTGCCTACAAAGCACCCATAGGAATGTCTCCTTATCGGGTTGTCTTTGGAAAGGCATGTCATCTTCCAGTGGAAATTGAGCACAAAGCTTACTGGGCAGTGAAGACTTGCAACTTCTCTATGGATCAAGCTGGTGAGGAAAGAAAGTTGCAACTGAGTGAGTTAGATGAAATCCGCCTAGAAGCCTACGAGAATGCCAAGTTCTACAAAGAAAAGACCAAGAAGTTCCATGATAGCATGATAGTTAAAAAGGACTTCATGGTTGGGCAAAAAGTGTTATTATATAATTCTAGGCTTGGACTCATGAGTGGTAAGTTGAGGTCTAAATGGATTGGTCCTTTTGTTGTTACTAATGTTTTTCCTTATGGTACAGTTGAGATCAAAAGCGACTCCACAAACAAGAGCTTCAAGGTCAACGGACATCGACTTAAGCCATTCCTCACGAATCCTTCTTTAGTGGACGTAGTGGTGGAGGAGACTTCCTTACTCCACCCTACTCTTCCTCCACTATGACTTAGGGAGTTTTTCTTTTCCTACCTCCTTCTTTGCTTTTATTACACTTGTCCGATTCTCTTTGATGATTTAATTGTTTTTAATCTTTTAATTGTGCTACATTGAGGACAATGTGTTGTTTAAGTATGGGGGGAGTGTTCTTTGGTTTTGCTAGTTTTGTTGGTTTTGTTGGTTTTGTTAATTTGTTAATTGTGTTAATTTGTTAATGTTGTTAGTTTCGTTGGATTTTTAGTTTAATATTTTGGGTCAATTTTGTGTGCATGTACGACTTTACATGTTTTTCTTTGAATTATAGGATATGTTCAAGAAATGGGTAATTGTTTTGAAAATAAAAGTTCTTGACATTTTGTGACTTGAAATCCTTGATTCTCCTCTACATGTCATGATAGTTTTGAAAGCTCAATTTGAAAGTGATGAGTTTACCTTTGTGAGAATTTGAGCCATCCATCATCATAATCAATTGGTGTGTTTTGCCCCATTGATTGCTTGCACAATAGCCTTGGCTTGATTCTTGTTGATGCTTCCTAATTCACATGCATATTTGGAAATGATTGAGGCAATTTTGTTCTTATAAGCTTCTAGCCAAATGGACTTACCTTGAATTAATTCCTTTGATAGCCCTTTTGAGCCTTGTTTCCCTTTCCTTGTTTTTAAGCTCACTACAAGCCTTAAATGAAAAACCATGATATCACCATATCTTTAAGAAATTTTGGAGCTTTGGAATTGTTTTGGGAATAAGTGTGGGGGGTTTTTTGTTTCATTGGATAACTTGTTTTGTTGGCTATGCTTCGTGATGTATTTTGGGCCATACTTGATGTACATTGTATATTGCTTAAATGTTGGACATGCTGAATGAAATGTTGTTTCTCAAAGGCTATAGAGTAAAAAAAAAAATTCGAAAAAAAAAGAAGAAGAAAAAGAAAAGCAATAAAGTTGAGTGAATAAGATCTTAAATGGCACAAGAATGATGAAACTCTTGGTTCTACTCTTTATGTTTAATTTTTATCTTTACTTCTTTTTATTTTCTTATTTTTTTCTTAATATGCACTTATTCCCCATTGCTCCTCTATTCCTTTGGGATTTAGCCACTTATTCCATATTTCTCCATACCTTGTCCTTGGCCCCATTACAACCTCAAAAGACCTTTTGATCCTCATGTGCTTGTGTTTGTGGGTTGACTGTCAATTTTAGAATCTTGCCAAGTTTATGTGGTGTTTGCTTTCATGGGTGCTTTGAGGGTAAATAGTAGCCTAGACACTTGAGAGATAGAGTGTATATCTTGTGAGGCTTTATCACTTTTCATTCTTGAGCTGATTAACTATTTTGCCATGATTGGGTTGCTTGGATGATTTTCATGAATGTCTTGACTTTTTGGATCTCCTTATGTTAGATGTTACTCATTCCTTTCATTCCTTGATGTTCATTGAGAAATATGTGAATGTTTTTGTCTGTCTCTCTTTGATATCCTTGGATTTTGTTCTTTGTTTCATTTTGCCCAGGAGTGCAAAAGGCTAAGTATGGGGGGTTTTGATGTGCCATCATTTTCTTCTATTTTCTAAACCCTTTTTGCACCATTTTAATTACTGATTGGTCTTAATTGTCAATTAATCAGGCAGTTTTATTATTTGGGCTCATTTAGCTAATTTGATGTTTTTAATCTAATTTCAGGAATTAATGAAACATTGGGCTTAATCCGGATTTTGGTTATGGACTTGAAGAGGGCAAATAAAGCAGCGCTTACCTTAGTTAATTTCTAATTAGGAAATTTCGCAATTTTATTTTATGTTGTTCAGTGTTTATTTCGTTTTGGGCTAGAGTATTGTAATAGGGCCCAGTGACCTTGAGTGACTCTTTTTAAATTACAGCCTTGGGATTCGTGCAAGGCATTATGTTATGCTATTTTCATTATTCAGAGCTTTGGTTTTAGGTTTTCACGTTTTTCTGTTCCCTTGTTACGGTTTTGGTTCTTACTGCAAATTTCCGTTTTTTGCTTCTAATTACGAGTTCATTCTTGCTTCTTCTTCTACTTTCATTTACGTTTCTGTCTCATTTACATTTCTGTTCATTTACATTTCTATTCATTTACGTTTCTGCTTCATGTTTCATTTGCGTTTTCTGTTTGAATCCATGGAAGGCTAGATTTTCTGGTGTTGTTTCCTTTTGAGGACGAAGCCTAACTCTCTTTGAGGTTTCGCTTGTAATGTGGTTTCCTGGCAGTTTTCCCTTCACCAGTTATCCCAATTTCGTGAACATTAATCAGTGCACGCTTCGTGTTTGATTAATTGCCTCTGAGCCTAGCTTGCGTTCATGCTTAATGGACGAAGGGCTAACTGGTGTATGTGGTGCCTAATCACGTATTGAAAACCTTAAGTTGATTTTCGCTTAGTAAATTGAAATAGGGTTGGATTAAGTGGTTGACTGTTAGGGACGAATTCTCCATAACCCAGGATAAGAGAATGGCTTCTGAATCAGAGGAAACAACCCGTTTTTAATATTAGTAGTTTCGTATTCCAGTTTACTTGTTCTGCTCTTTAATTACCAAACAACCAACCCCCCCCAATCGTTACTGTTACTGCAAGTATATTATGAACATTTGGTTTGTCACTGCTCGTTGGGAAACGACCAAGGATCACTTCCTAGTTACTGCATTTTCATGTTTATTTGATTCGGGTACGGCCTCGATCATAAAGTATTTAAGACATATGTGAGGAGGCGCAAGAGATGCGATGCACAGAATCCGAATCTGGAGAGAGAAAACCTAACTAACTTGCCTATTGGAAGTAATGGCATGGGGTGTGCACGAGTTGTCTGGAGAGAGAAAGAGTGGAAATATAAGTGGAAGGGTGAGAGAGGAGAACACTTGTTAGTTAAAAATTGCATAAAGTATATCAAAGAGGAAGAAAAGGTGGAGAGACAAAAAATTAGAAGAAAGCTCTCGGGTACGAAAGAGTCTGAAGAATCTAAAGAGAGGAATGAGAAGAAAAAAGTGAAAGAGGAGGAAAGTAATCGCATGACATAAGGAGAAGAAGAATGAGGAGGTAAAAAGAGAAGGAATAATAATGAAATTTGAATAGGGTAAGAGCTATACCAATGATTAAATGATTGGTCTTTCAACATCAAGCATCGTCATTGATGCCTTGTCGAGAATTATAAAATCTGCCATCCCACATAGAAGAATTAGAAAGAAAAAAGGGGGAAGCTAGTAGGGGTGTTCCCGAGACGGTTTTGGTCAAATTTAGAATCCAACCCAATGAAATTTGATAGGTTTGGTTCAGTTCAGTTTTCATAATTTTTTTTTGAAACCCAATCCAACCCAACCCAATCGATTCATGAACGATTTGGTTTGGTTTAGGCCAACGAGTTACCCCTTTATATTTGATTTTTTTTCTTAGAACTATTATTTTATATCATGATTCATCCAAATATCCAATATAATTAACACAATATTATCAAATGTATGAAAGTAGTAAAATTGACTCATTTAATATCATCAACATAATATTCTAAAACAGACTAACACAAATTAAAATGAAATATTTTTCAAACGAGATATACAATAATAGTCTGAATCACAATTATTTCCCACAAACTAATTAATTTCTAACAATAAGCTTTGTTTCAACTAGGTTTGCTGAAACAAATGAACAAAATATGATCCATTAATATTATAAACATTGCAGAAAAGATAAGGTTTAATTGCAAAATTCGTCCCCGTATTTTTCCTATTAAACTAAATCAGTTCTCCTATTTTTTAATTCACTATTTGAGTCCCCTATATTTCAAAATACATTATCTTAGCCCCGAGAGCTGATATTAACCCTTAAATTTTAAATGTTGACTACACTAGAATGTCGACCAATGGCCCTTAAAGTAAGGAACACATTCTTTTACAACTACATCCAAGTATTCATTTGAATATTTGGTACAAAATATAGTATTAATATAAGTTTTATGTAAAAATAGTTCAATTTTTTTAAATTTTTTATATTTTTATATTCTTATATATTATCTTTTAAAATATAATATATCATATTAAATTCTATTTTCACATAAATTAGAATATGTATACTTATATAAGTTTTATTTTTATTTTATACATTATACTTTTATAATCTTATGTATTTTTATCACACTATTCAAAACTTATTTTATAAAGCAAATATATAATATAAATTTTATCTTTAATGTATATTTTTTTTTACATAAATTATAATTTCATAAAATGAAAATGTTTTATTATCTTTTTAATATTTATATATGTGATTTAATGATAATATTTTTTTTACCTATATTAAGATATTATTGTTATTTACTATAATAGTATTTTTTATTTATATTTAACTTTATTTAATCAGGTACAAATTTTTTTTAAAGAATTAAATTATATATGAAGACACATAATTAAATAAAATGAGAGTATTTTCTATTTTTTAAAATATTTATGTATGTAATTTAGTGACATTATTTTTTTTATCTATATTATAATAAATACCATAAATATCTTAATATAGATAAAAGAAATATTGTCACTAAATCACAAGCATTATTTTAAAAGAAAATATAATATATAAAATAAAAATAAAACTTATATAAATATATATTCAGAAATCTATAAACAGATTTGCACTCCACAACAATATCACAAAGAAATCAGAAGAAAAAGCCCTCAGTGTAGACCTCCTAGTAGAAACCCCCCTAGAAAGAAAAAAACCCAACTCGTAAGTACTCAATTAGAGCCTCTAATTCTAGAAAACCTACTCTCAATAAAGACAAACATGTTAGAAAGATCAAGGATAATATCAAATGAAGAAATCAAGAAGCATCAAGCCAAGTCAAAGTAGGTAGTAAAAAGTATTTTTCAAAAAACATCAAATAACACACTTTTTGTTTTAAAATGGATTTTCTGAAATCTTCTAAGTTACCAGAGTTTTTACTCTCTGGTAATCGATTACCATTTGGTAGTAATCAATTACTAGTGACCAGGATGGTTTTCAAACTGGTTTCAGTGCTTTGCAACGTTCCAAAATGATTTTCAAATAGTGTAATCGATTACACTATATTAGTAATCAATTACAAGTGAATCTGAATGGAATTCAAATCCAATTGTGAAGAGTCACAACTTTTCATAAAATACATTGTGTAATCGATTACACCATTATGGTAATCGACTACTAGCGAATGTTTTTAAAGAAAATGTTAAGAGTTATAACTCTTAACATGGTTTTCTCAAAAGGTATCAAGGTTCTATAAATATAAGACCTTGGCACGAATTTTAAATACAATAACACAAAGAAAAACACATCTGATTACACAAAACTTTCCACTGCTTTTCTCTTGCAAAACCTTTGCCAAATTCATTCTAAGTTTTTGTTCAATATTTCCTTGAAGAAAGGAAAATTCTGCAAAAACAAAAACTGTGCTATCCTTCTGTTTTTCTCTTCTTCTTCTTCTTTCCTTCTTCCTCTTGCCAAAAGAATTCAAAGAACTAATCGTCTGAGAATTCTTTTGATTCCCCAAACAAAGAATTCAAAGAACTAACTGTCTGAGAATTCTTTGCCCAAACACTGAATTCAAAGAACTAACCGTCTGAGAATTCTGTGTAAGAAGCGACTAGCTTCTTGGTTGTAATAGTGAACACAAGGGAGGGTACATCCTTTGTGGTTTGCTTCAAGTAGAGGGTACATTTACTTGGTTGTTCAAAGAGAACAAGGGAGGGTACATCCTTTGTGGCTCTTTGCTTGTAAAGGATTTTTACAAGGAAAGGAAATCTCAAGAGGTTGTTTGAGGACTGGATGTCGGCATGGGTCATTGCTGAACCAGTATAAAACTTGTGTTTGCTTTCTTCTTCCTTGTGCTCTTTACTTTTCCGTTGTGCACTTTTTATTTACGCTTTACTTTTGTCTAAGTTATTGTTTCTGTTCTTTACTTTCTCATAACTTAGTAGTAAAACCTAATTGAATCTAGTAACATTAAGAAGGATAAATTTTTAATTAGTCAAGACACGTTCATAATTAATTCAACCCCTCCCTTCTTAGTTATTCTGAGGCCACTTGTTCCAACAACCAATTCAAATCCTTCGGATTCGAAGACTTAGCCATAAACACAAAAAGTCTTCTCGATTATGGTTGTCTAGAATCAATTTTAATCTCTCCCTCAGACAAATTTGAAGGGTTTAATCCCTCTAGAGAGGAAGCCATAAACCTTATACAGGTTGAAATGATGGACTATATCTCTATCAAAATTGTGACCAACCCGAGTAATTTTACCTCACAAAATTATCCCATTCATGTTATGAAACTATTGCCAGATGACCACAGGGGTTTTCCTTGTCCGTTTAATGATGAATATGAGAACTGGGATGTGCAAGGCAATACACAATACCAATACAGCTTCATGAGAGCACAGACACAGGGTTATCAATGGTTTTTCTCAGAATCCGATAAAAGGGATTTTGACCTAATTAGAGAGACATTTGACACAAAACTTTTTCTACCTGCATACAATGAGAAGATTTTCATACCTTTTTCGGTAGAACATAACAATAAATTAGTACATTTTTTCCAAAAAGAAAAGAAAGATAAAGAAATATATGAGGCCAATGGTTGCCACGGACAACTAACTCCTTCATTCCCATCCACTAAGCTTTCTATGGAAGATTCATTAGACATTTTTTGTTCATCTTCAGGAAACATCCAAGAAGAAGAGGGTGTTACCATTACAAAGTCTTCAAAAAATTGAAGATAAGGCATAGACACATCTTGCCAAAACACAGTTGTAATTTAAGGCGAGAATCTTTCCTTTATTTGTTGGCAGCATCTTTTGCTTTTAGTCCTTTTCAGCTTTTGCAAAAGTAGACCTTATGACAAAGTAAAAGAATAGTAATTTTATTGTTCTTGACTAAAGGGGTCTTTTTTCTTCTTCTTTCTTATTTTCTCTATATAAAGAGCCTTAGAGCTCAGTTGTAAGCACAAGAAGGAGAAATAGAAAGAGCTTGTAATATACTCTGCTATCAATAATATTCAGTGTTCTTCAAATTCTCCCCTCTTCCTCCTTTTCCTTCTTATTGAAAGTATGATCTTTACCATGGCTGGCTAAGTTCTTCAATGGTACCCTCTAGGGGCCTTAGTTATTTCATTTAGAAAATGCGAATATGATTTAGAACCCGGACATTTTTTTATTTCTTTCCTTCAAAAACCAAGGATTTGTAAGCCTGAAAAGGTGTGCCCTTGATGTTTATTTATAAAATATAGAAGTCCTTTATGGTTAGGTTGGTCCTTTGAGGAAAATAAGATCTTTGTAAGACCCAATGAGTGTGGGCTGTTAGTGATCTTCAGTACTCGGCTTAATATCCAGAAAACCTATAAAGAATTCCTTTTTTTTTTATAAAAAAGAGTCCAAGATTCATCATATTCTATATTTTTTTTAAATGTCATAACTTATAGTGTCCACTTGAGGAGTGCCATCTATCCATCTAATTTGATCCTTCCTTTTGCTTGCTCTGATATTCATTATTTGTAATTTTTGTTTTTTTCTTTTTGTTTATCGTACGAAAATATAATATAAACTAATTACGAGGCTCTGCCACCTTTTCCTAATTTATATTATATTTTCCTCTTCTTATTTATATATTATCTAGTATTATCTGCTGCTTGATACCTCTTTGCTCATCTACTGCTTGATCACCAGAGAGGTATCAAATTCTTTATAATTTCCAAAAATATTCATTTTTATTTGGAAAATTTGCAGTGCATTTTTTAATCCAAAAGGCATTATCTTCCATTCAAATAAGCCTTCTGAACAAGAAAAAGCAGTCCACTTTATTGAGTCAGGATGCATTTTTACTTGATGGAATCCTGATTTTAAATCAAATTTTGAAAACAATTTGGCCTTCTATATTCTATTTATTAACACATCTTTGGAAGGAATAGTATAACCATCTATGTGAGTGTTATCATTAAGCCTTTTATAATTATAGACCATCCTAGTCTTTTCTCTTTTTTGTTCTGAGTGCTTATTAACAATAAAGGCTGAACTACTGTGAGGACTAGTATTGGTTCTATAACCTTTAAATCTAAGAGGGCTTTTATATGAGTTTTACACTCTTCTTGTTCAAAATTCCCATATTGAATATCTTTGGTTTTAATAATCAGGTCTGAGTTTATAATGTCTAATTTACATATAACACGATCTTTTTCCCAGTATTTAGTGGGATCTTCTCCTATTATACTTGTTTTATTTAATTCATCTATAATCTATTGTATATTGTCAAAGGTTATGGTTTTGTTGATCTTAACAGAATTGTAATCAGATTCTACTATAGATAAATCACATTCTAATTCAATTTCTATTTTTATGCTATTTAAGATAGCTTCTTGATATGTATCTTGAAGTGTATCTAAAGTGCCTATACTACAATACTTTTGTGATTCTTTTATCTTACAACTACCAGATATGTCACAAGGACATCGGGAATTGAGGGTAGGTGTAGGGTTGGTAGGGGTATCACCACGCTTTGTTCGTTACTCTGATGTGAATTCGTCTATTATTGGTGACATTTGTGAGTTTGTAGAGATTAATAAATAATCTTTTGTAATAGTAACTGATCTATTATCATGTGTAATAAAATCAAGTCCTAGGATCATTTTTTCTTTAGCACGTTGCAAATCTACTACGTCTGCCTTATTTATAAAAATCTTTTCGCCAAAAATGTCACAATTTGTAGATAATTGTATAGTGAAATTTCTAGTTTTTGTATCAATTGTTATTATGTCTCCTGACATAGTTCTAGTCTTGGTTATTATATTACTTCTAAAGCAATTATGTTGAGGTACAACACTTTTGCATATGGAAGTAAAGGAACAACCAGTATCTACTAAAGCTTGTAAGACTACTTCAGTCTGATTAAAATTATTTATTTTAGGAAAATTTAATTTAACCAAAATATGTAGGCTTTTATTATTCTTTTTATTGCAAATTATGGGGATACAATCTTTATTTTGTAATGCCATAAGGCCACTTGTATGTTCTTCAGTAGAAATTGAAGTAGAGGTTCTATTTTTCTCAAAATTTTCATTGAAAAAATCTACCGTTTAAAATTTAACAATCATTGATTATTCAATGGTTAAAATCATCTATGGAGCTAAGATAATGTATTTTGAAATATAGAAGTTTCAACACTTACAGTTCCAATGATTGGAGTCCCAATATTAACATTATTTAAAGTCAAATCAACACAACTCTAAAAGATTTGATCGATTCAGTTCAGTTTTGATCGAATATATAAATCTAAATCCGTGACCCAACCCGTACATGAATGGTCTTGATCAGTTCGATTCAGTTTTGACCCAAATACATAAATGACCATTCGGATCAGTTTGGGTCAATCGGGTTCGAGGGTGACTTATACCCGTGAACACCCATAGAAGCTAGTGTTTCTGATGTATAAAAAAAAGGGTGATAAAATGTTAGAAAAGAGAATTAAATTAAATGAGAAATAGAGAGAACTGATTGATATATTTGTGAGATCAGTAAGGAATCTCCTTCTCTTCCAAGGCTTGCTTCTATATGCAACCTTGAGATGTGAATTGCTCGTGCTGCATTTTGAATGCTGAGGCATCAATTCCCGAAAAATGAATGGGTATTTTTTGTGAGGAAGTGTGTTCGAAAGAAAGAAAATGATAGAATATCAATGTGCAGAGAGAAGACATTGGAAATAATCATATTGAATCTAACAATTTAATAAATGTGCATCTGTTTTCAATTCTATTTTCCAATGCATTTCAATTTTGTTTCTTTTAAATTAAAAATTAAATATTGAATGCATTTAAATTTTAATTGTTTAAAATCCAAAAATATTTTTTTTTTATTTCTAAATTTGGAAATTTTAGGGTTGTAATTAAGAGATACTAAACTTCATTATACAATTTGAGCACTTTGTTTGCTTACAAAAACATCCATCCAAAAACCAAAAAGTTAAAGAGGAACAAATACCAAAAAAACAAAAAACCCCGATATAATATAATACAATTCTGACAGTGTTGTCTCTACTCTCTATATTATATTAGAAAATACAAAGCAAGAGAAGAAAAATCAAAGGAACAAAAGGAAGGTTAGTGTCGCAACCTAACCTTCGACGGGAGGGTAAGGCGAAAAGCCAAAGGAGCGTCTTCCAAAAAGGAAAACACGTGGGAGACGTCACCAATGTTTGTTCGAGGAAAATGTTAGAAAAACCAAAAAGAGGCTATGCGAATATTGAAAAGAAGGGTTTGAGAGTTGTTTACGCATGGTAAAGGTATTGGCACCCCACGCGCCCACCACAAGGGGGCGACAGCCTTTAATCGAGTGTGCATAACGTGACTTCAAAATTATTTATTTTTCCATTTTTATATTTTTTTTTTATTTTTTTTGGGTCAACAAGGGTGTCGCCCTTGCTCCTATGTATCCTCAGGTGCGATGAGGAATTCAGACCTACGTAGTTCTTTAAAGTGATAAAGTTTGTGTGTTAAATTGTTTTTATGTTTTTTGAAAGATTAATTTTATTTGCGAACAAAAGTCGTTTAAGGCGTTAGACCTTGAAACGATGTTTTCAATTTTGAAAAGCGGACAGAGTCGTTAAGGCTTTGGACCTCGAAACGATCTTTTGATTTTTGAAAAGAGGAGAGAGTCGTTAATGCATTAGACATTGAAACTATCTCAAGTGATATTTGATAAAAAGAAATTAGTTATGAGTTGGTTTTATCTTGGTTTTGTTCATTAACCTTTAATCTTTTTTAATGATAACTTTACAACACTTAGTGATCAGTTAAGATTGAACTTTATAAATAAAAAAGAGATAGACGATGATAGATGGAGAAGATGAATGTGCAAAAAACAACAAGGGGGACCCCTAAGGGTACATAGATCACATTCAATCCTAAAAAACAAAACTAACCAACGGTGCAAAGAACGCAGAACAAGCAACAAAGTAAGGAATGATCACGGTCACGATTCGTTAGCGCTTCGGCCTCGTTTCCTTTTCTTTCTTCTTCTTCTTTCTCTCTTCTCTCAATTCCTGAGCTTCTAGACCTTGGAACCCCTCCTCAGCCTCCCTAGCATGCCTATTTATAGGAAAATGGGCACTTGGGGCAAAGGCAACTTGCCTAGGCGAGCTGGAGCTAGCCCAGGTGAGCTAGAGGTTAGCTTGGGCAAGCTAGGGTCCAAGAAAACCAAGGAAAAGACCCCTTTGCCCCTCTTTTTTTTGGTATTTTCTCATTCTTGATCAAAACACTGAATGATCCTCTGTTTCGCACTGTAACTGGCATTCAACACCGTAAGTCGACTAGCAAGGATCAAAAGATCAACGAATGATAGTCCCCGGAAGAAATTAGGGTATGACAGTTGCCTCTCTTTACTTATCTTTTATTGGAAATAAAAGGGAAGTAAAGATAAGGACACTAATTTCGTACGAGCGACCTTGCTATTCGATCGGGCAACTGGAAAAAACCAAGAAAGTGAAACAAAAAAAAGAGGACATTAAAGTCTTATAAAACATAAAATGGAGGACATTGAAGTCCGGTAGAGCAAAAGACATTTGAAGTTTTTTTTTCAGAGCATAGAAACAGAGGATGTTGAGTCTTAAGAAGCACAAAGACAAGGACATTGAGTCCTATAAAAGATAGAAGATGTTGAAGTCTTATAAAGTGTAAAAGATAGAAGATATTGAAGTCTTTGAAATATAAAAGACAGAGGACTTTGAGTCCTATGAAAGCATAAAGACAGAGGACTTTGAGTCCTATGAAGGATAAAGGCGAGGACTTTGAGTCTTGTGAAAGATAAAGGTGAGGACTTTGAGTCCTGTGAAAGAGAAAGGTGAGGACTTTGAGTCCTGTGAAAGTAAAAGCAAGGACTTTGAGTCTTGTGAAAGATAAAGGCGTGAACTTTGAGTCCTATGAAAGATAAAGGCGAGGACTTTGAGTCCTATGAAACAGCCCAATAGGTACTAGTACCAAAGGGCTCAACCTTATGAGAAAGCAAGAGATTGACTCTTTGAGAGGGCCTCTCATCCTAAACTTAAAAGATAGGACATTAGATTTGGGAAATCTATATACTTATAGCCAAATATAAACATGATTTTTGGGATGCAGATGCATGCAACCTTCATCTTGAAATGGTAGTAATGCAAAAGGTTTTGAATCATGAAAATTGTGTAATGCTCATGACATTCTTTCCTATTTTTGTGATTTTGATTTGATTTTTTTGCTTTTTTTTTCTTTTTGTGGAAAACACAGATTGACTGTTTCTTCTTAAAAGACGTGATAACTCATGAGACCTCATCCTATCTTTTTGCAAATCTCTTCGGGGATTCCCTCGGAGTGTATGTTTGATTTAGTCACTTGAAAATTTCGGAGTGACGACAATGGAGTTGTTTGACATTTAATCAATCAACTGAAATATTGATCCTAGGGTTTTCCCCTTTCTTTTTTAAAAACTTTGATTATTCTGCACTGCAAGAAACATAAGACTTTGGGATCGATCATGCGCCCCATTGAAGGATGGCAATGGATTGTCACACTTTGGTATGTGACCATGCAAAACTTTCTCGATTTAAGATCATAGTGATGCCAAGGGTCTGTCAATCCCATTGAAACTTGATGAAATGGGCTGATCTCAAAATAATTTATACAACAAAGGCCACCCTTGGATTCAAAAGGAATCCTAAAGAGTTTGCATGAGCGACTAACATCAAATGTACCCTACTATCACAATTGTCTTTGGGCATCTTCCACGAGCTCCTGGTCAAATGAGTTTTCTTTTCAAATATGCAAGTGTGAACCTTAGGGGTTCTTTTTTATATATATTTGTTTCAACAATCACAAGCGTGAGTGGGTTCCATTCCAGAATCCAAACTTAAAAGCACAATTAGTCATTCCTCGATTCACATGGACTTTATTGGGCTTGTAACGTGGTCAGGGGTAAGAAGGCTATGAAAGAAAAGATCAGAGAGGCCCAAAGAGTGTTTAAGGGTTATATTGAGTAAGAACCTCGAGAGCGTTGCTTGTACTTTTATTCATGTCAACTTTTGGTTTGGGCTCTACTCCTTTTGTCTTATACATTAATCCTTATTGCACTTTTGTGCCTTCCTTGTAAAATTTGGAGATCTTTTGTCTCTCTTTTTCTTCACTTGCCTTTGGCGGATTTTATTTTCTTTTTCTTTTCATTGTTGCCCAACTTCATGCATATGTAGTTTGCATTGCTTTTCCCGCCGGTTTTGCGGTGATTCCTACTTGGGGTTTCTATTTTGTTTTTGTTGTTTTTTCTGTTGTTTTTAGAAAACAAATATGCTTTGGCTCGGAGGGGGTAGCAAGGGATAAATTAGTGTTTGGGATGTTAAAACACGACCATGTGTCATTTCTAATCTTGACTTAGATCCTTTTGCAGTTTGGATTTCGGGACCAATCCCATGATAAACACGCTCCTGATTGTTTTTTCCTTTTTTATTTTTTATTAACCCTAATTTTTGCCTAGGTTGCCCTTTTGGGTTTTCAACCTACTGGGTGAGAAATTCTGATCTATCCCTAGGTTTGCTTGAGGCTCATGCATGGTGCCTCTCATTGCCCCAGTGTAGGGCTCTGAGGTATCTATTGTTGTCTTTTGTCATGACCTTGTAGCAAGGAAAAATAAAAGAAACTGTCCAGGTTCTAGAAAATGAATTTTCAAGGACGATAAATATTTAAAGGATTTTCAATTGACATATTAAGTCAAATGACTCCTGTTCTTGATAACTCACTTTTCTCTCAAAAAGAAAACTTTTAAGAACGATAAAATGAGGTCACATGAATGTTTGTACTTCTTATTTTTGATTTGAAACATAGTTAATCAAACGTTTTTTTATCCTTTTTTTTATTCGTCATTTACGGCACCCTCACTAACTTGGAGAACGAGCAATTTCTGATTGAACAGACTTGGAGATCAACTCAAAAGTGCAGGTCACTTGAGCAAATAAACCAACGACTTACATTCACATTCCAGTGAAAGTTAAATAAGCGAAGATGTAATTGTGAGAGAATGAGAGACAAGGACATCAAGTTTATCCATATTATTAGCATTGTGACTGTTGTTTACAGTAATGGCATAAACCCAAAAATCCTAATGAGTCATTGGAGACATCTAACAACAACCTTCAAATTGCCCCTAGCATCATACATAGTATTGCTTGACGACATCAGAACTCATGAGCGATTCCCCTCCTCAAATCTCAGCTAGCCTGCATCAATCAGACGTTGCACCTTATGTTTCAGGGTCATTTAATGCTCAATGGAATGCCCCAAAACTCCCCCATGATAAGCACATGTCACGTTGGGGTTGTATCCTCTGGGAAATAGAGGTTGAGAAATCTTTACTGGTCTCATGACTGCCATTGCATTATCGAGTAGATAGGGGAGTAAGTCAGGATATGGCATTGGAATTGGGATGAATTCTACAGGCTTCTTTTCTGGAAAATTCCTTCCCTGGTTGGTGTTTTGGTTCATGTTAAGGGTGGTGTTTGGTATCGGATGTGCAATAGGCAGGTTTTGTGGCTGATTTAGGGGTGGCCTTTGTGGATGATTGGGTGTTCTTGGCTGATAGGGTGGTGGGTAATCAGAAGGGCTGATATTGGCTGAGTATTGATATTGTTGAGTTAGTGGGAAATTTGGCCATGTAGGAACGACAGTCACAACATAGGTTCCTCCCTCCTTCTTATTCTCTCCATTTTCCTCAAGCTTCTTATTCATCAAAGCAGGATAATCAAATTTGCCTCTTCTCAGACCCACTTTGATCCTTTGCCCAGTGAAAACTAAATCGGCAAAGCTTGAAGGCATGTAACCCACCATCTTCTCATAGTAGAACATTGGTAACGTGTCTACTATCATTGTTATCATCTGCCTTTCCATCATTAGGGGTGCTACTTAAGCTGCCAGATTCCTCCACCTTTGGGCGTATTCTTTGAAAGATTCATGCTCCTTATTACACATGTTTTGTAGCTGCATTCTATCCAGAGCCATATCAGAATTATACTGATACTGCCTAATGAAGGCAACCATTAGGTCTTTCTAGGAATGGAACCGGGAAGGTTCCAAATTAGGATACCAGGTGACGGCTGCCCAGTAAGACTTTCCTGGAAGAAATGCTTCAACATTTTTTCATTTTTCGAGTATGCCCCCATTTCCCTACTGTACATCTTTCAGTGATTCTTGGGGCAAGTAGTCCCCTTGTACTTATCGAAGTCCGACACCTTAAAATTTGGATGAATGACCATGTCGGGCACTAGGCATAACTTTGCCATGTCAGCAAAGGCATAATCTCTGCCTCCTTCAATAGCCCTAAGCTTTTCCTCTATATGATCAAATCTCTCCCTATCCACCATAGCAGGAGGGACTCTTCCTACTGCAAAATGCAAGGGTTGTGGTTGTGGGTGATACTGAAGGCCCCCCAAAGTGTTTGGCAGAGGTACACCACAAAATGCCTGCCCCTCAGCGACATATCTGATGTGAGGCTCGAAGTCGACTAGATTGTGGTCTTAGGGTGCTTCATGTGTCTCCCCCATGGGTTGAGAGACCTGTGCATGACCAGATTGGGGATGTTGGCTCTCAATGGGTATGAGAGCAGAATTGTCGACATTCTCATCGGGAATGTGTGCAATTGATATGAACCCTCATGGCACAAGGGCTGACTTAGGATTGTCTAGGATTAAACCTTGATGGAAAATACGGAAATTGATTAAGGAAAGGATGGAAAATAAGGTGGTTAATTTCGTGGGTCTTAATAAGGTGGTTCTTGGCATAAAATGGATGAATGGGATGGTAAAATGTAGGTTAAGTGGTGGCTGGACAGAAATATAGAAATGGCAATAACTGAAGCTACAGGGCTCCAAATGAGATGATTCCAAAACGAGGTGAAAGGTCTCGTTTTGAAATTCAATTTAGGCCACGAGATAATTCTGGGCAGAGGTGGATTTTCTGGAATTGTGATTTGAAAGAACAAGGGTGAAGATGAAAGGAAGGAAAGAATCACTCTTTCCAGCGAGGGCAACACACAAAGGTTGTGAAAGTCCTTTGATACAGCCAGGGTATTATTGAATCACTCAAGAATTTAGGAGAATCACTCTCACTAAGATAAAAGAGATAAACTCTAATTTTCTGAATAAAACTCAACTTGTGTTTATTGATAAAAAGGTTCAGCTTATATAGAAGCTTTATAGCAGATTTTAGTAATGACCCACTAACCTAGAATTAAAATAACTTAATGCCATTAACCTAGGGAATTAAAAAAAAAAACTTAATGGCTGTGTGTAACTGAAATTGTGGCAACCAAAAGTCACCCTCAACAGCCAACAAGTCAGCCACCATTTGGTCTCCCAAAAGGCTGATGCCTAGGTTGCCAATTGGGCCCTTATTACAACTTAACTAAACCTAACTAAAGCCCTTTTAGTTGATTAACCCAAAACATATTTTTGGTCAGCCAACTTTACAAGGATTGGGCCATTATTTAGACAAACTAAACACTCTAAAATTGAGACAAAGTGGTGTCATTTAGTCCTCCTCCATTTGGGCCATGATATAACTCACAACCTTGGACTTTTCTCCTTGAAACTTGGGCTTGTATTCAAATAGTATGGACAGCACTTGTTGAAGAGCTTCCTTGGCTTTCCTTGCTCTAGCCCTTGTCATAGGTCCTCCAAGTCCTTCAAGTGGATCCTTGCCCTTGCTCTTGGTCATGTCCTCATCAGCAATATTGGGTGGTGTATAGTTGGGAGGCAAGCCATATGGTGGGAAGGAATGTTTGTTTTGAACCTGCACAAAATGGAGGCTGCCTGTACTTCCTAATGCTTTGCCACCCTGACCTACCATATCCGAGGTTGGATGATTTACTTGATTAAGGCTAGATGGGTGAGTCGGGCCCACTTCTATGGTGGTACTTGCGGGAACAACTGTAGCCGTGTAGACCTCCATCATTTTTCTCATACTTATCATGGCTTCCATCATTGTGGTTATTTGCTCTTTCATGGCCTCCATGTCGTCCTTCATCTGCTTTTGCACCTCTTCTATTTCACTCATCACTCTAGCTCTGGCACGTGTTCGGTACAGGCGCCATAAAGCACGTCCTTTCCTTTTGATTACAATGGTTATAGTTCTGATTTCAAGGAAAGAATGCAATGAGCAATGCCACCAATGTGAAAAGAAAAATAAGCATGGATGTATGTGAATGATGCACTGTTGAAGTATTGCAAATTTTACATAGGACATAGGGTCGAATCAATTTAGATTTTCATTAAGACAACATAGTTCATCACATCTTATCAGAGTCAAAGTGAAACTGGGAATAAAACATGGACATCAACAATCCTTAAGTTTGTAAATTATTTAGCTCAATCATGTGTTGGCAGTAGACAAAGAAGCTATGTAAAACTCGATCCATCTTTTGCCCCAACTTTTTGCAAGCTAGTTACTTCCATACTTGACCTTGACCTGATGAAAACCTTTTCTTAAAAGCAAGTGCTTGGTTCGACCCTATGTTCGCAAGAATAGAAATTTTGATTGCCAATACTTCAACAACCTATCATAGAAATGAATGATTAGGGCACACTTATGCTATGCAGGACTAATATGATTATGAGATCGACATGAGACGTCCGAAGAACCATCCTTTCCTAGTTAACCATGCATTAGGTACCATGTTCACATGATTTTCAGTCATTTATCAAGAGAAATGAAAGTATAATCCCAACATGGTTTGTTTATAGCTATCATCATGGTACCCAACACATGTAACTAAGAATGCGGTGTAAACTTTCATGCTTCATTGTGACTTCCTTTTTGTTCTTTTTTTGTTTTTTTTTTCGCAGAGGAAAATGCAAGGATAATGCACGAGTGAACATAACATGCGAATTGTGAAAATAGAATGTATATAGTTGGCAGAACAAAATCATGCCAAATGAAGATGTATGATAATGCAATGACTCATGCAAATGCAATGCATGAATATGATAAACGATAAATGCAGGAATGATATGTCCATTATGATGCCATGAAGAGATGCATGATGCGATAAAGGAACAAGACAGAGTGAGTTTGCCATGTGCCCCCCTAATTCAGGAATCCAATGGAAAGGATCCAAAAGTCCACTTCTAGTGATAACTCCCAAGGGTACTTTCATGTAACCTTACTGGTCTTTAGAGATATCATCCTTTTAGATAATACATTGTGGCGATAGGGACTATCAGTGACAATGCATCACCAAAAGAGGAAAACTCTAGATGAGGCTTCACTGTTATCAAGCGAGTTAGAGACCCAACATGACCACAGATCGACCTCCACTCCTTATGGCTCACATAAACCTGGGTATAGGGCCTAATATCTCAACGTGTGTGCAAGGTGTAGGTGTCATGTGTCCATAGAACAAAAATATTTCTAACTATGAATGTAATAGATAGACAGACACACACCAAACACAACAACATAGCAAAGGTTATATACAAATATGGACAAAACAAAAGATAAAAGGGAAAAGGGAACATAAATAAAGAAGAAGTCTCGATAAAAACATTGCACACTGATCAAATGGCCTAACTCTCTAACAAGTCCCCAGTGGAGTCGCCAACTGTTGCAACCTACCTTTCGACGGGAGGGCGAGGTGAAAAGCCAAAGGAGCGTCTTCCAAAAAGGAAAACACGTGGGATTCGCCATCAACATTTATTTGAGGAAAACGTTAGAAAAACAAAAAAGAGGGTCTGTGAATATTGAAAAGAAGGGTTCGGGAGTTTTTTACGCATGAGAAAGGTATTAGCACCCCACGTGCCCTCCACAAGGGTGCAACAACCTTTAATCGAGTGTGCATAGTGGGACTTCAAAATTATTTATTTTTCCATTTTTATATTTTTTTTTTATTTTTTTGGGGTCGACAAGGGTGTTGCCCTTGCTCCTACGTATCCTCAGGTGCGATAAGGAATTCAGACTTACGTAGTTCTTTAAAGCGAGAAAGTTTGTGTGTTAAATTGTTTTTATGTTTTTTGAAAGATTGATTTTAATTGCGAACAAAAGTCGTTAAAGGTGTTGGACCTTGAAATGATGTTTTAAATTTTGAAAAGCAGAGAGAGTCGTTAAGGCATTGGACCTTGAAATGATCTTTTGATTTTTGAAAAGAGGAGAGAGTCGTTAAGGCATTGGACCTTGAAACGATCTCAAGTGATACTTGATAAAAATAAATTAGTTATGAGTTGGTTTTATCTTGGTTTTGTTTATTAACCTTCAATATTTTTTTAACGATAACTTTACAACACTTAGTGATCGGTTAAGATTGAACTTTATAAAGAAAAAACAGATAGACGATGATAGATGGAGAAGATTAATGATGGAAGCTTGCTTGTTGGGCTTCTATGGAGGCTGGATCTTTGAGCTTTATTGAGGTCCTTTAATGGTGATTTTCCAACATGGAGATGCAGTGGAAGACAAAGGAGAAGAGGTGAGAGGAGGCACCATCCGCTTGGGAATAAGCCATGGAAGAAGGAGCTTCACCACCAAGATGAGCCTTGGATAAGAAGCTTGGAGAGGATGCTTCAATGGAGGAAAAGAAAGAGGGAGAGAAAGAGAGAGGGGGGAGCACGAAATTGAAGGAAGAAAAAGGGAGAGAAGTTGAACTTTGAGTTGTGTCTCACAAGACTCTCATTCATCAAAGTTACAACAAGTGTTACACATGCTTCTATTTATAGACTAGGTAGCTTCCTTGAGAAGCTTCTTTGAGAAAACTTCCTTGGGAAGCTAGAGCTTAGCTACACACACCCCTCTCATAACTAAGCTTACCTCCTTGAGAAGATTCCTAAAGAAGCTAGAGCATAGCTACACACACCTTTCTAATAGCTAAGCTCACCTCCTTGAGATGAGAAGCTAGAGCTTAGCTACACACCCCCTATAATAGCTAAGCTCACCCCATGACAAAATACATGAAAAAACAAAAAAGTCCCTACTACAAAGACTACTCAAAATGCCTCGAAATACAAGGTTAAAACCCTATACTAGTAGAATGGCCAAAATACAAGGCCCAAATGAAGGAAAAACCTATTCTAATATTTACAAAGATAAGTGGGCTCATAATTAGCCCATGGTGTGGCGTCCCCAAAATAATGACTGGTTTAATAGTAATGATTTAAATAACAAAAACAATGGAAATTTTTTTTTCTTTTTTTTCTTTTTTTTCATCTCTTTCTCTTTTTCACAATAATTAAGTTCAGAAGGGAAATTATCACTATAGAGTCCTGAATGGCCAGTTCACAACTCTATTCGGAGTCATTTCTTTCTGCTCGCTCATAACCTCTAAAATATGTTGCTCTTTCAAAAAGGAAAAGTATAGCAGCCATCATTTTAGGTCATCACGTGTAAAATAATAAAATAAAATACGATCAATGAACTCTCTTTCAAATAGAATCTGTTAACACGTTCTTTCCAAATAACAAGATTAGACATAAGTACATTCATCATTTAAAGCTGTCCAAAATATGGGAGTTTTGCAAAATACATAGTGACATCCAGAGCAAAGGTATCCACTGTGGTGGCTTCAGCCACATGTATACAATTATCAAATTCCTATACAATAGGTCTACCCATACAAAAACAAAAGAGTAAACCTAACAGTCAGTACTAGATACACCCATCCCCAAAAGTATATAAATCTAGTCTAATGAGCTATCTACTATGATGAAGAGCCTCCACTAGTCGCCATCTCTCCAGTGCCGCTATCTTCCGTAGAGTCTGCCTCAGATGCTGACATGACGTCCTCGGGAGAGTCCACCTCAGGGAGTGGGTCCTCATCACCCTCTAGAAAGTCAAGAGCATCCATAGCGGGCTCAGGATGTAGCTCCTCTGGGTCTTCCTTAGATGACGTCACCTCGATCACTTGGACTGGCTCTACTAGACGATATGGTGTAGGCGTGGGTAATATCCACTCCACAGTGCACTGAAGCGTGCGCGCGGGTTCTTCTGGATGCACCAATGAAGTAGCCGTGAATTGAATCGTGCCCCGGAATCGGCACCACGCATTGCCTTCGAGGGTCTCCCAAGCTCCCTCTAGGCACTCCATCTCCACTCGATCATGGATTAGTTGCGCTGCCATTGCGATCTACAAGAAATAAAAGAAAGGGGTAGACTCTTTCACGAGAGATCTAACTACGGTAGCAACACAATGCATCCCATAACCATTACATGCAATTAAAGGGGTATCTCAAGGCTTTTCATCTCTGGTAATCGATTACACAGCCTTGGTAATCGATTACCAGAGGCCAAACTCGAATTACACAACTTCAGAACATGAAAACTTGCAAAATGCACTGTGTAATTGATTACAGATAATTGGTAATTGATTACCAGTGGCCTGTTCCTCTGCATACTCGATTACACAGCACTGGTAATCGATTACCAGAGGCCCCTTCAACATTCCAGTCCCATTTCTAAGCCTGGTAATCAATTACGCCCCTTTGTAATCGATTAGCAGAAGCCCTCTTAGCTTCCTGATCTCGTTTTTAAGCCTTGTAATCGATTACCCACCCTTGGTAATCGATTACCAGTGGCCATATCCCATATATCACTCAAGATTCACAGCTGGCCAGCCACCACACAAGCCTCCTTGCTTTGTGGTCTTTGTTCTTTTATCGGTTGACTGCCAGGAGCTCGCCTGTTTAGGTACATCACAGGTTCTCACTGACTGACTATGCCCGGGTTGGGTCGGGATTGGTCAAGCTTGGTTTTGGGCAATAGCACCCCACCTGACGTCCCCAAGGTCTCCTGACCCCCGCGACATATCTCCAGGTACCACTCTGTGGTCAACGAATAAAAGTAGGAAGTCTCACCCTTCCACACTTCCTCATTTCAAGCTTGTAGGATTATGGGGTACCCATCACATGTGGTACTAGGTGGTGGTCGGGCGATGGTGCAAGTCAACTCTCCACATCCACAGATCACACATAAACCCACCATCCCCAGTTGCCCACCTTCACTGAGCTCACGTACTCCCACGTAGCCCTTATCCTCGTTCCTCTCAACACTGGGTCCCCATCAATCTATCCAAGCTTCCACAACATCCAAGCAATTCAACACCCCAAACATCATGAACTCTCAAAACCAAGGAAAACAGGGCAGAGGCAGAAAACTCTGCCCAACACAAACCAATATCATAGCTTTTCTCACTTAAATACCCCAGTAACATTGTCTTTGCTCCAATTCGTTAACCGTTGGATCGACTCGAAAATTTTACTGGAAGTCTCTAGCACATAAGTCTACATTGTGACCGTTGGGATCTGCTAGAAAACGTCCAGAACCCAATCTGTACTACTCTTTCCACAACCAGCAAATACACAACATTTTCTGCACAAAGCCAAAATTTTGCTGCACATATTTGACAACAAAATTCTGCATAAAGTGCAGATTTTCGAAATCACACTTGCCCTCATCAAATTTTGCCCAAATTGAATCCTACAAGTCCTAAATCATGTGTCAATCATGTCTAAACCAAGGACAAGCTTCAGACCAAAGCAACTCAAAATCTAGGTATCTAAAACCCCTCAATTTAGTGGATTTTCAAGGTTTGAGAAGTGAAAATGAGAATGGGGTAAACTTGGAGCAAACTCTCAACTCAAACAAGTATATATCATCAATCTAAACTCGCTCAAACTGGTTTTACAACGAAAACTCTACCGAATCAAAATTTGACTCCTCAACACCCAATTTTACCCTAGAAATGGCTCTTGTTTTCACTTTGGTCACTCATATTCCTCATTTGCACAGTCTAAGCTTTCTCATAAGTCCTAAATGACATTTCAAACTTGGATTAACTCCCTTTAACCTCCAAATACCACTAAATCCAGATTTGGCCTTCCAACTCTCAAAGCCTCACTCTTTTTCCACTCATAACACCACATTCTCACTTTCTAACCCTAGGTTAACTCTACCCTTCATCTCTAGCAGTTTTCCATAAGCAATTTCAGCACATAAACATCACAAGCATCATCATAAAAAACCCTAAAACAGATTGGGTAAGCTTGACTCACACCAAACATGACAAATTTAACATGCTTTCATCAAATCTCTTCACAAATAACTATCATAAAGCATAAACCTAGTAAAACTACCCATCATATCTCCCAAAACCCAATACCCACGAAAATTTATGTGAGAAGAAGTCTACCCAAACCTGAAATTTCGAAGTCCCACACGTAGAGATGAGCTTCACGACTCCGAAAATGGCTTCCTTTCGCGATTTGGAGCAGAAATGGTGACCAAAGGTTGGAGCTTTGTTGGAGCTTCAATGGTGGAGGAAGAAGAAGGGATGGCAACGTGAGAAAGAGAGAGAAAGGAGCTTTCTGAAATTTTGGGCTGAGTGAGGAGAGAGAATGTGGCTTTTTGGTTTAAAAAGGCTTTTCTCTTTTCCTATTATTTTATTTTTCAAAAGCACTTGCCACTTGTCCCATTTTGAGTGGAACAAAAAGGGCCCACCTTTTTCTCTTGATGTGACTTATGCACAGCCACAAGAAGAAGGGAAAAATCTGACCTTTGAAATGCTAAAATCCTGCCTCGGCTTGCGTGCCATTTCTCTGGTTCCAGTCCCTCGCGTTTCTCTGCACCCGTCGGGGCCAGTTTCTGAAAATAGGCAATATGTATATCAAAACGCTCAGAATGAAACCCCGAGCGTGGTTCAGAGGTTGGTTTTGTTAAATTTTAAGTTTCACGCAAAACGATGATTTTTAGACTAATTAATTGATAATTAACCTATAACCATCTAGTTATGGATTTCTCTTCCTTAATTAGCCTAACCCACGTATCTTTCCCCCAAAATACCTACTTCTACCAGGAATATATACATATATACATACACTGAATAATACTCATATATATATATATATATATATATATATATATATATATATATATATATATAATCATTCAAAATGCACCGTTTACAAAATTCCGGGTAGAAATTTCCAGGATGTCACACATGGGCTCGAAATCTACCCTAAGGCTCATGAGAACCCTAGGGCCTTCCCTTGGATCTCTAGCCCAATCTACTTGGAGTCTTTTATCCAATGCCCTTGCAGGGTAGGATTGCATCAATTAATGTGCAAAAAACAACAAGGGGGACCCCTAAGGGTACATAGATCACATTCAATCCTAAAAAACAAAACTAACCGATGGTGCGAAGAACGCAGAACAAGCAACGAAGTAAGGAATGATTGCGGTTGCGATTCGGTAGCGCTTCAACCTCATTTCCTTTTCTTTCTCTCTTCTTTCAATTCTTGACCTTTTGGACCTTGGAACCCCTCCTCAGCCTCCCTAGCACGCCTATTTATAGGAAAATGGGCTCTTGGGGCAAAGGCAGCTCACCAAGGCGAGCTGGAGCTGGCCCAGGTGAGCTGAAACTTAGTGCGGAAGCAATGAGCTCGCCCAGATGAGTTGTTTTCTTCACCAGGAAAACCAAGGAAAAGATCCTTTTGCCCCATTTTTTTGGTATTTTTCGCATTCTTGATCAAAACACTGAATGATTCTCTGTTTTGTACTGTAATTGGTGTTCAACATTGTAAGTCGACTAGTAAGGATCAAAAGATCAATGAACGATAATCCCCAGATGAAATTAGGGTATGACAGTTAGAAACTTATCGAAGCCAAACAGCCTAAACGGAAACCCTGTAGCACGAATTCACAAAGCAATGGAAATAGAGGTGTGTAAAATACAAACAGAGGAAGCCACTGGAAAGTAGTGGAAGTCGAGAATGAGAAACTAAGAGGATGTTGAGAGCCAAGTCTCACACCAGAGATGAGGAAGAAAATAGAGAAGAAGTATGCGAGTTGTAATGCAATTGTGTCTTTCTAGTTTCTAAATAACTGAAATTTTTGTTTTGAATTTTTTAAAATAAAATTTGTATACACTCTAGTGTCATTTTTTGCTGAAGTTGTGTCGAAGCCATGTGTACAAGTGTTGGTGCAGCAAAATAATAATTTTTTTTAATCCAACATTGGAACTTAGTGTTCAACATGTGTTGTACAGTTGTTGCTGTCTTATGCGTGTGGGACATGCACACATGCCCACTAACCACAATGTCCTTGCTTCAAAGTATTTACGTCATTATAGTTTTCATAAAATGTAAATTACTATTACAATGTGTTATTTCTAAATTATTTAAAAGTTGTATGAAAATCATCAACAACTTTAGATATGGACTTATCTAGTAAGAGCTTCACTGACATCATGTTACATGCCGAAGATACAAATGTGAGTAAACAAATTTTTCTTTTGTGCTTGACATGTCAACAGTACTTTATGCTGTGATAGATAGCTATTATAAAATCTTATTGAGCATGAAGCATAGTTAGAAGATAACTTTCTTGCTACCTTGAGTTGTAAATTAAATTAAATGAGGCCCGTGAAAATCAATATGTTCTATCTCTCTAGTTCATATAAGCTTTGATACCTTTTGAAAGAACCATTCAACCTAACAGTGAGGAGCAAATGAAATAATTTCAGTGTCTAAAATTATTGATGCCTGATAACTTTTGTTCTTTGTTTTCCAGAGTTTTTTTTATTAACTTATTAATCACTGTAGGGAGTATTTGTAATGTGGGAAACAAATACTAAATACTAAAATACCATATATCACGTGGAGAGGTGTAAGTAGTCAGTTTATCATGTTTTGGAGTTGGAACACAGTTAAGTTGATGGAGTATTCTCCTCATTACAAGCAGGCCTGCAAATAATTAACCATTTTCCAAACCAAAAGCTTGTTGTATACACATCTTTAACTGTTTCTTGGTTGAGGATATTTTAAATGAGAAATTACATATGCAAGAAAGCCATTCATGCTGCCAATAGGTCAGAAGAAACTTGTATCTTGATATTTATGGTTATTTCAATCTTGATGCAATTATGGGTATATTCATAATATTTACAAGTAGTTACATACTTGTGCTGTAGTACTATGATATTAGAAAAAAGTGTGAGGGAAGCCTTCGCTATGATTTTTCAAGGGGTGTTGCTAGGTGCACCCAACATTATTGCTGGTGCACCCAACATCGTTAACAAATGCCAAAACTGCCCTTACGTTATTTGCTTTTACGGATCAACTTGATCCTCAAGTCTTTTACGGATCAAGTTGATCCGCAAAGGACTTACAGATCAAGTTGATCCATAAGTCTTTTATGCATCAACTTGATCTGTAAGTTTTTTACGGATCAAGTTGATCCACAAGTCTTTTGCAGATCAACTTGATCTGTAAAAGACTGTATTTTTTGTAAATTTAAGCTTTATTTAAACAAATTTTCATCAAATTAATTGATTAGTAATAAATAATGTAGATATGTTTTAATTTTTAAATGATATTTCTAATTTACTTAGGCAATAATAATATAACATTTCTAATTTAGTTACTTCCATTCATAATATTTCGATGAATTTTGAATCAAGTAATTTAAACATAAATAACATGTAAACGTTAACATGAATATTATAAACTAATATTGTTAACCAAAATAACTTAAAATATACAAAATGTTCAGTCAAATACATCGTCCAAAACTGATAATATCAAAGGTGTGAATAAACTATGGCTGATCCATGCGCCGCCTACGTCGAGACCTCACATACACATTGCCATCTTCTGTGACACCCCTGAAAATCCTGAGGCATTTTTGGATGACCTCATGTGTCGATGTGCCTGGAGTGACTTCATTTAGGCTGAGACGATGCTCCAACGTCTCCGCGATGGCATGGGAAGTCTCCTGTTAAATTGAAAACAAATGAATTATACAAATAAGTATTAAAATAATTCAAGTAAATGACATGCATGTAACCAAATAGTAACACTTACCACTGCCTGTCTAGGCTCATCCGCATCAGAATCCGCATGTGTCGATGCTGGTGCTGGCTCTTGAGGGATAGGTGACTCTGGCACCTGAGGGATACGTTTGGGCTGTGTTGCAGATGCATCTCGAGGAGGATCTGATGTCTGTGGCACAGTCATGAATGGATGCGATATCACGAAAAACCAGTCGATGTAGTCGGGCGCACACTGACCTGAAACAACACATATGTCACTTGCTGGCGCCAGATGGTCTGAGTAGTGCATCCACCTATCATCTACGTCATCAAATGACACCCATGAATCGACAAAGTGTGCAAGAATGCACTGGACGTATCCGAACTTGCGCATAACCCTCTCCGGTCTGTATCTGACAACAATAAGCCCCCAACAGAGTTGTCATGAGAAACATGAAATCGGATGAAAGTCCTGGACCAGTCGATGCTCCGCATATGGCATCCAGCAGACATTTGGAATCCTGAGATGTTCCACGCACTGCCTGTAGGTCGCTGTAGATATCTTCTTGATAGTCTTCTTTGTGACAATCCATCGACACGCATGTGGTGACACCTCGTCGTACTCTAGATTAGCATTGCACTCCGCAACTGATGGAAAGTGCTGATATATCCAACACTACAGAGGTTACATGAAAATCATACAAATTTCAAATGAACGTTTGAAATAAAATACCCTTATTAAAACATTTTTGTAATTTAATTATGAAAAATATGTTAATTACCTGTAACAACATGATGTAACCTGCAACCTGTCGGTTGGTGCTGATACTGACATCATTAAGCTGATCATACATATGGACAAGGCCAGCAGCTCCCCATGCGTACCTCCTAGTCTGAGTGAGGTCACACAGGGCATCTAAGAACACAACATGAACATAGGTTGTACTCTTATTAGCAAAAAGAGTGCAACCCAAAAGATGCAGAAGATACGAGCTGCAGCTGTCCAGTGCTGGGTCTGACATCTGTGCTGATAAATGTCTCGTAGCCCAGACAAGCGTACATATGGTCCAGTACAATGTCCTATCTCGTCCATGGCTACCTCTGGTGAGATCATTAGTAACTCAACCAGCATCAACACCGCCTCGTCGATGTGCAGAGGCTGGAAGGTGTGGAAGTCGCCAAAGATCGGTAGATGAAGAAGAGAGGCGACGTCATCCAACATGATGGATACCTCCCCCACTGGAAGATGGAAAGTACTCGTCTCCCGGTGCCACCTCTCGACAAACGAGCATATAAGTCCCCGATCGCCGGTGTCTACTGAACACGCGATCAGAGGACTTAATCCTGTTCTAGCAACCATCTCCTCAATTGTAGGAACAGGCCTGCCTAATTTATGCACCTTCCTCCCATGGAAGGATAACTTCAACTCAGGCCGTTCGTGAATTGAAGTATAAAGGAATAGACAATTTATTAAAATAATATTTTAAAGTAACCAAAAACTCAATAAAAAAGAATACTTAACATATAACTTAAATTGAATATTATAAATACCTCTCCAAACCATACGCTGGCTGCAACATGCTCAGCATACTCCGTAAGCACAGATGAGTCCCTAGGTCCACCAGCAAATCCCTCAGCCTCATCTGCAACATCCTCTGCATCGGTATCCTGTGCGTCAATCTCTGCACCGGTGTCCTGTGCATCAGCATCTACCATGGGCTCATCGCCAGCTACAGCAGGTTCAGCCTCTGGTACTGTCATACCCTAATTTCGTTCGGGGATTATTACTTGATGACATGCAACAAATGAAGTCCCGAGACGTCTCAGAAATCGAAAGGAAGCGGGCTTGCGCGTTCCGTGAAATTCCGTAATGTGACGGAAATCAAAAAGAGTTGTTTTTGCGCAATCCGTAAAGTTTCCGTGACTTCTTCGAAAGATAAAAAAGGAGTAAATACATAATCCGTAAGGATTCGTAACCTCACGGAAGGAAAATAAGTATCGTTATGAAATTCGTAAAGTTTCGTAACGTTACGGAAAAAGAATTACAAAAAAAAATAGAAAAGGGGGTGCATTTAGTAAAAAGGGGGTGTAAATAGCAATCAGGCCCACTTGGGCCCTCCAGAAGATTCCTCCAGAAGGCTGTTGCTTCTAGAGGAAGCAACCTAGCTCGCCTAGGCGAGCTGGGCGGCAAGCATCTCCCCTATTTTGCTATAAATAGGGGAGGAAGTGAGAAGGAAAAGGGTTCAGCCCCTTAGGCACTTCTCTCTCTTTGGAATTTGCTTAGAAAAATTGTTTGCGTGAAGAAAATCCAAGCCGAGGCGCTTCCGAAACGTTTCCGTAACGTTTCTGTGAGGAATTTTGCGAAGGTTTCGACCGTTCTTTGACGTTCTTCATTCGTTCTTCATCGTTCTTCAGTCTTCAACGGGTAAGTACCTCAAACTAAGCTTTTCAATTCATTATATGTACCCGTGGTGGTCCACATTTTGTTTCATGTATTTTCATTCTCGCTTTCATTTACTTTTCATACCCCCTTTTGACGTGCTTAAGCCATTTATTTAAGTCATTTCTCGCTTAATCTAAAAATGAAATAAGTTTCCACCGATCGTTTGAATTATATCATCCGTTACTTTCGTTTGAAATGAATTCCGACCGTTCGGTCGTGCCGTAATCACGTTGGAAATCAAAAAAAGAGGTAAAATAATAAATATCAAAAAATACCTTTTAGTAAAATAAAAGCGTAAGATCAATCAGACGTTTTCTCTTTGGGACTTCTCATTCTTAATTGAATTGACTAATAACTAAAGTGAAACTAAGGCTAAAATCAACTCGCCTAGTCAAGCTCGTCCACAAAAATAGGTTTTTTGAAAGTTTATCATTTCAGTTTTCTTACCAAGTAAAATGGATCATTTGTAAGGTCCAACGCCTTAAAATGATCACCCTTCAAAGTAAAGAATCACTTGTTTCACGCATAAGTAAGAACTACGTAGGTCTGATTTCCTCTCCAAAGGAGGGTACGTAGGAGCAAAAGCCTCGCTTTTGTCGACCTTAAAAAATAAAAAGAAATAAAAGTTAAGGTAACACAATTTCCACAATTCTAAAAAATAGGCTGTTGTCCTTCGAGACAAACGTGAGAGGTGCTAATACCTTCCTCAAGCGTAAATACAACTCCCGAACTTAGAATTTTTATTTTGACCGGTTTCCTTCGGTTTTTCCGACGTTTTCCCCAAATAAATGTTGGTGGCGACTCCGCGCACCTTTCCTCCTTTGGAAAGCGCACCCGTGAGCCTCGCCCTCGCTCGCCCGCGAAGGGCACGTTGCGACAGTTGGCGACTCCACTGGGGACTTTTTGTGAGTTAGGCCTATTTTAAAGAATTGTGGAATTGTGAAACTTTGTGTGTGCATTTTATTGAACTGTATAAAATGTAAATAACTGCTGTCTTTTCCACATTTTTACACTGCATTCTAAGCACCCACGGGTTTGAGTGAAAAAGGGGCCCTACACCCGGGTTCATGGGAATTTAAGGAGTGGAGGTGAATCTATCATCATGCTAGGTCTCCGACTTGCTTGATAATAGTGAAACCTCGTCTAGAGCTTTCTCTCTTTATAATGTGTTGTCGCTGGTATTCCATACCGCCACAATATTATTATCTTGAGTGATGATACCTCTAGAAAACAGCCGTGTGAGTTATGAATTGTTGGGGAGTAGTTATTAGAGACCCCTAGATATTGTCCTATAGGTTCCCAAATAGGGGCAAAGAGCAAACACGCTCCGTGCCATTCGTTCTCATGCATTTTTTGGTAAATAAAACTAGTTTATAGTTTTGCTAGTGATGTTTGGTTTCTTTAGAGTAATACGTAACCTTTTTAATACTACGTTGAGGCGCCATCATGCCCAAAACGTAGCATTAAAATTGGATCTCTGCAGTCTCGTATGGGTGAATTCCCCCTTTGTGTTGTTTTCTTTCCGTTTCATGCATGCGCATCTGCATCATACCGTCACACATGTGTTGTATGTGGGTCTCGTCTTTTGTCATGGGAAGCCGAAAGATCCATATCGTCTTCTTAACTGCACACATGGGGCACTGCGCCCCCCAAATGCGCAATAAGGAGAGATAATTTTCCGGGCTCTCGTGTCCGTAAATGCATTCATATCATGCACCGCATAAACATCTCTTCAGCATCATAATGAACATATCGTTCCTGCATTTGTCCGTTATCACATTCCCATTTTGCATGAGTCATTGCATCATCATGCATATGCGTTCAACATACTTTTTGTTCTACATGTTTGCTCATACATGATCCTTGTATTTTCCTCTACAAGACAAAAACAAAAAAGAAAGCGCGAAAATTCATGCTGCATTCTTAGTTGCATGTGTTAGGTACCATGAGCCAACCATGTTGGGATCATAAACCCATTTCTAAAATTGAAAAAAAACACAAACAACAAAACAAAATGATTGAGCATGGTACCTAATGCGTGGTTAATTAAGAAAGGATGTCTCTTCGAACATCTCAATCTCATAATTACATTTTCCATGCATAGCATGCGTATTCTCGAGTCTTTCATCCCTATGAAATGTTGTTGAAGTATTGGCGATCAAAATTGCCATTCTCTGGATTATGGGGTTGAACCAAGCTTGTGCTTTTACGAAAAGGTTCATCGAGTCAAGTTGAAGTATGGAAGTAACCATCTTGCAAAAAATTAAGGCAAAAGATGGATCGTGTTACATCGCTGCTTCGTCTACTGCCAAACACATTTAGGGCTGTTGATGTCCCTGTTACTTCCAGTTTCACCTTGACGAAGATGTCATGGACCATGTTGAAAATCTAAATTGATTCAACCCCATATCTAGTGTACAAATTCGCAATACTTCAACTGTGCATCATTCGCATACATCCATGTTGTTCATTGGTTGCATTGCTCATTGCATTCTTTCCTTGAAAAAAAAAGAACTTAATCATTGTTATATAAAAAAAAAAGAACCCGCTTTACGGCGCCCTTACCAAACCTGTGCTAGAGCTAGAGTAATGGGTAAAGCAGAGGAGGTGCAAGAGAAGGTGAAGGCCGACATGGAGGCTATGAAAGAGCAAATGGCCGCAATGATGGAGGCCATGATGAGCATGAAGAAGATAATGGAAGCCAATGCGGTTGCAATTGCCGCTACCAGCGTTGTTGCTAAGGTGAACCTGACGTCCCCATCCGGCATCAATGAATCATCCAACCTCAGATATGGTAGGCAAAGATTTGGGAAGTATGGGCGGCCCCCATGATGTGCAAATTCAAAACGAGCACGCCTTCCCGCCATATGGCTTGCCTCTCAACTATACGCCACCCAATGTGGCGTACACTCCCAATAAGAATGTCAATAACTCCACTCCTATACCCATTGAGAGCCAGCAACCCCAAACTGATCATGCACATGTCTCTTAAACCGTGGGGGAGACACATGAAATTCCCCATCACAATCTAGCCGACTTCGAGCCTTGGCTCGAATATGCCACTGAAGGGCAAGCAGTTGGTGGTATACCTCTACAAAACCCTTTGGAGGGCCCTCAGTATCACCCACAACTACACCTCTTGCATTCCACAACAAGTAAAAACCCTCATGCTATGGCAGAAATGGGAAAGCTGGATCATCTAGAGGAAAGGCTCAAGGCCATTGAAGGAGGTGAAGATTATTCCTTTGCTAACCTAGAAGAGTTGTTCCCAATACCCAATATCATCACCCCTCTCAAGTTCAAGGTGCTGGACTTTGACAAGTACAATGGGATTACTTGCCCCAAGAACCATCTAAAGATGTATTGTCGAAAGATGGGGGCATACGCAAAAGATGAGGAATTATTGATACATTCCTTTCAAGAATGTCTTACTGGGGTAGTTGTTACCTGGTACACTAACTTGGAACCTTCCCGAGTCCATTCCTGGGAGGACCTAATGGTTGCCTTCGTTAGGCAGTGTCGGTATAATGGCTTTGGATAGGATGCAACTACAAAATATGTGCAAAAAAAGGGGCACGGATCTTTCAAAGAATACGCCCAAAGGTGGAGAACCTGGCAGCTCAAGTGGCACCTCAATGACGAAAAAAATGATGACAATGATAGTATTCTACTAGGGATCTGGTCTACTAGGGAAAATGGTGGACTACGCACCTTCAAAGCTTTGCGGATCTGGTCTTTGCCAGTGAAAGGATCGATGTGGGTCTGAAAAAAGGCAAATTTAGTCATCCTGCTTGGACGAATGAGAAAACTGGGGCAAATGAAGAGGGTGAGGATGAAGTAGAAGCCCATGCTGTGACTGCCATTCCAATACAGCCAAGTTTCCCACCAACCCAACAATGTCATTACTCAGCCAATAACAAACCTTCTCCTTACCCACCGCCCAGATATCCACAAAGGCCATCCCTAAAATCAACCGCAAAGCCTACCTACCGCACTTCCAATGACGAACACCACCTTTAGCACAAACCAAAAACACCAACCAAGAAATGAATTTTGCAGCGAGAAAGCCTGTAGAATTCACCCCAATTCCAGTGTCCTATGCTGACTTGCTCCCATATCTACTTGATAATTCAATGGTAGCCATAACCCCAACCAAGGTTCATCAACCTCCATTTCTCTGAGAATACGACTCGAACGCAACGTGTGCTTGTCACGGAGAAGCCCCGGGGCATTCCATTGAGCATTGTAGGGCTCTGAAGCGTAAGGTGCAAGGTCTAATTGATGCGGGCTGGCTGAAATTTGAGGAGAATCACGTGTAAATCCTGACATTGACAAAAGATGCCGCACATGGGGAAATTTTGAAAGCTGTTGTAGATGTCTCTAATGACTCATCAGGATTTTCAAGTTTGTACCATTATTGTAAACCACAGTTACAATGTTAAATGAAATGGATAAAGTTGATATCTTTGTCCCTCATCCTCTCACAAACGCATCTTTGCTTATTCAACTTTCATCGGAATGTGGGTGGAAGCCATTGGTCTGTTTGCTCAAGCAACCTGTGCTCCTGAGTTTGGACTTCCAAGACCGTTCAATCAGAGATTACTCGTCTTGCACGTTGGTGGGGGGTGCCGTAAAACAACGAGTAAAGTTCAAAACCAATAAGTTTAAAAAAAAAAAAGAGTTCAAAAAAAAAAAGAAGCATTTGATTGACTGTGTTTTCAAGACATCCATGTGATCTCATTTTATCATTCCGTAAAGTTTGTCTTTTTAGAGAGAAGTAAGTTATCAAGAATAGGATGTTGGACAAATGGCCTCAGTTACCTTAAGGAAAAGAGGGGATTAAGTTAAGATACAAAGACTATTCCTCAATTAAACTTTCACTCTCTCTTTTCAGATTAACAATGCACATAGGGACAACCCTTCCCTTGTGTTCAAAAATCCCCTACAACAAGAGACCCACGGTCTCTTAATCCCTTTTCAGAAATAAGAAGAAGAGAAGAAGAGGTCTCTCTTAAAAGAGATGGATTGTACAATGAAGATCAATCAAAATTCTTTATTGAATATGCAAGTGGTTGACCAAGGAATCTTTTGAGAGGATAAAGACATTTCAGTTTGGAAAAACTCTTAATCTTTTGAGAGGATAAAACTTTTTTGGGCAATGAAAACTCTCTTTAAATTCGTGTTTCCAAGTCACATATAAATAGACCTTTGATGGCCGTTCATAAACCATTTGAATAGATGTGACTCCTGGGAATTATATTCTGGAAATCCCCTCTGGTAATCAATTACAAGACTGGTGTAATCGATTACAGGTTTTAAAAATTTGAATTAAAACATTTTCAACTGCTGGTAATCGATTACCAGAGAGCAAATCTCAATTTGAAATGATAGAATTCTTTGGTCAAACCTTTTTTTTGTTTTCAATTTGGAAACTTCTTCCTAAGATTCTAGAGATCAACTTGATCATATATCTTGACTTTCTTGGATTCTTGGATTCTTGTCTTGAATAAAACTTAGAAGCACTTGATCCTTTAGCATCATCAAGACATCAAAACATCTTGCTTCTACATAGGAGTCATTTGACTTAATCCATCAACTGAAAAATCCTTCAACTATTTCTCGTCCTTGGAAAATTCTTTTTGCAAGAATCAACTTCTTCTTCCTCACTACGAGGTTGTGAAAACAAGACAACAATTGGTACCTCTAAGCCCTACACTGGGGCAATGAAAGGCACCATGCATAAACCTCAAACAAACCTAGGGGAAGATTAGAAGTTCTCATCCAATAGGTTCCTTGCTACACGGTCATGAAGAAGGACAACGATTGTACCTCAAAGCCTTACACTGGGGCAATGAAAGGCACCATGCAAAAACCTCAAGTGAACCTAGGGGTAGATTAGAAGTTTTCACCCAATAGGTTCCCAGCTACAAGGTCATGACGAAAGGTAACAATTGGTACCTCAAAGCCTTACACTAGGGCAATGAGTGGCATCGTGCATGAGCCTCAAGTGAACATAGGGGCAGATCAAAAGTTCTCACCCGTTGATGTTTTTAAACAAGAAAAAAAAAGGGGGGGAGACAAGCCCTGGAATTTCAATAGATTGATTAAATATCAAACGGCTCCATTCCCGTCACTCCAAAATGGTCAAGTGACTAAATAAAAAAGAACAAATACTCTGAGGGAGTTCCCGGAGAGATTTGCAAAGATAGGATAAGGTTGCATGAATTATCACCTCTTTCAAAAGGACAATCAATCTATGTTTTCCAAAAACATTAAATCAAAATCAAAATCACAAAATAGGGAAAGAATGTCATGAACGTTGTACAACTTTCCATTACATTGCATTGTTTCATATGAAGTCTGCATTTACCGCATTTCAAGACAAAGGTTGCATGCATCTGCATCCCCAAAAATCATGTTAACTGCATAGATTTCCTACATCTAATATCCAGTCGTGTGGATTTGGGATGACCGGCCCTCTCAGTGAGTCGATCTCTTGATTTCTCATAAGGGTGGACCCTTGGGTACTAGTACCTATCTTCATCAGAGGGCTACACGTCCTCGCCATTAGAGGACTACACGTCCTCGCCTTCAGAGGGCTACACGCCCTCACCTTCAGAGGACTACACGTCCTTGCCTTCAGAGGGCTGCACGTCCTTGCCTTCAGAGGGCTGCACGCCCTCACCTTCAAAGGACTACACGTCCTCGCCATTAGAGGACTACACGTCCTCGCCATTAGAGGACTACACGTCCTCGCCTTCAGAGGGCTACACGCCCTCACCTTCAGAGGACTACACGTCCTTGCCTTCAGAGGGCCGCACGCCCTCACCTTCAAAGGACTACACGTCCTCGCCTTCAGAGGGCTACACGCTCTCACCTTTAGAGGATTGCATGTCCTTGCCATCATAGGACTACACTCCCTCGCCTTCAAAAGGCGGCACATCCTGAACTTCAGAGGGCTGCACGCCCTCGCCTTTATGAGGGCTATGCGTCCTCACTTTCAGTGGACTCCATATCCACACCTTAAGATAATTTAAGGTCCTCTGGCCTTAAATGCTTAGCCGAGACTCGCGCTCCCGGTTAAGGGGCCAGTAGTTTCCTTTTATCAGTTCCTGGGCCATCCCCTGATATTGGAAGGCGACCAACTGTACGAGCACATCCAGAGAGGGAGGCTATCACGCATCTACTATGCATACCGGGGCAAGATTTCACCCGTGCCGCTGCAAAAAGACGAGTGTGGATCATGCGCACCAACATGACCACTTTTACATGGATATGGATGACATTGCTATTTAGTAACATTCTGCCCGGCGACCACAATGCCAATCTCCCCCTGCAGATGTATCGGTTGGTCTGTGCCGTCATGACATAGGTAAGTGTGCACATGGTTCAATTGATTTCTGATGTCATCTATTGTTTGCAGGGATCGCGCCCACAAGACGCCCAGTGGGCCCGAAGAAGTCCAACAAGGCCCTGGGGTTTCCAGCTCTGGTTACGGGCCTCTGTCAGTCCTACAGGGTACCCGTTCCCCCAGCGAGGTCATGTCATCGTGACATAGGTAAGTATACATATGGTTCAATTGATTTCTGATACCATCTATTGTTTGCAGGAATCGCACCCACAAAGACACCCAGTGGACCCGGAGAAGTCCAACAGGGCCCTAGGGTTTCCAGCTCTGGTTACGGGCCTTTGTAGTCCTACAGGGTGCCCGTTCCCCCCGGCAAGGTCACATCATCATAGGTAAGTATGCACATCGCTCAACTGATTTCTGATTTCATCTATTGTTTGCAGGGATCGCGCCTGCAAGACACCCAGTGGACCCGAAGAAGTCCAACAGGGTCTTGGAGTTGTCAAGCTCTAATTACGGGTCTCTGTCAGTTCTACGGAGTGTCTGTCACCTCCAGCGAGGGCATCAGGCCCCCTACTAATCAAGCTTTCATCAAGAAGTACTGCGTCCCCAGGAAGGCGCAGGGCGAAACACCACAACAGCCTGGGAATTGCCAGCAGCGGGCAACAGACGCACCGCCATCACCTCTACAGTTCACCTCAGCTCATCCACAAAAAGGTTAGAGCGTTGCTTACGACCCATGGCCGACCAATAGGCGACCAAGTCCAAAGCCAAAGGTAAGCAAAGTACTAGGTCCGTGACCGACAAGCCATCAAGCGTCCAGCTCAAGACGTTAAAGAAGCGCTACTAGGAGGCAACCTAGTACCTTTTAAATCTCTGCTTGTTATTTGATCACTTTTGTTTCTCAAGTCATAATAGGACACACCTAGTTGCTCATGATCCTAGGAATTTAAATAAAACAAGCACAAGCTCGGAAGGTAGTCATACCTCACAAAATATATATATGTATGATTAGGTAGTGAAAATACCTAAGATATGCATGTATGTAGGAAAAATACTTCACAAAATATATATATGTATGTTTAGGTAGCAAGATACCTTGGATATGCATGTATATAGCAAAAATATCTCACAAAACATATATATGCATGTTTAGGTAGCAAGATACCTTGGACACGCATGTATATAGCAAAATACCTCACAAAAATATACGTATGTTTAGGTAGCAAAATACTTCAAAAAAAAAAAAAGAGAGAGCAAAAAGAGAGCGAGCAAGAAAAGAATAAGAAGGAAGAAAAAAATAGAAAATAATAAAAAAATAATAATAATAAAAAACAACATGCTTGTGAAAAGAGATAATTTCCAACTTTTCTTTGAAAGATTTTACTGATCATAACTAGTTTTTGAAAAAATGTGTGTACACATTTGAAGGGTAAATGCTGTGAAAAGTTTTTCGAACACCCAAGATAGACTCGGATGAATGCACAAATTGATAGAAGAACATATTTTGGAAATACTGGGTTGACTTTAAAATAGGGAAAATGAATCCTGAGCCCTAGTGTCACATGACAATAAAAACTTGATGCTTGAGTATCCACATGGGTGCATGCATGACCAGTTTTGCATAAAATTTCCTAATCATCTTTGTTGCATGTGTATCATGGAAATAATGTAGGACGTCCCCTTTATCCCCGAACCGCTGGACAAACCCTGACATATATCGTGACCAGCCGTTCTACGAGCCTTGAGCCAAAATCCCAACTTATCATAAACCTTGACCCGGGGTGAGAATGTCAATCCTTGCCCTCGGAAGAAAACACAAAGAGAAGGAAAATTCCCAATCCAAGAAAGGGAGAAGACACAAAGAAAAAAAAAAGAAAAAATCCCAATCAAAGAGTGGGAGAAAGCAAAAAAGGAAAGAAAATTCCCGATCAAGGATCGGAAGAAAACAGAAGAAATATTCAGAAAGGTCTTTGGATCAGACAATATCTGAACAGTACAGAATTGTCACCAAGTAAACAAGAAAAAGGAAACCACGACCTAAAGTGGTCATCTCCCTTTGATTGCAGACAAAATCCTGTGCGCTAGCGACCTTCTCGCCCCGCACTAAACAAAAACAGAAAAGGAAAAAGGCAAAAACACTCAAAGCCAAATTCCCCACCTAAAAACCATTCCCAAAATAAGTCCTATTGATCCATGATCACGCATGTAATCTTTGATTTGATAGGAAATGATTTGCAAAATCAAGTCATGACATATCTATGGTTCGGAATTAGGATAAAACACTTACCTGTGTGAGATTGATACACTTTGAGTGATTTTCTCCTATCTTTGTTGGACTCAGTGCTTCCTCTAAATGGTCATTTAGAAATGAAATGCTAAACATCCAAAATCTCATTTACAGTTATGAGAAAATTTCATCAGCATACTCTCCTTCCCCGATAGACACATCTTTTTTTTCATAAAAAAAAAAGCATATGTTGCTCTGATCAGTTGGAAGTTTTGTCTTTTTACTAAAGCATGTTCGCATTTTAGTGAAGAAAATACAGAGACTATTTTTAGTCTCATAGTTATCAAGAACTACGTAGGTCTGAGTTCCTCATCACAAATTGAGGATACGTAGGAGCAAAAGCCCTGCTTTTGTCGACCACCCCACTTTTTGTTACCGTGTCCCAAGAGTCCGGTGGCATGCGGAGCTACATGACCATGGGATCCCCAAATCCGTATGTTCCATCATTTATTATTTGTATGTTATCTTATTTCTATGACTTGAGGGACTAACGTTTGTTTCATGTTTTGACTTTTGTTTTGTACATACATATCGTTTGAGTTGTTACGTCGGTACTTGTTTCATTTTTGTCAATAGTGTTTGTTGAAATTCCAGAACCGTGTAAAGTTTTTTTTTCATTTAGGAACGTCGTCCTAAAAAAATAAAATAAAATGAACCAAAAATCCTAATAAAAAGAAAGAAGCATTGTGAATAAAAGTCATGTTCATAAAGAAAAGAAAAAGGTTTTTATTTATACATGTATGTAAAGGGAAAATGTGTATAGAAGGTTTTTGTGTGTAAATGATGCGTGGAAAGGAATTCTTGTGTGTGTGAACAACGAGTGTATATAAAGAAACTTTTGTATGAACCATAGGTGTGTGTTGGGAAAAATGAAAAATCTTTGAATGTAAATAGGGTTTGTATATAGACCGTGTGACGTGAAGAGAAGAGTTCTAATGCGTGTACAGAAACAGTTTGTCGTGTATAAAAATATGGATGTACAAAGAAAGGTTTTCCTCATAAAGGACCACAGGTATATAGTTTTAGTGAACATATATAAAAATAAAACAAAAAGTAAAGAGAAAGAAAGACCGCGAAGGTCGACATGTCATAGTTAAGAAGTATAAATCATTCATAAAGAGCAAACGTATCTTCTGGAAACAAGGGACTGATGCTAAGAGTTTATTTTCCGGAATAACCGAGATAAGGATGGATGAATTCATTGAACTGATAAAAAAACATAATGGGGAAACGTTGGGTCTGTTTGTGTAAATTCCCAACCGTAGTATCACAATGCCATAAACGGGATGCTTGAGGGCCCACCTGGCTGTAGCCATGACTAATTTTTGCGCGTTGTTTTCAAATCATCATTGTCACGCGTGCCTTATGGAATAATATGGAAGCTCGGCCCGAAAATGACACCTTGACACCCAAATTTGTTTCGCCCCAGATATCAAGATTGGGGTTCCCGCGATAAAAGACCCCATTGAAACACAACCTTAGACCTTTTTGAACCTTGGCCTGTAAAAAAGGAATCCTCATTCTTTCCCCCGAAGCAAAGGACAACGGAATCTCCTCAAGGGAGAGCGAATAGAATGCTAAAACCCAATTTCCCAAAGAAAGGGATGGGGGAAGGAGTAGAAAAAAAGAGAAGGAAGAAATGGAAAGAAAGAAAAGAAAAAGGTGAAAATAAAGAAAAGAACAAAAGAAAGAAAAGGAAGGATTCCCGATCAAAGATCGAAAGGAAGTGAAAAGGGAAAAGAAGCAATTCTCGATCAATGAAAGAAAGAGGATAGAAAGTCTCCAAAAGCCAGATTGCCACTCAGAATCATTCTTGACTGGCAATATCCCACCCCACATGAACAAAGAGGAAAAGACCGAAACACCTAGATTCCTCTCCAAAAACACTGACCTCGAGAAAATCCTATTGGTCCGTGATTGTACGTTTGATTTATGATTCGATAGGAAGTCGTGTGCAAAATAGAGTCCTGGTGCAGTTATGGTTTGGGAATAGGATAAGACACTTGCCTTGTGAGTTTTATACACTATGAGTGATTTATTTTAAGCTTAGCCCGATGTTTCCCCTGCGTGTTCATTTGAAAGCTAGAAGTTGACATCCTACCCTTCATTCTCGGTTAAAAGGAAGATTACCCTTGGCACAAGTATATTGTTTCTCTAAGATGTGGTGCTCTCGCGAATGATTTATTTTTCTTTGCAAAAAGCATGTTATCCTTTTATGTGGAGAAACTCGGTGGACCGTTCGGTCCCGCCAACACCCTTTTTTTGGAGCTACATGAATGTTATTGCTTAGGGCTGTTCATGTGTTCTCCGCTTTTGAGTTTGGAGCTGTGTTTCATGATTGCCTAAGAGAGGACCCTCAAGGCAATCCTACATTCTCATCCTTTTCCGGAGCCACATGAATGTTATTGCTTAGGGCTGTTCATGTGTTCTCCATTTTCGAGTTTGGAGTTGTGTTCCATGATTGCCTAAGAGAGGACCCTCAAGGCAATCCTCCATTCTCACCCTTTTTCGGAGCCACATGAATGTTATTGCTTAGGGTTGTTCATGTGTTCTCCATTTTCGAGTTTGGAGCTGTGATCCATGATTGCCTAAGAGAGGACCCTCAAGGCAATCCTCCATTCTCACCCTTTTTCGGAGCCCCATGAATGAATTGCGTTGTCATTCATGTGTCCTCCATTTTCGAGTTTGGAGCTGTGTTCCATGATTGCCTAAGAGAGGACCCTCAAGGAAATCCTCCATTCTCATCCTTTTCCGGAGCCACATGAATGAATTGCGTTGTCATTCATGTGTCCTCCATTTTCGAGTCTGGAGCTGTGCTCCATGATTGCCTAAGAGAGGACCCTCAAGGCAATCCTCCATTCTCATCCTTTTCCGGAGCCACATGAATGAATTGCGTTGTCATTCATGTGTCCTCCATTTTCGAGTCTGGAGCTGTGCTCCATGATTGCCTAAGAGAGGACCCTCAAGGCAATCCTCCATTCTCGTCCTTTTCCAGAGCCACATGAATGTTATTGCTTAGGGCTGTTCATGTGTCCTCCATTTTTGAGCTTGGAGCTGTGTTCCATGATTGCCTAAGAGAGGACCCTTAAGGCAATCCTCCATTCTCATCCTTTTCCGGAGCCACATGAATGAATTGCGTTGTCATTCATGTGTCCTCCATTTTCGAGTCTGGAGCAGTGCTCCATGATTGCCTAAGAGAGGACCCTCAAGGCAATCCTCCATTCTCGTCCTTCTCCGGAGCCACATGAATGTTATTGCTTAGGGCTGTTCATGTGTCCTCCATTTTCGAGTCTGGAGCTGTGCTCCATGATTGCCTAAGAGAGGACCCTCAAGGAATCCTCCATTCTTATCCTTTTCCGGAGCCACATGAATGAATTGCGTTGTCATTCATGTGTCCTCCATTTTCGAGTTTGGAGTTGTGCTCCATGATTGCCTAAGAGAGGACCCTCAAGGCAATCCTCCATTCTCGTCCTTTTCCGGAGCCACATGAATGTTATTGCTTAGGGCTGTTCATGTGTCCTCCAATTTTTGAGCTTGGAGCTGTGTTCCATGATTGCCTAAGAGAGGACCCTCAAGGCAATCCTCCATTCTCATCCTGTTCCGGAGCCACATGAATGTTATTGCTTAGGGTTGTTCATGTGTCCTCCACTTTCGAGTTTGGAGCTGGGTTTCATGATTGCCTAAGCGCGGACCCTCAAGGAAATCCTCCATACTCCACCTTTGTTCGGAGCACCATGAGTGTCATTGCCCAGCGCTGTTCATGTGTCTCCATTATCAAGTGTGAAGCTTCTGGTGACTGGGAAGCACGTTATTCTGTTGTTTTCCAGATCGGTTCCTTCGCCAAGTATGTGTATATGTGTATATATGTATTATATTCGTTGTTCTGGTTGTTGTTTGTTTTGTGCAGAAGAAAAAAGAAGAAGTAGAGATGAGAGTCGTCATCACGGAAAGGTAGGGCGGACGAAATCAGTGTCTTATCTTTGCTTTCCTCTAATCTCCGATGAGAGGTAAGTAAAGAGGGGCAACTGTCATACCCTAATTTCGTCCGGGGATTATTACTTGATGACATGCAACAAATGAAGTCCCGAGACGTCTCAGAAATCGAAAGGAAGCGGGCTTGCCCGTTTCGTGAAATTCCGTAATGTGACGGAAATCAAAAAGAGTTGTTTTTGCGCAATCCGTAAAGTTTCCGTGACTTCTTCGAAAGATAAAAAAGGAGTAAATACATAATCCGTAAGGATTCGTAACCTCACGGAAGGAAAATAACTATCGTTACGAAATTCGTAAAGTTTCGTAACGTTAAGGAAAAAGAATTACAAAAAAAATAGAAAAGGGGGGTGCATTTAGTAAAAAGGCGGGTGTAAATAGCAATCAGGCCCACTTGGGCCCTCCAGAAGATTCCTCCAGAAGGCTGTTGCTTCTGGAGGAAGCAACCTAGCTCGCCTAGGCGAGCTGGGCGGCAAGCATCTCCCCTATTTTGCTATAAATAGGGGAGGAAGTGAGAAGGAAAAGGGTTCAGCCCCTTAGGCACTTCTCTCTCTTTGGAATTTGCTTAGAAAAATTGTTTCTGTGAAGAAAATCCAAGCCGAGGCACTTCTGAAACGTTTCCGTAACGTTTCCGTGAGGAATTTTGTGAAGGTTTCGACCGTTCTTTGACGTTCTTCATTCGTTCTTCATCGTTCTTCAGTCTTCAACGGGTAAGTACCTCAAACTAAGCTTTTCAATTCATTATATGTACCCATGGTGGTCCACATTTTGTTTCATGTATTTTCATTCTCGTTTTCATTTACTTTTCATACCCCCTTTTGACGTGCTTAAGCCATTTATTTAAGTCATTTCTCGCTTAATCTAAAAATGAAATAAGTTTCCACCGATCGTTTGAATTATATCATCCGTTACTTTCGTTTGAAATGAATTCCGACCGTTCGGTCGTGCCGTAATCACGTTGGAAATAAAAAAAAGAGGTAAAATAATAAATATCAAAAAATACCTTTTAGTAAAATAAAAGCGTAAGATCAATCGGACGTTTTCTCTTTGGGACTTCTCATTCTTAATTGAATTGACTAATAACTAAAGTGAAACTAAGGCTAAAATCAACTCGCCTAGTCAAGCTCGTCCACAAAAATAGGTTTTTTGAAAGTTTATCATTTCAGTTTTCTTACCAAGTAAAATGGATCATTTGTAAGGTCCAACGCCTTAAAATGATCACCCTTCAAAGTAAAGAATCACTTGTTTCACGCATAAGTAAGAACTACGTAGGTCTGATTTCCTCTCCAAAGGAGGGTACGTAGGAGCAAAAGCCCCGCTTTTTTCGACCTTAAAAAATAAAAAGAAATAAAAGTTAAGGTAACACAATTTCCACAATTCTAAAAAATAGGCCGTTGTCCTTTGAGACAAACGTGAGAGGTGCTAATACCTTCCTCAAGCGTAAATACAACTCCCGAACTTAGAATTTTTATTTTGACCAGTTTCCTTTGGTTTTTCCGACGTTTTCCACAAATAAACGTTGGTGACGACTCCGCGCACCTTTCCTCCTTTGGAAAGCGCACCCGTGAGCCTCGCCCTCGCTCGCCCGCGAAGGGCACGTTGCGACAGGTACCACAGGCGAGTCCGCAGGTACTATAGGCACATCATCGGCAACAGTGATAGGTACCCGTCGCCAGCGTGCCGATGCGGTTGGCCTTTGGCACTGAGGAGCACCATCAGAATCATCACCATCCCCTCTCCCCAAACCTTTGCCAACAACCCTACCTAAGACACGACCTAATCCTCTAGTCTTAACCATGATATGCAAATGTTGTGCTATTAGATGCAAGCAAATTTGTGTTCTTATCTCAGTAGCCAAAGCAATTTTTCTTTATCTCATTTTCTTAAAGAGATCACATAATCTTCCAGTGTAGGTTATGATTTTGAATGTGTCTAAAAGTTGTGTTACTAAGCATTAACTGTTGAATGCACTATTCTTGTTTTAGGATAAACTATAAAGTGCACTTATAACTAGTGATTAGAAAATTAATGATTGAGAATTGTGAAAAAATCAAATACATGCATAACAATATTTGTAATTAACTACAATCTCAATCATTGATTTTCTATTCAACAGTTGTTACTTAGAGCGCTTTATTTTTAGAAGTACAAACCCCTCACATTAAAGGACCCAAATCCTTCATTATATTGAACCCATGTAATTGCACTATCACATGTCTCATCCATTCAAAATTGTTTTCTTATGACGTGCATTTACATTTCTCTATAAATTCATTTCAGACCATATAGAAAATGTTGATTTGTTATACATGTTCTAATATTTCGGTTAGCAATCAAGCTATAATCAACATAGTTGCTTTGCACTTACTAGCCTCAGTTTAAAGGTCATTGCACTATTATTTAGTTCACTTACTATTTTCCGAAAATTCTTTTTAGATATTTAGGAGAAGAAAATAAGAAAAAAATTTCTTGTGCACAAGTTAAAAATTGGAAAAAGTCAGAAGAAAAAATAAAATAAGGTCTCCTCTCCATAAGTTAAAATTAACTTATGCATATGTTAAAAACCAGTTTTTAGAGAAGCTAATATGAGAGAGCTTCTACAAAAATAGTTCATCTTTGTACAAATAGTTGAATTGGGACATTTAGCATATGTGGTTTCAGTTGCTCAATGACAAATAATATTGGATTTGGTGTTTTTTAGTGATTGATGATTTGTTGTTGGTTTACTTCTACTTTTTAATATAATAACTTAATTTTTCCTACAGGCACTTGAGAATCCAAGTTTGAGCAATCACTCGAGTCAGTGAGGGAGAAAGAATTAGAGCTACATTGCAGGCACATTGCACTCTATGGCCCATGTTGACACAATGATACTTATAAAGAGACTTTTAGTTTGTAGTAGGGACTGATGAAAGTTTAGATCTATTAATCATGATATCTAATCTTGAGAATGGCGAGAAAAACAACACCTTTTCTTTAAAGGCAAGATTCTTGTCCTTATCAATAAATCTAGTGATATGATCATAAACACCGAAGAAAGTAATGAATGGACAACTTGACAAAATGCTAAATAAAATCAGCAAAGCAATTTTGTTGCAACTAGTACATATTGAACATTGTTACCAATACTTTTTATATTCACTTTGGTGTTTATTTATTAGCTTTGGTTTACCATTATATTAGTTTAGGTGTTCATATAATTTAACAACCATTTTGCATAATTTACTACCTAATTTAAGCTTTAAAAATTTAAATTTATACGTGCGGATCAAGTTGTCAATGGAAGCAATAAGGACGATTGGAAGCAATAACAAACAAGAAAAGGGACAATAGGCCTTACCTCGATGAAGAACGAAAGAGCAGCACCTCGCGGAAGAATGGAAGAAGAAGAGGCACTTGAAGGAGGGAGAAGCAGCAGCTCGCGCAGAAGAAGAATCACCAAGAAGAAGAAAAGCCTCGCTGAAGAAGGAGAAGAAGAAAAGCCTCGCGGAAAGGAAGAAGAAATGGCTCGCTGGGTGCACTATTTTTTTTTTTAAATAACAAGGGGCATTTGTGACTTTTCGCATTAAGTGCTGGGTGTACTAGCAATAACGTTGGGTGCACCTAGCAACAACCTTTTTCAAGCATGGAGAAGTTCCTGAATCAAAATTCTGTTCGGGATTCACTAGGGGTTGGGAAAATTCATTTTGTTTCTTGTAGCACTAAAGTTTCTCTGGCTATGTTTGTGGATTGGATGAGGAATCTTGAAATTGGTATTCCTCCCCTTCTTGAGGATGGAACCAATTTGCTTGTTTATGCCGGGGAATATGATCTCATGGGTAACTGGCTTGGTATGTATTTACTCTTAATGTATTTAAGATCTGTTGAAGAAATTTAATATTTCATATTTATAACCTTTCAATGAATGATATGATGGACCTTTTCTGGGTGGTATTAATGATTTCAATGAGTCGGTAACTCAAGATTGGTCCGTGCCATGGAATGGTCTGGTCAGAAAGAGTTTGCAACCTCACTTAAAGTTCCTTTTGTTGTTGATGGATCAGAAGCCGAATTATTGAAGATCTATGGACCTCTAAGTTTCCTTAAGGTCTTCTTTTTTTCTCTCTACCCCACATACACGTATAGACACTTTATGTAGTGAAAACTATAAATAGCATCTTGGATAAGGCATACTCTACGTAACAAATTGGGTAAATAAATTATATTCCACATTACTTTGTGTGAGAAATACCCCAAACCTTCTAAAATGCACGATACTCATCTTTTTTGCTACAGTTTTAGCTTTTTATTGGTGTAGGCACTACTACAATTTTTAGATTTAACATCGCACAGTTAACATCGGTTATTCACAAAACCGATGTTAACAAAAGCGCGGTGGCATTTTTGTAAATAAGTAGACTTAGTTAACATCGGTTTTTCCGAAACCGATGTTAACTACTCGATATTAACATCGGTTATTTAAATAACCGATTTTACTATGGAGTAGTTAACATCGGTTTTGGAAAAACCGATGTTAGTATCGAGTTGTTAACATCGGTTTGGGAAAAACCGATGTTATCGAGTTGATGTTAACATCGGTATTAAGAAAACCGATGTTACCTAGTTGATGTTAACATCGGTTATTTTTAAAAAACCGATGTTGTTATCATTATATATAAAAAATCTAAAATTGCACAACCCGCGTGCTCGAACCCTATCATTCTTCTTCTTTCTCCTTCTGCCTGAGTTTGTCTTTGTTGCAAACTGGCCTGCGCTTCCGTGACTACAACCACATTGTGGAGTTCGTCTTTGTGGAGTTCGTCTCTGCCACTTATCGATTGAGGTACGTCCTTTCATTTTAACATTAGGCATTCCTCGTTTTAACATTTGGTCACTTTCGCAGCTCAAAGAAAACTGGGAAAGGAAAGAGTCCCAGAAAGGGTGTGAATCGATTTTGGAAGTCCATTGTGGTTGGCCTTAAGACTCCCAGGGCGTTCTTCTTCTTTCTCCTTCTGCCTGAGTTCGTCTTTGTCGCAAATTGGGCTGCACTTCCGTGACTGCAACCACATTGTGGAGTTCGTCTTTGTGGAGTTCGTCTCTTCCACTTATCGATTGAGGTATGTCCTTTCATTTTAACATTAGGCGTTCCTCATTTTAACATTTGCTCACTTTCGCAGCTCGAAGAAAACTAGGAAAGGAAAGAGTCCCGGAAAGGGTTGGAATCGATTTTGGAAGTCCATTGTGGTTGGCTTTAAGACTCCCAGGGAAGCCATCAAAGGTATGTCTCTGTTGTCATGTTTCGAAACCAATTGCTTAACTTTGTATATATCATGTCTACTTTGCTGCTCAGGTGATTTCTTCGTCTTCTTTAGTCGCTGTCAAGGTTCGTTGTTGCTTCTGTTCTGTGTGCTGGTTAGTGATAAGTGCTGATTAGGAATATCTCCACCATTGACGACAATTGACAATCGGTGAGTATATGCATCTCTATTTGTGCTTTTTACCAAGATGAGAATATGCTTGTTGCTAATAATTAAAATATGTTGTGTTGTAGTTCCTTTGGGTATTTGTATTTTGAAGTAATGGATTTGAGTCATTTGATGTTGCGGGATGTATTTGTATTTTGTTCATTTGTATTTGCTCTTTAGTTCATGAAGTTATAGACCTTGCAAAATAATAATCCTTTATGGGTTAATTACACTTATGAACCTCAATAGTGGCTAATGTATGAAAATTGTGTTAATTATTTCTTTGGGTTTTTTTAGCACATTTCCTTAAGAACCCCATTGTTTGTTTTGGGTTTTACAAGAAATGTAGCACATAAGCAAAATAGAATTCATTTTAACTTCAAAAATAAGATTTGATAAAGATGGTTGTCAAGGTGCTGTTTGAAGCCTTACATGCTTTAAGTTTGTATTGGATGAACATTTGGTTGTTTTGTAAACAAATTTGTTATTGGTAAATCCAAGATTAGGATACTATATAGAAAAAAGTAGTACAAGATTCTAAAATGAAGTGTTCTGCTGCCATTTCATTTGCTGTTCTTTAAATCTGCATGTGCAATAATATTTGATCGTATTGCCCGCAGTCATATCACAAATCTGATTGTTGTCATCATTGTGCTTTTGTGTAGGAAGTATATTTGATATTAGGCCTACATATGTGTGGCTACAGTTTAATTTTGTTATTCACAATTGCTTGAGTTCTATAAGATTCTTCGACATATACAAATGGTCAAACAACTAATCAAGGATTCCAGAGTTGGGATTTATTCCTTAGATTTTTCTGATAGTTTAGGGTCAAAAGAATTCCACTCTTAATCTACCTTAACAAATATCAAAGCAAATGAAACATGGGAATGGGTTAATCTATCAAAGTAAAAACTGCTATTTTAATAGGAATCTTGATTTTCCATAGCTCCTCAAAGCATTCCTCGAGACTGTCCACTGCTGCTTCCTCCCAAAACATTGAATAAGCATTATTTGTAGAGTAGATACCCCATAGGTCTACTGCCCAGTCCCAGCTATCAGACCCATAATTGTGAATAGGCTTACCTTCAACTTCAGAAAGAAAAGTGATAGCCATTCCAATTTCGTTGTCGAACAGCGGTCTTCTCCAATTAAAATACCACTCCCATCCAGAGTTATTATGTTTCCCTATTTGTCCAATAAGCTGGTGTTGTTGAGAAGAGATCAAGTAGAGCTTAGGATACTTTTCAGCTAGTGACAAAAGGGTCTTTTAATGGAGGGGGAACATATGCCCCCATGTGAGACCAGATATGGATTTACGACCCCGATTAAGACACATTATGCTAAGATAGAGGGTAAAGAGACAAAATTAGTTTGAATTTTAGAGCACTCCAAATTGGTAACGATCAAAAACCTATGTCCCCACAATCTTTTAGGCCAGAGTAGAAGGGCACCAATTCATCATTAATGGACCCAACTGCTTCAAATAGTTTGAATTTCTAAATTTTTTTCTTTAAGGTGGTATTAGGTTTTGAAGCTTAATTTGCTTTGGATGTTGACCAACCACTTTGTGGTCAAAGACGGAGCATTTCTGCTCAACGCACTTATATGTTAAGGGCATAAGTTCAATGTCAACTTGCCTCCTAATTAGGTTTTCCTTAGAAGGTAGCCTATCCCAAAGTAATCTCCATGCAAAAGATAGAGCTCTAGGAGGGATTTTGATGTCCCACAGCTGACAAAAGCCAGTACTTTGATCTTCAGAGGACTGTTCAGCTTTAATACAAAGATAAGCAGAGTTAGTAGAAAAAATCCCCTTGGGTTCAGCTCCCCACACCCAAGAATCCTTCAAGGTTGCATTAGGACTTATTGCTGCAGTTTGGTCAATAAAAGCTGAAGCTCTCCCCATCTCATTGTCAAATAGATTTCTCCTCCAGGAAAATTTCCATTCCTAACCAGATTCACAAAAGGACCCCATACTTGCCACTATCTGAAGTTTTTGAGATGATATTTGGTATAATTCTGGGAATTTTTCTTTAAGAGTTGTCCCTCCACCCACCCAAGAGTCTTCCCAAAAGAGAATTCGATCACCACTACCCAATTTCCAAATGAACTGCTTAGAGACAACAACCATACTGCTGTGATGAATAATAGATCTCAAATCAGACCACCAATAGGAAAAAATCTGCTTTAGAGGACCCTCTTCCAAACCTCTCCAACCCCTGTACTTTGAAGTCAGAATTCTGCTCCATAATTGATCTGGTTGCTGGAACATCAGCCATTTCCACTTAATAAGAAGAGCTTTATTAAAAGCCTTGATGTCTTTGATTCCCAAACCTCCTTTTTCTCTAGGAGCACACACTTGATTCCAAGCCACCCAAGCTATCTTTTTTCCTTCTACATTACCACCCCAAAGAAAATGTCTTTGAATGGCAGTGAGCCTATTAATCACTGTTGTAGGGGCCCTGAAAAAAGACATATAAAACAAGGGCAATGTTGTTAAGACAACATTAATTAATGTAATTCTGTCAGCCATAGAAATGCTTCTCTGGTTCCATTTATTCAACTTAGCCTCAAATTTTCTGATTATAGGCTCCCACACCACCTTCCTTCTAGGATTGATACCTATAGGCATCCCTAGTTAACAAAATGGAAACTGCAGAGGGCCACAATTCAGGTAGTCAGCAACAAGTCTGCACCACTCCTCAGATTGGCCAATTGCACCAAATTGGCTCTTAACAAAATTAATTCTGAGGCCAGATACCATCTCAAAGCTTCTGAGAATAGCCTTAATAGCTTTAACATTATCCATTGATGGTTCCCCAAAAAAGATAGTGTCATCAGCAAATTGAAGGATGTTGACTGGGACCTTTTTCTTTCCCACCATAAAGTTGTGGTAGCAGTTTTTGGAAATTTCTTCCCTTATCATTCCTGTCAAGCCTTCAGCAACCAGGTCAAACAATAAAGGGGCCAATGGATCCCCTTGTCTCAAGCTTCTTTGAGGCTTAAATTCAGCAGTTGGGCTTCCATTCACTAGGATAGATATGGATGCTGATGAAAGGCACCCCTTGACCCAGCCAATCCACCTTTCATGAAACCCCATTCTTCTCATCATATAAAAGAGGAATTGCCAAGACACCGAGTCATACGCTTTCTCAAAATCCACTTTAAACACCAAACAAGGCCTCTTAGATCTCCTAGCCTCCTCAACAACCTCATAAGCAATCAATACTCCATGAAGCAGCTGTCTGCCCTTGACAAAGGCTGATTGCCTTTCATCTAAAAGGTGATTCATAACCTTGCTAAGCCTATTAGATAGAACTTTAGCAATGACTTTGTAAACACAGCCTATGAGGGATATTGGTCTGAAATCACTAATGAATTGAGGGTCCTTAATCTTAGGGATAAGGGCAATGAATGATGAGTTGACACCCTTAGGAAAAACAACATTCACATGAAATTCTGAGAAAAACCTTTGAAACTCAGGTTTTAGCTCCTTCCAAAAATGCTTAATAAACCTAAAGTTAAGCCCATCTAGCCCTGGGCTTTTATCACTCCCACAAGCCTACACTGCATAAGAAATCTCCTTCTCTTTGAAAGGCTCAACCATTATCTCTCTCTGATTTGAAGTCAAGACATTAAAAGAGAGCCCATCTAGATTAGGTCTGAGCAGATGAGGTTCAAAGAATCTGCTCTGAAAGTGCTGAAGAATTTCAGCCTTAATCACATTAGGGTTTTCTACCCAACTACCATCAATCTACATCCCCCTCAAGGCATTTCTCATCCTGCTGAAATTAATGATTTTGTGAATGTAAGAGGTATTGCTATCTCCCTCTTTGATCCACTTGCTTCTAGACTTCTGTCTCACTATTGATTCATGAAGCATAGACTGTTCCCACAGGTCAGATTGAGTTTTCTTGAGCTCTTGAACTTGCTGGTCAGAAGGTTGAGCTATGAGAGAGTTCTCCAGGTCATTCAACTTTTGTTGGATTTGCTTCACCTTGTTACCCAAGTCACCAAAATTGTCTCTGCTCCAAATTTTTAGCCTTTGCTTAAGATTCTGAAGTTTGCATTTTAAGGCATAGCCCCCCCACCCCCTAGGCTGATTTTTAGACCAGCAGTCCCTCACCACCTTGTGGTATTCCTTATTTGACAACCAAGCATCATAAACCTTAAAAGGCTTAGGGCCCCAATCAATGTGTTTAGAATTCAGAATGATGGGGCAATGATCTGAGTAGTTCCTTTCAAGGTTGAATTGAGAGCTATCAGGCCACTTAGATAGCCATTCATCAGAGACTAACAGTCTATCCAACTTGCTGTTACATGATCCATTTGGCCTAACCCAAGTAAAGGGCTTACCCACACAAGGAATATCATCTACCTCCATTGCAGCAAGCCAATCATTAAATTCAGCTATAAGATTAGTATCTGAATTATAATGATTGCTTCCTATTCTTTCAGCTGGATGTCTAACACAATTGAAGTCCCCTACAAGGCACCAACACTTAACCTGAGACTGATTCTTCCTTGAATACAACATCTGCCACAACAGTCTTTTGCTTTTTGTATCACAAGGAGCATAAATATTGGCCACCACAACTCTCTGCATATCAGCCAACCAAACCCCTTCCAACATAATGAATCCCCTTTCAGCGATTTTAAGATGAACCTGGAAATTTTTATTGTTCCAGACACACAGTAACCCTCCACCAGTGTTCATAGCAGGGTGCCACTCCCAATCAAACTCTGGATGACCCCACAAAGCCTGGCAAGCTGCCTTATCAAGAGAGTCCCTCTTTGTTTCTTGCAAACAAAGAAGGTCTACCTTGTGTTTCCTAACCAAGTTCCTGATAGAGGCCCACTTTATACCTCTACCCAGCCCTCTAATGTTGTAGGATAGGATATTCATCTGAAAGATTTCCTATTACCCAACTCCATAGCTTCTTTTCTGTCTCTGCACTCCATAGTAGCATAACTTTGTATAAAGTCTGAGTTATCTGTAGCTGCCTCCATGCCTATGCTTTCTCCAATATCCCATAGATGCTGAGCCTCTTCCAACACCTCTATACTGCATTCAATTTTTCTTTTTAGCCTCCTTTCTGCTTCCACATTGCTCTGGTTTTTGGCCTTATCCTGATTAACAGGTTGAGCTGCTGAATCATTATCACCTTCTTGAAGCTGAGGATGATTTTCCTCAATTTGCAGAGGTCGAGCTTTAAAAAGAGGATGTTTTTGTCTAATATAGACTTTGGAATATTTATCTGAAGGAATGAAAAGGAGGATACCTTTCCTGTAGCCCACACAGATTAACCATAGGAGTCCGAGATATTGGAAGACCAGTGATTAAAACTAGTGTTGAAGCCTTTCTCTCTAGCTTTTAGCCAAGACCAAGCTAGGAAAATAGCATCTTCCATGACTTTAGAGGAATCAAAAGTTTTGCCCTGGAAAATCAGGAGGTTCCTGTGCTCCCATATAGTACTAGTTAGAGCAACCCACCACCCACACCATCTACTATGGTTTATTGCTACACCGAAACCATCACAAAATTGAACAAAATGGCTTGCTGGAGAAGCTGGAAGAGGTCCTACAACCTGAATCCATCTCATGGATTCCCACCACAAGCCTATTGTCCTTTTACAATTGAAGAAGAGATGACCCACCTCCTCCTGCACTTGACCACAAAGAGGACAAACAGCCTCCTGGATGGCCACATTTGTTCTTAAAAGATTATCCCTAGTGGGGAGCCTGTCTTTAAGATGCCTCCAAGAGAAAATTGCTGCCCTTGGGGGAATTTTCAACTTCCAAATTAACTTGAAAGTCCTCCCATCTAAACCTAGAGTAATGGGATTCATCAATAATCTATAAGCTGACTTAGTGGAATACACACCACTAGGTTCAGCTTTCCAAATGAAAACTGTTTGGTACAAAGTTGAGTTGCTATAATTCTGCTATATACAAAAGAGTCTATATAATTGCTAACTAGCTAGGAGTTACAGTTGTTTTAATGACTTATGGTGTGTGTGAACATTCGTACCTTTTGAGTTCACTTAAGTTGATATAAAGCTATAAAATTCTTGCTATTATTATTAGGATAAGATATATTGTGCTTCTGTTGACTTTGAAATTAAACTAGTCGTGACATAAGCTCGATTGTTACCAGCAGTTATTGATATACTTTTGAATTGGTCTTGAAAAGGATAGCACCGCTGGTGTTACTTACGTGATAGTTTTTAAAGAAGCTGCATGGAGAATGTCAATTTTAAATTTGCTAAACCCTAAATTATGCTGCCATACTATTTTCAGATTCCATTAGGAGCGATTTTAGCCATTGTTGATCCTGTGGTGATAGGCATTGTTGAGAAGCCAGAGGTCATTGCTGTTTTGAAATTAATTAAAAGTGGTCTTGCGGTCATTGCTGGAAAGTCAATTGTGTTGAAGCCTCGAACTCAGGTATTTATATGTTTTATTCGAAAACTACTCTCAAATTGTTTGTGTATGCATTACTGGTATACTTGTAGAACTATTTGATTTATACGCACCAGTTGTTGCTAAGTACAACATAAATTGCAATGCCATGAAAGTAGTATTTATTGAATAATTTGGAAAGTAAATAACAATTAATGAATTTGCAAGCCCAATACCATTGTTTGGTAGATAAATTGCTGTATTTGTTTGACTAACTTATCTAACATCTAATGAGTATCTGTCAATAGTCCTCCACCTAAAGCTATCTTTGAAATTCAGCT